>NW_027507718.1:116607630-117207630 GCF_037356315.1 Lithobates pipiens | reverse complement strand
ACAGCCAATGTTCGAGTCGAACGTACGTTCGACTCGAACACGAAGCTCATCCCTAGTCTTAACCCTCAACTCGCTACTTTGCCTGGACAGCTTGGTCTGTAAAAGGAAGTTGAAAAAAACAGGCTTACTGCCAGGATCACCAGATGAAAGTAAAGGAAAAATAAACTTAAAAAAGAAAACTACCCCCTTACATTTAAACTAACTTGTCAAACTACAGGATTACAGAGAGGTCAGATATCTGCCATATATTTCTCCATTACTGACCCAGGTACTAAGCTAGCTTATATGGGCCAATGGGAAAAAGACCTGAACCTCACCTTTGATTTGCCAGATTGGCAAGATATTGCTTATCAGCTATCCAAAATTGACATTAATACCACCCTTAATGAGGCCAACTACAAAACGCTCTTACGCTGGTACCTGGTACCCACTACCCACTAGAGTAGCTGAAATGTATCCTTCTACCTCATCTAATTGTTTCCGATGCTACGGACAGATTGGGACAATGCACCATATCTGGTGGCAATGCCCACTTGTAATCAGATTTTGGATACGGATCTTTAATTTAAACAATTCGGTGACGGGAGTAAACCTCCACAGGTCTCCAGAGAGTGCACTTTTTCATAAATTACCCAACGGAACACCCAAAAAATCAACAAGACTAATCAACTACATATTATTGGCGGCGAGAATCACGATTGCAAGAAACTGGAGAAAGTCTAATGCCCCGTACACACGAGAGGACTTAAGTCCGACAGACTTCCAAAGGAGTTCCGTCGGAGTTCTGCTGGAATTCCGACGGAGTTCTGACAGACTTTTCGGCTGAACGGACTTGGCCACACACAATCACACTAAACTCCGACGGATTCGAACGTGATGACGTACGACCCGACTAGAGGTCGACCGATATGGGTTTTTCTCTGGCCGATGCCGATGCCGATATTTAGAAATCATGGTGGCCGATAGCCGATATATGATGCCGATTTTTTTGGGCCGATATGTTAGGCCGATTTTATTTTATTTATTTATTTTTAATCCCCCTTGATCTAACACACCTTTCCCACTGGGGCATTTTTCAGGCGCTTTTGGGCTAAAAATAGCGCCTGTAAAGTGCCTGCAAAATGGCTCCCCTGCAGTCTGTGTGAAAGACAGAGTGCTTTCACACTGAGGCGATGCTCTGGCAGGATCTTAAAAAAAAAAGTCCTGCAAGCAGCACGTTTGGAGTGGTGTATACCGCTCCTCCACCACTCCTGCCCATTGATATGAATGGGCACCACTGCCGAAGCGCATGCAATGCGATTTGGCAGCGGTGCTTCATGGGCGCATTTAACCTCTTCCTTGGCCGCTAGCTGGGTTATATGTGCCCCACTAGCAGCCAAATAGCACCGCTAAAATGATGGTAAAGAGCCGCTAAAACTTGCGTTTTACCATCAACGTCTGCCCGCTCCAGTGTGAAAGCAGTCTTCATAAGTGATACAGAAAATTTCTTACACTTAAAGCGGAGGTCCACCCTAAAATGGACCTTCCGCTCATCGGAACCCTCCCCCCCTCCGGCGCCACAATTGGCACCTTTCAGGGGGGAGGGGGGTGCAGTTACCTGGATAATCCAGGTAACTGCACCCACTTCCGGGCTAGCTCTCTGCGGAAAGGGGCGTACATTACGCCCCTTTCCGCAAGTGCCCTGCTGCCTGCTGGGAAACACACAGATCCCAGAGGCAGTGGGGACCGTCCTCATTGCGCAGCGCGGCTCACGCATGCGCAGTAGGGAACCGGGAAATTAAGCCGAAAGGCTCCATTTCCTGATTCCCATACCCAAGATGGCGGCGGCGGCAGCACTCGAGTGTCGATCTAGAGATCGGCTTCGGGTGCCGACATGCGGGCGCGCTGGACAGGTAAGTGTCATTATTTTAAAAGTCAGCAGCTGCAGTATTTGTAGCTGCTGGCTTTAAAAAAAAAAAAAAAAAACGCGGAGTCCCGGCGGACTCCCGCTTTAAACATTTATTAAACAAAACAAACCTCCAATCAGTTTACTTGTATGTATGATCTAGATTAAAAAAAAACAAAAAACCTATATATTAAATAAAAACAGGTAGTCAAAACTTTTGGACAAAAAAAAAAAAAAAAATGGGCTAACTTTACTGTTTTTATTTTATTTTTATTTTTTAAATGGTGTATTTTTTTCCCAAAAAAATGCATTTGAAAGACCTCTGTGCAAATGCCGTGTGACATAAAATATTGCAACAACCGCTATTTTATTCCCTAGGATCTCTGCTAAAAAAATATATATATTTTTTGGGGGGTCTAAGTGATTTTCTGGCAGAAAATACTGGATTTTTACTTGTAAGCAACAAGTGTCAGAAAAGATTTAGTCTTTAAATGGTTAAACTGAGAACTTCTACACACAGAGATGAGATCATTCATTCAGAAGTGTAAACATTGTAACATTTAGTTCTTTTCTTGGCAGTCTGCCCAGAGTGGAGGAAAGTGTTGCTATGACGACTCAGGCAACTCACACTGACTTCTTACAGAAGTAATTTCAAAGTCCCGCTGTAGAATCGGCTTTTTATTAACACAATCGGCCGATGCCGATTATTTAAAAAACGGCAAATATCGGCCGATATATCGGCCGGCCGATATATCGGTCGACCTCTAGACCCGACTCGAATAAGGAAGTTCATAGCCAGTAGCCAATAGCTGCCCTAGCGTCGGTTTTAGTCCGTCGGAGTAGCATACACACGAGCGGAGTTTTCGAAGGGGACCGGGTCCGGCGGAGTTCCTTCGGGAAAATTTGAAGCATGTTCCATATTCTAAAGTCCGTCAGACTTTGGTGAATCAAAAGTCCGTTGCAGCCCACACACGATCGGATAGTCTGACGGACTCGGTCCTTCGGACTTTGGATGTTGAAAAGTCCGCTCGTGTGTACGCGGCATAAGATTCCTTTTGATCAGGTTAAAAGTAAACTTAGGTGGATTATGATCAATGATAAGCTCACTCATATTCTTAATAAAAAAACAAAGATGTTGATGTTTAATAAAAAATGGGATCCATGGATTGACTACATTTCAATTCCGTAGAGAACTCCAGGATGACCCTCTTTCTTTCTTCTCTTCCTTCATTCCTTCTACCTCTCCCTTTCCTTTCTCCTCTTCTCTTCTTTTCCTTTTTTTATTTATTATTTTATTTCTTGAAGTGTTTATGTACAACACAACTGCCATAGTAGGAGGCCCTACGTTGTGGTGGGTCCCGGGACCATTCCAGCAACTGCGGTCGGGGTTTCCCGGTATTCTGGGTCTCCTCTACCCCCTATTATTAAAATACTTTGGATACAGTGGGACACCATTAGGGTGTCTTACCAATACTATGCACACATATTAAGGCTGTTTTGTTTGGTTGTTTTAACAGCTGCTGATGGGGTACTATGGTAATTTTGTTTACCTTCTGAAGTGTTGTATGATGTTCGGAAAAATTAATGTCAGTATACCTAATTGTTTGGCTGTATGGAACTTGGATATTTGTTCTTTCTTTTACTAATAAACATATTGAAATATAAAAAAGAAAAATAATGCTGACACTACATATAACAATTAGTAAGCTGCAATATATTAGACTTTTGTTTTTTTGGGGTTTAATGCCAATTTAAAGTTTGAAAGTAGGTCGCAGTAATCAAAAGGAGCAAACAGTTTTTCTCATAAGTTTTAGGGCAATAGAGTTATGGAAGTGTTTAGTAAATGAGCATAACTCATAGGCAGACACTAGACATTTTACACATTTAGACATTTCAAGGTTAACAGTACAGGTCACTGTTGGGAGATTGTTTTTCTGTACCTCATTTTTATGGCTTTGATGGGACTCTCTAGAGTAAGGAGCTATGAGATGAGAGGCAGTAGACGTGATGTCATGTGAAAACACTTCACTGCCCATCTGCATCTGGAAATCCATTCAACAACAGGAAGAAAAATGAACTGAGGGGATGAATGAAAAAATGTCAGCAAGAAACAGTTGATTGTCAATTCCATCTCTTTCTGTCTACCTTGTAACCTCTAACCACAATCGTAGTAATACTCATAATAATATGCTACTGTGCCTTAAACAGAAGCTTATGTGTCTAGCATTTATAATGATGGCTAATCCATAATCACGTAGTTATTACTCCTACTGGATAGTTACCATTTATATACGCTGTGCATGTAAATTCAAAAAATTCATTGATCAACACATTTCTTTGTTCATGCTGCTGAAATTGAGTATCTACCAAACTTTTTCGCTCTGATATTACATTGTTAGTTATCAGTCCATAGCGACCCCCAAATTCTTTGTAATATCTATTTGAGAATTATGTTTCATCCTGGTACACACAAGTTATTTAAAGATTGGTCGTAGGAAGTGCTACAGGCAATCATCTTGTTAAACCACTTGGCTATTTCTAACCTCTATCCAGAGGCGCACAGACTGAGCTTCTTAGGAGTTGTCTGATGTGACACTCTAATGAAGATTGACACATATAAGAATAAGGACATACAGTATCTCACAAAAGTGAGTACACCCCTCACATTTTTGTAAATATTTTATTATATCTTTTCATGTGACAACACTGAAGAAATGACACTTTGCTACAATGTAAAGTAGTGAAAGTACAGCTTGTATAACAGTGTAAATTTGCTGTCCCCTCAAAATAACTCAATGGTTCGGCCCAAACTTTAGCTGTTCGGATGTCCTACGAACTTGTTGTTCAGCCGTTTGTTCAGCCCCCTGAACAAACCACAATGCATTGCGCTGCTGACCAGTGCATTGCAAGCCCTAATTGGCTGAAGCAATGAAAGCTTCAGCCAGTCAGGGTACAGAGCACTGTCAGAGTTATGATTGCACACTGTCATCATGACTTTATCCAATCATGGCTCATTCCCGCCCCATAGTATAAAAGTATTCTTTCAATGGCAGCTATTTTCAGTGTGAGTTTGATGTGGAAAGAGATGGAACAGGGCTCTGTTAAGTGCTATTAGTTACTTAGTTAGATTATAATAGAATAGAATATTAGTTTAGTGTCAGTCTAGGGATACTGTGAGTGTAATGAGGAAGACCATCATTCAGCTTTACATAGTGTGCAGCTAGAGTAGGGACAGCTCAGATAGTTTCACTGTAGTGTAGTGAGACTGTGTCATTCATATACATTAGTGTAGAGTAGGAAAAGCTCAGATAGTTTCAGTGTAGAGTAGTGAGACAGTGTCAGTAATCTTTACATTAGTGTATAGCTAGAGTAGGGACAGTTTAGATAGCGTTGGTGTAGTGACAGTTGAACTCTGTCTATTTGATTGCGTTACTGCCAGTTTAACAACATTTACTTCTGTGTACGTTACTGTCAGTTCAACACCATTTACTTCTGTGTGCATTACTGTCAGTTTAACGCCAAATAGTTTTGTGTGTGTTACTGCCAGTTTCATGCCATATAGTTTTGTGTGTGTTACTGCCAGTTTAACGCCATATTGTTTTGTGCCTTACTAACAGTTTAACGCCATTTACTTTTGTGTGCTTTACTGCCAGTTTAACGCCATATAGTTTTGTGCGGTACTGCCAGTTTAACGCCATATAGTTCTGTGCATCACTGTACGTTTGGTGCATTATATTATAGTGTATCCGTGGAGTGTGTCTGTGTAGCATAAGTACTCATATTAAAGTGCCCCAAACACCTCTTTACATTGATTAAAGTGCATCCACGAACAGATTTCAACTTATTCTTTACATTTGCTTATATGCACTGCCCCCTGCCTCCCAATAATGTCTGGGAGGACAACAAGGAGAGGCAAACATTCTCATGGCACTGTAAGGGTCCAAGATAAAGAGATGGGGTTACCACCGCTCCAGGTAGGTCTGGGTAGGTAGGTCACACTAAACGTAGTGCTTACTCATATGGGTACTCACCTTGATTTGCAGCAACAAATGTATACACAGGCAAAGGTGGACATGGTGGTCAGTCCTCAGGCAGGGCATCATTTCCTCTGTTTAGTGAGTTGGCCCATGCTATCCAGCCACAGCATGCAGAGGAGGTGGTAGACTGGCTTACTAAACCTTCCTCATCCTCCTCATCCTCTGTCACGCAAGCAGAGACAAGTGTGCAGTCAGTCCCCTGCAGTTGCCAGAGTGGTTAAACCTGCCTCCTTGTCCACATCTATTCCTCCCATAGCCACAACATCAGCCATTGAGGAGTCAGCTGAGTTATTTGATCACAGCGTCAGCCACTTGCTTCTTGATGATGCCCAGCCATTATTGGATTCAGATGTTGGTTCTGAGGCTGAGGATGACAGGAACATGAGCCTAGAGAGAAGGAGGAACACTGGTAGACAAATTGGCATTCATGTTCCCCAAGCCGCAGCGTATTGCCAAGTTGTCTCCAGTGGTAATGATGAAGATGAAGGAGATGAAGATGATGATGATGAAGTTACTGATGCGACTTGGGTGCCAGAAAGAGCAGAGGAGGAAACTGGCGGCACAATCCCAAGGAGGCCAACATCAAGAAAGAATAGAGAGCAGCCACAATATTCCATCACATTCTACAGCTGTTATTTCCCGGTCCACTCCCCAAAGCTCAGCTGTCTGGGCCTTTTTCAGCACATCTGCAGCAGATTGCACTGTTGCTATCTGCAAACTGTGTCTCAGGCACGTCAAATGTGGCAAAAACACCAACCATATGCATATCATTGCATTTTTTTTGCCTTCATCAAGAGCACCTCTATAAGGTTACAGTAGGAAGGCGCCCCGACACCCAAAGATTAATTTTTCTACACCTGTTTGACAGGTGCATAGCATTGCATTTTTTACAGCAAGGCTAATTCTTGCTTTCATCAAGATTACCTCTATAGGGTTACGGTAGGAAGGCGCCACCGACACCCAAAGACCAATTTTTAAACACCCGGTCAAAGTGACACCAGAATGTATCCAAAAAATCTCTAATCTTGTTCCCAGTGCACTACATTGTGGCCTCATCGTACATACTGGCTCCCCAGCTGTTGCTGTGCAAAATAAAGGTAGCTTGCAGGAATAATTTAACTATTTTGGGCTTTATAAATGCCCTCAAGAACTGGACTTACACCTTATCGTAAATATGTATGATGAGGATTCAGCTTCAAGTGCAGAGCTTTAAGAACAGTTTCACTCTCCAGATTTAGGAGCTTTCCTGCCCACTTTTATTTAAAGGAATTCCTTTTACAGAAAAAGTTTGTACCTGCAGGAGTTTTTAGCACCATAATGATACAACAGAAATTGTCAACCCCCCCCCCCCATCTATCTGGATGGCATAGTCTCTGAGCCCATCTCTACACGGATTTACTACCTAATCTCACTTAATCTCATGGCTAGAAAACTGCCCAGCTTGCGCTGTGCATGCTCCTACTCTACAAAGACTCCAGACTCCAGAACTCATTGCAGGATTTACCAATCCTGGAGAAAACTGCAAAGCCAGTTTTCTCCACTTTTTTTTGGGTAGCACAGTTGCTTCGTGCTTAAAAAATCAGGGTGGCAGCACTAGGGTTATCAGTTTGAATTGCAACCATGATACTACATGCATGGTAGTGATTGCATGTTCCCCCTGCGCATGCATACATTTCCTCAGGGTACTTTGATTTCCTCCCACACTCAAAAGACAAGCTCTGTTAGTAACTAGTGGTACCCAACCACTACATATGTATGAATGTGGGTTAGGAATCTTAGACTGTAAGCTCCTTGAGGGCAGGGACTGATGTGAAAATACAATATATATGTAAAGCGCTATATACAGCAAATATCTGTACCTACTGTATATAAAAATGTTTAGAATTACCAGTAATAAATAAATCATTCTCCTCTTAAAAAAACATCCTGGAGCCCCTCAACCTGAATTGGTGGCAACCCTTGATAACATCTAACCCTTATGACACTGTGACATAACCCTGACTTGTCATGTGTCCTGCCTAAGTCTGGGTCATTTTATTATTTTTAGATTCATCAGTGTGCCATGGGACATCACAGAGAATAATGGGTGTTAAAGGCTTCTCTCATTCTATACTCAGCATACAAAAGACACTTGAGTAGATTAATATCTCTGGGCATTGGACATGCAGTGACAATGCCATAACCCTGTGAAGGGAACACACATATAAATAGTTGAAGGGGCTAGCATTTGTCACTGCTTCCTGCTTAGGTTCAGATAGAGTGCAATTTCAGGGGACAAGTGACGTTAATTTTTAAGCTGCTAATGTTGTGTAGGAAGCAGTGACAAATGTACATGAAAGTGTAAACAGAGTCAAAGTATTTTTTTACTTTTTCATTTTGGATGCAATGGGGGGATGGATTAGAAGCCCTGTCAGGTTTTTACTGCTGTGCAGGACTTTGTTAGAGGGATTTACTCTCTTATGCCACGTACATGCGATCGAATAGTCCGGCAGACTTAGTCCGGTAAACAATCCAGCGGACTTTCTAACAAACGGACTTGGTCACACACGGACACTCCAAAAGTCCGGCGATTGCTAAGTATGACGGGACTAGAAAAAGGAAGTTCAATAGCCAGTAGCAAATAGCTTCCTTCTCGTACTTGCTTCTGAGCATGCGTCATTCTTAGTTCGACGGACTAGCACACTGACGAACGTATTGTCCTCTGAAAGCCAAGTCCGGCGGACAAATTTTGATGCAAAACTACTTTCTAAGTCCGCCGGACTTTACAATGAAAAGGTCCGCTGGAGCCCACACACGATCGAGTTGTCTGGCATAATGCGGTCCGGCAAACTAAGTCCGCCGGACAATTCGGTCGTGTGTACGCGGCATTACACTCAAAGATAGCCCTTTACCAAACAGCAAGTGAAGGAAACTCTCCAATGGCAATTTAGACGTAAAGTAAAGTAGTAGTGAAGTAAAAATGTTTTTTTTTTAAGGTGATACTAAAGTCTCATTTTATTTTAGATAAAAATAATAAACATGTTATACTTACTGTATCTGCTCTTTGAAGTGGGTCCCTCTTCCATGCTCCTGCCCCCCCCCCCCTCCTGTTGAGTGCCCCCACAGCAAGCAGCTTGCTATGGGGGCACCCGAGTCAAGCCGCAGATCCCTGTGTCCATTCAGACATGGAGCCGCGGCCTGGCCCTGTCCCCTTTCTCTCCTTATTGGCTAACTGACTTTGATTGACAGCAACGAGAGCCAATGCCATTGCACTGCTGTCTCAGCCGATGAGGAGAGGAGTCTTGGGAAGCTGAGACACTCCTGCAAAAGGGGGGCTGCTTTACACAAAATGCAGCCACTTGTGCCCATCATATGCAGACACGTGTGCCCATCATATGCAGCCACTTGTGCCCCATTAAATGCAGCCACATGTGCCCGTCTAATGCAGCCACTTGTGCCCATCAAATGCAGACACTTGTGCCTATAAAATGTCGCCACTTGTGCCCATCATATGCAGCCACTTGTGCCCATCTTATGCAGTCACTTGTGCCCAATGCAGCCACTTATGCCCATCAAACGCAGCCATTAGTGCCCATCATAGGCAGCCACTTGTGCCCATTATCTGCCACCACTTGTGCTCATCAAATGCAATGCATGAATCTATCCATTAGACATAGAGGGGGGTGGCTGAAGAAAGGGGGTGGCGCCGGTGCACCCTTAATGGATGGGCCACCCCTGCTAGATCCCCTGACAGCATTTTTATTGTCTGTTTCCCTGATGCAGATTTTCCCTCATTTACTCTCTTGAAAAAGTTTGCACTCAAAACAGAAAGTAAGGGGAAATTTGCTCTGACAGAGCCCTGGATAGCAGTAAAATCTGACAAGGTTACTAACCCCTCCCCACTTTATCCAAATAAACATGGTGATACTTTAAAGTGGAAGTAAACTTCCCTATTGAAGCTGCCATCTTTGCCTCTGTTTAATCTTCAACTGCCACGGTGCTGCACATATGATCCGTTATGACACCAGCCAATGGATGGTTTGACAGTTTGGTTGAGAGCACAGCCACTGTGCAGTTAGCATTCCTGGCATGCCGGGAATGTTACTGTTTAAATCAATGGCTTTACTTTGACTTTAAATCATACGTTAAAGGAGGACAGTACTAGGAATAATTGCCATTGCTGACCTCCTCCTGAAAATGCTAATTGTCTGGCTATCCCTGACAGTAATAATTTGAGAGATTGACCTGGATCAGGCATGCAGATTGAGGTCAAAACCCATAATATGCATACCTATTACAGGTTAGTGACTCAGAAAGTGCTGAAGACATGGCATGAGCACGACAGTCAAACAACTAGCATATTTATCAGCAGAGGTTATCAAGAGATCTTTCCACATTTTCTCAATAAAGGTAAGCAGTCATTGCCTTGTGTTTCAAGTGATACCTAATTAAAGTGGAGTTCCACCCAAAAGTGGGACTTCAATTCATCTGTCTCCCCCCCCCCCCCCTCCGGTGCCACATTTGACACCTTTTGAGGGGAAGGGGGAACGGGTACTCCGGTTTAAAAAAAAAACAGAAACCCAGAGTTGGTAGTCTAAGTCCTCTGTATGCAAGCCAAGGATTCAAGTTCAAATGAGTCTTGAATACAAATGTACAGTATGTTATATGGACATATTTATTGATGAGTGTCTCTGTTTTCCAGGCTGGGATGTGGACGCTGGAAATACTGAAGGCATCAGTCCTGAGGTACTCATTTCCCTTACTGCGCCCAAGAGATGTGCCATTCAATTTTCTGGGAAACGTCACTTTGTTGCAGGGAGGTTCCTGCCCTATGATATACAGAAGAAATTTGAATTGAACCTACCAAAGTATTCTGAGACAGACTGTGTGGTGGAGATTTAGAATGAAAAAACTGTTTTTAAATCTGTCAATAAATGTGTACATTTTCTGTATTGTACAGTGTTTTTTTGTGATGTGGGGAACTGACTTGTCTTTGAAAAGCTTGCATCTCTCTGTCAAAGGAAAATTTTAATGGTTATAGGCCATTTTTATTTTTAAATTGTATACATTTCAAACTGATATTTTAGATTTTTATACAGTTTACATCAGGGGTAGGCAACCTTAAAGTGGTGGAGACCTACCTGAACAACATGAGAGATGTCAAAGATCAGCAGCGGCAGCGGCAGCGGCACAAAGTTAGGTGGTGGTAAAACCCTGCAGCTGATTTGCAGATTTATTGTCCCCAATCCCTACACCCTTTAGCTGCTGAGGCAGCAGCCAAAGGTGTACACATGCTGCAGCATGGATGAAACCCCCCATTGCTTTTGGAGGGTGCTACTGCCTGTCAAATGCAACCCATTAAAGCAAAGTGAAACTGCATGCTTCTGCGGTATTCAAAAGGTTAAAGCAACATAACACTGCCTGCTGTAACCTCTTGTTTGCTGTACTGCACAAGGTTGCAGGGCATTTGCAGAATGGCCTCATTCACTTGAATGTGTCATGCTTCGCAGGCAGGGCCGGGACAAGGGGTGTGCAGGAGGTGCGGCTGCCCTGGGTCCAATGGTTTATTACAGGAATGGGGGCACCCTAACTCTAAGGAAAGGCGCAGTTTGGCATCTCTGCCTTGGGCGCTGGATGACCTTGCCCGGTAATGATGGCAGGTGCAACGCCCATCAACCATAACAGGGCGTATAACTCTTGCTGCGGCTGCAACATGTGTACAACCCTGGTCACTGCAGCTGAAGAGGGTGCAGCTGTGGCAGGGGTGGTAAAAACACATCTTTAACTATGGAGCTTTACCACCCCCAACTACAAATGTAAATGAACCCTTACTGTGCTGAGCTCCCTATAAGGCCCCCTATAAGGCTGCTTTCACACTAATATGCTGCAGTTTACCTGTACCATGGGTGCAGCACAGTACATTGGTGATCATCCTGGGTTAGCTACGCTTTGCCATAGACTTTTATTATATCCTGCGGGTGTGGTGCACTTTTCAAAAGTGCACCAAAACTCCTGCATTCAGAAAGCGCAACAAATCCGCAGGATATAGTTGAAGTATATTGCTAAGCACAGCTAATCTTCAGGAAAGCTGCAGGTACACTGCACTCCACCCGTGGTGTGGGTAAATCCCAGAAAATCGGTGTTAAAGCAGCCCTATACTATTATGCCCAGTGTATTTCTTCACACTGACCTTAAGATCTCTTCTTTCCTGCTGCTGACACCACTCTGGAGACCACTACCTGGGATAAGAGGCGGAGTGCAGTTGGTATCACTCCACATGAGACAGGAGCCAGCGCTACAGAGGAGGCATCTGCTTATGTGGCTCTCGCTCCCTACTACAGCTCCAACTTTACATGTAGTCCCTCTATCTTGCACTCTGTTTGATGCTCTGTGATGGCAGGTCAGCAAGCCCACACCGTGATCTACCAGTCACCTGGCCGTGATCTACTGGCTTCTGACCCCCGGTTTACATAAAATTGTTAGTTAAAAAAATGCAACACCTAAAACACTGATCATTATGGATTTTGTATAAAGAGAACATTGAAGAAGCTGTTTTCCTTCAGATTGTCTATCTGAATCTACATATGGCCCAATTGGGGGGATAAGTCATTCCTATTCAGTTTTGTGTGTATATTTGAGCTTGAGCTATAGAGCTCGATAAACAATGAGTTACAACAGCAACAGGGCCAAGGTTAAAAATTTGAAATGGGGCCCAGAGTTCCACCTGTTAGCTGGAAAGTAAAGATGAGCTATTTATATGCAATAGTGTATATATACTTAAAGTCTAAGAAAAGCCTAACTAACTATTTTTGAAAAATGATCCCTCACCCTCCTCCTACCTATCCTGTCCAACCTATATAAAAAATGTGTGTACTGATCTTGTCATGTAATCCTGCAGCTCTGGCTCCCCTGCGTCAGTGAGAGGCTAAACTTTAAGTTTGGGTAGGTCTTTTCCCTGAGTTAGGCCTTTTGCACATGACTATAAAGTACAGTGTATGAGCATACACTGTAAAAGATGTCTGTTGTGGTGCCTGGGAGCCACAGCTGTAGCATATAGTTGCCCCTATGAATGCATAACAAAAACACTGTGCACCCAAAACCTCCAGCAAAAGCATAAGTATATGGGTGTATTTTTCAAAACATAAAAGTTTGTTATTCTGTAATGCATTCCTTGCAAAATATTCTGCAACTGTGGCTCTCAGGCACCACAACAACATATTTCACACTGTACACCCAAATGCCCCGTACACACGATCAGATTTTCCGACAACAAATGTTGGATGTCCGACCGTGTGTATGCTCTATCAAACATTTGTTGTCAGACTTTCTGCCAAGCATGTTCTCAAATTTTCCGCCAACAAATGTCTGTTGTCGGACTTTCCAATTGTGTGTACACAAGTTCATCGGACAAAAGTCCACGCATGCTCGGAATCAAGTACGTGCCGGAGATATAACTAGTGTTCATAATGGAGATATCACGTACATCTTGTATGTCACTACGTTTGTAATTGTTGGCCAACATTTACATAGTTAAAGTGGAGGGCCACCCTGAAAAAAAAAATACATAAAAAATTAGAAAAAGATCAGAAAAAAAAAGATTTTTTTTTTTTAACTTACCAGAAATGCCTGTTGTTAGGCACATCATCCTAATCTGCCTCTTCCTCCTCCGCGGAGATCTTCTGTCTTCTCTCCTCCGTGTGGGGTCTTCTGGGTAATGGGTCGTGCTGTGTTCTGGGAACTGTGTGTTCCAGAATACAGCGTGCCCCATTCACAAAGCGCTGCGCGTCTCGCGCATGCGCAGTAGGAAACGGGCCGTGAAGCCGCAAGGCTCCACTGCCTGTTTCCCTTAGCCAAAATGGACCCGAGACCGAGTCAGCCTCGGACGGCCACCCTGGACAGGTAAATGTGCTTATTAAAAGTCAGTAGCTACAGTGTTTGCAGCTGCTGACTTTTTCATTTTTTTTTTTAAACCGGCCCTCCTCTTTAAATAGTCAGTAAGGTTGAATAAAGACACCAGTCCATCCTGAGTGAGTGTCTACAATTGTCCCTATCCCTGTACATTGCACACTCACATCAGTCCCTACCCTCAAGGAGCCCACAAGCCAAGGTCCCCATTCATATACTAGGGCAAGTTTTTGGACAGAAGCCAATTAACCTACCTGCATGTCTTTGGATTGTGGGAGGAAACTCATGTAGGCACAGGGAGAACATGCAAACTCCAGGCAGGTGGTGTCGTGGCTGGGATTTGAACCAGCGACCAATCTTACTGCTAGGTGAGAGTGCTAACCACTACACCATTGTGCTGCCATTTGAGTGACTGTGCGTATGCAAAACAAGTTGGAGTCAACATCCTTTGAACAAAAATCCACAGTTTTGTTGTCGGAAAGTCTGATTGTGTGTACGGGGCAATACACTCAAAATACAACCTTCTCCTAACATTCACATATTTTTCCAATTGAATACAATTATAAAAATGTGCGACTCTTGGGTGAAAACATTCATAAATAGTCTTCTTGATATTGATAGGATCAGAGTTCCAGCTTAAGTTATGAGTTGACATTATGTGTACAAAATTGCTGTGTTATAAGATACGTATTGTGAAAAGTGTAAAGTCACTCAGACTACGCCCATCTGCTGACCACACGATGGAGAAAGGCTGTTTACTCCTTATCTGATATTTTTGTGTTTTTTCCCTTATTATGGTACTTTTGTTTTACATGATTCATCATTTTTGTGTGTATATAAGAACTGAGAAAACAATACACTTTTGGCCATTCAGCTTGGATTTGGGCTACAGAAAAGGTCTCCTGTATTTCATTTCTATCAGAAGCATAAGATTTGAACTCAGCATTACAAAGAGGAAAAGCAATTGGTTTGAGAATTGCACTTAACATTTTGGCGCCCGAAGAACAAGGACCTCATCAATGATCCTACAAGAGGTGGACGAACGGAGCTGACGGAACCATAACACTGGGGCACTTCGGGAACCACAGACCACAAAGCCTGGCCAGGTAAGAGAAAGCCTTTATTTCTCTTTATACTCTGAGCTTCCCTGATTTGTGCCTTTAGTCAGTTCTGTCAGAAACGGGTCTCCACGCAGCATATTAACTGCAACCTCTGTAGGGGTGAGTCTTGAACTATAATACCTTTGTTTTGCTGATAATTTGTTGTCTGTCTGTCTTGTTGAGAAAGTGAATGAGCCTTGTCAAGGATGGTATGAGTTAGAAGGGGATTGCCGAACTAAGCAACGGAATGCGCCCTTTCGGGGGGGTCTGACGCTTATGCTTAACCTCACATCTAATTCATAAACCATAGGCGGGTTGAGAGTATAAGCCCTGTCTGCTCCATAAAGCAGGGATAAGAGTGCACGAGAGGGATCCCAGATACGGGAGGGGGAATAAGGTCTCCACAAGCCCGGAGATCTAGTCGGATACCTGGCCACTTAAAGGAATGCTTGTATATGTTGTAGCCGTCAGTCTGGTCATAATATTTGTCAGTTGGCTAGCATATAAAGTAATTCGATTTCAGAAATCTCATCCCGGGGAGGTTTTTTAGTATTCTAGCATCCTAGGAGGAAGGCAACGAGGAACTGTTGTAGGGTCCCGCATACACACTTTTTTCTTTTTTATTTTGGGACATATAACAGTGTCCCACACGCTACCTAGGCACGGACTGTTAGAATGGGTCAGAGGTACACAAAACCCCGTCAAGGAACTGTGGCCCACTATACGGTGCCACAGATAATTAAGAACATATATGGGAAAGATGAAGCACAAAATGTAAAAACTATACTTCATAAATTTAAGGTAAAAGGAGCAGCGGGTTTAGACCCAGACGCGTGGAAGGAAATAAAAAGGGACAGACAAGGAGAGGTGTTAGAGAAGCAATGGATGCATCAGGTTCAGCGCTTAATTAAGGTCTCTTATAGAGCAAAAGAGGAGGGGTGGAAATATAACCCAGATTGTGATGGTTGGGACATGAAGGATAGAAGAACAAAAAATGCTGAGGCTCTGGTTGACCCCAGCTCAGCCATTCCACCCCATACACTGACATAGAACATAAACCACATAAGATATATCCTTCACTCCAAGGCAGGGGATGGGTTTGTCAGGTTTGTGGAACACAAAACCCAGAATGGGCAATAGAATGTGTGCATTGTGGGGCAGAAAAACCTCATCCAGAAACTGTAGCCCCCGTACGCACTGATACACACATTGTACAGGTAAATAATCCGGAATTTGGACAAGTAGCCCATCCAAATGCCCCACCTACTGTTACTCGTAGGATGCAGATAAGGACCTGGGCACCATGGACACCAGACGCCCTTATGGCACTAATACAGAATGCCCCAGACCCAGTAGCAAAACCAGCAGCGTTTTGTAGATTTGTAAGACAGTTGATGGATACACATGATGCAACATGGCAAGACGGGGAAGATTTGTGTAGACATAAAATGACTCCTACTCTGTTTCAGCAATTTGTGACAGAAATAGGTCCGCACCGACCTATAGACCGGTTTGACGCAGACGGCAACCAACAGGCAGGACACGCCTACCTCAAGGAATGGCGCATTCGCCAACCCTTTATTCACAGGCTCTACAAACAGTGCTAGAGGAATGGTTACCTCCAGACTCTTGTGTATTGCTACAATATGTGGATGACCTATTGCTATGCTGTCCAGATAGGGAAACATGTCTCCATGCCACTTTGGCACTTTTGCAATTCTTGGCAAAAAAGGGTTGCAAGGTTAACAGGAAAAAGTTACAAGTGTGTCAGGAAAAAGTTGTCTTCTTAGGACATTGCATATCACAAGGAACAAGACATCTCACAGACGAGAGAGTACAGGCGATAAAGGGAATCTTACCCCCACGAAATTTCAAACAATTGCGTATGTTTCTGGGTATCGTGTCATATTGTAGACAATGGATACCCCACGCTAGCTCTTTGATGCAGCCATTATACGATTGTTTGAAAATTGTGCCGTATATGCTTACAGAAGTAGCTTATGAGTCGTTTGTCACTTTGAAACAGTTGTTGATTTCTGCACCGGCTCTAGGTATCCCCGATTATACAAAGACATTCCATCTATACATTGCTGAGATCACTGGACATGCAACAGGAATTTTGACACAGTCACATATAAAACAAAGGCCCGTTGCTTACTTCTCAGCAGCTCTAGATCCAGTGTCCAGAGGTTCACCGTCCTGTGTACGGGCGGTAGCAGCAGTGTCAATAATTATACAGTGGTGTGAAAAAGTGTTTGCCCCCTTCCTCATTTCCTGTTCCTTTGCATGTTTGTCACACTTAAGTGTTTCGGAACATCAAACCAATTTAAACAATAGTTAAGGACAACACAAGTAAACACAAAATGCAATTTGTAAATGAAGGTGTTTATTATTAAAGGTGAAAAAAAATCCAAACCATCATGGCCCTGTGTGAAAAAGTGATTGCCCCCTAAACCTAATAACTGGTTGGGCCACCCTTAGCAGCAACAACTGCAACCAAGCGTTTGCGATAACGGGCAATGAGGCTTTTACAGCGTCCTGGAGGAATTTTGGCCCACTCATCTTTGCAGAATTGTCCTAATTCAGTTACATTAGAGGGTTTTCGAGCATGAATGGCCTTTTTAAGGTCATACCACAACATCTCAATAGGATTCAGGTCAGGACTTTGGCTAGGCCACTCCAAAGTCTTCATTTTGTTTTTCTTCAGCCATTCGGTGGTGGACTTGCTGGTGTGTTTAGGATCATTGTCCTGCTGCAGAACCCAAGTTCGTTTCAGCTTGAGTACACGAACAGATGGTCGGACATTCTCCTTCAGGATCTCTTGGTAGACAGCAGAATTCATAGTTCCTTTTATCACGACAAGTCTTCCAGGTCCTGAAGCAGCAAAACAGCCCCAGACCATCACACTACCACCACCATATTTTACTGTTGGTATAATGTTCTTTTTATGAAATGCAGTGTTCCTTCTACGCCACATATACTTGGACACACACCTTCCAAAGAGTTCCACTTTTGTCTCATCGGTCCACAGAATGTTGTCCCAAAAGTCTTGGGGATCATCAAGATGTGTTGTGGAGAAATTGAGACGAGCTTTGATGTTCTTTTTGCTCAGCAGTGGTTTTCTCCTTGGAACTCTGCCATGCAGGCCATTTTTGCCCAGTCTTTTCCTGATGGTGGAGGCATGAACGCTGACCTTAACTGAGGCAAGTGAGGCCTGCAGTTCCTTGGACGTTGTTGTGGGGTCTTTTGTGACCTCTTGGATGAGTCGTCGCTGCGCTCTTGGGGTAATTTTGGGCGGCCGGCCACTCTTGGGAAGGTTCACCACTGTTCCATGTCTTCGCCATTTGTGGATAATGGCTCTCACTGTGGTTCGCTGGATTCCCAAAGCTTTGGAAATGGCTTTATAACCCTTTCCAGACTGATAGATCTCAATTACTTTCTTTCTCAATTGTTCCTGAATTTCTTTGGGTCTCGGCATGATGTGTAGCTTTTAAGGATCTTCTGGTGGACCTTACTGTGTCAAGCAGCTCCTATTTAAGTGATGCCTTGATTGTGAACAGGTGTGGCAATAATCAGGCCTGGGTGTGGCTAGAGAAATTGAACTCAGGTGTGGACAACCACAGTTATAGTAGGTTTTAACAAGGGGGGCAATCACTTTTTCACACAGGGCCATGATGGTTTGGATTTTTTTTCACCTTTAATAATAAACACCTTCATTTACAAATTGCATTTTGTGTTTACTTGTGTTGTCCTTGACTATTGTTTAAATTGGTTTGATGTTCCGAAACACTTAAGTGTGACAAACATGCAAAGGAACAGGAAATGAGGAAGGGGGCAAACACTTTTTCACACCACTGTAGATAAGTCATCAGAAATTGTTCTAGACAATCCAGTTGTAGTGCACACCACACATGACATACATGCAATCTTGTCTCAAGTACAGCCCAAACACATTTCAATGGCTAGGCAACTAAGGTTACAGTGTACTTTACTTTTACCTCCAAATGTCACTTTTCAGCGCTGTACAACTTTCAATATGGCCACCTTTTTGCCTCTTCAGTCACCAGATTTGACAAGGGGGAATAAGGAGGAAGGAGATGAGGAAACTGACACTCTTCTGTTTAGAGAGATAGTTGAACACGACTGTTTTCAGCTCATGGAGCAAGAGACAATGGGGTTCCCTCATGTTATAGATACACCAATTTTAGACGCTGAGCACACTTTGTATATAGATGGCAGCAGATTTGCTGATGATAAAGGAAGATATCACACAGGATATGCAGTAGTAACTGATACACAGGTGATTGAAGCGCAGCCCTTACCAGCCTACATGTCAGCACAGGAAGCAGAATTAAAAGCTTTAGAACAAGCTTTAGAATATTTACAAGGACAAGAAGGAAATATTTACACTGACTCTGCCTACGCTTACGGCGTAGCGCACGATTTCGGCCATATATGGAGAGCTCGAGGGTATCTGACAGCAGCAGGCACACCAGTAAAGCATGCGGAAGGAATAAAACGGGTTTTGACACATCTTCAAAAAGTTAAAAGGGTAGCCATCTTGAAGATAGCGGCACACACAAGTGCAAAGACAAGGGAAGCAAAAGGAAATGCCTTCGCAGATTTAACTGCGAAACAGGCAGCTCAGAAAGAGATGTACCCTGAGACAGTGGCAGTGGCAGAGGTAAGTACAGTAAAGCCTTCATGGCAACAGTTGAGCAAGCTACAGGAGCAAGCGGCGGACAGTGAAAGAGACAAGTGGGTAAGGATGGGAGCCCAAATTGACCCTGACAATGTATGGAGGGCAGGAGGTAAAGTATGCCTACCGGCGTCTCTGTACCCAGCCATGGCCACGGCAATCCACTTACCTACCCATGTCAGTTCCAATTCCATGTATAGAATTGTGAACCAAGGATGGCTAGCACCAGGATTCAGTAGTATGGCCAAAAACTACTGTGCAGCATGCCAAATCTGTCTCCTGAATAATCCAGGACAAAAGGTAAAAACGCCACGAAAACACCAAGCTCGGGCCCAGTACCCCTTTCAAAGGCTGCAAATTGACTACATACAGTTGCCAAAAAGTGGCCCCTTTGAATTTGTACTTGTGTGCATCGATTTATTTTCAGGCTGGCCAGAGGGATATTTATTAAAATCAGCCACGGCAAAAGCCACGGCTAAGAAACTGATCACTGAATTAATACCAAGGTTTGGATTACCTGAAACAATAGAATCAGATAGAGGGACACACTTTACAGGTGAAGTAATGCAGAATGTGATGACCATGTTAGGGGTTCAACAGAGTTTCCACACCCCTTATCACCCACAGAGTTCAGGATCAGTAGAAAGAGTAAATGGGACAATAAAGCTAAAAATACAGAAAGCCATGCAAGAGTTAAACAAGCCATGGCCAGAATGCCTGCCTTTGGCTTTGTTCTCCATAAGATATACCCCAACAGGAAAAACAGGGTTGTCTCCATATGAGATACTTTTTGGGAATGCACCTAGATTAGGTTTATACTTTCCACAGAGTATGCAATTGCAATGTGATAGTTTGACTGCATATGTGATACAATTGCAACAGCATCTAACCAAGATCCACAAGAGTGTTTATGCTTCCATTCCAGATCCCAACTCTATAGCAGGTACTCATTCACTTAGCCCCGGAGATTGGGTCTATGTAAAGAAACATACCAGAAAAGCTTTAGAGCCACGGTTTGAAGGACCATATCAAGTACTGCTGACCACTCCCACATCGGTCAAGTTGGAGGGAAAAGCAGCCTGGATCCACGCATCACACTGCAAAAAGAGTCCTGAACCGAGAGAAACAGAATGACGATCTTTCTAACTATGATGATAGTGCTTGAATGTTTTCAAATGTTTGTTTACACATGGACTCCCGGTATCAATGTAACAGTTCATGAAAACAGTACTGATCTTATATGGACAAATCAGGATAAGAGTATAACGCAATATCCTTACTATGAATGGTATACTGTAGGAAATTTCACTGTAACAGGACAGGAGGGTCCTTTTTACATGATGCACAATGTGGATTCACCAGTAGTGTGGATAAAAGCTAAGTCACAAGCACAAGTAAACATAACTTTCCAGTGGAAGGACAATTTACTATCACCCTTTAATAACACACCACATAAATGTCATAAGTTAGGTCCATCTGAAACATGGAGGGAAGTATTTGACAAAACACAAATGTTACTTTCTACCCCAGATTCCCAAATCTACAGGAACCTACAGAAGGGAAAGGGTCCCAGACCAGTAAGTGTAGGAAACAGATTTATGGAGATAGGACCACAACATATTTGTTTAATTACAAATGATCAGGGAACTATGGAAAGTTTAAATAAAACAGCTCCCTTTTCAGGATGTGTAAAGAATGTTAAAATGCTTAAATGGCAGAATGAAACTTTCCTTTTTGAACCAGATGCACATAGAATATTTAATCAAGAATGGACGGTAGATAACCTTACTGATACTACCCCTTTCATAATATCATTAGAGCCCTTACAACAAATCTTAAGAGAGTCTGAAATACTTAGAAAACACATAGGAGACACAGGAACATACCCTTCAAAATAATCTAATATCTGCAGTTATAGATAAAGGAAAATTAATACATTTATCCTCACAGATAAGAGATGAAACTACCCACCATTGGTACGATGTTTTCAGTGGATGGTCTCCTACCGCCACTACTATACTTAATTGGATGTTGAGTCCTATACTAATACTTATGTTTGCTTTTGTTATAATGACAATTATTAATTGTTGAGAATTCAAAAGAAAGTTAAAAGAATGAATAGGGGTGCCCTATAGAACTCTGAGTTTGGGATTATGAGTTGACGTCACCCTTCTCTTTGATTCTCTTTGCTTTTGAGATGCTGATATGGAACTGGGGGATGAGGACATTGTTCTCCTCTGACAACCCGCGGTCAGGGATAGTACTCAGGAAAGTATTGGCTATAACTCATGAGTAAGGACCCAGAGTTGGGAGAAGGATGATGTCAAAGGGGGAAAATGATAGGATCAGAGTTCCAGCTTAAGTTATGAGTTGACATTATGTGTACAAAATTGCTGTGTTATAAGATACGTATTGTGAAAAGTGTAAAGTCACTCAGACTACGCCCATCTGCTGACCACACGATGGAGAAAGGCTGTTTACTCCTTATCTGATATTTTTGTGTTTTTTCCCTTATTATGGTACTTTTGTTTTACATGATTCATCATTTTTGTGTGTATATAAGAACTGAGAAAACAATACACTTTTGGCCATTCAGCTTGGATTTGGGCTACAGAAAAGGTCTCCTGTATTTCATTTCTATCAGAAGCATAAGATTTGAACTCAGCATTACAAAGAGGAAAAGCAATTGGTTTGAGAATTGCACTTAACAATATCTAAAATGCCCAGCTATAAAAACTTGCTGTAATGTTAGAAAATATGTCTGTGAATAAAAAAAAGCTTCATATTTATGATAGGAATTCTTTTGCAAATATATATACTCTTTGGAGTGACTCCACATATTAAACCATATAAATATTTAACATATCTGTGTCATATACATAAGTCTGACACAAGAGAAATATTGGATAAAAGGAATGGATGGCTGCACACCGAGGTATTGATGAATCTCTTTATTGTAAAATCTGTAACATGAACAATACCATAGGACAGGCAAACAGGTACAGGTAGATGCATTTCACACAGAAAGAGAGCTACCATAAAACATGATGTCCACATACAAACATGCATAAGGGTAGGAATATGGACCAATATGTACACAAAATGCGTGAAAACGCATAAGGAGTGAAAAAAATAGCATGAGAACACATTTTGTTTGTGGTTTTCAACAATATAATTTAATTCTATGCATCTAACATTTTATTCAATAATTGTTTGCCTTTATCATATGTGTCCTTTTTATTTATGTAATTCATATAGAGTGTTTATATGGCAAGACAGGGGCGTTAGATGGGATGATTATTTAGACATAGATTGTTTTCTTTTGGTTGCTCCCACGTTCCCTGTTTCTGCTTTTGACTGGCTATGATGTCTGTGTATGTCTATGTCGTTGTTGATCTCAGTATGTTTAGCCAAAGTTCTGATTGACTTCATGTGATTCCATTGTTCTAACCAGGTACAAAGCTGAGAGTGATTTAAGATGTTCCACTGACGTCGTCCTGACCTGTGTTTTACACAAGGGGGAGCCCTATTTAAGGGATGTCAGTGGGGCATTTCAGGGTAATGAAAAAGCACAGTGTCACTGTGTGAAACACGTCTGCCTGTACCTGTTTGCCTGTCCTGTAGTGTTATACATCTTATGGATTTTACAATAGAGAGATTCATCCCTACCTCAGTGTGCAGCCATCCATTCCTTTTATCCAAATTGCAGGAACAGCAAGCTGAGGCTAGCAACCCTGGGAGGAGTCCATTCCCCAGCCTACCTGGATCCATCACTCACCTGGAGCGGCATTTTCTTTTCCTATTGCATGAACAAAATATTAATATGGCTACTATCAATCAAAATAATACAGATGATAAAAAAGGCAGGGTTGTGTGCTTTGTTTCAAGTTTAGATTCAGTGGACATCTAATTTTCTTAAAATATCCTTGCACCTGTCAGTGTCAGTTGAAACAAGAAATTACTACAAATTATTTTTAAACAAACGAAGTCTAAATGTATGCCAGGATGAAAAAAAAAATCTTTGTAATACATGCAAGTTTTCCCATCTAATAAGCTTAAAACTTAAAGCGGAGGTCCACCCTAAAGTAGACCTCCGCTCATCGGAACCCTCCCCCCCTCCGGCGCCACAATTGACACCTTTCAGGGGGGAGGGGGGTGCAGATACCTGTACAGTACAGGTATTCTGCACCCACTTCCGGGATAGCTCTCTGCAGAAAGGGGCATAGATTACGCCCCTTTCCGCAAGTGCCCGCCCCTTTCCACAAGTGCCCCGCTGCCTGCTGGGAAACACACAGATCCCAGAGGCAGCGGGGACCATCCTTATTGCGCAGCGCGATTCGCGCATGCGCAGGAGGGAACCGGGAAATGAAGCCGAAAAGGCTCCATTTCCTGATACCCATACCCAAGATGGCGGCGGCAGCACCCGACAAGACGATCTAGAGATCGGCTTCGGGTGCCGACATCGCGGGCGCGCTGGACAGGTAAGTGTCACTATTTTAAAAGTCAGCAGCTGCAGTATTTGTAGCTGCTGGCTTTAAAAAAAAAAAAAAAAAACGCGGAGTCCCGGCGGACTCCCGCTTTAAAGAGGAAGTAAATTCTCCCGCTTCTTTTCATTTAGTCCATTATAATAAGTAATTATCAAGGTATAGCCACTGTAATCCAGCCCAAATTGCATATTACTTACTGTTTAAAGAAACTTTAAGTTTCTTTAAACAGTGGAGTCCACAGTGTATGGAGTGTATTTCCACCCTTACATTGAGCACTTCCTGTACTGTTAACCAAGCCTCCATCTCAATCCAACGTTTCTATGGCAACCCTGCTTCCCTGTTCATAGCTGACTTGTTTTATTTCATAGTATTTACTTGTGCTGATTATCTAGTGTTTGCCTGTATGAGTCCTATCAGCTTCAGCTGATAAGTCTGCAGTAATGCTGTCCCATTCCCTGGTTTACACTGTATGTCATGTCACATGGTCACATGGTGTGTAGGAGGAAGCTCTGAGTGATTAACAGCCTCCTGGGAGTTCAGAGCTGTGTGCCGTAGGATGTCCTGATAACAGATAGGTAAGACATAGAGAGTGTGCCGTAAATCAGGGGTGATCTGGGCATGCTCAGTGATGTTTTTCTAAAGAACAGTAGAATTACAACAATACTAAGCAAGTAAGGAGATATCTACAAGCCGTGGGTTTTTTATGCTGATTTACATGGGACAAACTTGTGGGGGAGGGTTTACAACCACTTTAAGCCCTGTTGTGGGCTGACAACATAGCAATGTTGTGAATGGAGTAGTGTCATCTCTGCCAAGTTGTCTTGTGCTAAACTACTCAAACCCACCCCTATCCCATTGTCCACCACATAGAGACTATCATGCTGTAGTCCCACGAAAAAAAAATAGGGAGGCTATATAGACTCATTGAAATACCTTGGGAAGTGTGCACAAGGCACAGATCAGCTCTGAATTTCTTGCACTTCTTAAACAGATAAAACAAAATAACTTTCAGTGGTATATTTAACAGACAAATGGGAGCAAACTGTAGAAGTTCATTGTTAGGGTTTATAGACACTGATTATAAGAAAAAAATCCTCTCCAGGTCAATTATTAATTACTTGCACTTTGAAGGTCTAACAAAAGCAACAAAGCAAACCAGCACTCTAGATTTTTATTAAACAAATTGTAAAAGTTAGGTACGCTTACATTTAAAAGTAGGGCTATAATAGAAATGTCTCCATGCACATTTTTTGGAGCTGAGAGAATTGTATACCTTTCTTCTGCAGCACAGGTTGTTGAAATATGTACTCAGAGGACTGAGTGTTTCATATTTGTGGTGACCCATTAGTGGTAGGGTGAGTGTCTTCTATAGTTTTGACTTTCATCTTAACCACTTCACCCAAAGCCCCAGTGTTCCTTTAATTGGCTATTTATGTCCAAGGGGCATGATCACTGTTATTAGCTGTCACAGTGGTTGTCCTGCCAACTCCCAATCATTACTAGAGACCGGGAACTGTGTCAAGCATTCAACTTCCTTTTCTGTGACAGAGCTTAGGAATAATAGCCTATCACTAACCCCTGAGTACTGTGAGATGATAGAGGGAATGATGTCAATGAACTCTTGAGGGTCTGACACCAGCCAACACAAGCTACTGTATTTTGGTGTCAGCTGCAACAGAAGGAGCAGGCATTATCACTATGCCCTCAATCAACACCTCAGTAGATAACCACATATGTGGGTAATGACTCTTTGGGGAAAGTTCTTTACTGAAATGAAGCCACATTAACATTTTTATATGTTTATGAGAAATATGGGTAGCTGCAGACTTAGATGGAAAGGTATTTTTTTTTCTAAAATGAAATTTAAATAGCTTGTATGTAGCAATTATAGTGTATACAAGGAACACTCCAAACAGGTTTCTGCACTTCTATTCACTAAGTTAACAAACACAGTTCAATGCAGAAAGGCTTTGTGAGTCCATAGCATTAACAGAACAAAACATCTTCTCATACAAGCTCCAAACTAAACTTAGGTCAGTTCGTAACTAAAAGGGTGTCCCCTAATGGGTTCACTAAAACACGCAAGCAGCACTTGTAGCTTTTTAGTGTTCTGTCAACCGTCATCCTTTAACTCATTAGCTGGTTCTAACAGCAAAGAGAGCAAGAGAGCCCTGAGCATTTGTTAGCTCATACGTAAAAAAGCCTGTGGACAGCTGAGACAACTGATAATGAGTTCTAGTTACCAGGTAAGATATGGACCAAGGAAAGGAGGCTTTAACCCAACTAAAGCTCTACAAAGCCTCTGGGCTCTAGGACCTATTCTGGACTTTTTAAGATTATGCGAAAATAAATATATCTTCACAAATAGGTGAGATGAATGACCTATGTACCAGGTGCTGGAGACAGACAGCCTTCAAACTGCTAGTTAGACAGAGTTCCAACGAGTCACCACACTCCAAAAATGTATTGCTCATATCACAGGTTTCTTTATTGTCATTCCATCAATCATGACTGATGAACAGCCAGGAGGCTTGAAATTGCTATGAATTTCACAAGGATGTATGTCATGACAATAAAGATATCTGTGATATAAGCAAGACACTTTTGGAGTGGGGTGACTGTTTGGAAATGTATATAATATTAAATAGTCCAAAAGTAAGATTAGGACCCTCTAATAATGGCTTAAGCACGAGAGATCTCACCAAGGGACTCCCTGAGACATCCAACATTGGCAGAAGGCTAACTAGAAGCAACTAGAAAATGTATCAGTTTTGGGTAGAATGACCTTTAAAAGTTAAGTAAGAGTATAGAAAAATCTAATATAAAGGTGTTGGCGCTAAAAACATACAAAATGAAAGTAAAAAGGCAAATGGTGATTACATAAGCAAATAAATATTTAAAGTCCAAAGTGATAATCCCAACACCATAGATAAATTAAATCTTTTTGTTTGATGTTTCTTCAAATAAAAACTTCCCCATGAGGTAGATAGCAACTCACCAAAAGTGTCTGACCACTTTTTTGCAGTAGGTCAAAATGCCCTTGACCACAGGAATCCTAGGTAGGCATCTCTCAACTACGTGACCCCCTTCAGATGGCGGCTGGGGATAAGGGAACAGACTCCACCAAGGACACACAAAAAAACTCTATGGTGTAGTAAGTTTTAATCACAAATTAATAAAAAGGTAACAAAAGATTTTGCATTCAGATGTGACTGTGCACTGAGGTGTCTATAGTATGTGCGGGTGGATATTTTAAAATCGATATATCGAAATCGAAAAAAGACAGATTTTTTTTTTAAGCAAGAGTATAGTTGGAAGGATGCAGAGAAGATTTTAGGTATGAATGAATGAATGAACGAATAAATAAATTATCTGCATACTTCAAGAAATATTTGTTTAAAAACGAAAAGTTAAATCAGCATGAAAACCTCTCATGTAAGATTATCATTACTGTCATTTGTTGTTAACCTTTAAGTCTCTCAGAGTTAGGCTTCATAATTTCAAAAGTGAAATTTAATTTTCGAATTGAAAGCTTCAATGACTGCCATTAATTATTGGTAAGGAAACATGACTTGAATCACATAAAATTACTCTTACAGAGATGTAAATAGCAAATAAAACCCCAAAGTCTTGTAAATGTGAATCTATTACCTGGCCTGTTGAAGCCAACAGACCTAATAAATTGTGTGAACTTCTGGTGGTGTGACATATATGTGAAACTGCATAAACAGACTATATTGGTCTCATGTCTAGCGATGTAAAATCTTGGTAGCAATACATTATTTTAAAAGACAATGACAGTTCAATCGTGATTTTGCATTTATGGTATGATAAATCATCCAATTTAGCCCACAGGTGAGGAGGTTGCTTTCATGCTGGCTTTAACCACTTCAAACCCGGAAGATTTTACTCTGCACTGCGTCGCTTTGACTGACAATTGTGCGGTCGTGCGACATTGCACCCAAAAAAAAATCGACGTCCTTTTTTTTCCACAAATAGAGCTTTCTTTTGGTGGTATTTGATCACCTCTGTGGTTTTTATTTTTTGTGCTATAAACAAAAAAAGAGCAAAATTTTGAAAAGAATACATTATTTTTTACTTTTTGCTATAATAAATATCCCACAAAAATAGATAAAAAACTATTTTTTTCCTCAGTTTAGGCCAATATGTATTCTTCTACATATTTTTGGTAAAAAAATCACAATAAGCGTATATTGATCGGTTTGCGCAAAAGTTACAGTGTCTACAAAATAGGGGATAGTTTTATGGCAATTTTATTATAAAAAATTTTTTCTAGTAATGGCGGTGATCTGCAATTTTTATCATGACTGTGACATTATGGTGGACACATCAGACAATTTTGACAGATTTTTGGGACCATTGGCATTAATACAGCGATAAATGCTATAAAAATGCATTGATTGCTGTTAACACTACTGGGCGATCAAGGGGTTAGTGTGTTCCCTAGTGTGTGTTCTAACTGAAGGGGGAGGGGACTGTGCAGGGGAGATGACAGATCGCTGTTCATACTCTGTATGAACAGACAATCTGTCTGTTCTCCCCTCAGAGAGCCGGAAACTGTGTGTTTACACACACAGATTCCGGTTCTCCATGTATCAGCGGCGATCGCAGGAGCCCGGTGGTGATCGTAGCCACCGGGCACTCACATCAGCTTGGCGGGCGCTGGCCCCTAGTAGCCACAGGGCAAAGCGACGTTACATAACGTCATTTCACCCAGCTGTGACATTCTGTCGCAGTACAGAATGCGGCTGGTCGGCAAGTGGCTAAAGTGGTTGTAAACCCTTTACAACCACTTTATACTACAGGCAAGCTTATAATTAGGCTTACCTGTAGCTACACTGGATATCTCCTAAATCTGAACAGTTTATGAGATATCCCTGTATTTGCATGTGCCGACGTCATTGGCACATGCGCACTTAAGCAGACTGAAGCAATGGCACGTAAATGCCGTTGCTTCAGTTGTACTGTGCCGTTACCGGTGGCTCCCGCGCGGGAGTGACGTCATCTTGGCTCCGGCCAATCATAGCGCTGGAGCCGCGATGAAGTAACCCCCCCTCTCCCGGGGAGATGTCGGCAACCAGAGCAGTGAACAAGGACCACTGCGGGGGCTTCGATCTCAGGTAAGTAATTCATAATGAGCTAGAATGCTATGCTCATTATGCTTTTCTCTTGTTTGTTTGTTTGTTTAAATGGGTTTACAACCACTTTAGGCCCCTTTCACACTAAGACCGCGTACACACGCGGGGACTGTTCGCCCAACTTTGTCTGCTGAACAGTGTTTCGGCAAACAGTCCGCTCGTGTGTGGGCTTTCAGCGGACAGTTTCAGCGAACAGTCCGCTGAACAAGGTTTTTCGGAAATTCCGAAAAACTGTCCGCTGAAACCTTGTTTCAGCGAACAGTCTCCTCGTGTGTAGGCTTGTTCGTCAAACTAAGTTCCGCGCATGCTCAGAAAGGATTTACACGCCGAAAGTTATAATGCAGTGTATAGGACGTCGTATTTTTCGTCCCGTCGTACGTGCCGTTCACGTCATCGCGCACGGTTTCAGCAAACTGTTCGTCCGTCGTGTGTGGCCATGTCCGTCTATGCTAATTTTGAGCTGACTGTTTGCCGAAACTGTTTGACGGACAAAGTTGGGCGAACAGTCCCCGCGTGTGTACGCGGCCTGACGTTCCGTTCAGGCCCGCCTGTCAGTTTTTCAGGCGGACCTGAACGGATGCTCCATAGAGCTCTATGGAGCGTCAGATGTCAGCGGTGACATGTCCGCTGACATCCGACCCGCTCCGATCCGAAAAAGTGTAACGGAGGAAAAAGCTATTTTTCCATCCGTCTGCGGATCAGATCGGGTGACGACGGGCACTGCGGTCCGTCGTCATCCGATCTCCCATAGGGGAGAGCGGCGCTGTGACAGGTCTGTCCCTGCGCAGTGTGCAGAGACGGACCTGTCATCTCCCTGCTCAGCGGGGATCGACGGAGTGATCCCCGCTGAGCAAACGGATATCCACGGATATCCACGGGGCGGATTAGAACTGATCCGCCCCGTGTGAAAGGACCCTACATCCTTCTTTTTAAAAGCTGCCTGACGGACTATATTCAGTTCATAAAGCGGAACACATAAATTAGTGCAGCTCTTTATTAATTAATACACCCAATTTTATGCAAGCATTACAAGTATATGAATTTGTCTTAAATTAGCCGCTGGCAGTCTTGTTTATGCTCAGATGGAGGATGAAGAATCTACCAATCAGGTGTGCTGCAGTGCAAGGAGCATGCTGAAAATAAGGAGAAGGCAGAGTGACAGAGAAGTAAGCTTTCCTTTACTCCAATAGGGTGGGCAACAGACCTGTAAGCGAAAGTGAAACTGCAGCAGAGAAAGATCAAGTTTTCTCTCATGCTAGATCCAATTGAGCTGTATGATTGCAGAGCTGTGTAAATCTCAGAAAAGGAAGGGCAGAAATCCAAAATGTTTGGCAAATGAAACAACTCTCATATATGTATTTTATTTATATACAGTGCCTTGGAAAAGTATTCATACCCCTTGAAATTTTCCACATTTTGTCATGTTATGCCCCGTACACACGACCGGACTTTTCAACATCAAAAGTCTGACGGAATGATTCCGGCAGACTATTCGATCGTGTGTGGGCTGCAACGGACTTTTGATTCGCAAAAGTCTGACAGACTTTAGAAATGGAACATGCTTCAAATTTTTCCGCAAGAACTCTGCCGGACCCAATTCCCACCGAGAAATCCGCTCGTGTGTATGCTAGTCCGACGGACAAAAAAAGACGCTAGGGCAGCTATTGGCTACTGGCTATGAACTTCCTTATTCGAGTCCAGTCGTACGTCATCACGTTCGAATCCGTCGGAGTTTGGTGTGATTGTGTGTGGCCAAGTCCGCTCATTCGGAAAGTCCGTCAGAACTCTGTCAGAACTCCGGCAGAACTCCTTCGAAAGTCTGTTGGACATAAGTCTGGTCGTGTGTACGCGGCATTAGGGGTATAAATAGTTTTTCAAGGTGCTGTATTTAGCTGTTTGCCCAGAATGTAGCTTTAACATCATATTACTGCTTCTGGTCTTAGACAAAGCGGCGGTCACAAAAAAAAAATGTTTATGTCCAATTCGTGTACCCTAAAATCAACTGAAGATAACCAATAGTCTGTGTTCTCTGAACTTTAAAGGATATCCCAACCCACCAACAAAAATGTAATATATTTCAGTTGACTTATTTACAGAGAGCAAAACAATTTAAATTTCTTATGTAGCTGGCTAATCCCTTCAACCTTAATTTAATGGAGATGAACAAAGACAGACATGTTTGTGTTCACCTTGTGTGGCAACCATGTGTCTTTCCACTGTGGAGTGACTATAGTACCAGGAAGTGTGTTATTTGCAGGGTTGCCAGGTGAAGATAAAGTGAAAAAAACTAAATGCCTAATGCAGCTACCTGGTAAACCGCAATGCATTACATGTTTGATTTTGGGCTTAGATATACTTTAACCCCTTCAGTTTGGCTGTATGCATATATGTGGCAGCATGAACTAGGCCTCATGCTGTGCTGCCATGTGTATGCTTATCAGTGTTGTGCTGGGAATGGGCTCTATCGTGCATCCCCAACACTGTAGCTGTTATCTTCTGGTCTTGGACTAAAAACGAGAGGTAGAGAATGGGGGGGGGGGGGGGGGGTTGGTTGGGTGTCAATCACGTAATCACTGTGATTGCCAATCACATTGATTACTTCTAATAAAAGCCTCCCCTGTATCTCTTTCTCATCAGAATGTCTGTGCGGAGAAAAAAATGAAGCATATGGTTTGCTATGCTCGGATAACGATACATAGCCTCCATGCAGGGCCGGTGCTACCACTAGGCGGACTAGGCAACCGCCTAGGGTGCACTGCCGCCTAGGGCGCAGCCAGGACCACTGGTTTCCCTACTTTGCACTGGGAGCTTGTCAGTGCCTCGTTCTCCATAGTCCAGCATGCACAGGGCGCGCACAATGACAGCACGCTAGCACGGCTGGCCGCGTCAGCTCCACTCACACACACAGAGCGGCATGTTTGTGAGTGCTCCGCTCCCCCTCCTGTCTGCCTTCACTTCGGGCCATTTCTCATTGTTTACTGAATGGGAGGAGCCCAATCCCAATCCCAATAACGGGGGAGGCCGTCCTGTCCCGCCCCGGAGCAGGAACACTTAACAGGTGACAATACATTCGCCGCCATCCTCCTGCCCCTACTCGATGCCGACTTGAGCCCTGGGACAGAAAAGCACACTGGAAGCTATTGGCCACGCCCACCACCACACGGAACGCCCGCCCCTGCTATTGATTGGTCATGCATCCACAAGCATACGACTCCATGATTGGCTGCTCTGACGGGCTGTTTATTGCTGAGCTAGGATTCCATGCAACGTGACTGCCTCTTGAGAAGCTGACACTAACAGCCAACACAGTGAGTGAAGTTCTTGCACATGTCACACTGCCCCCCACCATCACCTGTCACACTGCCCCCCACCATTACCTGTCACACTGCCCCCACCATCACCCGTCACACTGGCCCCCGCACCACCACCTGTCACACTGGCCCCCCCACCACCACCTGTCGCACTGGACCCCCCACCACCACCACCTATCGCACTGGCCCCCCCACCACCTGTCGCACTGGCCCCCCCACCACCTGTCGCACTGGCCCCCCCACCACCACCTGTCACACTGCCCCCCCACCATCACCTGCCACACTGCCCCCCACCACCACCTGTTACACTGGCCCCCCCACCGTCACCTGTCACACTGGCCCACCACCTGTCACACTGCGTCCCCTACCACCACCGGTCACACTGCGCCCCCCACCATCACCTGTCACACTACCCTCCAGCTGTCTCTTTGGATTGGGCTGTCTTTTTTATACGGGGATGTCTCTTTGCTGGATTTTGATTTCTCTTTGGATAGGGCTGTCTCTTTGCTGGATTTGACCGTCTTTGTTATATGGGAATGTATCTTTGCTGGATTTAGCTGTCTCTTTGCTTGATTGGGCTGTTTTCTTCTTCTTTTTTTTTTTTGCTGGATTGGGCTGAAAGAAATGTAGCAGTTTTATATTTAGATGTTTTAATATTTTCTACCGTTTTTTAACATAGTAGTTTTTTTTTGAAGTGGGGGGGGGGGGGGGCGCAAGTAGCTGGTCTTGCCTAGGGTGCAAAATAGTACAGCACCGGCCCTGCCTCCATGTGACAATAAAGCTTTAGCCACAAAATATGGTGAGTGTGTCACTTCAGACAGCTCTCCTGACTCTTAGACCCCTTTCACACTGGGGCACTTTGCAGGCGCTACAGCGCTAAAAATAGCGCCTGCAAAGCACCCTGAAACAGCCGCTGCTTTGTCTCCAATGTGAAAGCCCTGAGGGCTTTACTGCTCCTAAATCACTCCTGCCCATTGCAATCAATGGGGCAGCGTGGCTATACCTCCAGCAAAGTGCCTCTGGGTAAAACTGCCCCGCTAGCGGGCGAATAGTGCAGCAAATCTGACAGTAAAGCGCCGCTAAAAATAGCGGCGCTTTACCGCCGATGCATCTCCCGCCCCAGTGTGAAAGGGGCCTAAGAGCCCTAGTACTAGGGGGAAGCACAGGGCAGCATTACAGCAGCTGATGCAAACCAAATCACTGCTCAACCTGGTGATATCTGTTCTGCAATCTAAGCACTGAAAATGTGATCTCTATAACTGATCAAGTTGGGTTGAGATAGCTTAAAGGATAAGTTCTGCCTGAGCTCATTGTGCTTCTCTTATGGGTCCCAGGAGTGCAGTTCGTTTTGCACTCCTGCGACCTGTTTTCAGCAGGGAGCGGGCTGAAGTCCGCTCTCTGCTGACGTCACCAAGATTAGTCCTAGCAAGATTACTCTGTTATCCCAAGCCTGGGAGTCTGGATCCGCCAGGTGCCTGGATTAATAGGTGTCTCAGCCTCTCAGCGAGCCACTAAGACGGCTGTTTCCTGCCCCTCCACAGCTCAGCGCTATAGTGAGCTTGGAGGAGCAGAGCAGGAGAGCTGCTGATTGACAGGCAGCAGCTCTCTGCTCGGGGAGGTGAGAGAACCCAGCCATCGTGATGTTCAATGGCTTGGTTCTCAGTGAAGAGGCAGCGGGAACAGATGCAGCATCGAACCGATGCTGCATCCACCTAGGTAAGTATGAATATGGGATAAAAAAAATCCAATACTTCTCTTTTAAGTTACAGTCTCAGTAGCTTGGCAGAAAGTGACTTGATCCAAATGACATCTTACAGATTGTAGAAAGATTTAATCCAAAACTTTTGCAAAACAGGTTTGAATATGTCAAAAAATTATAGTGAGTCTAGCTCCAGCAGAATACAATGCATGTGGAGAATGTAGGTTAAACTGTCAAGAAGAAGGGTGGGTCTAACTAGAATATCCCCTAGATATAAAGTGAGGTAGGGGCAAAATTAATGTAGCAAAGTCTTAGGCCTTGTCCAGTCTAATGAGAACTTTCCAAACCAAAGATAGCTGACATGCTTCTGTATGTGGTGGGTTGTGAGGCATAGTGGGTGCAAGGTGGACAAAGTTATTGGGCGCCAGACACTTCTTGGATGTAAAAGAGGTTTTTATTTCTCTTAAGAGTTGTTTTTGTAATTTTGGGGGAAAGAAGGTTAGGGCTAGGACACCCTTAGATAGTTGCTAATTCAATTGGCAGACTCCGAGACTTAAATAAGACAATAGCTGTGCAGGGAAAGACCCCAGCAAGGAGCCACATCTGCACTAGCAGGAGTGCTGTCTCCTATGGTAACAGTCTTTAACAGTTTCTAACTCAAACGTAACAGTTCCTTCAGCTTCGCTACAACTAACTCTTGTAATTCTTCAACACTGAGCTCCCAGTCTCTCACTAGACCCTCTGATTCACTGACTCTGAATCCCTTTAGCTCCTCCAAGGTTTGCGGTGGTATCCCCTCAAGCATCACCCACACTTCCCTGCTGGGTCCTTAGCTTGGCACTCCAGATACTTCTCGAGCTTCACCCCTGCTAACCAGCCAGGTCCCTGGCTTGACTCACAAGGCTGCTCTGCAAGCGTCTCATTCGCGGGTTGGGTCCCTGACATGATCACCACCTGAAGTTCCCCGATTCTCCACCGTGCCCTTTCGGTGAGAATAGGGTTTCAATACTTGCTTCAGTTACTCACTGTTGTCCCTGGTAAAATTGGTTGGTCCCTTTTGTGGCGACAGCTTCCCTTTTACCTCTGACCACTGACAGGTTCTCTGGCCGACAGAACCATCACTTCTGGTTGGACCGCAAGCCGCAGACCCAACCCTGCGCTGCCCTCTTACTTCTGGATACATCCTTACACAACCCATCAGCCAGATGCCTCCAGGATAGGCCCTATCTCCGACACACATATGACACACCTCCTCCCAGAGAGCCGTCCAGGTGGCACAGAACATAGATCACCTGACCTCACCCAAATATATAGGTTCTCCCAACAGGCCAAGAGATTCAAGAAAACCCCTGCTCATTGGTTGAGATACCCTATATAGTCATAACCTGATAGTGCCTCTAGTACCACCAAGTACACAGCCACCTAGTGGTAGAAGAGAAAAGTGCAACAAGGCCAAACTTAGGAAGAAACCAATAGATCTCTAACAGTCGACCAACTACTTTTGGCAAGTAAATTTGTGAGGAGCTCCCCGACTAAACCCCAGGTTGCTACATCAAAAAAATGCAAACAAACAGACAACGCATGACAACAGACATTATATTTCAGTGGATACTGGCAGGGTCATTAACCCCCACTAATCCAACCATTTAAGTCCAAATAAATTTAGATTTGGCTAATTTTAGTCCAGTATGATTTCTGCAAGGTGTTTGTGAGTTTTTCATCAGAAAATGGCATATGTAACATATTTATTGTTCAGGGTTCAGGCATGTGTAGCAAGGCCAAAAGTAGTTATACAGAGAGCGAAGCACACAGGAATGCATAAATCAAAGAATTTAGCACTTAGGATTACGTAAAGCAGAGGGTGCAGCTCTTAGATCTGCATAATGCAGACAGCTCTAGGGTCAGAAATACGTAATACATAGAATGCAGGGGTCAGGAGTACATGCGCAGTATGAAAACGCTGGGTGGCCACAACACCCTCAGAGTGTTAGGCCGCGTACACACGCGCGGACTGTTCGCCCAACTTTGTCCGCTGAACAGTGTTTGGGCGGACAGTCCGCTCGTGTGTGGGCTTTCAGCGGACAGTTTCAGCGGACAGTTGGACGGACAAGGTTTTTCGGAAATTCCGTAAAACTGTCCGCTGAAACCTTGTTTCAGCGAACAGTCCGCTCGTGTGTAGGCTTGTTCGTCAAACAAAGTTGCGCGCATGCTCAGAAAGGATTTTCACGCCGAAAGCTATAATGCAGTGTATAGGACGTCGTATTTTTCGTCCCGTCGTACGTGCCGTTCACGTCATCGCGCACGGTTTCAGCAAACTGTTCGTCCGTCGTGTGTGGCCATGTCCGTCCATGCTAAGTTTGAGCGGACTGTTTGCCGAAACTGTTGGACGGACAAAGTTGGGCGAACAGTCCGCGCGTGTGTACGCGGCCTTAGAAGCCCCCTAAGTACACCACTGATCTATTCAATTTGAAACACTAATTTCTTTTTTATCCTACAAATGTTCTGCAGTATTTACACCAGACAAAAAAAAAACAGGATAAATCATTAATGCATGCTAAAATCTTCCTCCATTTTAGGCAATTCTCACACTTCAAGAGCGCCGATATGGGGTTAATATTCACAACCAGATCAAAAGCATGACAGGGTGCATGTTTGTCTTCAAAGTATATGAAGGAAGGGACTTTTAAGTTAATCCTCAGGCTGCCCAGAAAATATAGGAATAAACAGAAAATTTGTCTCGTGATTTATATTTTTCTTCTCTAAAAAAGCTACCTAGATACATAGATGGCTACTGTACCAGGCTACAGCTTTTTAGATTTTTGCATGCTGCAAACACAGGAGCATGTGAGACCATAAGTTGCTTTGGGAAAAAAAGATTCCCACAGCAGCTGGTGAGACGGCATTTACAGTGAGACACAGCAAAAAGTTTTCAGCAAGAAGAACTGCTGGTTGGAATGATGTACATAAGCTGACGACCATCCACCCAGAGGGGACAGTGGCAGAGATGAAATGTGGGTGAGCTACACAAAAGCAAAAGCCACTCTCTGTCACTGAATACAAGTACATGACTGTGGTTGATCTATTTGACCAGGTCTTACATCCCTACCTGGTCACAATGAAAACAAGGACTACATTTAAAAAGGTTACAATATACTTGATCCAGATGGTTCTCTAGAGCTTATTTGTAAAAAAAAAATACACAGGTACAGTTTTCTTTAGTACCAGGAAACAGATTGTGATAATATTAAAATTTTTCATTGAAAAGTCAGGAGATATCCATTAACATTACCCACCAAATGAAGACCCAAAGTGTCCTGAAAAAAAAGCAAGGTATAATTCATCTGGATACACTAAGTAGTTGCAAAGATATGAACAGTTTACTAACAAAGTTGCCATTTGTTGGGGTGTAGGGTGGTCTAGGGGTGAGTGGTCCCTCGGTTAAGGTATCTGCCTAGAGTATCCTTCAAACCCAGCAGGCCTGGAGACCACTGTGATAAGAAAGTATGACACGCACACACCATGCAGTTCTCAGATACAACCAGGGTGAGTCTCTTGGGGCATGATCTCACTCATGATCTCCCTTCCCTTTCATAGCAGTACGATCAGCTTGTTTCTGATAATACATGCTAATACAGGGAAACAAACAATAAACTAAAATATCCCTTCAACGGGGATCAGACTTTAATGTTTGTTTAGCCTTCATCATTGGAGGCTTAAAGAGACCTTTGGGTTCATATACTGTATATTTTAAAGAAGGGGAGGGGGGAAAACGGCTGCACATACAAATTGCAGGTACCTAGCAGCCTCCCACACCTACCTGGCTTAGGTACTTCCTAATTGTGCCTAAGTAATGCCACCTCTTTCTCCACCCTGCACATTTCTATTAGCCAGTTATACTTCCTAATATAGTGATGGGTCAATAGGAATTTGTAGGGTTGGTGGGTTGGTGATTGGCTGTAAGCTACAATACTCAGAATATACAAAATACAAAACAATACCCAGCATAGACAGGCATTTAACTATGCCTGGAAAGTTTAAGAGGCTGATGCTGGTATGTGTGGGCCTTTCTAGGTGACTGTTCTTCATGTTGCTCCCTTCCTTGTGACAGTCTTATTAACATCTTAATATCAATCTATATGATCATGGCAAAGAACATGTTCAGGAGATAAGCATTACTTATTTTTGTGACAGTTGTTAAAAGAGCAGTATGGGAATTTGAAATATATATATATATATATACTCCCCTATGTGGATGCAGCATTGATCCGATGTTGCATCTGTCTTCCACCGGCTCTGAGCTGTTTGGTCAGTTCTCCCCCTCTGCTCGGAGCAGAGAGCCGTGACTGTCAGTACTGGAGTACTGGGCGGTGGAAGAGGCAGGAGCGGCTGACTCAGGCTGTCAGCGGCTCGCTGAGAGGCTGAGCCAAATGACAATCCAGGTCTCTAGATAATTTCTGACCATATGGTTGGGATCTTTTCAGAACCTGGATCGGCTCTTTGATGTCTACACATGATTTCTGTGATTCGTGGTAGAAGTATAGCCAAATTTCTCCTTTAAGCAGTTAGAACATGCTCCATAAATGTCATTGCTGGAAAAACAAATCTACATGCATGTGCTCTGCTTTTGATAAAAATATGTACTGAGCCATCCGCAAACTGGTAAATGTTCCCACTAACAAAAGTTGCTTTGATGACATTGCAGATGGAGGCCTTACTTTCCCTGACTTTGCAGCTAAACACTGTAATTACACTTTTCCAATAAAGTTTGACTGTAGCAGGGTTCTGGGTGGCAGCTTCTGCTATCCCACCTGGCAGAATTTGCCCCTCAAGCAGGTGGCAGAGCAAGGAGAGTGAGGCACTGACCCAAACATCACTCAACACAATCATCACATGATTGCTGCTGGGGGAACCACGCAGAGGACTCACTCTGGGTTCCCTTTTTGGGGGCATCTGTGTGTGATTAGACACAGATGTAGCCAGATGCATTCTACTTTCTCCACAGCAGGTGGCATCTTCTGCACTGACACTGTTGTTGGAGAGAAAGTCAATAGGGTTCCTCAATGGTTTGCTGGGTCACTGGGGAAGCTATCCTATTGTATGCTGCTGCCCCATGTAACCCCAGCAGCCATCTTGGGTCAATAGAGACAGATTATCTGTCTGTTAGGGAAAGTACTAGCAACTCTTTTGGCCATCATCCTGTTTGGCCATGAGACGGCCGGGCCCCAATCTTCTCCCTTTACAGACCCTGTCAGTCCAGCTGATACCCGCTCTCTTGACATTACTGGAAACCATGAGTGCACCCGGTCAGGCAGCCTTCCTACCGGGTTTGTTGTGAACTGTCACTGTACTATTCCAATACAAGTTTTACATTGCACCTGACTGTGTGAATTATTACCGTAGCAGCACTCTGCACACCATTTACACATAGCTCTCCTGAGATTTGGGCAGTCATATTAGACCCACTGAGGTTATATAGAACCTGCTGTGCCATTCTGATCACCTTGCTCTGTGGGAAGTGTGCAGATAAGGTCAGATACAAATTGACTAGGGAGAGATAGGCCTAGTGCATGAAAAAATTCCTGTGGAACAGGGCCAGAATAGGGATAGTCTGGTGTTCCCCTACAATACTACTTTGAGTTGAGAAAGTATACTTTTACCCAGCCTACATTTGGATTGGCACATCCTTGCACCCTACAAATCCCAGCACAGCACCCTATCTGGAAGACCCATATCGGAAAGTTAAGTAGACCTGTAGCAGGACAAAACCTTCCAAATGCTACCACATGTTGCAATACTATACTATTTATTATTCATTGCATAAATAAGAAAATTCTTTAAAGATGTTGTGTCACCTGGTGTCTTTAAATTACCACCACAAGAGGAACTCCCATAATGAGAACTCTTCCATTACCTGCAAATTAAACACTTTCTTGCGCATAACATTCATTACCCTGATGAGCCCAGGATGCTCACCCAATTTGAATACAAATGTGATAATGATCCACATGCACCATATTTGATTTTATACTTTATTCTACAGACAGCCTCTTCCCAACAACTCCCCTCTTGCACCCAAAAATGGTCATCAAATCAGACTTGGATATACACCACTGTAGTCAAATATGGGAAACTACTAAATTCTGTTACACTAATGTTTCAGAAGTCAAAATCAACTTTATGGTTATGACAAGATGGTACCTAGCTCTTTATAGAATTGCTAACTGCAGTATGTTCTGGACTACTCCACTCATTTTTTCAGAAGTGTGACCAATTGTGAATGTTTTTCCATGTGTGGGGGGACCTGCCCTGTAGCACACAAGTTCTGGAAATATGTCTACTAGTTGATTTCTGAATTAGTAGATTTTCCAGTCCCTATCCAATCCCAACATGCCTTTTTACATTTGTAAACACAACTTTAAGTTGATATTGCTCATTCTTACCATGGTCAAACAGACAATTGCTAAGGCCTGGAGAACACCCACCCTCTCCATGGGAGAGACCAAATCCAGAAGCAACTTTTTTACATGATAAAATAAAGGCTAGACTTCACAACAAAATAGACAAATTTCTCTGCATTTGGCATCCATGGACATCACATTTCCTTTCTATGAGATTTCATTAAGACCTCTTGCCTTTTTAGAGGAGTGTAGGCCTGATGTTACTCTGCTACTCCGTTATTGACCCTTTTTCTTCCCCTAGCCCTTATACCACACTTATCACCTTTTCTCGTAACTTTACTTTTGCTTTCTTTTATGTCTCCTCCCACCCTTATTCTTCGTTCACAATTTCCACATCTACAGATCTACCATATTTTTGCCTCTACGGAAAAAGTTGTTGATAGCATTGCCTCAGTCACATTACTCTCAAAGCCACCATTGTTCCTGTATGTCGAAAACCGAAAACGAATAAAAAGGTGGATCAGTTAATTACCGCTACATGGTTGTGTTACCCTCATGCTTCCATGTTCAGTAAGGGCTCTATCATTTGACAAGGTTACTGTAGTATGGGGTTCAGCCACAAAGTCAGGCAACGTATGGTAACAAAAGGAAACTAAATCAGAAATAAGGACAAACAAGGCTTTTCTGGCTAATAAATGTAATAAAATGCTTTTCATAGGTAGGGTGTTTACTTCTATGTTTACTTCTGTGGATGAGCAAGTTTGGGGTGGAGGGACTTGACTGGCCTGCACGGAGTCCTGACCTCAACCTGATAGAACACCTTTGGGATGAATTAGAGTGGAGACTGCAAGACAAGCCTTCTCGTCTACATCAGTGCCTGACCTCACAAATGCACTTCTGGAAGAATGGTCAAACATTCCCATAGACACACTCCTAAACCTTGTGGAGACCCTTCACAGAAGAGTTGAAGCTGTTATAGCTGCAAAGGGTGGGCCAACTCAATATTGAACCCTACAGACTAAGACTGGGATGCCATTAAAGTTCATGTGCGTATAAAGGCAGGCATCCCAATACCTTTGACAATATAGTGGACATTACTCTATTGTATAAATGTAGCTTTACGGTACTAAGGTGCAATAGTGTACTGCACTTTTAAAATGTAACCCTCACTGGCTCTGTATACCTAGAATTGACAGCTTCCATATTTTTCTTGGATTCAGGCTGTACTGAGACATAGCAGGTGAACTGCTTTTTTCGGTCCCTACACCCCAAGGCATAGTGTTGCGTAGCTATAACCTATGATCCTCATAGCAAGGCCAGGCACTTAACTATGGCAGGCACAAGGTAGCACAAAACAGTTGGACCAGAAGTATAAATGAATCTCTGTAACTAAACAAAGTACATTATTTCAACTTTTTTTTTATACTGTGAGGCTGTCTCCAAAATGGAAAAATATTGTCATTTTGCTATTCAAGCAGTTTTTGTCTGTGCCGACAAAAGTCTGACTTTGCTGCAGCCGCTCACCTTGTGCCTGGCTACAGTGTTACAATGTTGTCATTTTTTGGGGAGAGAAGACTGAGGAAATGCCTCCCCCTGCCTGTAGCACACTGACAACATCATCTCATCCTGTAGATGTCAGGCATTTTGGAATGCACACTTGTAAACTTACTGAGTGTTCCACTTTAAAAGTTAATATTGCTTAGTTCTTAGAGTCAATTGCATTAAAATCGTGTTTTTAGATGTGTTTTTTTCAATTGGAATGAAACTAGTAGCTGTATTCATGGGTGGAATTGTACAAAAGTATATGGCCTAAGTTCTAAGTGACAGTGGATAAAAGTATGCAAGAGAGGAGGCAGTATTTTTCTTGGGTGTTTGACAAAAGTAGCGACCTTGTAAAAAAACAAATTACTCAGATAAAAAGAGTATATAAAAAATAATTAAAAAAGACATTTGTTCCTGAAAGAAAACACAAAGAGAATAATTAAAAGAAGAAATGTGAATGTAAAGAGTGTGACACAGACACATAAAAGTGTTTTTTTTTTTTTTTTGCATTTTGAGTTGCCTCCAGTTCTGCTAATACCTTTGCTGTTCTCCTATTTCACCCCTGCTTGGAGACCCCTCAGCTTGGGGCTGGATAATGCTTTATATTCAGCTACCCTGTGAAGCTTACTGCCAATCATTACCAGACAGAGCAAGAGCCAAATCCATCCACCCGATACTGGGCAGACATGCTAGCTTGCCATTCTGCACTGCTGCTGTATGTCCTTTTTACTTCTGCATTGGGTAAGTGAATTAACTTATATATATATATATATATATAATTTATTTATTTTTATTTTTTGCCTGTTTTTAATATAATGCAAATTATGTTTAAAGAATTATTTTTAAAAAACACATCTGCTTTTTTTTCATTATTAATTAGTGATCATCAATGTCGGTACTGTTTATACTGTGTATATTACACTAACATTTTAGGTTTTCTTATTGTCACTGTAGTTTTTTTTTTTACATCATTTCCAAATTTACAGTATTTAGAAATATTTTGCATTGTCAGGTTAGTAATTACTTGGGTATTATTTTGACGTAAAAAGCTATTATGTGTGATATGAATGTATGAATTTTGAATGCATATTATGTGTAAAAATGGCAAATACATGTTTTAATAACAGCAATGATTATGATAATAAAATAAGGTTATATGTAGCAATGGCTGTACAACTACAAACCTAAGTACCACTGCTACCATTAAATTTCTATATGGTACTGTATATAAGTATAGGAAAACAATACATGATTTAACTTTTTTTTTTATGTGTCAGGTAAACGGCCTAAATATGGGGGTGGAGTAAACAGTTTAGGTTTTTAAAGATCTGACTAACTTCCCATTTTCCTGTTGAAATTTTAGGAAGAACAGGTAGCTACTTAAAGGGATATTAAACTCAAAAACGAAAAAGAAAATACTAACAGGCAGGGTTTTTACGACCCTAAGCCCCCATTCACATTAGTGCGATGTGACATGTGATTTGCCAGGTCAAATCACAGGTCAAATCGGAGCCTATTGTCGGCAATAGGAACGTCCCAGTTGGTGCGACGCTGACTTTAAGGCCCCTTTCACATGGACGATCCGTTCAGGTCCGCCTGTCAGTTTTTCAGGTGCACCTGAACGGATGCTCCATAGAGGTCTATGGAACGTCGGATGTCAGCGGTGACATGTCCGCTGACATCCGACCCTCTCCGATCCGAAAAAGTGTGACGGAGGAAAAAGCTATTTTTCCATCCGTCATCGGATCGGGTGACGACGGACACTGCGGTCCGTCGTCACCCGATCTCCCATAGGGGAGAGCGACGCTGTGACGGGTCCGCCCCTGCCCAGTGTGCAGAGACAGACCTGTCATCTTCCTGCTTACCGGAGATCGCTCCGGCGATCCCCGCTGAGCAAGCGGATATCCACGGGGCGGATCAGCACTGATCTGCCCCGTGTGAAAGGACCCTGAGACTGCACCGATTTCCAAAAGTAGTTCCTGCACTACTTTTGTGACTTTGAGGACAATTTCAATAGACATCTGTGCAAGAACCCGCACAGATGTCTTTCAAGTTGCCCTTGAAGTCAGACTGAAATGCGTGTTTGAAATTGTGAGAGTTCTGATGCACAATTTAAAAGCTTTGTTTAGTGTGAACGAGGGCTAATGGTCTCTTCTCTCATAAATGCTTCCACCTGCCTATTAGCGGTAATGTGCACTGAGCCCCCCATGCCCAGCTCAGAGTACATTTACAGCACCTACTCTTAGCCATGATGAAGTGCCTCCTGTGCGCATGTTCAGGACTGCCGTCATCGCAGCCCGGTCATTCAATCGGCCAAACAGAGCAAACCCAAAGGAAGACCGAGGGAAGATGAAAGCATCTGAGCACTGACAGTGCAGCACTGGAGGGCATCCTTTGACAGGTATGCTTGTCATAATATGCTAGTATGTGGTGTACACTAGCACATTATAGCATAAAAACCTACAGAGTCTCTTTTTTTAAACATTTTTGTTGTGGAATTTAATTATGCTTTAATGTGGAATTTGCTGCTGGGCTTAGAGTAATACTAAATAGGCTGTTAGAGGGGATTAAAGTCCTCTCTAAATCCTGGAAAAAATTTAAAATATTACAGCTTACAAGTCTCTATATATGGTGGCTGAATTGGTTTTCTTTTCATTTTTTTTTTACCTGGTGACCCTGACAGAAATAAACTTCCTGTACTAGGGTGATAGAGCACTCACTGTGCCGTATCTATGGAGGGGCAGCTTTGTCTTGGACAGGAGTGCAGAACTCCTCTGTCTCTTCACTATAACATAGGGGAGGTGTTTTGTAGTCCACATAGATAGCTTGGAGCAGTGTAACTGATACGAATGCACAGGCTGAGCACACAAGACAGGGGTGTTTTATGAAATCAGTGGGCATGTGTGTAAGATCATAAGTTGGGTCCCATTGCCCAAAAAAAAAAAAAAAAATGTCATGCTTTGTGAACCGTGTCAAAGAGTGGGCATCGTTTTCATTGTGACTGGGGTGTTGCTAGGGTTGTAAAAAACCTGTGGAGTAGTAATGCGAATGCAGCAGATGGTGAGCATAGCTAAATTGTGTTAACAGTGGGAGGGGCATAAAGCAGTGCGTTAACTAAAACAACAAGGCGGATATATCTTGCGCTTGTGAGCGCCAAACAGATTTATACTGCCTATGGCACTCTAAGTATGAGACCACGTTAAAGTGGTTGTAAACCCTTACAAACCACTTTGACCTACAGGTAAGCCTAGATTAAGGCTTACCTGTAGGTCCAAGAAATATCTCCTAAACCTACACGGTTTATGAGATATTTGCCGAAAGACAGACACCGCTGTCTACGGTGCATGCACTGAGAGCACCGCAGTTAACGGCGATATGCCGCGAGCAGCGAGACCCACCAAGAAGATCGAGGCTCCGAACTACAGGGGACAGCGGTGACTTCGCTGGCTCCTGTGTCAGGTAAGTGACACATAATGGACTATTATGCGATGCATAGTAGTCCATTATGCTTTACGTTTGCAGGGAATCAAAGAGGAAGTAAACCCATCAGGGTTTACTCCCTCTTTAATGGACACACTACCTTCCCAGGAATACCCGCTTGATATAACAAGTATAGTGGAGTGGGTATCGTATACCAATCTTTTACTACACATATTGCCTATAATGGCATGTTATATTATATTATACAGGCCCAACATCCGGTTTAATACTATAATGATCCAGTAAACTTGGAACTAGTATCCGGGTAGTGATACTATCATATTGGAGTATCTACATACATGTGACCACAACATTGGACTCTCATACCCTCACATACTACCGCCATATGCCCGCTGCAAACTACTATCAATGTATACATTATGGTCATCATTAATATAGTTGTCAGTATTTATGGCAATAAAACTAGCAAAAGTGTATATTAGATCAGTGGTTATCACAGCCGGCATATTCCTCCCCCTTCTCTTCCTTCCCCCCTATCTCTTTCTATACTCAACAGGCTCTAGTCTTCCGGGGACCTCTGTGCGGATGCCCCTGCCTAATTAGGATATTTATGCCTTCACACTAGTGTGTCATTTTGACACGGCGGGGACACCCGCACAAAGATTTTCGGCATCGGACACTCTGTTTTATGTTGTATGTATAGTGTTTTATGTGATGTTGTCTTTTATGACGTTATATTTAAAGACAATACAACACCGGTATCTCTGGAGGTTATTTAGTTGTAGGTGTTAATAATTTTACCATCCATGATTGGAATAGTATCATGGGCGTCCGCAGCAGGGGGCAAGGGGGGTCAAGTGCCCCTCCCTGGAATCCCCAAGGTGTTGCCGCCGCCGCTGCCATGCTGCATCCTCCGCTCTCTCTTCTGGTTCACAGCTCTGGCTTTGTGTTCGGCGGCCGTCTGTAACACAGTCCCGCCCCCCCAGACCAGCTCGTGTGATAGTAGAGAGAATCACGTTCTGCCTATCACATGAGCCGGTCTGGGGGGGGGGGGGGACTGTGTTACAGAGCGGCCGCTGAACATAGCCATCCAGCGCTGTGATCCGGAGGAGTAGATGCCCATCCGTGCCACAGTGCCTGGATAGGAGGATCGAGGGGGGGGGGGCTGCAGTGCTCTCCTCCACCACCACACTCTCCCGCCCCCCCCAGTGCTCTCTTCCGCCACCACACTCTCCTGCCCCCCCCCTGCGCTCTCCTCCACCACCACACTCTCCTGTCCCCCCCGTGGTCTCCTCCACCACCGAACACTCCTGCCCCCCCAGTCGTCTCCTCCACCACCACACTCTCCTGCCCCCCCTCCAGTGCTCCCCTCCACCACCACACTCTCCTGCCCACCCAGTGCTCTCCTCCACCACCGCACTCTCCTGCCCCCCCCCCCCAGTGGTCTCCTCCACCACCGCACTCTCCTGCCCCCCCCGTGGTCTCCTCCACCACCACACTCTCCTGCCCCCCCTCCAGTGCTCTCCTCCACCACCACACTCTCCTGCCCCCTCTCCAGTGCTCCCCTCCTCCACCATACTCTCCTGCCACCCCCTCCAGTGCTCTCCTCCACCACCACACTCTCCTGCCCCCTCCCCCACAGTGCTCTCCTCCACCACCACACTCTCCTGCCCTCCCAGTGCTCTCCTCCACCACCGCACTCTCCCCGCCCCCCCCCCAGTGCTCTCCTCCACTACCGCACTCTCCCCCCACCAGTGCTCTCCTCCACCACCGCACTCTCCTGCCCCCCCCCAGTGCTCTCCTCCACCCTTGCACTCTCCTGCCCCCCCCCAGTGCTCTCCTCCACCCCTGCACTCTCCTGCCCCCCCCCCAGTGCTCTCCTCCACCACCGCACTCTCCTGCCCCCCTCCAGTGCTCTCCTCCACCACCACACTCTCCTGCCCCCTCCCCCACAGTGCTCTCCTCCACCACCACACTCTCCTGCCCCCCCCAGTGCTCTCCTCCACCACCACACTCTCCTGCCCCCCCAGTGCTCTCCTCCACCACCGCACTCTCCTGTCCCCCCAGTGCTTTCCTCCACCACCACACTCTCCTGCCCCCCGGGCTCTCCTCCACCGCCACACTCTCCTGCCCCCCCGTGGTCTCCTCCACCTCCACACTCTCCTGTCACCCCCTCCAGTGCTCTCCTGCCCCCTCCCCCCCAGTGCTCTCCTCCACCACCACACTCTCCTGCCCCCCCCAGTGCTCTCCTCCACCACCACACTCTCCTGCCCCCCCAGTGCTCTCCTCCACCACCGCACTCTCCTGTCCCCCCAGTGCTTTCCTCCACCACCACACTCTCCTGCCCCCCGGGCTCTCCTCCACCGCCACACTCTCCTGCCCCCCCGTGGTCTCCTCCACCTCCACACTCTCCTGTCACCCCCTCCAGTGCTCTCCTGCCCCCCCCCACAGTGCTCTCCTCCACCACCGCACTCTCCTGCCCCCCCCAGTGCTCTCCTCCACCGCCACACTCTCCTGTCTCCTGCCCCCCCAGTGCTCTTCTCCACCGCCACACTCTCCTGCCCCCCCCAGTGGTCTCCTCCACCACCACACTCTCCTGCCACCCCCTCCAGTGCTCTCCTCCACCACACTCTCCTGCCCCCCCCACAGTGCTCTCCTCCACCACCACACTCTCCTGCCCCCCCCCCCAGTTTTCTCCTCCCCTGTTCTTGCTGCTCTCCAGCTCTCCCCATCCTTCTCTAGCCACCATCCCAGTGCTCTCCCCCCTGTTCTCCCCCCCGTTCCCCCCAGTGCTCTCCACTCCGCCCAGTGCTCCCCCCCTGTTCTCCCCCCCACAGTGATCTCCCCCCGTTCTCCTCCCCAGTGCTCCCCACTCCCTCCAGTGATCTCCCCCCCAGTGTCCTCCACTTCCCCCAGTGCTCTCCCCCAGTGCTCTCCTCCCCCCCAGCGCTCTCCTCTCTCCCCCTGTTCTTTCCCCCCCAGTGCTCTCCCCTCAGTGCTCTCCACTCCCCCCAGTGCTCTCCCCCCTGTTCTTTCTCCCCCCAGTGCTCTTCAGCTCTCCCCATTACTCTCCAGCCCCCACCCCAGTGCTCTCCAGCCCCCCATTCTCCCCACCCCTGTTCTTTCTGTCCCCTTGGTGCTCTCAAGCCCCCCCCAGTGCTCTCTACCCTCCGTGCTCTCCACCCCTGTTCTTTTTGGCTCCCCCCCAGCACTCTCCACTCCCCATCCCTGTACTCTCCACTCCCCTGCATTTTGCCCCCACCCATGTGCTCTCCAACCCCCCATAGTGCTCTCCAGTCCCCCGTGCTTTCCATCCCTGTTCTTTCTGGCCCCCACTGGTGCTCTCAAGCTCCCCCCCCCCCATTGCTCTCCACTCCCCCCTGTTTTCTGCCCCCCCAGTGCTCTTCACCACCCCACACTCTTAGCCCCCCCCAGTGCTCTCCACCACCCCACACTCTTAGCCCCCCAGTGCTCTCAGCCTACCATGCTCTCTATCCCTGTTCTTGTTGGCCCCCCCAGTACTCTCAAGTTCCCCCCCAGCGCTCTCCGCTCCCCACCCCTGTGATCTCCACTCCCCCTTGCTCTTTGCCCCCACCCATGTGTTCTTCAACCCCGCCAGTACTGTTTGCTCCCCCTTCTCTCCAACTCCCACTCAGTGCTCTCCACTTCCCCAGGACCAGAGGGCAGGCTGACTGGGGCCGGAAAATGAGGACAGCTGAAGGTGCAGGTGGCCAGGGACCACTCCATCTCACAGCAGACAGATCCTCTGGAAGGAGCACCATCCCCATCCAAAACGAGAACAGACCCTGCCTGCTGCTGGCCATCATGGATATCCTGCTGGCATGCAAGGTACTGTACCGAGCATCAACAACACGCCTTCCCACAGACAGGGACTGCAGACTGGGACATGAGGCACAGGAGGGGCTGCAATGATGGGCACAGTGAGACTGCATTCACGGCACAGTGAGGTTGCATTTGATGGGCACAGTGAGGCTGCATTTGATGGGCACAGTGAGGCTGCATTTGATGGACACATTGAGGCTGCATTTGATGGACACAGTGAGACTGCATTTGGTGGGCACCGTGAGGCTGCATTGGTGGGCACAGTGAGGCTGCATTGGTGGGCACAATGAGGCTGCATTGAGCTCTTGCATCAAGTCTGCATTCTCTGTCCATCTCCTGTAGCATGTCTGCAGTCTCTGAGGGAGTCTGGAGAGGAGTCAAGAGTGGGAGCACCGCCGGGATGGGGGTCATGGGAGAAGTCAGACTTGTGTGGACTGTGGACAGGAGACTATAGGATAAAGCCTGCAAGCTGGAGCCGACAGACTGAGCCCTGCACAGTGCACCTAAGAGGAGGTCAGTGAAAGCACCGCCAGGCCAGTCGGGGTCACTGATGTAAGGGGGGAGTGAATACGATAATGTAAGGGGCACTGATATAAAGGGTTTCCTCCTTATAATAGTGACCCACCCCCTTACCTTAGAGTATTCTTTCTGCAGAAGGTGCCCCCCCCCCCACGTTCTGAGTTTCTGGGGTCCCCCTTGATGATTGATCACTTACCACTATTAACTGGAATTTGAATATATATATATATATATATATATATATATATATATATATATATATATATAAAGCCCTATGTGATTTCATATCTATAGCTAATACTCTCTTCATCAAATATGCTTTAAAATGTATGGTTTTCCCTTTCATGAACAAGAAAATAATGACGTTATGCTGTTGGGCTGGTATAATAATGCTGTGAGGCTGGTATCACATTTTTTCCAGGGCTGGTTTTTGAAAGCATGGGCGTCCGCAAGGTTACTCAGGTGGCTGCGTACCATGCCCATATAGCCTAGAGAATGTACATCTTTTTACACTGCAATACATCTGTTGTTGCCATATTTTTATCTTGATGAAAACAGCCTATACAGTGACAGTATGAGATCAAAATATGGCCACAACAGATGTATTGCAATGTAAAAAGATGTACATTCTCTAGGCTATATGGGCATGGAACACAGCTGCCAGAGTAACTTCCAATACAAAGTGAAGATGAATTATCTGTTATATAACACATATGAATTACCAATGGAAAGATTTTCATGAGATTGTCGAAAAGGGGCGGAGCATGAGTGGCCTTGAAATGATGCCCCCCCTTGGAAAAAGTTCTGCGGACGCCCATGAATAGTATGTGTATTTTGTAAATTATAAATACATTTTTCTACCATTTATCTTCACATTGTATGCTGTGACACTCATTTGTCGTCTGCTTCCTGCCAGTCTAGACAGGAACAAACCATGTTTTTTTGATAGGCATATAGCATATTTGACCAGAGTGACACTGCCCATATTGGGTTAATTCTATTTTTAGTTTTTTGGTACAAATAACTAAAACAAAAGCCTTCTTGCCTATACCTATAAAATATGCTTTTAATTTTTTTATAAATAATAGCCCTCCCTTACGTATGATTTTGTGTACACTGAAAATAGTCAGGAAGCTAACATGTTATCTGAGCCTATCTTATAGAAGAACTTCACTAGAATGGAACTGGACTGCTTAACTACCAGCAACTGTTGAATGAATGAACATTTTGGTGAGAACTTGAAGTATGTCATGTATAATATAGTATATATAGTGCAGGAGTGAAAATGTCTTCACAGTCCCCCCTATCCCCATATCTCATAGTCACCCCCCCATCCTTAGACTTCTCATCCTCCTTCATCCTTACAGTCGCCCCCCCCATCCTTAGGCCTCACATTCCCCATCCTCGGGCTTCACAGCCCCCCCATCCTCAGGCTTCACAGCCCCCCATCCTCAGGCTTCATGGTCCCCCCCATCCTTAGGCTTCATAGCCCCCCATCCTTGAGCGTCACAGTTCCCCTTATACGCAGGCTTCTCATTCCCCCCAATCTTCAGTCCTCACAGTCCCCCCCCATCACACAGTCCTTCCATGTTCAGGCTTCACAGTCCCCCTATACTTAGGCTTCACAGCCCCCATCCTCAGGCTTCACAGTGGCCATCAGCCTCAGGCTTCACAACCCCCTATCCTCAAGGTTCACAGCCCCCCCATCCTCAGGCTTCTACTTCCCCCATCCTCAGTCCTCTCATTCTCTCTCCCCATCCTAAGGCTTCACAGCCCCCCCATCCCCAGGCTTCACAGCACCCCCTTCCTCAGGCTTCACAGCCCCCACATCCTCAGTCTTCCTCAGTCTTCTCGTTCCCCCCATCCTCAGTCCTCTCATTTCCCCCCATCCTCCAGCTTAACACCCACCCCATCATCCGGCTTCACAGTCTCCCCCCATCCTCAGGCTTCTCAGTCCCCCATCATCAGTCTCCCCCATCCTCAGGCTTCACAGTCCCCCCATCCTCAGGATTCTCAGTTCCCCCAGAAGGTAGGGAGAGCAGAGGATGGAAGATTTTAATTAAAACCTCAGCCAGCGAAACAAGGGACATTCCTCTTCACACAGGGACTCAAACCATTTGCTCCCACTGCTCTCAATCAAATACAGTGAGGAGGAAGTGGGGGCATAGACACACAGCTTGGAAGCAAGCAGGCACCATGAGCCCCCTTAGCAAATGGCTTGCTATGGGGACACAAGAAGAGGAGAAGGAGCCAAGATTGCCAACAGGGGGCCCAGAAGAGGAGGATTGGGGCCACTCTGTGCAATACCATTGCACAGAGCAGGTGAGCATAACATGTTTGTTTTTTTAATAAATAACATTTAGTAACACTTTAACACAGTGTCCCCCAATGTGAAGAATTTCCTTGTACTTCCTGTCCTACACCTGGTGTGCCTGGGTGGCGTAAATACAGCTATACTGAATGGGCTCAACTGACCTGTGTGCAAGAGGCCTAAGGGCAGGGATCCTCAAACTACGGCCCTCCAGCTGTTGTGAAATTACACATCCCATGATGCATTGTAAAACTCTGACATTCACAGACATGACTAGGCATGATGGGAATTGTAGTTCCTGAACAACTGGAGGGCCATAGTTTGAAGACCCGTGCCTAAGGGTGTTGATTTTTTTTTTTTAAATGATCTTTCTATTGAATATTTTTCAATTTTCTTTCACAACAAAGATGCATAAAGACTAGATCCAATTAAAACTCAAGAACAGGATTTTGTATAACTTATAACATTAATAAAGCTTACATGAAATTCTATTGTATAGGTCCATGTACTCCCGGTGCAATAATAAAAAATAACATAAAAACATTAAAACATGCGCACCAAACAGTTTGCTATGGTCTTCCTATAGTGTTATGCCGCGTACACACGAGCGGACTGTATGGCGTACTTAGTCCGTCGAAACACATTTCAGCGGACAATCCGCTCGTGTGTGGGCTTCAGCGGACTTTTTCAGCGTGCAGTCCGGCGTACTAAGAATTTCGGATTTTTCGAAATTCTGTCCGTCGTACTTTGGTTTCAGCGGACAATCCACTCGTCAGTATGCTAGTTCGACGGACTAAGAATGGCGCATGCCCAGAAAGGATTTACACGGCTGAAGGTTGCTTTGCTGTGTCTTGGACTTCCTATTTCTAGTCCCGTCGTACGTGCTGTACACGTCATCGCGCAAGCTTTCGACGGACTGTTTGTGCATCCGTGTGTGGTCAAGTCCGTTCAGTCGAAAGTACGACGGACTGTCCGTCGGATTGTATGACGAACTAAGTACGCCATACAGTCCGCCCGTGTATACGCGGCCATACAGTCCGCTCGTGTGTACGCGGCATTATGTTTCTCAAGGGTGTTATTTACATTAGTTATTCACTCTAGCTAATGCTTCCATTATGGTCATTCTATTCATTAAGAGAGAGGATTCTTTATGGGTAAACATACAGAGAAAATATAATGTCTGTAATAAAATCATAAGGGTTTTTATAAGGCGGCTTACATAAACGACTATGGTGTAATCCAAATGCTTTTACAAGCTGAAAAAGCAAAAAATGGAAATGGAGTTCTTACGAATATGATTACATCTGTCTAGACATCACTTGGAAAATGGAAGAAGGTGTTCCTAATAAAGCAGGTAGATCTGTAGCCACATTCAAAGACAGTATACAAGTGTTCAATTAACCAAGAGATATACATCTCTACTAGATTTGGTCATTTCTTTATCCTTGATTTATTTATTAGCAATTAACGTGCATATGAGGGACAGATCTCATAGTACAAGATGCACAATGGCTTTCCACATGGACATCTGTGTCATATATTATCCATTTAGATGTTTGCATTGTTGAATATAGAGCTAGAACAGCTACAAATATATATATATATATATATATATATATATATATATATATATATATATATATATATGACACTAACCCCCCAAAGGAGCTGCTGGTTATTTTTGGGCTTACAGTTACCTTTCGTTCTCCTTGTTTCACATCTAGGGGATGTCCCGTGGTAGATGACCCAGTAGAGACTGACAATAGATCCACTTGAATGGATTTTATTTGCAAAAACTCAAACCATTATACAGTCTTTCAACTTTGGATCAGAGGGTTGGAAAGGAAAGTTCAGGTACTCTCAAAGTCAAAGTCCAAAAACGTTAAAGAACTTGCTTACTTTGACTGCATCCAGAGAATAGCCATTTGCAGCTGGATTAACACTCAGATTGGACAGTCCCTCTCTCACAAGGCGTAGCAGCCAACCAGGTGTTTACTCAGGAACAAAGTCTTTATCACCGATGTTGTTGCAGAACACGTAGGGAATAGGGATGAGCCGAACACCCCCCGGTTCGGTTCGCACCAGAACTTTAGAACGGACCCCAAATTCGAACGAACTTTAGAACCCCATTGAAGTCTATGGGACTCGAACGTTCTAAATTAAAAGTGCTAATTTTAACGGCTAATATGCAAGATACTGTCCTAAAAAGGGTTTGGGGACCTGGCTCCTGCCCCAGGGGACATGGGTCAATGCCTAAAATGTTTTTAAAAATGGCCGTTTTGGCGGGAGCACTGATTTTAATGATGATTAAAGTGAAAAAAAAGTGAAATATTCCTTTAAATATGGTGCCTGGGGGGTGTCTGTAGTATGCCTGTGAAGTGCCACGTGTTTCCCGTGTTTAGAACAGTCCCTGCACAAAATGACATTAAACAGAAATAACATCATTGAAAACTGCTTGCGGTTTTAATGTTATATCTGGTTCCTGCAATATGGTTGAAAATCATTGAGAAAAATGGCATGGGTAGCCCTCCCTGCCCATTACCAGCCCCTTTGGGTCTTGTACGCATATCAAGGGGAACCCTGTACCCATATTAAAAAAAGGAATTGCGTGTGGCCCCCAGGCCCTATATACTCAGAACAGCAGTATACAGGCGGTGCAAACAAGACAGGGACTGTGTAGGTTTGTTGTGTTAAGTTGAATCTGTTTGTAATTTCCAACTGGTCCATTTTTAAAGTGTAGCTCCAGTCAAAAAAACGATTTTTAAGCTTTTTGGAAAACATAGGGAAGTGTTATCACCCCTGTATAATTTGTTTTGTCGTACATCTTTTTTCATCTCACTTGCTGTTGTCTCCTTCCGTTTGCAAGTAGGAGATGTTTGTAAGTTGGATGTTTGAAAGTAGGGGCCTGCCCTATATGCTCTGCAGAAATGGCAGAACAAGGTGTTGGTTTTGCCACAGCATTTTAAGCCCTCAAAGTGACTCTTGCTGGGCGCTGGAGCGCCCTGCTGTGAACGATTATATCAAGAATTGTAATTACATGCCATTGTTGAACAGTGGCAGAAAAATTGACCTTTGGTGGTTGTGGTGCTGGTGCCACAACACTATAAGTCCTCACAGTTACTCTGGGTGGGCACAGGAACCGGCCCTCCTGTGAAATATTATATCAAGAATTGTAATTACATGTCCTTGTTAAACAGGGGCAGAAAAATTGGGCCTTAGGCACTGGTGCTGGTGCCACGACACTGCAACCTCTCCCATATACTCTAGTTTTATTGCAGGAATTAGCCCTGCTGCAAAGCATTGCATCAAAAATTGTACTTAAACGCCCCTGTTAAACAGGGCAGAAAAATTGGGCCTTAGGCACTGGTGCTACCACACTGCAACCTCTCCCATATACTCTAGTTTTATTGCAGGAATTAGCCCTGCTGCAAAGCATTGCATCAAAAATTGTACTTAAACGCCCCTGTTAAACAGGGGCAGAAAAATTGGGCCTTAGGCACTGGTGCTGGTGCCACCACACTGCAACCTCTCCCATATACTCTAGTTTTATTGCAGGAATTAGCCCTGCTGCAAAGCATTGCATCAAAAATTGTACTTAAACGCCCCTGTTAAACAGGGGCAGAAAAATTGGGCCTTAGGCACTGGTGCTGGTGCCACCACACTGAAACCTCTCACATATACTCTAGTTTTATTGCAGGAATTAGCCCTGCTGCAAAGCATTGCATCAAAAATTGTACTTAAACGCCCCTGTTAAACAGGGGCAGAAAAATTGGGCTGATGGCATCACCCAGAACCAGAAATGTTCTTCCAACATATCAGCGGAGGAGGAAGAGGATAGACAATCAACATAACAGGACAGTCACTCAGCATCAGCATAGGCAGTCTTGAAGGGATGTGATATTTCAAAAAAGATTATTCGGTTACATCAGCTTCAGGTGCTTGGTAGCTGTGGGTGATCCAAGACTGATTCATCTTGATGAAGGTCATTCGATCAACTGATTCGGTGGACAGGCGCACCCTGTGATCGGTAACAAAGCCACCAGCAGCACTGAAGGTGCGTTCCGAAAGAACGCTGGATGCAGGACAGGCCAGTAGCTCAATTGCATACTGTGCAAGCTCTGGCCAGTGATCCATCCTCAAGACCCAGTAAGCCAGAGGATTTTCGGTGGGAAAGGTGTCCAAGTCTGACCTTGCCCCTAGGTATTCCTGCAACATGTAAATCAGACGCTGGCGATGGTTGCTGGAACCGATCATACCTTGGGGCTGCGGACTAAAAAATTGTCTGAAAGCATCAGTCAGACGGCCACCTTCTCCACCGCTCCTTCTGACCGATGCCTCAGCAACACGTTGTCCAGGACCAGGAGTTTGTAACCTCCCAGTCTCTGGGAACGTGTTGCACAGACCTTTCTGCAAGGCCTGCCGGAGATGTCTCATCCTCTGCTCCCTCTGCGATGGCAAGATAAGGTCAGCAACCTTACCCTTGTACCGTGGATCAAGGAGAGTGGCCAGCCAGTAATGGTCCCTCTCCTTGATCCGAAGAATACGAGGATCCTTCCGCAGGCTTTGCAGGATCAGGGAGGCCATGCAGCGTAGGTTAGCTGAGGCATTCGGTCCGGAGTCCTCTGGGTCACTAAGGGCAACATGATCCGCAGCTACCTCCTCCCAGCCACGTACAAGTCCACGTGTTTCTTGGGACTGTAAATCATCCCTACAAGACTGCTGATGCTGAGTGCCAGCCTCCACCTCCATGCTGACACAATCATCCTCCTCCTCCTCTTCCTCCTCCTCATCCTCTTCCTGTGTGATGGGTGGCACAGCAGGAACACTGTCTGGATAAAGGGGGCCTTGAGAGGCAAGGAAGTCCTCCTCTTCCTGCCTCTGTTCTGCCTCAAGTGCCCTGTCCATTATTCCATGCAGCGTATGCTCCAAGAGGTGGACAAGAGGTACAGTGTCACTGATGCATGCACTGTCACTGCTCACCATCCTTGTGGCCTCCTCAAATGGTGACAGGACAGTGCATGCATCCCTGATCATGCCCCACTGGCGTGGTGAGAAAAAACCGAGCTCCCCTGACCCTGTCCTGGTGCCGTAGTCGCACAGGTACTCATTGATGGCCCTCTGCTGCGTGTGCAGCCACTGCAGCATGGCCAACGTTGAGTTCCACCTGGTGGGCATGTCACATATAAGGCGGTTCTTGGGCAGGTTCAACTCCTTTTGGAGCTCAGCCAGCCGAGCACAGGCATTAAATGATCAGTGGAAATGCACACAGACTTTCCTGGCCTGCTTCAGGACATCCTGTAAGCCGGGGTACCTGCCCAAGAACCGCTGCACCACCAGGTTAAGGACGTGAGCTACACAGGGCACATGGGTCAGTTGTCCCTGTCGGAGGGCGGAGAGGAGGTTGGTGCCATTGTCACAAACCACCATTCCTGGCTTAAGCTGGCGTGGCGTCAACCACCTCTCGGCCTGCCCCTGCAGAGCTGACAAAACATCCGCCCCAGTGTGGCTCCTGTCCCCCAAACAAACCAGCGCAAGCACGGCATGGCATCGTTTTGCCTGCATACTTGCGTAGCCCCTGGAACGCCTACGGAGCACCGCTGGTTCTGAGGACAGAGCACTGGAAGAGGCCATTGAGGAAGAAGAAGAGGAGTGGGTGGAGGAGAGAGGTGTGTCAAAACCAATAGTAGCATTTTGGAGGCGTGGTGGCGGAACAACCTCCAACACTACTGCACCTTGTCCTGCATCCTTCCCAGCTGCCAGAAGAGTGACCCAATGGGCCGTGAAAGACAGGTAACGTCCCTGTCCATGCCTGCTGGACCATGAGTCAGCGGTAATATGCACCTTACCGCTGACCGCCCTGTCCAGCGAGGCAAGGACATTGCCTTCCACATGCCGGTAGAGAGCCGGAATCGCCTTCCGTGAGAAAAAGTGGCGTTTGGGGACCTGCCACTGAGGAACCGCACATTGTACAAACTCACGGAAGGGGGCCGAGTCTACCAACTGAAATGGCAGCAGTTGAAGTGCTAGCAATTTAGCCAAGCTAGCATTCAACCGCTGGGCATGTGGATGGCTGGGAGTGAACTTCTTTCGCCGGTCCAGTAGCTGGGGCAGGGACATTTGCCTGCTATAATCGGACGTGGGTGTACTGCTAGCAGAGTGCCCGGAAGCACTTGGCTGTGACACACCTAATTCTACACCTTCATTCCTCTCAGAGCAGGTTTCAGAGAGGACTGAAGGTCTAGTGGGGTTGGAGATGCCAGCTGAGGAGGAGCAAGGAGAGGTCCACTTTTTTCTTTGGTGTGGGTCTTTGAGGTACGCTTGCCAACGAGCTGCATGGCAGGTCAACATATGTCTGGTCAAGCATGTGGTGCCCAAGCGGCTGATGTTTTGGCCACGCGAGATACGCTTGAGACATATGTTGCAAATAGCAGTGGTGCGATCTGATGCACTCGTCTCAAAAAAGGCCCACACCAAAGAACTTTTAGAATAACGCGCAGAGGCAGCGCCCTGCACAGGCGGAGCTCTGTGGTGTGATTCAGTCGGTGTGCTGCCCCTAAGCTGGCCCCCGGAGGACATCCTGCCTCGTTGGACATGTGCCTCCTCCTCCTCTCTCCTACCAGGCTGGAGATAGTGCTCTCATCATCCCCTCCCTCTTCATCGCTGTAGCAAACCTGGCAGTATGCTGCAGCTTGTGGAACATGACTGCCAGATTGCTGTCCTTCTTGAGCATCTCCTCTGTCTGCGCTCACGCTACTGCCTTCCTCTAGCTGAGTGTCATCATCAGAGCCTACAAAACACTGGGCATCCTCCTGGAGCATGTAGCCAACACTTTGCTCAAAGAGTTCAGGAGACTCCTCAGGAGGACGTGGTGGGTCTAGGGAAGGAGTCACTGATGATGACATTGAGAGGAGGGAAGACGATGCGTTGGCAGCTGCTTTGCTAGTACCCTGAGACTGGGTGAGAGAGGATGAGGAGGATGAAGAGGGCTTGGTCATCCACTCTACCAAGTCATTGGCATGTTGCAGTTCAACATGTCCAGCTGCCGAAAAGAAGGACAAGCGTGTCCCATGGCCACGTGCTGATGACAATGCACCGCGTCCACGACCAGCCCTATTGTCTCTAGACACAGAGCCTGCTTGCCCTCTTTTATCGGCTCGCGCCTGTCTGCCTCTCCTTGCTGGCCTTCCAGACATGGTAATGGCCTGAAGGGAGTTGGGTAAAACAGCAGTGTAATGGAGTCACACAACACCCACTAAGCCCTGCAGATGGCTCTATTAGAGAACAGCAATAAACGGTAGATACAGGTGTATATTGTGCTGGAGTCACACAACACCCACTAACTCCTGCAGATGCCTTTATTATAGAACACCAGAGATAAAGGGGTATACTGTAATTGAGTCACACAACACCCACTAAGCCCTGCAGATGCCTCTATTAGAGAACAGCAATAAAGGGTAGATACAGGTGTATATTGTGCTGGAGGCACAAAAAACCCACTAACTCCTGCAGATGCCTTTTTTATAGAACACCAGAGATAAAGGGGTATATACAGATGTATGCTGTGCTGTGCTGGAGGATTGGCCACAGGCAGCATCCTGCCTGTGGCCAATCATGGCTCTCCTCGCTGCTGGCGCTGTGATTGGCCAAGCATGCAGGGTCACAGTGCATGCTTGGCCAATCATGAGCCAGCAATGCACTGCGATGACGCAGTGCATTGTGGGCCGTGAGCGCCACACGAATTTGGCGCGAACGGCCCATAACGTTCGGAATTCGCCGAACGGGCGAACAGCCGATGTTCGAGTCGAACGTATGTTCGACTCGAACACGAAGCTCATCCCTAGTAGGGAAACTAAGCTGTAGAACACTTGTAGGATACCTGGATCTTTCAGCCTGCTTGGCGATATCCACAAGGCCGGATTCTCTCAGTTACTTCAGCCCTTCCAGGCTCTTGTTAAGAAAACCAACCCGCACGTGGTATTCTTCTAAAAAGTCCTCCCCTTGAATGCTCGAAGTTCAATGGGTCTCTCCCGAACCGGAGACAGCATCCATCCACCTTGGAATCCTTCCTTAGTTCCCTTGCCTTGGGGTAGCCAGCCCCGAGGCATTAAAGTCGGGTGGATCCGCACCCCAGGCCATAGCCTTCCTGGGGGCTGGTCAGGAGGACCAGGACCATGTAATCAGCACAGCATACTGGACCGGAACCCCCGAACCACGTGATGTCTATATCTGGCCAGGCTGAACATCTCACAGCCCAGTCAAACTGACACAGAAGTCAAATTTAGGCAAATAGACCCAAACCAAACTGTAGTTTGGGTAAAGTAAAATTTTGAAAAACACATAGCGTGTACTCTTCAGGAGCCCGCTGCTACATATATATATATATATATATATATATATAAATATATATATATATATATGTAAATAGTGACCTGTATATGGGGAAATTAGAGTGGGAGTATCAACTCTCCATCTGTGTCACTTAGATTCAGAGTTTTTTTTTTTTTAAGTATAAACCAAATAAACAGGTAACCAAGGATAAAAACATGGAGGAACAAAATGAGTTTTAGGACAGGGGCTTCAACTCCCTATCTTTAAAGTGTCACTAAACTCACATAATAAAAAACTATGAATATGGTGTATTTTTTTTCCCCCAGACATCCCCTCACACTGCAAAAATAGCACACATAAACTATATGTGTATATGCTAGTGTATAGTAATCATATTTATTTTTTAAACTTACGATTTAGCTGATCCTCTTCTGGCCATTGCCATGATGAATGTGGGCATATGAAGCCCAATCGCAACCTCTTCCTGGATAACCGTTCGAGAGGTGCGTGCTGGGTAACCAGCATGCACCTCTTGATCTCGCACATGTGCGATGCTCCATCAGCCATAGCGCCAAATGCTTATCAAGATAGATAGATAAATCCGCCTTAAATTGCGTAATTTCCTGTCGGGAAATAACGTCATTTTTGCACACAGTGCTGCCCACTGACTCCTGGAAATGACGACTCACATTTCCCAGGAGCACAGGCAAGGGAGGAAGTGATGCGGAGCACCGCAGAGCTGGAAGCGGCAGATTAGGAGTCACCACCTAGAAACAGGGCACTTCTGGTAAGTAAAAAAAACATTTTTCACTCCAACTGTTTTTCATTATTAATCAAGGTCTTGGAAAGAATATCAGGTTGTAACTCCGCTTTAATATAGAATACATATGGTTGCTGTTCATACTCACTCAGTCACTATGAGATTTGTTTTCTGTATTCTGCAAAAAAACTGGTTGATCCTGCTGCTCTCTATCCCCACCTTCTGTCCATGTCCCCAATTCAGCTAGGGATTTTTTAGTTGTGGTGGCAACTCTGCACATGCTCAGTTTTTAGTGTGTTTCTATGCTGAGCATTTCCTTCCTATCACATCTGAGCAGCCTATGTGACTTCAGAGTCACACATGTGGCGTATACACTCTGGTAAAGAACAGCCCAATCTCTCCCTCCTTCTCCATGTCACTAACCAGCTAAACACAATGGGGGCAGGATATTACATGTAGATTAATGGTGGCTTTATCTCCCTCATATTCTAAGACACAGGCTGGAAGGACGTGACTGGCAGAAATCCGCCCACACCATGTTATTTCCAAAAAGTAATAACGATTTGATTTTAAATATATATTTTTATGCCAATTTAAAACAGTTTATTGATATTAATTATTTTTCTTGATCATACATCACGGGACACAGGAGCTTCATTACATAGTGGGTTATATAGGTACCTCTGGTGATTGGACACTGGTTAACCCCATTAAGGAGAATTCCTCCCCTATATAACCCCTCCCATAAGGGAGGTACCTCAGTTTTTTCGCCAGTGTCTATGGTGGTTGGTCACGTAAAACTTTAGCTCTGTGCAGGTCCCTGCGGGGGCCTAAGGGCTACAACAAACCGGATCCATATCTCGGGCCGATATTTGACTCCCAAGATGGTATGGTACCCGGGCCTCGTCAGCCGAAGAAACGAGGTTTGGCCTGTAAGTCCTCTCCTATTGGAAGACTGGGCTCTGGGAAAACCAGACTTGGTGTACTGTTTACACAGAGCGCACGAAAGTTTCTGGCAGAGTCTTTTACATGGTCCAGGTAGCAGTTTAAGCATATATATTTATTGTGAGACTTTAAGCACAACAGTGATTGCACTTTGTACTAGTACCTCTGCTTTGTAGCTTAGGACTATGTCTCCTCATAAGAGGGTCTCAGGGGGAGGTAACAAGAGCACTGGTAAATCACTGCCTAGGTCCAGGGGTTCTAAAAGTGCCTGTAAGTTACCATCTCCCCCCCTGCAAGACTTGAGCCAGCCTCTCAGGACGAGTCAGTGCCCCTGTCAGGTTTTGCAGCCTCTCCTAATGTCCCAGCCCCGGTTTATGTCACTGAGGACTCCCTTAGGGCTACATTGGAGGGTTTTGAAGGGAGAATAATTAATTTTATTTCTGCTTCCCTAAAAGATAGCAGGAAAAGGGGTAGATCCCCTCCCTCTGCTGAAATACCTCTCTCAGATGATTCTTCTGACAATGAGGAGAGATCCCTATCTTGGGACAGGGATCATGAGCAGTCGGATGAAGCAGAGGAAGAGGAGAGAGTCCCCTCCTCCCAGGCGCTCAGAAAACAGGTGCAGTATTATACTGAATTGGTGCGTACCACATTCAGAATGCCTGCTGCTGAAGTCGCTACGTCCTCTGTTTCTTCCCTGGGAGTCAGGAAAGCCCCACAGACTGCCTATTCCTTCCCAATTCATCCCTTAATGGATGAATTGTTGTATGAGGATTGGGGACATCCCGAGAAACTGTTTGCTCCTACTAAAAGGTTTTCTATGCATTATCCTCTGGAAGAAAGTTTCACCAAGAAGTGGGGGGTCCCATCTGTTGATGCGGCTGTTTCTTGCGTGAATAAAAACCTGACTTGTCCCTTGGATAATGCGCAGGTATTTAAAGATCCAACTGATAAGAAGCTGGAAACGTTATTAAAGCCTCCTTTTCCATGACTAGCGCTGTAGTGCAACCTACAGTCGCAGCCGTGGGGTTGTGTCAGTTCCTCAAGGAACAGTTTAAGCAGATGCTTGGGCTCCTTCCCAGTGAGGAAGTAGAGAATTATGCAGAAATGCCTCATATTCTGTGTTTCATGATTGATGCGATTTTGGATTCTGTCCAACAAGCATCACGTTTGTCTCTCAACACATGCGAAGGGCCCTATGGCTAAAGAATTGGGCAGCTGAACTGTCATGCAAGAAGCATTTGATTGGGTTCCCGTTTAAAGGGGAACGTTTGTTTGGAGAAGAATTATACAAATTCGTCCAAAAAATTTCAGGAGGTAAATCTACTCTCCTTCCAGTCAAAAGGAGCAAGCGACCTTCATTTAGGCGTGCTCTCTCTCCCGGAGCATCAAGCTCTAAGCAGTGGCGATGGCCTTCTCAACCCTCCTCTACAGGAAAGGGTCAGGGCCGAGCCCAGGGGCAGAAAAAGACTTGGGGGCGAAAGCCTGCCAAGCAGAGCCCAAAAGCTTCCTTGTGAAGGGGCACCCCGCTCGGCCGAGTGGGGGGAAAGGCTCCTGCAGTTTGCAGGAGCCTGGCGGGAAGAGATCCGGCACAAGTGGGTGATCTCTTCGGTATCTCTGGGCTACAGGCTAGAGTTTCAGGAGATTCCACCACAGCAGTGGCTTATATCAATCCCCAGGGCGGTACCAGGAGTCTGGTTGCGCAAAAGAGGTGAATCGCATACCTGTCTGGGCAAAAAAGCATGTTCCGTGTCTTTCTGCAGTTTTCATTCCAGAAGTGGAAAATTGGCAGGTGGATTTTCTGAGCCGCCAGCAGTTGTGCCCAGGAGAATGGGCTCTGCACCCCGACGTGTTCCGGAACATATGTCACAGCTGGGGTACTCCAGACGTAGATCTGTTTGCATCCAGGTTCAACAGGAAACTGGACAATTTTGTGTCAAGGACAAGAGATGCACTTGCTCAGGGGTCAGATGCTCTGACAGTTCCCTGGTATCAGTACAATATGATCTATGCCTTCCCCCCGAGCCCGCTTCTGTCTCGGTTCCTGGGAAGAGTCAAGAGGGAGACAAAATCGGTCCTTTTCGTAGCCCCGGCTTGGCCCAGGCGACCGTGGTACGCAGAGATCATGAAGTTGGCAGTAGGCAGGCCATGGATCCTCCCTCTCCGGCCAGATCTGCTCTCACAGGGTCCAATTTACCATCCTGCTTTACGCAGTCTAAATTTGACGGTTTGACTGCTGAGACCCACATTCTGAGAGACTGTGGCCTTTCGGGGCCAGTCCTTTCTACTCTGGTCAATGCCAGAAAGCCGGCCTCCAGGCTTATTTATTACAAAATCTGGAGGACATATGTTTCCTGGTGTGAACTCAGGAAATGGCATCCTAGAAGGTATGTCATTAACAGAAGCTTGGCCTTTCTCCAGACAGGCCTAGAAATGAATTTGGCCATAAGCACTATCAAAGTGCAGATTTCGGCCCTGTCGGTATTTTTTCAAAAACCCCTTGCATCACATTCCCTGGTACGGGCTTTTATCCAGGGGGCTATGCGGACAAAACCGCCAGTTAAACCTCCGGTATGCCCATGGGATCTGAATTTGGTTCTCTCGGCCTTACAGGGGCAACCATTTGAACCTTTGCATCTGGCTTCTTTAGCTCTCCTGACTAAAAAGCTGGTCTTCTTAGTAGCCATATCTACGGCTAGAAGAGTATCAGAATTGGCAGCTCTTTCCAGTAAAGAGCCGTATTTAATTATCCATAAGGACCGGGTGGTCATGCGTCCCAACAGGTCCTTTCTACCTAAGGTGGTTTCGGGTTTCCATTTGAATCAGGATGTAATCCTACCATCCTTTTTTCCGGACCCTCAGTCCACAGAGGAAGAATCTTTGCACACTTTGGATGTGGTTACGGCAATCAGTATATATCTTCAAGCAACTGCTCGGATAAGGAAAACTGATTGCTTGTTTATTTTGCCGGAAGGCCCTAGGAAGGGCCAGGCAGCGTCAAAATCCACTCTCTCAAGGTGGATTAGACAGATTATTTCTCAGGCCTATAGTGTTAAGGGGAAAATCCCTCCTTTTCCAGTGAAAGCGCACTCTACTAGGGCTGTAAGTGCTTCTTGGGCAGTGCATCACCAGGCCTCCCTGGCTCAGATCTGTAAGGCTGCAACTTGGTCATCAATCCACACATTCACCAGATTCTATCAGGTGGTTGTCAGAGGGCAAGAGGATATCGCCTTTCGGGCGCAGTGTACTGCAGGCTGCAGTTTAGGTCCTCCGGTCCCTGGCGGTCTATAATTATGATCTGTGTCTCCCTCCCCTCAATCTGAGCATTGCTTTGGGACATCCCACTATGTAATGAAGCTCCTGTGTCCTGTGATGTATGATCAAGAAAATGGGATTTTTATATACAGCTTACCTGTAAAATCCTTTTCTTGAGAGTACATCACGGGACACAGGGCCCCTGCCCCTCTTGGGTTTTACGTGGTTTCTTATTGCTTTGCTACAAAACTGAGGTACCTCCCTTATGGCAGGGGTTATATAGGGGAAGAATTCTCCTTAATTGGGGTTAACCAGTGTCCAATCACCAGAGGTGCCTATATAATCCACTATGTAATGAAGCTCCTGTGTCCCGTGATGTACTCTCAAAAAAAGGATTTCTTGATCATACATCACGGGACACAGGAGCTTCATTACATAGTGGGTTATATAGGCACCTCTGGTGATTGGACACTGGTTGACCCTAATTAAGGAGAATTCCTCCCCTATATAACCCCTCCCATTTGGGAGGCACCTCAGTTTTTTCGCCAGTGTCTATGGTGATGGTCACGTAAAACTTTAGCTCTATGCAGGTCCCTGCGAGGTCCTAAGGGCTACAACAAACCGGATCCATACCTCGGGCCGATATTTGACTCCCAAGATGGTATGGTACCCGGGCCTCGTCTGCCGAAGAAGCGAGGTTTTGCCTGTAAGTCCTCTCCATTGGAAGACTGGGCTCTGGGAAAACCAGACTTGGTGTACTGTTTATACAGAGCGCACGAAAGTTTCTGGCAGAGCTTTCTACATGGCCCAGGTGGGAGGTTCTTCCGAGTAGGAGCCCTAGATATACCTGAAGGTTGGCTAACAATACCCGCCGTGATGGGTGAAGGCTGGAATTTGTCTGGTTCAGCAATTCCTGCGGCGTGGACAGGTAAGGGAAGTTATCCTGTATATTTAATATATGAATGAATTTCTTCATTGTGAGTAGTTGTATGTCTTACCTGGTTTCCACCACTAGAGGGAGTAAGAGCAGCCTGATGCATACTTACATGCCTTTCAATACACACGCTCAGTGAAAGCCTGTTTGTCCAGCTAACTCACGTCTCCATTGCAGTCCCTGCCACAGATAAGGTAAACAGGGGTCCCACGCAGTTCAGGGGTCCCACGCAGCTCCGTTTTGGGTTCTCCTTCCCCCCCTGGATTCCGCGGTCCTCGTGCACGCGCGCGGGCGCGTGCATGCGCGCCGGGCGCGCTCCCGGCCTAATGGAGGAGGGGGGGGGTGTGGTTGCGAGCCGTGCACGTCAGTGTGCACGGCGCTGTACTGCGCAGGCGCCAGGCGGCAGTTTTAAAAGCCCAGAGCGTCAGGGGGCTGTAATTGGAGACACAGGAGCTGTGGGCAGTAAGCATCCGTGGGGATTGGATCCAGGCAAACCTTAAGACACCTACTCAGCATCAGGTTGTGCAATTTAAGCATATACATATTATTGCGAGACTTTAAGCGCAACAGTGATCGCACTTGTACTAGTACCTCTGCTTTGTAGCCTAGTACTATGTCTCCTCGTAAGAGGGTCTCAGGGGGAGGTAATAAGAGCACTGGTAAGTCACCGCCTAGGTCCAGGGGTTCCAAAAGTGCCTGTAAATTACCATCCCCCCCTGCAAGACTGGAGCCAGCCTCTCAAGACGAGTCAGTGCCCCTGTCGGGTTTTGCAGCCTCTCCTAATGTCGCAGCCCCGGTTTATGTCACTGAGGACTCCCTTAGGGCTACATTGGAGGGTTTTGAAGGGAGAATCATGAATTTTATTTCTGCTTCCCTAAAAGATAGCAGGAAAAGGGGTAGATCCCCTCCCTCTGCTGAAATCCCTCTCTCAGATGGTTCTTCTGAAAATGAGGAGGGATCCCTATCTTTGGATAGGGATCATGAGCAGTCGGACGAGTCAGAGGAAGAGGAGATAGTCCCCTCCTCCCAGGCACTCAGAAAACAGGTGCAGTATTATACTGAATTGGTGCGTACCACATTCAGAATGCCTGCTGCTGAAGTCGTTACGTCCTCTGTTTCTTCCCTGGGAGTCAGGAAAGCCCCACAGACTGCCTATTCCTTCCCAATTCATCCTTTAATGGATAAATTGATGTATGAGGATTGGGGACTAGTGATGGACGAACTTCCGACGGGACGTTTCGCGAACGCGAAATGCGAACGGACCCAAACGTTCGCGAAACAGAACGTTCGCCGCGGGCCCCATTGACTTCAATGGGAGGCGAACTTTGCAAACCTTCATGTCGAATTTGCGGCCACGTGGTAATTATTAGGGGGTAAAACGTAGTCCCACCATCTGGACAATGACATAATACATGTATGAGGTGAATTTGGGATCGATAACTACAAGCATTTTTATTTTATTTGGGAAATTGTTCTAACAATTCAGGACTATGAAGCTAATGAAGGCAATGGAGGAGAGGGAAGGTCAGGGACCAGGGTAGGCAAAGAAGAGGGTGCAGGAGATGATCACCAGCAGCGTGACATACCGGAATGACACATGCACCGTGATAGAGGCATCTGACAGCAGCACCGTAATACAGAGCACTGACAGCAGCACCGTGACATACAGCGCTGACAGCAGCACCGTGACATACAGCGCTGACAGCAGCACCGTGACATACAGCGCTGACAGCAGCACCGTGACATACAGCGCTGACAGCAGCACCGTGACATACAGCGCTGACAGCAGCACCGTGACATACAGCGCTGACAGCAGCACCGTGACATACAGCGCTGACAGCAGCACCGTGACATACAGCGCTGACAGCAGCACCGTGACATACAGCGCTGACAGCAGCACCGTGACATACAGCGCTGACAGCAGCACCGTGACATACAGCGCTGACAGCAGCACCGTGACATACAGCACTGACAGCAGCACCGTAAGCAGCCCCAGGAGGAAGTCAGCACAGCACAGGGATGGTGTGATCCCCTCATAATAAGAACCCCCAGGAGGAAGTCAGCACAGCACAGGGATAGTGTGATCCCTTCATAATAAGAACCCCCAGGAGGAAGTCAGCACAGCACAGGGATATCATAAGCAGCCCCAGTAGAAATATGACACCGCTCAACCTCTTCAAAGAGGAGGGTAGGGGCATATAGTACGGTGTGCTTTTTTGGGTCAAGGAAGTGAGCCAAATGAATTAAGAAGGTCTGTGTGCTTGATTAAAAAAATAGTTTATAGACATATACATGGTCTACTGGTCACATGTGTTGAATTCCTCCGAGATCCATGCCTCATTCATTTTTAGAAATGTGAGGTAGTTAACACTGTGGTGAGCTAGGCGAGTACGCTTATCGGTCACAATCCCCCCTGCTGCGCTGAACGTCCTTTCGGACAGGACACTGGATGAGGGGCAAGCCAACAGTTCGATTGCAAATTGGGCAAGCTCTGGCCAGAGGTCAAGCCTGCCCACCCAGTAGTCTAGGGGTTCATCACTCCTCAGAGCGTCCACATCGGCCGTTAACCCAATGTAGTCGGACACCTGACGGTCTAGGCGTTCCCTGATGCTGGATCCGGATGACACCTGTCGATGGGTCGGCTGAAAGAATGACCTCATATCCGAAGTCACCAACACATCTTCAAACCGGCCTCTTCTTGCAGGCGCTGTTGGATTGGTACCCGCAAATCCTTCTCTGGGAGTGGGAATTGCTCCTCTGCCAGCGCACGCAAAAGCAGAATGCAGCATTTCTCGAAGCAAGGCCTGGAAGTGCTGCATTCTGACAGCCCTCTGCGACGGCGGTAACATTTCCGCCATTTTGTGTTTGTACCGGGGGTCTAAGTACGTTGCCACCCAGTACTGGTCCTTGACCCTCATGCTTTTTATACGGGGGTCCCTATTAAAACACTGGAGCATGAAGGCCCCCATTTGCACTAAAGTGGAAGCGGTGTGGTGGCCTGGCTCCTGCTCATCATCCAGGATAATGTCGTCCTCTTCATTCTCCTCTCCCCATCCACGCACAACAGGGATCCCAGAAAGGTTTAAAGCATGCTCTTCTTGCTCCTGCTCATCCGCCCCGGCACCATCCTCCTCTGACTCCTCATCAGACTCCTGTTGTTGACTTGTCTCAGATAGAGTAGCCCCCCCTGGGAATTCATCCAGCATTGCGACTTCCTCATCTTCCCGCTCCTGCTCCTCCACAGCCTGATCAATGACACGACGCAATGCACGCTCCAGAAAGAAGGCATAAGGTACCATGTCACTGATGGCGCCATGGCTGCGACTGACCAGTTTGGTGATCTCCTCAAATGGCCGCAGAAGTCTGCATGTGTCGCGCATGAGCAGCCACTGGCGCGGTGAAAAAAAACCCAGCTCCCCAGAACCGTTTCTTTCGCAGAGTTCATACAGGTAGACGTTAACTGCACGTTTCTGCTGGAGCAGCCTATCAAGCATATAGAAGGTTGAGTTCCATCGCGTCGGGCAATCGCAAATAAGACGTCTGACCGGCAGATGGTGTCGCCGCTGAATGTCAGCAAGGCGAGCCATGGCCGTGTAAGATCTTCTGAAATGGGCCGAGATTTTCCTTGCCTGCCGCAAGATGTCCTGGACCCCAGGGTATTTGACAAGGAATCGCTGCACGACCAAGTTTAAGACGTGTGCCATGCACGGCACGTGCGTGATTTTGCCCTGTTTCAATGCGCTAAGCAGATTGGCACCGTTGTCACACACCACTTTACCAACTGTCAAATTGAGCGGTGTTAGCCACTCATCTGCCTGTGAACGCAAAGCTGAAAGGAGTGCCGGGCCAGTGTGGCTCTTTGCTTCCAGGCACAACAGACGCAGCACGGCATGGCAACGTCTCACCTGGCATGTGGAATAGGTTCTGGGGAGCTTGGGCGGTGCAGTGGAAGAGACGCTAGCAGCGGAAAAGGAGGAGGCAGCTGAGGAGGAGAGGGAGGAGGATGGAGTAGGAGGAGGAGAAGAAGAGTCAGGCCTGCATGCAATCCGTGGCGGTAAAACCAAATCTACACGGGTGCCACGGGTTACATGCTTGACGGCCGTCAGAAGGTTCACCCAGTGGGCAGTAAAACTGATATACCTTCCCTGCCCGTGTTTGCTAGACCACGTGTCTGTGGTCAGATGTATCTTGGCACCGACACTGTGTGCCAGAGATACATTCACTTGCCGCTGAACATGGCCATATAGCTCTGGGATGCCCTTCTCTGAGAAATACTTCCTTCCTGGGACCTTCCATTGTGGTGTTCCAATGGCCACAAATTTGCGAAAGGCCTCCGAGTCCACCAGTTTATATGGCAGTAGTTGGCGGGCTATGAGTTCTGACAAGCCAGCCGCCAACCGTTGGGCAAGAGGGTTATCCGGCATCATCATTTTTTTACGCTCAAACATTAGGCCCACGGAAGCCTGCCTTTTTGCAGAAAAATGTGAGCTTGGCGTGATGGAAGGTGGAGTGGAGGACAATTGTGAGGAGAGAGGAGAAGGAGAAGTAGAAGACGAGGCTGGACGGTGAGAGCCTGCAGTGTGGCTTTGTGTGTTCCGTTGCTCCCACTGGGCTCGGTGATGGCTGCTCATGTGCCTTCTTAAGGCGGTCGTCCCTAGGTGAGTATTGGGCTTACCGCGACTAACGCGTTGACTGCAAAGATTGCAGATGGCAACGCTATTGTCAGCAGCGGACACGTTAAAAAAAGCCCACACTGCGGAGCCATGTGCCGGTGTCCTGGGAGCGCCAGATGTGACCGTACATGGTCGATGACTCGCTCCTGATACATTTGCAGTCTGCTTTGTCCCTGCTGTGCAATGTAAGTCATTGCTGCTTCTCCTCCCTATCTGCTGGTCCATATCTCCCTCTGAACTCCCCTCCTCTTCCTCTCTTGTGGGCACCCACGTGACATCACTAGACACGTCATCATCAACGTCACCTTCCCCACCGCTATAAGTAGAGATCTCGGAGTAGGCAGCAACACCGGGGACCAACCTCCTCCTTGGGCTGATCTGGGTACTGGCGTCAGACTGCTGAGTAGCGCTTGTTGCTACCTCCTCTTCCTGATCCAATACCAAGAGTGGCTGCGCATCAGAAATGTCCTCTTGATATGGATCGGAAAATAATTCCAGTGACTCAAGCGGAAGGTATGTGGTGGTGGTGGTGGTGGTCGTGTTGTTGGTGGTAGTGTCTTTGGGGGTGCACATAGCAGAGAGTGAAGAAGAGGGTGCAGATCGAGAGGATGAGGAGGGTGCAGAAGAGTAAGGCTGAGCGAGCCACTCAACCAAGTCTGGTGCATCCTTTAAAGTAATTGAACGCACCTTCTGCAACTTCCCACTTTGGCTCAAGCCTGTTGCTCCTGCCCTACCCCTACCACCCCTGCGGAAGGGCCTGCCTCTTCCTCTGCATGTCATTTTTTAAATGACCCTGTGACAAAACTCTTAGTCCCTATACCGCTGAAGGACTGCTGCAGTATAGGTGAGCGGTCAGCAGTGGTGCACGTCAACCCTATCTATTGTGGACCTATAGCGGTCCTTACAGAACAGCAGACTGTACCGCACTCAAGCCTATGTACCGTAGCACCCTATACCAAGTTACCAGTCCTTATAAGAACTTTTGTGGAACAAGCAGGTTGTGTGTTAGTGATTAGCAGACTGTACGTCAGTCCCTATACCGCTGAAGGACTGCTGCAGTATAGGGCAGCGGTCAGCAGTGGTGCACGTCAACCCTATCTATTGTGGACCGATAGCGGTCCTTACAGAACAGCAGACTGTACCGCACTCAAGCCTATGTACCGTAGCACCCTATACCAAGTTACCAGTCCTTATAAGAACTTTTGTGGAACAAGCAGGTTGTGTGTTAGTGATTAGCAGACTGTACGTCAGTCCCTATACCGCTGAAGGACTGCTGCAGTATAGGTGAGCGGTCAGCAGTGGTGCACGTCAACCCTATCTATTGTGGACCTATAGCGGTCCTTACAGAACAGCAGACTGTACCGCACTCAAGCCTATGTACCGTAGCACCCTATACCAAGTTACCAGTCCTTATAAGAACTTTTGTGGACCAAGCAGGTTGTGTATTAGTGTTTAGCAGACTGTACGTCAGTCCCTATACCGCTGAAGGACTGCTGCAGTATAGGGCAGCGGTCAGCAGTGGTGCACGTCAACCCTATCTATTGTGGACCGATAGCGGTCCTTACAGAACAGCAGACTGTACCGCACTCAAGCCTATGTACCGTAGCACCCTATACCAAGTTACCAGTCCTTATAAGAACTTTTGTGGACCAAGCAGGTTGTGTATTAGTGTTTAGCAGACTGTACGTCAGTCCCTATACCGCTGAAGGACTGCTGCAGTATAGGGCAGCGGTCAGCAGTGGTGCACGTCAACCCTATCTATTGTGGACCGATAGCGGTCCTTACAGAACAGCAGACTGTACCGCACTCAAGCCTATGTACCGTAGCACCCTATACCAAGTTACCAGTCCTTATAAGAACTTTTGTGGACCAAGCAGGTTGTGTATTAGTGTTTAGCAGACTGTACGTCAGTCCCTATACCGCTGAAGGACTGCTGCAGTATAGGGCAGCGGTCAGCAGTGGTGCACGTCAACCCTATCTATTGTGGACCGATAGCGGTCCTTACAGAACAGCAGACTGTACCGCACTCAAGCCTATGTACCGTAGCACCCTATACCAAGTTACCAGTCCTTATAAGAACTTTTGTGGAACAAGCAGGTTGTGTGTTAGTGATTAGCAGACTGTACGTCAGTCCCTATACCGCTGAAGGACTGCTGCAGTATAGGGCAGCGGTCAGCAGTGGTGCACGTCAACCCTATCTATTGTGGACCGATAGCGGTCCTTACAGAACAGCAGACTGTACCGCACTCAAGCCTATGTACCGTAGCACCCTATACCAAGTTACCAGTCCTTATAAGAACTTTTGTGGAACAAGCAGGTTGTGTGTTAGTGATTAGCAGACTGTACGTCAGTCCCTATACCGCTGAAGGACTGCTGCAGTATAGGTGAGCGGTCAGCAGTGGTGCACGTCAACCCTATCTATTGTGGACCTATAGCGGTCCTTACAGAACAGCAGACTGTACCGCACTCAAGCCTATGTACCGTAGCACCCTATACCAAGTTACCAGTCCTTATAAGAACTTTTGTGGACCAAGCAGGTTGTGTATTAGTGTTTAGCAGACTGTACGTCAGTCCCTATACCGCTGAAGGACTGCTGCAGTATAGGGCAGCGGTCAGCAGTGGTGCACGTCAACCCTATCTATTGTGGACCGATAGCGGTCCTTACAGAACAGCAGACTGTACCGCACTCAAGCCTATGTACCGTAGCACCCTATACCAAGTTACCAGTCCTTATAAGAACTTTTGTGGACCAAGCAGGTTGTGTATTAGTGTTTAGCAGACTGTACGTCAGTCCCTATACCGCTGAAGGACTGCTGCAGTATAGGGCAGCGGTCAGCAGTGGTGCACGTCAACCCTATCTATTGTGGACCGATAGCGGTCCTTACAGAACAGCAGACTGTACCGCACTCAAGCCTATGTACCGTAGCACCCTATACCAAGTTACCAGTCCTTATAAGAACTTTTGTGGACCAAGCAGGTTGTGTATTAGTGTTTAGCAGACTGTACGTCAGTCCCTATACCGCTGAAGGACTGCTGCAGTATAGGGCAGCGGTCAGCAGTGGTGCACGTCAACCCTATCTATTGTGGACCGATAGCGGTCCTTACAGAACAGCAGACTGTACCGCACTCAAGCCTATGTACCGTAGCACCCTATACCAAGTTACCAGTCCTTATAAGAACTTTTGTGGAACAAGCAGGTTGTGTGTTAGTGATTAGCAGACTGTACGTCAGTCCCTATACCGCTGAAGGACTGCTGCAGTATAGGGCAGCGGTCAGCAGTGGTGCACGTCAACCCTATCTATTGTGGACCGATAGCGGTCCTTACAGAACAGCAGACTGTACCGCACTCAAGCCTATGTACCGTAGCACCCTATACCAAGTTACCAGTCCTTATAAGAACTTTTGTGGAACAAGTGAGTTGTGAATGTTTAGCAGACTGCAGCAGAAGGGCAGCAGTCAAGTATAATATCCTTTCTATATTTGGAAGAAAGAATATTATACATGTACAAGCCTATTACTGTACCACTGATACCAGTCCTGAAAAGAACCTTTGTGGAACTAATAATAACAGCAAGTCTTTAAAATTACCCTCACTGCCTGACAACACTGCTTCCTTCCTGTCCCTATACAAATTGGCAAAAAAAGAGAACGATTAGTGGTTACTGGAACAGCTCTTTTGTGGACCTTGATAGTAACAGCTAATGATGATGATGATGATGATGATGATGAAAGACTAATCTGGCTGTCCCTGTAGCATACACCGTCCTTTCCCTTTCTCTAAACTAACAAAAGACACTCAGGCTGCTGCAAGAATCAGCAGCACAGCAAACCTATCAACACCTAACACCTATACCAGTCCTGAAAAGAACTTTTGTGTACCAAATAGCTAGTGGTTTATCTCTCCCTACTCCACACAGGAACCTGTCCCTATCGTAACAGAAGAAAGAATGTAAAATGGCCACCGGATCGGGTGTATTTATAGGTTAGGGGGAATGTACAAGTGTCCATGTGCTGTCATGTCTCAATTGGCTGTCCTGTATCACATGATAAACGTGTCACCAAAGGTTAAAGTTCTTGTATACATTAAACACGTAAGTCCGCCGCGGCGAACGACGGAAAAAGGCGTTCGAACGTGCGGACCGCGAATGTCGGAAATTCGCCGCGAAACGACCGCCGGGCGAACCGTTCGGCCATCACTATTGGGGACATCCCGATAAACTGTTTGCTCCTCCCAAAAGGTTTTCTATGCATTATCCTGTGGAGGAAAGTTTCACCAAGAAGTGGGGGGTCCCATCTGTCGATGCGGCTGTTTCTTGTGTGAATAAGAACCTAACTTGTCCTTTGGATAATGCGCAGGTATTCAAGGATCCAACTGACAAAAAGCTGGAAACCTTATTAAAAGCCTCCTTTTCCATGGCTGGCACTGTGGTGCAACCTACAGTCGCAGCCGTGGGGTTGTGTCAGTTCCTCAAGGAACAAGTTAAACAGATGCTTGGGCTCCTTCCCAGTGAGGAAGTAGGAAATTATGCAGAGTTGCCTCACATCCTGTGTTTCATAATTGATGCGATTTTGGATTCCGTCCAACAAGCATCACGTTTGTCTCTCATGTTGGTTCACATGCGAAGGGCCCTATGGCTAAAGAATTGGGCAGCTGAGCTGTCATGCAAGAAGCATTTGACTGGGTTCCCGTTTAATGGGGAGCGTTTGTTTGGGGAAGAATTAGATAAGTTCGTCCAAAATATTTCAGGAGGTAAATCTACTCTTCTTCCAGTCAAAAAGAGCAAGCGTCCTTCATTTAGGCGTGCTCTCTCTCCTGAAGCTTCGAGCTCTAAACAGTGGCGACGGCCTTCTCAGTCCTCCTCTACTAGAAAGGCTCAAGGCCGAGCCCAGGGACAGAAAAAGACTTGGGGGCGAAAGCCTGCCAAGCAGAGCCCAAAAACTTCCTTGTGAAGGGGCGCCCCCGCTCGGCAGAGTGGGGGGAAGGCTCCTGCAGTTCGCAGGCGCCTGGCGGGAAGAGATCCAGGACAGGTGGGTGATCTCTTCAGTATCTCTGGGCTACAAACTAGAGTTTCAGGTGATTCCACCTTCTCGTTTCCTAAGGTCAAGGATTCCCAGGGATCCAGTAAAGCAAAAACCGCTATTTCTGGCCTTAGATCAATTACTATCCCAGGGTGTGATAGTAGAAGTGAACCCGAAAGATCAGGGTTCGGGGTTTTACTCAAATCTCTTCACCGTTCCAAAACCAAATGGAAGTGTCAGACCTATCCTGGATCTGAAGGACCTAAACCGGTTTTTACACATCCAGTCCTTCCGAATGCAGTCAATCCGCACTGTGGTCTCCTCCCTGCAAGGGGGAGAATTCATGGCATCAATAGATATCAAGGATGCATATCTCCATGTGCCAATTTTTCCCGCACACCAAAAATTTCTAAGGTTCGCGGTAGAGCGGCGCCATTTTCAATTTGTGGCCTTGCCGTTCGGGCTTGCTACAGCCCCTCGAGTCTTCACAAAGATTCTGGACCTGCTCTTAGCAAACTTAAGAGCTCAGGGTATAGCCGTCATGGCTTACCTAGACGACTTGCTTATGGAGAAAAATGCAGCGTTCCTAAGTCGCAGCGTCACCAAAACGCTAGAACATCTAGAACGCCTAGGTTGGATTATAAACCTAGAAAAGTCATCCCTACAACCGACTACCAAGTTGGAATACCTAGGTATGATTATTGACACCGCTCAGGGCAGGGTGTTTCTTCCAAGGCTAAAGGCCTTGGCCATTGGGGATCTGGTGCGCCTGATTCTGGGCAGAAGATCTTCCTCCATTCGGTTGTGCATGAGACTATTAGGGAAAATGGTCGCCTCCTTCGAGGCCGTCCCATTCGCCCAGTTCCACTCAAGGCCTCTGCAAGGATGCATCCTTGCGGCTTGGAACAGGAAGCCCCAATCTCTGGATCTTCCTATGCGTCTATCCCCCGGGACACGCAAGAGTCTTGTCTGGTGGTTACAAACCAAGAATTTGCTGAAGGGCAAAACTTTTCTTCCTCTCTCATGGAAGATTATCACAACAGATGCCAGCCTGACAGGCTGGGGAGCTGTATTGGAGGGAACGTGCTCGCAGGGGAAATGGTCTGCGACCGAGAGTCTACTGCCCATAAATATCTTGGAGATTCGGGCAGTTTACATGGCACTCATAGAGTGGTCTTACAGACTGCGAGGTTTCCCGGTTCGGGTTCAGTCTGACAATGCCAGCGCAGTGGCTTATATCAATCACCAGGGCGGTACCAGAAGCCTGGTGACCCAAAAGGAGGTGAATCGCATACTTGTCTGGGCAGAAAAGCATGTTCCGTGTCTTTCTGCAGTCTTCATCCCAGGAGTGGAGAATTGGCAGGCGGATTTTCTCAGCCACCAGCAGTTGTGCCCAGGAGAATGGGCTCTGCACCCCGACGTGTTTCAGAACATATGTCACAAGTGGGGTACTCCAGACGTAGATCTGTTTGCGTCCAGGTTCAACAGGAAACTGGACAAGTTTGTGTCAAGGACAAGAGATGCACTTGCTCAGGGGTCAGATGCTCTGACGGTTCCCTGGGATCAGTACAATCTGATCTATGCCTTCCCCCCGAGCCCGCTACTGTCGCGGTTCCTGGGAAGGGTCAAGAGGGAGACAAAGTCGGTCCTTTTGGTGGCCTCGGCTTGGCCCAGGCGACCATGGTATGCAGAAATCATGAAGTTGGCAGTAGGCAGGCCATGGACCCTCCCTCTCCGGCCAGATCTGCTCTCACAGGGTCCAATCTACCATCCTGCTTTACGCAGTCTGAATTTGACGGTTTGGCTGCTGAGACCCACATTCTGAGAGACCGTGGCCTTTCGGGGCCAGTCCTTTCTACTCTGGTCAATGCCAGAAAGCCGGCCTCCAGGCTTATTTATTACAAAATCTGGAGGACATATGTTTCCTGGTGTGAACTCAGGAAATGGCATCCTAGAAGGTATGTCATTAACAGAAGCTTGGCCTTTCTCCAGACAGGCCTAGAAATGAATTTGGCCATAAGCACTATCAAAGTGCAGATTTCGGCCCTGTCGGTATTTTTTCAAAAACCCCTTGCATCACATTCCCTGGTACGGGCTTTTATCCAGGGGGCTATGCGGACAAAACCGCCAGTTAAACCTCCGGTATGCCCATGGGATCTGAATTTGGTTCTCTCGGCCTTACAGGGGCAACCATTTGAACCTTTGCATCTGGCTTCTTTAGCTCTCCTGACTAAAAAGCTGGTCTTCTTAGTAGCCATATCTACGGCTAGAAGAGTATCAGAATTGGCAGCTCTTTCCAGTAAAGAGCCGTATTTAATTATCCATAAGGACCGGGTGGTCATGCGTCCCAACAGGTCCTTTCTACCTAAGGTGGTTTCGGGTTTCCATTTGAATCAGGATGTAATCCTACCATCCTTTTTTCCGGACCCTCAGTCCACAGAGGAAGAATATTTACACACTTTAGATGTGGTTAGAGCAATCAGTGTTTATCTTCAAGCAACTTCTCAGATAAGGAAAACTGATTGTTTATTTATTCTGCCGGAAGGCCCTAGAAAGGGCCAGGCAGCGTCAAAGTCCACTCTCTCAAGGTGGATCAGGCAGGTTATTTCTCAGGCCTATGGCTTAAAGGGGAAGATTCCTCCTTTTCGGGTGAAAGCGCACTCTACTAGGGCTGTTAGTGCTTCTTGGGCAGTGCATCACCAGGCCTCCCTGGCTCAGATCTGTAAGGCTGCGACTTGGTCATCAGTCCACACATTCACCAGATTCTATCAGGTGGATGTCAGAGGGCAAGAGGATATCGCCTTCGGGCGCAGTGTACTGCAGGCTGCAGTTTAGGTCCTCCGGTCCCTGGCGGTCTATATTTATGATCTGTGTCTCCCTCCCCTCAATCTGAGCATTGCTATGGGACATCCCACTATGTAATGAAGCTCCTGTGTCCCGTGATGTATGATCAAGAAAATGGGATTTTTATATACAGCTTACCTGTAAAATCCTTTTCTTGAGAGTACATCACGGGACACAGGGCTCCCGCCCCTCTTGGGTTTTACGTGGTTTCTTATTGCTTTGCTACCAAACTGAGGTACCTCCCAAATGGGAGGGGTTATATAGGGGAGGAATTCTCCTTAATTAGGGTCAACCAGTGTCCAATCACCAGAGGTGCCTATATAACCCACTATGTAATGAAGCTCCTGTGTCCCGTGATGTACTCTCAAGAAAAGGATTTTACAGGTAAGCTGTATATAAAAATCCCATTTTTACAGGTAAGCTGTATATAAAAATCCCATTATTTATTTTTACTTTGTATTCCAAAGGCTAGAAGCTCCTCCTGCTTATGTATCCCTGCAGACAGGCTGGAAAAGCTCTGGTCATGTAACAGCTGTATATCGATTAGAAAAAAAGTACTTAGATGTTTTTTTAAAAATTTAAATAATTATAGTGCCATCATCCATATACAGAAATAGAAGGAATGATGTAAATTAAACAGTGTGTGTTTAGTATCATTTTAAGGATAGTAATGTGAGGGGGGTTGGGAAATTGGTTGAAATTTGTTGGGATGAGGAGGACTGGGACTATAATATTAGACGAACTGGAGGAAGGGATTAAAAACTGGGGTTAAGAGAGTAAGACTCAGACACACTTAGGCCTGGTTCACACCTATGCAGTTTTAGTGCTTTTTGCAGATTTACACTACAGAATGTGTTCCATAGGAAAAAATGTTAAATGGACTGTATTGCAAATCTGCAAAATGCAAAAAGCACAAAAAATGCATAGCTGTGAATCCAGCCTAAGCGGCCAGGGGGAAAGCAGAGAGTATTATCAGGAGGAGGAGAATGATATCATCAGTAAAATACTATTGTCTCTCATTCCGCTCCATCCATCAGATGTTTGTCTTTATCTGAATACACAGTAAAAAGAGTACACCCCTCACATTTTTGTAAATATTTTATTATATCTTTTCATGTGACAACACTGAAGGAATGGCAGTTTACTACAATGTAAAGTATTGAGTGTACAGCTTGTATAACAGTGTAAATTTGCAGTCCCCTCAAAATAACTCAACACACAGCCAATAATGGCAACAAAAGTAAGTACATCCCTAAGTGAAAATGTCCAAATTGGGCCCAAAGTGTCAATATTTTGTGTGGCCACCATTATTTTCCAGCACTGCCTTAACCCTCTTGGGCATGGAGTTCACCAGAGCTTCTGGAGTCCTCTTCCACTCCTCCATGACGACATCACGGAGCTGGTGGATGTTAGAGACCTTGCACTCCTCCACCTTTCGTTTGAGGATTCCCCACAGATGCTCAATAGGGTTTAGCTCTGGAAACATGCTTGGCCAGTCTATCACCTTTACCCTCAGCTTCTTTAGCAAGGCAGTGGTCATATTGGAGGTGTGTTTGGGGTCGTTATCATGTTGGAATACTGCCCTGCGGCCCAGTCTCCGAAGGGAGGGGATCATGCTCTGCTTCAGTATGTCACAGTACATGTTTGCATTCATGGTTCCCTCAATGAACTGTAGCTCTCCAATGCCCACAGCACTCATTCAGCCCCAGACCATGACACTCCCACCACCATGCTTGACTGTAGGCAAGACACACTTGCCATTGTACTCCTCTCTTGGTTGCCACCACACATGCTTGACACCATCTGAACCAAATACGTTTATCTTGGTCTCATCAGACCACAGGTTTCAGTAATTCATGTCCTTAGTCTTCTTGTCTTCAGCAAACTGTTTGCGAGCTTTCTTGTGCATCATCTTTAGAAAAGGCTTCCTTCTGGAACAACAGCCATGCAGACCAATTTGATGCAGTGTGCAGCGTATGGTCTGAGCACTGGCAGGCTGACACCCTCCCCCCCACCCATTTAACCTCTGCAGCAATGCTGGCAACACTCATACGTCTATTTCCCAAAGACAACCTCTGGATATGATGCTGAGCATGTGCACTCAACTTCTTTGGTCAACCATGGCGAGGTCTGTTCTGAGTGGAACCTGTCCTGTTAAACCGCTGTATGGTCTTGGCCACTGTGCTGCAGCTCAGTTCCAGGGTCTTCTTATAGCCTAGGCCATCTTTATGTAGAGAAATGTTACATGTGACTGCGATGAGCTGTCTGTTGCTGCAAGTCTGCGCTGACAGGAGGTCTGAATAGGATACAGGATTCAGAAATTCGTTAGGAAATTGAATATCAAGAAATATCTGATTAGCAATCCATGTAAATCCAAGACCACAAGACCCACCGAGGGGATTATGCACAGCACTTTAAGAAACAAATCCACCTTCAATCCGGCAACAAAAGATAACAAACATATAGAAGTATTTAAAAGAATTGTCCTTGAGGAGGTAAAAGAACTGAAAATAAAAAAACGCGATGAACCCAAACATATTAAAAGTGGGATCCGAAAATTAACAAAAAGAAAAGACCTAGTCGTACGACCAGCAGATAAAGGAGGGGGCATTGTAATATTGTCTAAAGAACAATACAATGCGAGTATGAACTCCCTGCTCGAAGTTAAGGATACATATGTTCGACTCCTGAGCAATCCAGTATTTAAGTGCAGGAAAGCACTCGAACAAGTTGTACACTTAGGACTAAAGGAGATACTTAACAAGAAAGAAGCAAAATATCTAATACCTGAGTCATGCAGAACCCCAATCATCTATTCCCTTCCAAAATTTCATAAAGACAAAGAGAACCCACCCCCCAGACCAATAGTGAATGGTATCGATTCACTGACAGCCAGAATGGGGCAATATATTGATTACTACCTGCAGCCGGCTGTACAGAAGACACGGGCATATCTAAGAGATACGAAGCACATACTACAAATCACCCTCTTCTTTGCCTACCCTGGTCCCTGACCTTCCCTCTCCTCCATTGCCTTCACGTGCTCCACAGTCCTGAATTGTCACAACAATTTCCCATATAAAAAAAGAATGCTTGTAGTTGTCGATCCCAGATTCACCTCATACATGTGTTATGTCATTGGCCATGTGGTGGGACTATGTTTGCACAGCTATTAATTATTTTGTGGCTGCAAATTTGACCTGTAGGTTTGCGAAGTTCGCCTCCCATTGAAGTCAATAGGGCCCGCCGCGAACGTTCCGGTTCGCGAACTATCGGCCGCGTTCGCGGTAGGCGTTCGCGAAACGTCCCGTCGGAAGTTTGTCCATCACTAAAAATGAATTTCATTTTTGGTTTGTGCTACTCAGATGCAGTATAAGTCCACTTTAAATTAAATGCAGTGTATATTTTTTTTCAACTTAGTTAATAATGTAATTGGAATTTAGTCAAGACAGCTTGTACTCTGTTGTATATTTGCCATAATGGTTGTCTTTTCTACTCATAATGATTGCCATAAAATGACAAAAATATACAATCAATGTAAGGTTTGAATTCACCAAATATTTAAGTATAAGGTAAATCAACACTGTATTTCTAGCATATAATGACAATGTGAGTGATTGTAAAACAGTTGTCTTTGCATATGCTTTGGGAAAAGCATAAACATACTCTAATTCCCTATGTAATAATAAAACTAACAGTACTGTAACCTTGACCCTCGTAAAGAAAAAAAAAATTGAATTGAATAACAGTTGAAAAAGCAATGGTCTGTGGCAAGCCATAGGAAACAATCATAGACCAGTCACTTGCCTCACTGCTGTAATCTAATAGTAGCTTATGGTGTCCTATTGGAAAATCGCATTAAACCTTACTTTTACCCATTGACACACAATAAAGCACAATTCACTTCTGTATCCTCTCTGTACTTACACAGTAGTGAATGGTAATGTTGTTTACTTGTGTGACAAGCTTCAAAGCTACAACCTTGTTCTGCAATGTCATATGAAAGGTCATGCTACTTTAACAAAAACTCCCTAGTCACTAGAACCCTAGATGTTCTGTGGCACTTGTATGTTTTTTTTTTTTTGTTTGCATTGAACTGTATCAGATTGCCTTTGTTTGATGTATGTGATTTGGTTTCTTTTTCTATTCTCCCCTACTCCCCTACTGTTTAGAGCTAGTTAGTTCAGTCCTAGCTACAACCTCCCTTTTTCTTCCATGCTCCCTCAGTCAGTGTTAGTACGTTCCAGAGACAAGGCTTAGGAAAGTCTTTGTCTTTGTACGCTTCAAAATACTGGAAAAATATACTCTGTACTACAATTACCTAAAGTTGTATTCTGTGTCTTATGAAGAAATAAACAGCCTGTGGATGGTGCCAAGCCAGCAGTTAACCATAATATCCAGATAGACACACTGTGGGGGTTATTTACGAAAGGCAAATCCACTCTGCACTGAAAGTGCACTTGGAAGTGCAGTCGCTGTATAGCTAAAGCCCCATGCACACTTTCAGATTTTCTGCTGAGTTTTTCCTTTAGGTTTACCAAAACCATGTAGTGCGAGGGGTCTGCCTGATTGCATACAAATTGAAACTCCTAAGGTTTGACCTCATATTATATGGTTTTGGTAAATCTGAAGGAAAAACTCAGCAAACAAACTGATAGTGTGTATGGGGCTTTAGGGGTAGACCTGAAATGAGTGGAAGCTCTGCTGCTTTTATCATCCAATCATGTGCAAATGCTAAAATGCTGTTTTTTTTTTTCTTGCATATCCCCCTCGGATCTACAACGACTTTACTTCCAAGTGCACTTATAGTGCAAAGTGGATTTTCCTTTAGTAAATAACCCTCAGTGCCTGCGTGGGTTTCCTGCAGGTGCTTCAGTTTCCTCCCACAATCCAAAGACATGCTGGAAGATTAATTGGCTCCTCTCTAAATTGGCCCCAGTATGTGTATATATGAATGTTAGTTAGGAATCTTAGATTGTAAGCTCCATGAAGGCAGAGATTGATGTGAATGTATAAAGTATATGTAAAGCGCTGCATAAATTCATGGCTCTATGTAAGTACCTGTAATAAATACATACAATAAAATAGACTAGGTCTATGGAGTGTAAACATAGTGGCAGTCCTACTTTTTCCAGTGGGCAGGCATGATGGTTTAGAGCAGTGGCAATGACATTGGCAGTGGCTGAGGCATTGTAATGCAGTAGTAGCAAACAGTGAATTAGGCAGTGCTTGGTGTGGTGGTTGGCATTTCTGACAATGACAAGACTTGAATGTAGTTTTAGACGGAGAATAAAGGCCTTGGATGCTGCTGTGCACATGCCGTCAATTGGGTCAATCAGGCTTTTAACTGAAATAAAAGGTTGTGGACACGACCTTGATTTAAGTACAGCATACTTTTAAAGATATTTAGCGTGTGATAAGCATTTGTTATTGATAAAAAAATGTTAAAAAAAAAAAAACCACATACTAAATCTGCTAAGTAATAGACTCATGTAAACAAGGTTGTTTTCAGAATGCAGTTGCCATGTGTGCATGATCACGAATTGGGCCTTCTGCTCCTTCCTGTGTCCAGGCTCCTTCATACAATATTCAAACAGTATAAACAATATGTAAACATATCAATACCCATGAGGGTAATCCCCCTGGCTTTACAGCTAAATAAAGTAAAAAGAGTGTAACAAAATGTAAGAATGACTTGGATAATAAAATAACTGGTGCACCCCGAGATAGAAGTGCTCACATATGCCACAGTTGTTATAACAGTTATATATAGAGGGGGCAGAGGGGGCAGTTGATAGTGGGAACATGCAGTACAGAGGGGGCAGTTGATGGTGAAGAACAGGTAGTACATAGGTAAAGAGGGAGGCAGTACAGTTTTAGTCTCCATCAGTGCCCCCAGGCCAATTTTCAGCTTTCAGCGCTGTCACTCTTTGAATAACAATTGCACGGTCATGCAACAATGTACCCAAATGAAATTTTTATCATCTCTTTCACATAAATATAGCTTTTCTTTTGGTAGTATTTAATCACTGCTGCTAAAAAGAAAAACACAAAAAAAGACAGAACCCCCCCCCCCCCCCCAAAAAACAAACAAACGGATTCATAGTATGTTATAAAACTTTGCAAACAGGTAGTCCTTCATTGATGTGCGCTGATGAGACTGCACTGATGGGCACTGATAGGCTGCACTGATAAGGCGGCACTGATAGGTGGTACTAATGGGCACTGATGAGGCAGCACTGGTGGGCACTGATAGGTGGCACTAATGGGCACTGATAGGTGGCACTGAGAGGTGGCACTGAGAGGTGGCACTGAAGAGCACTGATAGATGGCACTGATGGGCACTCGTAGGTGACACTGATAAGCAGCACTGATAGGCAGCCCTGATGGGCACTGATTGGCAGCCCTGATGGGCACTGATTGGCAGCACTGATGGGCACTGATAGGTGGCACTGGTGGGCATTGATATGTTGCACTGGTGGTCACTGATAGGTAGTGCTGCTATGCACTTGCAGGTGACACTGGTGGGCACTGCTTAGTAGCTGTGGGTGTCTGTGTGTGGGACAGATGTCCTTCTGACAGAAGCCGCTAATCAAAAAAACGATTACCGATCTTCTGTTTACATCATGTGATCAGCTGTCATTGGGTGACAACTGATCACGTGATAAGGGGCCGGGATCTGCCCCTTACTCTGCTCTGTGATCAGCCGAGTCTCATTGACTCGCTGATCACAGAATGCGCCACAAGCACCCCACAGGGGTTGCGAAGGCGACGCATGCTCGGGAGGACGTACATGGATGCCCTCCCGGCAATTTAGGCCCATGCTGTAGCTGTATTTTGGCTATAGCATGGGTGTGAGGAGGTTAAAGTCCATTCCCAGGCTCTCTGGCCACTGTTTTCCCCCAGACCTTGTTCATGTAGGTCCATGGTAAACTAGAGCTACTAGCTTCTCATTCACAAAAAAATGCTTCAACTTCCTCTCCAGGTTGAGTAGCTACTGGCCATACACAAATCTTTTTTGAGCTACCACCAGTACACAGTGGGTCCCATGCCCCTTAGGATAATGCACAATGGTAAGATTTCTTTTCATGTGGCTTTAGCTTTGCAGCATTAAAAATGCACAAATCATTCAAATATGTGCTTGGGGTGGTGTTAAAACTGTACATGGTGTTATGGAACAGTACAATTTTCATGAACAGTCTTGGTGGCTGTGTACACTGGTGGGATACATTCACTGGCCACTTTATTAGGTACATCTGTTCAATTGCTTGTAACACAAATTGCTAATCAGCCAATCATATGGCAGCAACTCACTGCATTTAGGCATCTAGATTGGTGAAAATTACTTGCTGAAGTTCAAACTGAGCATCAGCATGGGGAAGAAATGGGATCTAAATAACTTTTTAACGTGGCATGGTTGTTGGCGCCAGACGGGCTGGTCTGAGTATTTCAAGAATTGTTGATCTACTGGGATTTTCATGCACAATCATCTCTAGGGTTTATAAAAAATGGTCCAAAAAAGGGAAAATATCCAGTGAGTGGCATTTGTGTGGACCAAAATGCCTTGTTGATGTCAGAGGTCAAAGAGAATGGGCAGACTGGCTTGAGATGATAGAAAGGCATCAATAACTCAAATAACTACTTATAACAACCAAGGTATGCAGAATACTATCTCTGAACAAATTGAACCTTGAAGCAGATATGCTACTGCAGCAGAAGACCACACCGGATGCCTCCTTTTGCCAGCTAAGAACAGTAAACTAATGCCGCGTACACACGGTCGAACTGTTTGACGTACTTAGTCCGTCATACAATCCGACGTACAATCCGGCGTACTTTCCACTGAACGGACTTGACCACACACGGATACCCAAACAGTCTGACGAAAGCTTGCGCGATGACGTACAGCACGTACGACGGGACTAGAAATAGGAAGTCCAAGACACAGCAAAGCCCTGTAAATCCTTTCTGGGCATGCGCCATTCTTAGTCCGTCGGACTAGCATACTGACGACCGTATTGTCCGCTGAAACCAAAGTACGATGGACAGATTTTTGGAAAAACCGAAATTCTTAGTACTCCGGACTGCACGCTGAAAAAGTCCGCTGAAGCCCACACACGAGCGGATTGTCCGCTGAAATGTGTTTCAACGGACTAAGTACGTCAAACAGTTCGACCGTGTGTACGCGGCATAAGGCTACATTTCGCACAGGCTCACCAAAATTAGACAATATAAGATGGTCATTGCCTGGTCTGATGAGTCAGATTTCAGCTGTGACATTCAGATGATAGGGTCAGAATTTGCCATAAATAACATGAACGCATGGATCCATCCTGCCTTGTATCATAGGTTCAGGCTGGTGATGGTGGTGTAATGGTGTGATGATATATTCTTGGCACACTTTGGGCCCCTTAGTACCATTTGAGCATCATTTAAACGCCACGGACTACCTGAGTATTGTTGCTGACCATGTCCATCCCTTTATGACTACAGTGTACCCATCTTCTGATGACTACTTCCAGCAGGATAATGCACCATATAACAAAGCTATTTTTTTTTCTTGAATGAATGCATTTCTAACAGTGTAAGTGATTTTCATTTGGTAAAGTCCATCCACTCCAAAATAAAATGTTAAAAGCAAACAAAATCTTTTGAATGACATTTGAATGTTCTGAGAACTTTCGTACAAATTACTGATTATTGATTGGTTTGCGCAAAAGTTATACCGTCTACAAAATAGGGGCAAGGTATATGGCATTTTTATTATTATTATAATTTTTTACTAGTAATGGCAGTGATCTGCAATTTTTATCGGGACTGCAACATTGTGACAACCACACAGGACATTTTTGACACTTTTTTGGGACCAGTGACATTTATACAGAGATCAGAGCTAAAAATAGCCACTGCTTACTGTAAAAATGTCACTTGCAGGGAAGGGGTTAACACTAGGGGTGATCAAGGGCTTTAATGTGTTCCCTAGATGAATTCTAACTGTGGGGCAATACAGCTGACTAGAGAGAGATCGTTGTTCCTACTTAGTAGGAACACATGATCCGTCCCCTCTTTCCCAACAGAACCGGCATTTGTGTGTTTACACACACAGATCCCGGTCCTCGCTCTGTCACAATCGATCGTGGGTGCCTGGCGGTCATCGCGGCTGCTGGGCACACAAGTCGGCTCCGGGGACACGCTGCGGGCGTGCGCGCGACTGCTACAGCAGCTTAAAGAGCTGATGTACAGCTACGACGACTCGTGCAGGGGAACCATCTGTGGCAGATGGTTGGGAAGGGGTTAAACATATAATCAATGTATCATTGCATAAGCCCTTGTTATACAGTGCCTTGAAAAAGTTTTCACACCCCTTGAAATTTTCCACATTTTGTCATGTTAGAGCCAAAAACTTAAATGTATTTTTTTGGGATTTTATGTGATAGACCAACACAAAGTGGCACATAATTGTGAAGTGGAAGGAAAATGATAAATGTTTTTTGGTTCTCAATTTTATTTTACAAATATGTGAAAAGCATGGGGTACATTTGTATTCAGCCCCCCCTGAGTCAATACTTTGTAGAACCACCTTTCACTGCAATTACAGCTGCAAATATTTTTTACCAGCTTTGCACATCTAGAGGGTGACATTTTTGCCCATTCTTCTTTGTAAAATAGCTCAAGCTCTGTCAGATTGGATGGAGAGTGTCTGTGAACAGCAATTTTCAAGACTTGCCACAGATTCACAATTGGATTTATGTCTGAACTTTGACTGGGCCATTCTAACACATGAATACGCTTTGATCTAAACCAATCCATTGTAGCTCTGGTTACATGTTTAGGATCGCTGTCCTGCTGGGAAGCGAACCACTGCCTCAGTCTTAAGTCTTTTATGGACTCTAACAGGTTTTCTTCTAAGATCGCCTTGTATTTGGCTTCATCAATTTTTCCATCAACTCTGACCAGTTTCCCCATTCATGCTGAAGAAAAGCATCCTCACAACATGATGCTGCCACCACCATGTTTCACAGAAAGGATAGTGTGTTCAGGGTGATGTGCAGTGTTAGTTTTCCACCACACATAGCATTTTGCTTTTAGGGCAAAAAGTTTCAATCATCTGACCAGAGCACCTTCTTCTACATGTTTGCTGTGTCCCCCACATGGCTTCTTGCAAACTGCAAGCGGAACTTCTTATGGCTTTCTTTCAACAGTGGCTTTCTTCTTGCCACTCTTCCATAAAGGCCAGATTTGTGGAGTCCACGACTAATAATTGTCCTGTGGACAGATTCTAACACTTGAGCTGTGGATCTCTGTAGCTCCTCCAGAGTTACCATGGGCCTCTTGGTTGCTTCTCTAATTAAGGCTCTCCTTGCCTGGCCTATCAGTTTAGGTGGAGGGCCATGTCTTGATAGGTTTGAAGTTGTGCCATACTCTTTCCATTTTCAGATGATGGATTGAACAGTGCTAGCTGAGATGTTTAAAGCTTGGTATGTTCTTTTATAACCCAACCCTGCTTTAAACTTCTCCACTTTATTCCTGACCTGCCGGATGTGTTCCTTTGCCCTTATGGTGCTGTTTGTTCACTAAGGTTCTCTAACACACCTCTGAGGACTTCACAGAACAGCTGTCTTTATACTGAGATTAAATTACACACAGGTAGACTCTGTTTACTAATTGGGTGACTTCTGAAGGAAATTGGTCCCACTAGATTTTAGTTAGGGGTATCAGAGTAAAGGGGGCTGAATACAAATGAACGCCACACTTTTCAGATATTTATTTGTAAAAGATGTTAAAAACCATTTATCATTTTGCTTCCACTTCACAATTCTGTGCCACTTTGTGTTGGTCTATCACATAAAATTCCAATAAAATACATTTACGTTTTTGGATGTAACATGACAAAATGTGGAACATTTCAAGGGGTATGAATACTTTTTCAGAGCACTGTACATATGCAATCAGGGAAACAAAAGTGACCCCTGGCCTCAAATCAACTAGAAAATGTATTTAAGGGTAAAAAAGCCCCAAAAACATATAAAATAAAAAATACACCTTCCAGACAGCTATCAGGTATCTTTACGCTATAAACGTTTTTCAAATAGACAGACTGACACAATATATGGCTATCCTGAGAGCTGCTAGCAAGCCTGAATCATATTCTTGCACTGACAAGAGTCATAAATGTATGAGAGATATTTCTAAAGAAGTGATGTTTGAACATGACATGCAATCATGTTTCTTCATGCAAGTGTGTAATTTTCTTGCTTTAGCGCAGTGACAGTAAAAGTTTTATTACAAGGTTTTACATAACAGCGATCCTTGTTCTCTCCTGTCATATTAAAAAGGCATATTTTTCTCATTGATTGTTGCAGAGTGCCTGGTGCTTTACACACTGCAGTGAAACCTAAGGGGATCATGTCTGAATTCTATTCCTTCCAAGATAAAGGTTTTTGTTGTTTTTTTGTTCGGTATTCTTTTTAAAAACAAGCTGTTTTCTGAATATAGCTGCAGTCTGTACACCTAAACAGCTTGCTACCCTTTCAAGTTATTGACACTCAGCATTGACTTCCCCTAACTCGTCTAAGATTCAAGGCACATTGCTGTAGTCAATTGGCCTTTTAGATAAACTAACACAAAGTGGGGCTGGCCTGGAATTAAAAATGACAAATATCTGCAAACCTACCAGAGCAACTTGTCAAGATTAAGAAATACAACATTGTATACAATATCATTATGGGGGTTGATTTATTAAAACTGGAGAGTGCAAAATCTGGTGCAGCTCTGCATAGAAACCAATTCGCTTCCAGGTTTCTTTTGTCAAGGCTTAAATGAAGAAGCTGACTTTAGAAGCTGATTGGCTGTACCACATTTTGCTCTCTCCAGCTTTAGTAAATCAACCTCTATAGCTGGGAAAGTATGGTTGCATGAGGATGTAGCTTTTCTCTGAAACTTATGTAGAGGCTCTGTTCAGGGATGGTGCAAGGATTTTTGACACCCTAGGCAAAACCTAATTTTGCCGCCCCACCTGGCTCCACTCCTAACTCCACCCTCTTTTCTCTGCCCATGTATTCCCCACCTTTTTAATGAAGCACCCATCAACTGCAGCCCACCAGCACCCTATCAAATTCAGCCTCACCAGCGCCCTAGCAAATGTAGCCTCACCAGCGCCCATTAATTAATGTTTGCTTGCTTCCATTCATTCGGTAGTTGGGACACAGTCCTCTGCCACCGCTGCGCCCCTGACACTATATGTGAATGGACGGCAACTGCCTGCTGATGCTGAGACTTCGTTCCTTGCTGCAGAGAGAAAAGAGTAGGAACACCAGTGGCCGGGCACCCTAGGTGGCTTCCTAGTTTACCTAGTGGTAGCACCGGCCCTGGCTCTGTTATAGCAGACCAACTGGTGGACAAGTGGTAGGTCTGCTCCCCCTTGTTCTTGATCTTGGAAATTAGATTACTATATTGGTAATAATGGGAGATCCCATAGCCAAATTATTCTATTCACTATTAGTGCTTGCTAATACTATCTGGTATTTACTATGTTTCCCTATATATGGGGAGTTTATAGTAACAGTATACTGCCAGTTTATAGAATTAGAAAATTAAAGGCATATTGGAGAGGCCCATAGGGAACTGTCTTTGGTATGGTGTGCTGTCGCCTGTTGGCCCCTTAAATGATTCCAGCCTTTGGTTTCCTTTTTCCCCTATCTACAATATGTTTAAGGATATAACTCTTATGCCCCATGCACATGATCGGATCTTCCGACAACAAATGTTGGATGTGAGCTTGTTGGAGAAAAGTCCGACCGTGTGTACGCTCCAGCGAACATTTGTTGTCAAACTTTCTGCCAACAAATGTTGGCTAGCAGGTTCTCAAATTTTCCGCCAACAAATGTTTGTTGTCAGACTTTCCGATCCGGTGTACACTAGTCCACCAGACAAAAGTCCACACATGCTTGGAATCAAGTACGAGCTGGAGATATAACTAGTGTTCTTAATGGAGATATCACGTACGTCTTGTACGTCACTACGTTCGTAATTGTTGGCCAACATTTGTGTGACCGTGTGTATGCAAGACAAGTTGGAGCCAACATCCCTCGAACAAAAATCCACGGTTTTGTTGTCGGAAAGTCGATCGTTTGTACGGGGCATTAGAATCATACTACCAGGATGACAAATAAAAATTTGGGTTGTTTCTGTTTAGATTATTGTGTGAATAAGCACTGGCTCCTAAAGAGGTGGTTCAAGTTCATGAAATGCGTCTGGCTTAAAAGAATCAACTGTGTTAAGCTCTATCACACTGGTGTTTTAATATTTGTATTTTTACAAGGACATTATGTGATATGTTGTATAAATTATTATTAAAAAAAACATTTTATGAATATTTGATAGTAAATAAATACATTTTTTTAGATACATGTTTTGCCTCAAAAGTACCATCTTTCTCTTTTACCTTTTTGTATAACAAAATACAGGCATGTGTTATTACCCTTTTAATCATTTTTTATTATATTTTGTATTAGTTGGGTTGATGCCCAATGTTGACTATATGAAGTGTTGTTCCACACTCTTCTAGTATTGCAAATCTCTTATTCAGGGATGTTGTAATCTCATGTTTCTTTATTATCGTACTTTATTTTACACATTCCTAAAGACTCCTAAACACAAAAATTGATACATATATCTCCTTTGCCCTCACCCTGCTAGTGTAATTTATATATTTCCACTCTTCATATTTAACCGCTGTGATAGAACCCCCAAATATTATATATTATATATTTTCTGAAAGCAGAGGCCCAGGAAAATAAAATGGTTGTTGTAGTAAATATTGATATTTGCACAGCCAGTTTTAAAACACACATTTTTATGAAAAAATACACCTAAATGAATCTTAGTGCACACAAACGCAATATAATACCCAATTTTTTTGGTAAAATATAAAATATTATGTTGTGTCCAGTATATAGATAACAAACATGTCAAGATTAAAATTGTGCATGTCCGTGAAATGGCAATGAGTTACGCCACCTAAATATCTCCTTAGGTGATGTTTTAAAAGCCTCTGTAGGTTACCAGTAATGCCACGTACACGCGACCTGACTTTTTGACAGCAAAGGTCCGACGGAACGGAATTCGATCTTGTGTGGGCTCCATCGGACCTTTGCTTGCCAAAAATCCGGAAGACTTTAGAAATAGAACATGTTTTAAATTGTTCCACCGGAAATCCACCGGACCGAGAAATCCGTTTGTGTGTATGCTAGTCCGACGGACAAAAACCGACGCTAGGGCAGCTACTGGCTACTGGCTATGAACTTCCTTATTCTAGTCCGGTCATACGTCATCACGTTCGAATCCATCAGACTTTGGTGTGATTGTGTGTCGCCAAGTTCATTAATTCGGAAAGTCCGTTGGAACGCCGCCAACAGTCTGTTGGAAAGACCGTCGGACCTAGTCCCTTGAAAAGTCTGGTTGTTTGTACGCGGCATTAGAGTTAAACATGAGCTTTAGTGTTAGAATCGTTGCTCTTAATCTGACGTTCATGGTGCTACCTCATGTGTGTGGTGCAATCACTGTTTACATATGCGTGCAAGTTTTCTTAAACTGTTTCTTCTTTTTTTTTTTTATTGCTAAATTCATTGCTATAACAAGGCATGAAGACATCCTTTGTGATTGCCAGGGCAGTGATGACAAGTCCTCTTTATGGAGAGACCTGGGACCTATTAGACTCCTGATTCCTCCTCTGCCCTCCAAAGCAGACATTCAAACCAAGATCAATTTGATTGGCTGCTATTCTTTCCAGTAAATGGTATAATGGTATACAGGTATAACATTGGCTTCTCCATAGTCTGTAAATGCAGTTTCTCCTGCAGCCATGTCTGTAAATGTTTTTATGCTGCTGGAGTATGGCTGTACTGCTGAATGGAAAAGTCAGCATCAGTTCAAATTCATGACAATTGGTGGCATAAAGGTCTAAAGCAGAGATATACATTTAGCAGACCTCCAGCTGTTGCAGAACTACAAGTCCCACGAGGCATAGCAAGACTCTGACAGCCACAAGCATGACACCCAGAGGCAGAGGCATGATGGGACTTGTAGTTTTGCAACTTGAGGTCCGCTAATTGCATATCCCTGGTCTAAAGTAAACCTTCTCTGCTGCTTCTCGGCATATTTACATATCTTACCCCCCGACTTTTCAAGATTAAAAATGGGCACATAACCTCAGTGCTTCCAAACCAACACCAATGTCATCAAATTTACATACCTCCCACGACATACATTTGGAATAGAAGAAATAAGTGTTGCTATAACTTGGTGACTTTTTGGGGATGATTAACCATAAAAACAGAAGAAGCCCTTCTTTCACGCCTTCCTTCTATTTATATTTTTATTATTTTATTTGTGGTTGCTGTTTACAGATAACTCAATAGCCTTGATAGCACTCTTATGTAGAAATGATACCATTGAATATAAGAGCCGTAATATAATCATACTTTTCCCCCCTTTGGTATTCCAGATGTTTACAGGGATGATGATGGTTAAAAGCTTATCATTTTCTACAATATTATTTATAATACTACTTTTCTATGTATCTCATTATTGCAGAGTGCAATATACGTAACCACAGAAACTAACAAGCTGCCTGTATCAAGGAATAGAAAATTCATTGTGCTGAAACAACAGAAATAAATCTTGCATCTGGATGATGGATACAATTGTAAACAGTCAATTAGGGAATAAGAGATGTTTCTTTTATGTTAATCCGTTTTTAAAAATTTGGCTTAGAGTGTAATATCATTTGGTTTCCTGGATTTGACGCATACTTTTATGAAATGTCATACTATAGCTTGTAAATTGATGTGTTTAGGGTAGAAGCTAATGTAAGCCATTCCATCTTAACATGGATGACTTGCTTTCGGAGTGGTTTCAATGACTATCTATGGTAATCCCAAGAAACTGAGTATGGTCCAGAAGCTGTCTGTGTTTTTATATGTCAAAGTAGGAATGTGGATGCCAAATATTTAAAGAAATCAAGCATAACATCTATTTTAAATACAGAATGATGGGCCTTTTATACAGCAAAGGTTATTGCTCAATGCTCATTATGTCTAGGTGTGCCATGATATTGAGACATTTCTTACCTTAACCACACTCTATCAGGCTCCTTCCAATAGTGCAAATGGCCCCCTACAGCCTCCTATATAAAACTGCACACAGTTGAAGTAACGCCGTACCATGTACAACGCAGGTGTGCCTGTTCCTGTACCCTGTAGCCATAACAAGCTTTTACTCAATTAACCCTGCAAGGGTGAATTCTTTTCTAATTCCTGAAGTGGAACTTTTCATTTTTATTTTATTTTTATAGTTTTGACATGGGTTAAAGTAGAACTAAAGGTAAAACTTTTTTCATTTTCATTTTTCATTGAGTAAGGGAAGGTTACAAACGCTGTCAGTTTTTGTTGCCATGTGTGTCCGATTGGTCATATTTACTGTTACTTCCTCCAAAGTCTGGGTGAGCTCTTTGCACACTGCAATGCATCCTTTCTAGCAAACTTTTCAATAAAAAACAGGGCTTTTAACTTTACATACATTGCAATACATGTTTAAGCTGGCCAACACTCACTCAGGTTGAACTGGAGAGACTGGTGTCTTTATTCAACCTTACTAACTATGAAACTGTGTAAAAGTAATCTCTCTCTGGCTAGTCCCTATTATGCTCTGCAAAATTCAAATGCAACAGTGGATATAGTGCCAATATGGCAGATAGACACAAGTTATAGGAGAGCTACAAGGTTCAGGTTTGATCACTGACCTGCAATGTAAAAGAAGTAAGATATAACTGTGCTCAAATCCCAATAGCTACTACTGTACATGTACAGTGCTCGGCATAAATGAGTACACCCCTTTTGAAAAGTACGATTTTAATCAATCAATAAACACAAGTACAATTTCCAAAATTTTGACAAAGCTGAGTTTTATAAATTTGTTTAGCTCATTACATGAAAGTAAGGTTAATAATATAAAACTCAGATTACAAAATCTTCAGTTTTACTTAAATTAGTTAATGTAAAAATGAATACACCCCACAACAAAAACGATTACATCTAGTATTTTGTATGGCCTCCGTGATTTGTAAGGACAGCACCAAGTCTTCTAGGCATGGAATGAACAAGTTAGCAACATATTGCTACATCTATCTTTTTCCATTCTTCAAGAACAACCTCTTTTAGAGCCTGGATGCTGGGTGGAGAATGATGCTCAACTTGTCTCTTCAGAATTCTCCATAGGTGTTCGATTGGGTTCAGATCAAGGGACATACTCGGCCACTGAATCACTTTCATCCTGTTCTTCTTCAGAAATGCCACAGTGGCCTTAGATGTGTGTTTTGGATCATTGTCATGTTGGAAATGTGCACAACAAACAAGGGCATGGAGTGATGGTATCACCTCTTTCAACAGTGGCGTAACTAGAACCTTCAGGGCCCTGATGCAAGAAACCACAAAGGGCCCCCCTGAACCCCAGCCAGAGCCCTTCCCTCCGAGTCCAGCGGTGGAACTCCAGGGCGTGGTCACAAGTATGACCTTTGTGAGCCCTGTAGTTCCACCACTGGTATCAGTTTTATTTTTATTTTTTTTATTTTTTTAGGTGCCCAATTGGGGGACTGTCCCTAGGCAGGGTGGGGTCCCTGTCCCCAGAAGAGATGAGGCCCTTTTCTCCAGGGCAAATTAAGTTACTGCCCCCAGGTGAGAAGGGGTCTCTGTCCCCAGGGGGAGATGGAGGGGGTATGTAATGGTGTGTGGGGGATGGGGTCCTCTCCCTCACCATGACCAAGCTGTAGGTCGTGCACTCATCCATGTTGGCCTGTGCTCCATCCAGTGTGCTGGATGGGCGATCAGCATATCTCCCAGAAAGACCTTTCATCATCTGTATATGACGGGGGAGGAGGGGGGCTGGCAGACAAGCCTGCAGTGTCCTCCAGGGGGCCGGCTCTCATAGGGCTGCACTGCATCTGTGTGCTTAAAGTTTGTTTACCTGGGAGAAGTATGCAGTGCAGTGTGGGCCGGACTCAGGGGGGACGGGACTCTGGCTGGGGAGAACAGACATTGGACTGAGCGGCAATGCATGGAGCAGGAGAGGGGTACTCTGAGGAGCCGGCCGAGGACACAGGTCATGCGAGGAATGCACAACTAAAGAGCAGCCAGTGCGATAGTCGAGCATGGAGCTCTGCTAGTCACCCTCCACCTCCAGCCACCCGTGTGCATGGTGCACTGGTACCCCTAGCTGCCTATGCTGCTGCCGGCCATATGTAGAGGGGGCTGCATGGGCCCCCTGCATCACAGGGCCCAGTTGCGGTCGCGACTGCTGCACCCCCTATAGTTACGCCCCTGTCTTTCAATATAAAGCAGTATATCTGTGTATTCATGATACCATCAATGAAATGCAGCTCCCCAACACCAGCAGCACTCATGCAGCCCCACAGAAGGACATTACCACCACCATATTTCACTGTAGGCACCATGTATTTTTCTTTGCACCCCTCACCTTTGTAATTCCATAAAGTATTCAAGCCATCAGTTCCAAAAACATTTGTCTTGGTCTCATCACTCCAGAGTAGAGTCCCAGTAGTCTTTTTCAGCATGGGCCCTAGCAAATTCTAGGTGGGCTTTTTTGAGCATGGGCTTTAAGAGAGACTTCTATCGTGGACGACACCCATGCATGCCTTTTTCCTGCGGTGTATGCCATATTGTGTCACAGGAAACAATTAACTCAGTTTGGCTTTTTACTTCTTTAGCTAACTGCAGTGAACTTTCATGATGATTTTCTTCAACCCTTCACATCAGAAGATGCTCCTGTTGAAGTGTTAACTTCCGTGGACTTCTCTGTGAGATGGTTGCAGTTCCATCTTTGTTACATTTTTGTATCACTTTTGCTACAGTATTCTGACTGAAAGTAAAGCTTTGCTGATCTTCTTGTAGCCTTCACCTTTCTTATGTAAAGGAATTATTTTCTTTCTCAGGCCTAGTGACATTTCTCTTCCATGTGGTGTCATTGCTGACAGCATGAAATAGGAAGGGAAAGATGCTAAAAAGTAAAATTAGCTAACGATTTCATTTACCCATTTAGGGGACTGCAGGGATAAGATCTCTACATTTGAGTACCCAGGTTTGCATATCTGTAGTAGAAATTATAAGTGGCTCTAAGACTAGGCTCACACGTGTAGGTTCACATATGTCCAGCTGCAGTTTGCAGTGCTGAGTCCAGTGCGGTTCACCGATTCAGGTGTGAAATTTTTGTTGAATTTGCAAAACCGGATCCATATTCGCACAGGACCCTTGTCAAAATCGGACTGCAGCTGCCCTGGACATGTGTGAACCAACCCCATTGAAAGCCAGTTCAGTTCACATGTAATGCGAATCAGATGCAGTTAAAAAATCAATCCGATGGGAACTGAAATGGGAATGAGCAGTGGGAACTGGGCATAATTGTATTTTCATTCATTGGTAAATGCAATAAGAGGAGCAATAACACTCTTTCTGGTACAGGAGAAGTGAGACTTTAGGATGGTTAGAAAGTGAGCAGAGAACCACTGCCTAAATTACAAAGATCCTAACCCAGACTCCCCTTGTAGCTAAACTGCTGGGTGGACTTACACATCTGCGCACACACTGTGAAACATGTGCACAAACATGCACACTCCTGCATGCCTCATCTCTATGCACAGACTTGCAAGCAAGGGCATGAGCATGTACAGGTGCCTAACCTGTCTAACAGCTATTCCCCGATAAGGTTGGTCACATGATCATTCCAGTTTAGCCTATTGAAGATGCAAAAATGTGCTATAGATAACTCTGGTCACAGTTAATTAAGGAGAAAACACAAAAAAAAGCAAAAATGCACAAGGCTTTATAAACTGTCCTTTCACTTCTTACCCATCATGCCTCCACTGACAGTGTCATGTTGTAATCAACATATAAGCAGCTCCCCATCCAGGTCATCTAATGTTGTCATCTAATGTCTTTGGCCATCTTAATGTCACTGATCTAGAGATCTGAGATAATCCAACCACAACTTTGAAAATACTGTTGCGTGTTTGTGAGTATAGGGTTTCGGGAATGGTAGCTTGTTTATCGTTTATAGCAGTAGCAATTTATGTGAATGAAAGGGAGATTGCATGGAAATCACGTTATTGGACCTTGAACATAACCCCCCCCCCCCCCCCCCCCGAAAAAAAAAACAGGCAGTATGTATTTTAGTATTTCAGGTTCCAAGTACCAAGGACTGTTTGGCTGGATAATTTATTACTAGCTCACTCTGCCAGCTAAATTTAATTACTACAAAGTGTGTCTCTGCTTTCTGGTTTTCCAGTACTGTGCCCAGCACTTTTCAGCCTTTCCGGTTGGCAGGATAAGGAATACTAACTTCCAATAATTTTAAATTGAGTCCACGTGTCTCATATACTGTATGTAGATCACCAGTCTCCAACTCATTTGAAATCTATGTCTTATATCTCAGGTGCTACAGACTGGACCTCTTGGTTTAATGTAGACCACCCAGGTGATGATGGAGATTTTGAAACCATAGAGGCTATTCGCTTCTATTACCCACATCGTTTGTGCCTCAGACCTGTTGCCATTGAGGCCAGAACAACCGAATGGGCTACTCCAAAGGACACACAAGAAGTTGTACACACTGATCCAGAGAAAGGTTTCTGGTGCATCAACAAAGAGCAGCAGAAAGGTTACAACTGCTCTAACTACCATGTTCGGTTTCAGTGCCCACTTGGTAAGTAGATAATCTACAATACTCCTGTGAATTTTCCAGCCTTTCTGACACTCTAGGTTCGGACATGTTGTGTATACCTTTAAATAACCCACTGGCACAAGGTAGATTGATTAGCTCACTCAGATTTTACTTAATCAAGAGGAGAATCTTGTACCAGGGTATTAGTCAGCCAAATTCTGGATAAACAGCCAAGACTCAGTTGAAAAAGTCCCCAAAGAAATTAAATGACAGTTTGAAATGACAGATACATAATAACAAGGCAAACAGAAAGCAGGCAATAAATGAATGGATCTCAAAAAGGGCTACTGGTTACTGTATATAATACCACTTTTAAAGGGGAACCCCAAGCCGGCCTATTATACCCTTAATCCTAATGAGAGGTGAAGTAATATAGGCACTAGTGGGGTGTCCCTTTAAATAGTGATAGGATAGCAGAGTTCAAAATGCAAGGCCTTGTGGTGGTTTTCACTGGCAGTTGGAGCTCAAAGAAACAAAACTGTTAAATGTGGCACAGTGATATGCAGTCAAGGCAAAGCAGCTGAGACTGACCAGTAGTAATCATCCTTAGAGTAAACCAGGTATAAGGTACCTGTATACAGTGTCCTGTGGAGTATGCTAGTGACTGGTACTGGAATTGTGGGCAAATGCCTTCTCACCAATCTGGAGACAGTGTACGAACTTCCTGAAGAGTGATCCAAGTAGATTCTTCCTTCTGCAGAATGGACTGAGATGTTTGGCCTCTGGAACAGTGAATCATCTGATCTTGCTGTGTACAGCGACGCTGTGGTGGTGCCCCTCGTGTAGCAAGCGGTGTCAGACCCACCTGGTCTGAGCTGGGAGTGCCATTTTGCTGTGTGGTAGGCCGCAGTCCTCTCACACAGCAGCAAAGAGGGTGTTTACTTAATGAGATCCAGGAAGAAAGAGGGCTTGGGCCTGCTCTGCTGATCCCTTTATAGCCTCCCCCAGAGTTCTCCCTGGAAATGATGGCTTGCTGGGAGGTATAGTTCATGGATAGTTTTGCAGATCAAGTATGTCTGTTCAGGAGACTGCAGTTCCCACAATGCTTTTTGTTTAATTCAGAAATATGATGCATGTAATCCGAGCCCAGCACTAGAGGAACACAAAGACAGTCTAAGAAAGGAGAGGGTAAGTCTGCAGTGCCAGATAACTGTAGTCTAGTTTTGGCTACATATTATTGTTTTACTCAAAAATAATAGTTGACGTGTATCTAAAGCCATTTTCTAGTTTTGAATAGAGTGTGAAAGGGTTACAACTCCTATCAGGTTTTTGATGCTGTCTGCCTGCTGGTGGGATTCATTCTTACTGGGTGACCATTGTCACTGGGATAGAAATCTAGAAAGAATAGAAAGAACAGAAAGCTGGAAATCTTAAAATAATAGTTATTGGAGCAGAAGGTGAAGAGGATCTTCTAACAGGGACACCTGCCTGGAGGGGTTTTCTTTTCTCTGTGCAGAGTTTTCCTCATTGCTTTTCCAGGTTAGGAAATGAAAAGAGATCTCCCAATGGTCCACAGAATAAAATGGCAGGGATTTTAAATCAAAAATGTTTGGGCTTAAGATATATTGAAATGGTTAAATAAAACACAAGCTAAAATAGTATATTTTTTGACTGCATCACATTATAAAACGTCCTGGGATTAATCATACGGGAGACAGGAGGTTGCAGCCATTGCCATGGCAGTAGCACGGCTGTCTGTCAGGGTCAGTGAAAGATGGAGTCCAGTGCCAAACCCAAAAAATTATCAGTTTAGCTCCTAGGTTTTATAATATGCAGCACAGTGCATATACGAGTCACATAGCATTCTTCATTTGTTTTTGTGCTGTGCTTCAAATTAAATCCTAAAGACCCCAGCATGCTATCAGCAGCATTTTCTTGAGAAGTCTATGTGCAATGCTATAAGAAGGTTGAGTTCATAAACAGTAGCTGTATCATCCCTTTCCCTTCAATATGTGTAACAGAAATCTCTTGTTAGACGATTAATCTATTGACAGATTACTTTTAAAATGATCTTGTGCCACAAAGTTGCATAGAATGCCCCATCCTTATGACTTAATCTATCCACCATGAAAAGGGAAAAACAAATAAAAGAAACATTTGACAAAGAAAGTAAAAATAGAAAATTAAAGAAAAACCCAACTTGTTCAAATTCCCTACAAAGTACAGATTATAATAATTGTGAAAAGACAAGGGAGAAACACACACGCGCAACTGGGGTTTTCGCTTGTGTGTTTCTCTCTTGTCTTTTCAAAATTGCTGGATTACAAGTACCCATTCTGGTTACACAGCAATACCTCTATAGGTAGAATTGATTCTTATTTGGGCTACCCACAGCAACAGCCTTTAAGTGTGTGTGTTGTAACACACATTATTCAAATATTGTGTCATTCATTGTTTCCATAGATTTTTTGATTGATTATTGTATATATTACCTACTTAGAGCAGGGTTTTTAAACTGTTGTGCGCTGTGGTTTGTCTGGGTTGTATTAGCCCCTTCAATTTTTGCACCAGATAATAATAATTGCCTACTATGGTTGACAATAGAGCTGATTGTGTACTTAGCTGATTGATTTATTACATATTGGACTATTGTTTTAGTTTTTTTGCGCCATTTACTTGTATTACCCATTTAGAAAGAACAAGGTGCTGAATAAGCATAAACTTAATGCACAGAACAGACTTTTAGGCTGGATTCACACCTATGCATTTTTAGTGCTTTTTGCATTTTGCAGATTTGCACTACATAGCATGTTCCATAGGAAACCATGTTAAATGGACTGTAGTGCAAATCTGCAAAATTCAAAAAGCACTAAAACTGCATAGGTGTGAATCTAGCCTTTGTCCGCTCTGTAAGGTATAAGGTGGTGAGGAAGTCCATAAAATAGCGTATGATGGCAATAGAGGCACAATATGCTCAATGGCAATACAGGTAGTCAGGATGGGGGAGGGGAAGAAGAGGGGAAGGAAATAAATGCACCATCCGGTGGAAACAGAAACCATGTTTCCAAAACACCAAAAAAGACAAGAAAAGGCGGCACCTATGGGTGTCAGAATTATTTTTTCATTTAGACAAATATGGACATTTAGCATACACTATCATTCAAGAGAATTGAAAAATTTTAAACTCGTTTATTTTCCAAGTCACCTGTTTTCCAAACTGTCTCGCAATGCATGAGCAGTGACCCAAACAGTTAAAGACAAGAAAAGGTGGCGCCTCTGGGTGCAGACTCTAACACAAGTTTTTAATCAAACAAAAGTTGTAGGCATAACTGACATTTTAGTAGTGAAATAAGGCATAGTCCCAGGCCTCGTTTTGATGCCGATTCACCGCTGCCGGCTGAACACCAACCAGCAGTATTGAAGACGAGCTCTGAGACAGCACATCCATTGGCTTCCTAGGGACTGACATCACTGATGCCCCCCCGTTGTCTGGGACCATACTATGCCTTATTTCACTACTAAAATGTTATGCCTACAACTTTTGTTTGATCCCAGAGGCTCCGCCTTTTCTTGTCTATAGCTGATTGGGTCACTGCTCATTCATTGCGAGCCAGTTTGGAAAACAGGTGGGTTGGAAAATAAAAGAGTTTAACATTTTTCGATTCTCTTGAATGATAGTATATGCTAAATGTCCATATTTGTCTAAATGAAGAAAAAAATTCTGACACTTTTGGGAGAGATTTCCTAAAAAACCCACAATCTAGTGCAGATGTGCATGGTAGCCAATCAGCTTCTAAGACCCGGTTCACACTGAGGCAGCACGACTTGCAGTGCGACTGCCTCAGGCGACCGGAATCTGACTTTAGCGGCGGCTTGCAAAATGACTTCTGTATAGAAGTCAATGCAAGTCGCCCCAAAAGTCGTACAGGAACCTTTTTCTAAGTCTGAGCGACTTGAGTCGATTAGAATGGTTCCATTGCACAGAATGGGATGCGACTTGTCAGGCGACTATGTCGCTTGGCGAGTCACCCCTGTTTGAAGCGGCTCTTACTTCAGCTTGTTCAATTAAGCTTTGACAATAAAACCTGGAAGCTGATTGGTTTCTAGGCAGAGCTGCAATAGATTTTGCACGCTCCAGATTTAGTAAATCTCCCTTATTGAATCATGATTGTGGGAATTTCCTAAAACATTTCATGGAATCAAAAGGGAGAAAAGCAGCCTGCATATATAGGGGTACTTTTCCTGAATCATTGAAAAAAATAATGAAATAAAGATGTGAAGAGAAAATGGAATGCAAATATAACCAATCAGACTGTACTGGCGAGAAATAAATGGCGTGTTTTATTGGCTCTAGAATAACTATACATGTAACATGATGCACACATACTGTACCATTCAACACTTCACGGTTTACATCTTGCATTTATGTCACTTTGTACAATGACAGATCTGCTGTACTGGTCACACTGGACTCCTTGGAGTACCTGCTCTCCGACAAGCTGTGGAGGAATGGGAATCCAGATAAGAAGACGCTCCTGTATCACTGTGCAGCCTGCAGTTACACTGAGCCTGGAAAAATGTTTGGGAGAAGCTACAGAACGAAGGGTCTGTGTTTCCTCCTCATGTGTTGGTGAGAACCATGAGGGCCAAGAAAGTGATATGATCCCGATACATTAAAGCAGTATTAAACCCAAAAGCAAAAATGTATTATATTGCAGCTTGTAGCAGTTAGAGGGTTGAGACAAAATATTTACCACTGGTAGGGTTGCCTGCAATGATCAGCTTGTATTTATTTATGTAAAACCTGTAACCCAAAAGGACATTTTTTGACTGTAATTGCTTAAAAAGTGTCAGTTGGAGTTCAGTTTCAGTTTGTTAGTGTATTTAATTCTGCTAGTGCATATACCACTCCCCTCCCCCCAGGCGAACAATGTGGCTGTCCAAAGGTGTCTCTGTTTCTCCTTCATCCAGAGTGGAAGTACTCTAATACAGTTGCTGTTGCTCTTTCACTCTAATTAACAGGATAGTAATGGAGGTGTAAAGCTACATTTTGACAGCCAACACATTTGTGTTAGGCCATTCATTAGAATGGGTGAATAACCTAAAGCCAAGCTATACATGGATTGAAAGTCAGCAAGTCCAGCAGGGAACAGCCAAATCTAGATCCATGTAATGGCAGCCTGTCAGTTTGTTGCCAAACAATCAGTGCTGTTGGCTATAGAAGTATTACATTCTGACAGCATGGAAGTTTCCCCACAATTAGAATACAATAGCTCATTGAATGTGTGGAAGGAGGAATAGGCTAATATTTTGTTTGTTGAATGAAACAATTGTTGGGTTGAGGTATGGTATTACAGGAGCAGTACAGTCAAAGCTTGTTTAGCTGTACTTCTCCTATGGATCATAGAAGTGCAGTTTGTTCTGCACTCCTGTGACCCATTTTTAGCAGATAGTGGGCTGACACCTGCTAAACGTTGGCTAATGTCACAGAGTCTGTCCAGGCTGGGGGGAAGATCGTGAGCTGCTGAGAGCCAGCTCCTCCTTCCCCCCAGCCCAGTGATCCAGTGAAAATTGTGGGGGGGGGGAGCAGAGCAGACGGCTGTGGCTGACAATCACCAGATCAGATCTATGCTCAGAGTCACAGGGAGAACTGAGCGATCAGCGGTGTTTGATCGCTCAGTTCTCACCCTTAGAGACGGTGGGGGACAGATGCAACATTGCATTAATGCTGCATCCACCTAAGTAAGTATGATTAAAAGAAGAAAAGAAAAAAACATACGTCTCTTTTAAGCACATATATGATACATGTGGATATATCAGCAGATTAATAAATATATGTAGGGAAATCATCTGAGATCCTGAGATCATTGTATTTATAGTGCCTTGAAAAAGTATTCATAACCCTAGACATTTTCCACATCTTGTCATGTTACAATCAAAAACGTAAATGTATTTTATTGGGATTTTATGTGATTGCCCAACACAAAGTGGCACATAATTGTGAAGCGAAAGGAAAATGAAAAAAAGTTTTCAAAATTTTTTACAAATAAATATCTGAAAAGTTTGGTATGCATTTGTATTCAGCCTCCCTGAATCAATACTTTGTAGAACCACCTTTTGCTGCAAAAACAGGTACAAATCTTTTTGAGGATGTCTCTACCAGCTTTGCACAGAGGGTGAAATGTTTGCCCATTCTTCTTTGCAAAATAGCTCAAGCTCTGTCAGATTTGATGGAGAGCATCTGTGAACAGCAATTTTCAAGTCTTGCCACAGATTCTCAATTGGATTTAGGTCTGAACTTTGACTGGGCCATTCTAAGATGATCTAAACCATTCCCTTGTAGCTCTGGCTGTATGTTTAGGGTTGTTGTCCTGCTGAAAGGTGAACCTCTGCCCCAGTCTCAGGTCTTTTGCAGACTTTTTTTCTAAGATTGCCCTGTATTTGGCTCCTCCATCCATCTTCCGATCAACTCTGACCAGCTTCCCTGTCCCCGCTGAAGAAAGGCATCCCCACAACATGAAGCTGCCCCACCATGTTTCATGGTGGGGATGATGTGTTCAGGTTGATGTGCAGTTTTAGTTTTCTGACACAAATTTTAGGCCAAAAAGTTAAATTTTGGTCTCATCTGACCAGAGCACCTCCTTCCACATGTTTGCTGTGTCCCCCACATGGCTTACCACAAACTGAAAATGGAATTTTCTTTCAACAATGATTTCTTCTTGACACTCTTCCATAAAGGCCAGATTTGTTGAGTGCACGACTAATAGTTGTCCTGTGGACAGATTCCCCCACCTAAGCTGTGGATTCCTGCAGCTCCTATCTTGATTGCTTCTCTGATGCATGTAAACACCTAAATGTGCATGGACACATAGGCTGAAAAAACCCCCAAAATGCCTGTATAAGGCTCCATGCACACTAGACATTTTTTAAGCTCCTACACACTATTGTGAGCATTTTGTTATGCTCCTAGAAGCTAATAGTGTTATCCTATGTGTCCATGCACACTATTTTATGCTAGAAGTGGTTTTCAAGCTTCAGCGTAAGAAGCAGATTAAAATTTGTTTTTGGGAGCATTTTCCCAGCAGAAAGAAAAGGCTAAATGCTTTAAACGCTTCTAAACTCTACTAAAATGCTGCTAACTGTTTTTTTGAGCGTTTTTTTTTTTTTTTTGTATTGTAAAAACTTGAATAAACTGCTAACACTCCTACAAACTTCTAAAAGCTACTAAGGAGCTACTACAAGCCAGCAAAAAAATGCTATTATCAGCATTTTTCATCCAGTGTTTTTCTACAGCGTTTTATAAGCTTATAAAAAACGCTAGTGTGCATGGACCGTAAGCAGCATTTTTATGTCCAGTGTGCATTAGGCCGCGTACACACGGGCGGACTGTATGGCCTACTTAGTCCGTCGAAACACATTTCAGGGGACAGTCCGCTCGTGTGTGGGCTTCAGCGGACTTTTTCAGCGGGCAGTCTGGCGTACTAAGTATTTCGGAATTTCCGTAATTCTGTCCGTCATACTTTGGTTTCAGCGGACAATCCGCTCGTGAGTAGGCTAGTTCGACGGACTAAGAATGGCGCATGCTCAGAAAGGATTTACACGGCGGAAGGGTGCATTGCTGTGTATTGGACTTCCTATTTCTAGTCCCGTCGTACGTGCTGTACACGTCATCGCGCAAGCTTTCGACGGACTGTTTGTGCATCCGTCGAAAGTATGACGGACTGTCCGTCGGATTGTATGACGGACTAAGTAGGCCATACAGTCCGCCCGTGTGTACGCAGCTTTAGCCCTAAAGGTTTACATACACTTTAAAAATTCCTTTATTCTACTGTGATGCTTTATACAGATCCTAAAGTGTTTTAAATAAAATATTTGCAACAAAGAATTTGCTGTTATAGTATTAAAATTGATGGAAATAAATTTGTTGGAAATGATTAATTGTAATATATTATTTCACCTTTTTTAACAGGAAGATGGTCTTCTTGGAGTGCTTGGACACCCTGTACAAAGACATGTGGAGGAGGAAAAAGTGTGAGACGCCGGACCTGTTCCAGTAAGACAGCTACTTGTTCAGGGCGATCCTTCCAAATTCAGAAGTGTGGAAGAACTCTTTGTAATGGTGAGGAAAATATCACTGAGAATAATTTTAATTTCAAGTAGCAACAAAAAAAGGGGAATAATTTATAAATAAGTAGTAGGGCCCTAGGCGCTACCCCAAAAAGTTATTATATGAAGTAAATCAATAGGGCGGCAGCAACCAAGTATACACCTTAGCGCGGCTATTTATAGAATTTTTTTTATCTAAAAGAAGGGGAATGTCAACAGAATATGCTGCTTATGTAATGTTCCAATTAGAGATTTTCAGTATTCCCACTATGACCCTGTATTGGCCATTGAAATTGTGCTAGTATCCAGTAAGAACATATGTCCGCCATTTGCATTAATGATGCCCATAGCTCTTCCCTAGTGACCATATTTAGCATCAAATAAAGGCGGAATTAAAGGTTACATTTCCCTAACTGATTTACCAACCTTAAGTCAAGATGGATCAAAAAGTATTGTTGCCTTTGGTCGTATGCCTCTATCCACCTGATTGCCTCTGTTCACCTGACACATACAGTATTTATACATCTCCGCATGTAAAAATAAAAACTTTGAAGGCAGATGCCTTCATCCTTGATATCTAAACTCTTTCTCCCCCAGTCGGGGTTTATTTACTGAACACTCAAATGTGCTTTAAAAGTTCACTGCCTCCTATTTTGGGGGAATCTAAGAAATCTGTTTCAAAACTTATAAAGCATGCATATCCATAGGCTAGAAATAAATGTCTGCATTGCCCAAATTGCATTCATCATTATTGTAGCAAAGAATAGGGAATACAAGATAGTATCTTACTGAATGCTGTGGCTTAACATGTACCATTTTCTTCCCATAAATTTATTTTATTTTAGCATGAAAGTTCTATAATGTGATGTAATGTAATTTAATTTCATGTATTAAACTTAAAATGATTAAAATATAATTTTTATTCTGAATGTATTATACATGTATTTATAATATAAAATATTATATTTATTCAAATTAATTTGAATAAATTAGCATTTTAAAGCTGCCCACACTTATTAAAATGGGATTGTTAATTTTTCTTTAGATTTATAATCTCAAATTGTGCAGTACTATAGACTATCTGATTGGAAATAAATTCAATTAATTGCTTAGGTAGGCTCTCACACTCTCTTTTATTTGATCTGTTAGATTAGTGAAAATTGGTAAGAAATATTTAGTTTAAGGCTCCATCTAAATATTTCATCTAAATGATATCTAATCAGGTAGTCCCTTGCACTGTATAGTTATTGGTGAATTTTATTGATTTTCCAGACCAGAAGTAATGAATATGTGTTTCTAGCCTTTGTATGAAAGATATCTATTTATTGAAAGTTTTTCCTTTTCTTTCAACAGAAAACTCAGAATTGTGTCCTGGGTGTCATTGCAGCAATCACACTTTGTTGGGTAAAATCCAGAGCATACACGGCTTTGTCCTTCACAATGCCAAGGTGTTCACAAATAAGAAGATTCTGGGTGCAACAGACCAACGTGGCTTGTTTATGTTAAAAGGGGTCTGTATGGATACTCCATCAAATATCACTATAAAGATGGATGGATTCTCTTCTGTAACCTTGCAAAGCACGAGGAAGGAACCTAACGTCTCCTATTTTGAAGCTGCTTTAAAGAAATTGGGTAATTCAGTTGAAAATGTATACATTTATTAACAGCTAAATGATTCAATAATGCTGTGCAGAGAGCAACTCTGAACTTCATAGTTCACCAACCTATAACAACCAGATATATGAGTACTTAAAGTGTCACTAAACCCACATCATAAAAAACTAACAATAAATGGTGTAATACATGCTATTCATACTCACTCAGTCACAATGAGATTATTTTTCTGTATTCTGCAAAAAAACTGGTTGATCCTGCTGTTCTCCATCTCCCCCTTCTGTCCAAATCCCAGATTCAGCTAGGGATTTTGTAGAGCAGTGTTGGAAGCTACTGCACATGCTCAGTTTTCAGGGAGTTTCTATGCTGAGCATTTCCTCCCTATCACATCTGAGCAGCCCATGTAACTATAGAACAAATGTGGGTGTATATAGTGTTAGATGACAGCCGACACCTTCTCTCCTCCTCCATGGTCACTAACCAGCTAAACACTATGCGGACGGTTTTTACATGTAGATTGATGGAGGCTTCATCTCCCTCTTATTCTAAGACACAGGTTGGAGAGACGTTACACAGCTTGTGACTGGCAGAAATCTACCCCCACCATGATTTGATTTTAAATATATATTTGTATGACAAATTTAAAAAGTTAATTTGATACGCCAAAGGCTGTTTTTTTTTTTTTTTTAGTTTGAACATGTGACTGGCAACAGAGGACTAGGAGCTCCTCCTGCTAATGTTCCCCTTCAGACAGGCTGGGAAAGAGCTGAGTCATGTGACAGCTATTGATTAGGAAAAGGGTACTTCAATTTTTTTAAATTAAAATAATCACAGTGCCATAATCCACATACAAAAATAGAAGGGACAATGCAAATTAAACAGTGTGTGTTTAGTATCACTTTTACCACCTCCTGCCCAATGACGTCATATGACATTGTGAACTTTGAGTGGGGATGTGTGAATGATGCCTGCAGCTGCAGGTATCATTCATTTATCTTCTTTTTCTGCCAGCGATTCCCTATACTGTAAAAACATACATAGCGGCTGTTTAGCCGCTTGATTATTTTTACAGGCGGCGGGAGGGGACATCCCCCATTTACCATAGAGCTGACTGAGGATCAGATGGCTCCCGGCAATCTCTATGACCTTCAGAGGCGACACGTCCAGCCTCGGCAGATGTAAACATCTTTTACATTATGCAAAAATGGGGCTAACTTTGGTGTTCTTTTTTTAATTTTTTTATTCATAAAACTTTTTTTCAAAAAAACGCAGTTGAAAAATTGCTGTACAGATACTATGCGACATAAAAAGTTGCAACAACCACCATTTTCTGCTAAAAAAACCCATATAATGTTTGAGGGTTCTGAGTAAATTTCTAGCAAAAAAAAAAAAAGAAGATTTTTTACATGTAGGAGAGAAGTGTCAGAATTGGCTTGGGAGGCAAGTGGTTAAGCTATATGCATTATAGATTAATTCTAGTTAGATATAAATATAGTGATATATAGATCACTTTAATTCCTATGCTGAATACCTCTGTTGAAAGTGATTTATCAAGCTAAATGCAATCTTTAAATTGTTTGCATAGCCAATTCTCAACCCTGTGTATACAATAAATACAATATATAGATTTCCCATAGACAGCTGATAATTAAAGACCATTCCAGATAGTGAATGAATCAGAAAACATCCAAATGTCTATAGGCGTTCTGCATTCTGCATCTCCTACAGAAACTTTATGTTTCCAGAAAAAAATCCATCTTTTTTGTTTCGGATGGAGTGGGGATTGGGTTACACTCTTGCTAAATTCCTGTGCTACACATTCTGTTATGAATACACTATATATTAACATTTAAACCATTTGGGTTGATTTACTAAATGAGTAAAGCATGTTGACTTTTTAAAGTAAATTTTTTTTTGATTTTAGTGAATGAGGAGAAGCTAAGTTTATGTTTGAAGTCAGCAAAGCTTCACCGCATTCACCATCTGTTCAGCCTAGCAAAAAAAAAATGTCAGTTCCAGTCGGAGCCGCTGTACTAACCATGGAAAATTAATATAGTGATCTCCCTTGCTGAACTGTGGTGTTCTGACAGTGAGAAGGCTCTCCCAGACAGAACACACCGATCAGCAATCTCCGCCATAGTGCTGATCGGGAGTCAGCTGGCTGCTGGTTTTCTAGCATACTCATTCGACAGAAGCTGTCTTCTGTTGGACAGGGTGGCATACACATGGGGCGAATGCCGGCTGTTTTTTTTTTTTTAACCGACCAATGTCTCCTGACTTTTTCGCATGTGTATACGGGGCTTAAAGTGGTTGTAAACCCTTACAAACCACTTTGACCTACAGGTAAGCCTAGATTAACCCCCCTGACGGTATTCCCGAGTCTGACTCGGGGTGGATTTTTTATACCAAAAGCGGTATCCCCGAGTCAGACTCGGGACAGCGTCGCTGGATCCAGGAGGAGGTTTACTTACCTTCTCCCTCGGATCCAGCGTTGTCTCCCCGCTGTACGAGCGAGCCGTGTCTCGCTCGATGCATTACATCGCCGATCTCCGTGCCCTGCGAGCGTTGCGACGCACGGGCACGGAGATCGGCGCCAAATTCAAAAAGTGAAACAAACAGTATACATACAGTATAATGTAATCTTACAGATTACATTGCTGTATGTAAATATTTCACATCCCCGTTGTCCCTAGTGGTCTGCCCAGTGTCCTGCATGCAGTTTTATATAATAAAAACTGTTCTTTATGCCTGGAAACTGGAGATTGCCCATAGCAACCAAACTGTCACTGTACATCAAAAATGATTTTAGACCAGCTAGAAAACAGCGATAATAAATTAGAATCACTCGCAGAATTAAGCGATAGCGATTTGTGGGGAGATCCGTCATCAAATACTGAAAAGTAATGACAGTGACAATTCTGCAACTGAGCAAATTTCAGTGTTTTTGATTTGATTACATTATTGAATAATTTTTATTATTGTTATATTATTATTTGGTACAATTATTTATAATTATTTATTATATTATAATTTATGATTTAATTTTTCAAACTTTATCATACCCGGGATGTCTGCTAGACTCTGGTTTGGACAGATTTAAGAGAGTTATTCCTAAGAATTGCAGGACTACAATATAAAACGCCAAATTTTCATGCAAAATAATGGTACCGCTTTTAGCACCTAAAATCCGAAATAATCGTACCGCCAGGGAGGTTAAGGCTTACCTGTAGGTTCAAGAAATATCTTCTAAACCTACACGGTTTAGGAGATATTTACAAAAAGACAGGCACCGCTGTCTACGGCGTATGCACCGTAGACAGCAGCGCGCAGGCGCACTGAGTATGCCGCTGCTAAGGGCGATATGCCGTTACTGGCGGCTCCCGTGCGCGGAAGTGACGTCATCGCTGCTCCGGCGCTGTGAGTGGCCGAAGCAGCGATACCCGGAAGAAGATGGATGCTCCGTGCTACAGGGGACATCGGTGACATCGCTGGCTCCTGTGTCAGGTAAGTGACACATAATGGGCTACTATGTGATGCATAGTAGCCCATTATGCTTTACCTTTGCAGGGAGACAAAGAGGAAGTAAACTCATCAGAGTTTACTTCCTGTTTAAGTGTAAATTATTTTTGCAAAGTAAATTTTGCTCTATTCCTTGAAGGGTTGGATATCTTTTTATGCAAACATGAAAAGGTTTACAGGTAGAGTTTTTAAAGATCCAGACAGCCCAAAAGACAGGAGGAATGAAAGCCTTGTAGGCCCATATTTTAGCTTTTTATTATAAAGTGGTAAATGGGGGGAGTTATTAATATTTCAGAAAAAATAATGTTTTTTAAACTAGTGTTGTTAATTTTTTTTTTACTTTGCAATGAGTGACTGGGTAAAGTATCCAAAGGCTTTATAACAGACATTAGCCGAAAATACAGAATAATGATAGATTCCCATGAAATTCCATAAACAGATAACTTTGATGTTGTTTAAAAGGAAAGATTAATTGCTGATTCTTAGCTGATGTAACTGTGTTATAGTACTTATAATAATTTTTTCAGAAAAACCATACATGGTACAAAATCCCTACTCAAAAATCAGAAGAATAGGACACAAAGTGACCCTGTGCTGTGAAGCAACTGGAAATCCAGTTCCCACTAAATATTACTGGTAAGAATAAAATGTATTTATTAAAATACTACAGAACAGCTGTAGCCAGAACACTGCTGAATAGTGCACAGATAATGTGTGTCTATAACAATAAATTAAAAATGATTATTCAATAATTCCATTTTCAATAACAGCTTGCGTTGAGGCTCTGTTTGTCTGATTGAAACCCTGGACTAAACCATCTGAGAAGTGAAGAGATGCTGCTCTGATGACTCTGATTAAATTCTCTGATCAACAGTCTTCTTTTCGCACAGCTGAAAAGGAAATTGAATAAAGTTAAAAATATAAATAGGAAGCTAGTGCTCCATCTGCTGTTTGAATAGAAGATTCACAATATTTCTGTATAATATATATTTTTTTTTTTACAATCAAAAAAAGGTTTTATTGAAAATATATTCAGGTTTACAATTAGCATGAAATTATAAATGTTGTCAACAATGGAATGTATACAAGCATTGATATAATAAGGTAGCATGTATGTTGTAACCATTTATCTCAATTAGAACAGAAGATAAAACCAAATCAAATAGATAAGATAGAAACTAGTGATACCACAGGATAGGTTATGTATTTGGGGAAGGGTGAAAGAGGGTATAGGGCAGTGATGGCGAACCTTGGCACTCCTGATGTTTTGAAACTACATTTCCCATGATGCTCCACTACACTGCAGAGTGCATGAGCATCATGGGAAATGTAGTTCCAAAACATCTGGGGTGCCAAGGTTCACCATCACAGGTATAGGGTAAAGGGGGTTGGAGGCCAAGGGGGGATACCATCGCACTAGGGTTCATTTCTTTAGGTTAGGTGTGTGTCTAATAGGAGTATATATAACTCATTCAGTCGGTTTTCTCCTTTCTATCTCCTTTTCCTCCGTAGAGTAATGGGGAAGGGAAATTCAACCCATAAGTAATTGGTAATCGGAAGAGAGGGTAAAAGCCAGCCAAGGCTGCCAGGTTTTGTTAAAGGATGTGCTGTTTTGTTAAAGGTATGAGTGTTTTCGCAGCAACGAGTAGGTGTCTAGAGAGCGATTTTTTGTACCGACTTAAGGTAGTTGGGACTAAATTGATCAGGCATGCGGCTGCGTTTAGTTCGAGATTAGTTTCCGTTATATGTTTTGTCCATGTCTTAATTTCATCCCAGTAGGTGCTGATGAGAGGACAATCCCACCAAATATGTATAAATGAGCCTATACAAGTTTTACATCTCCAACATTTATGCGAGGTGGGGTGAGACCATCTCCCAGCATTTTGTGGTGACGTATACCACCGAGTGAGGACCTTATAGGAAATCTCTTGGTATTTGGAGCTTAACGAGCATTTGTGTGTCAAAATACACACCTTTTCCCATTGTTTTTCTGAGATTTTAATTTTAAGGTCACGTTCCCACTTCTTTTTGTGCCTATTGTTATCCACGTGTGGCGTACAATTTAGCCATGAGTAGGCAAGGGACGTGGTGTGAGCTACTGGTGATCTTTTTAAGCATATGGATTCCAGTTGCGTCAACGGGAGTTTAAATTTAGATTTGTGCTTACTGTTTACCACAAAGTCCCATAATTGCATGTAAAACCAAATGCCAGGAAATGTCCTGCCCACCTCGGAGCTAAGTGCGTCAAATGTTTTAATTTTCGAGTTTGTCATGCAGTGGTGAATGAGAAGGTCACTTGGCAGTTTGTGGTGTATACCCGGCAGGAAATCAGGGTTATTGGCAAGCGGTGTCAGTGGGCCCGGGATGGATGCGATTTTGTATAGACTCGCTATTTTGTGCCAAACATTGATTGTGTTTTCGATCAGTGGGTGTCCTATCTGCTTATCCTTTTTGGAGTGTATGGACCATGGATAGTATAGCGTTTTATGTAAGGTTAGGTTGCTTTCTAATTGGACCCAATCTTTATTTGTCCCGTGGCAGTGCCAGTCTATGAGTCTGGTGATGTGTGCAGCCTGAAAGTATTTCTTAAAATCAGGAAAACCCATACCCCCCCTACTTTTGGGAAGCGTTAGTAAAGTGAAATTGATTCTGGGTTTTCTGTCTGCCCAGAGGAAGCTTCTCTGTGCTTTAAGAAGAGTGCTAAAAAAGGTTTCCGGAATTTTTATGGGTAGAGCATTGAATAGGTACAATAGTCTAGGCAGTATCGTCATCTTCAAAATAGACACCCTACCAAACCATGAGAATTTTTTCGGTTGCCACCTCAGCAGGTCTTTCGTTATTGTGGACAATAGAGGCTTAAAGTTGGAGTTGTATAAAGCATCGAGGTTGCTAGTTAAGTTTATTCCTAAGTATTTGAGTGCAGACTGTTCCCATTTATAAGGGTAGTTGTCTTTCAGTCTCTTAAGTTGATCAGGTGGGAGGGTAAGGTTGAGTGCTTCAGATTTCGATTGATTCACTTTAAAATTAGAAATAAACCCGAAGGTTTGAAACACTTTTTGAAGGTTTGGTAAGGATATATGTGGGTTGGTGATGAAGAGTAAAAGGTCATCCGCATATGCGGCTATTTTGTATTCTCTTTCGTTTACTATGAAGCCCTGAATATCTCTATGTAAATTGATTGTTCTTATTAGGGGTTCTAAGGTGATGATGAAGAGGAGTGGTGATAGAGGACATCCTTGGCGTGTTCCATTGTGGATCGAGATGGGGTCAGAGAGTATATTATTTACTTTAATTTGGGCCTGGGGATTACGATAGAAGGCCGAGATCCATGATAGCATGTTTTCCCTTAGTCCAATATGGGCACAGGTGTCCATCATGTAATCCCAGGAGACTCTATCGAAAGCCTTTTCTGCGTCAGTGGAAAGCAATATTCCAGCTGTTTTAGAGGTTTGAGCAAAGTGGATTAGATTCAGTGCCTTAGTGGTGTTGTCACGAGCTTCCCTACCTGGCATGAATCCCACTTGTTCCGGGCCTATGATCTTTGCCAGAAGGGATTTTAATCTATTGGCAAGTATTTTGGCCAGGATCTTGAGATCAACATTTAGGAGTGAGATGGGTCTGAAGTTTGCGCAGTCGGAGTGGTCCTTGTTCGGTTTGGGGATCACAGCTATGTGTGCCATTAGGAATGAATTGGAGTTGTTTCTGTTTTTTGCTAGAAAGTTAAAAGCAGATTGGAGAGGTTTCAAGAGGGAGATTGTGTATGTCTTATAGTATTGTGATGTAAAACCATCAGGGCCAGGGCTCTTTCCTGTTTTTAAATCTAATATTGCGTCTGAGATTTCTGATATAGTTATAGGGTCATCCAGTCTGTGTGCGTCCTCGCTTGCCAGGGAAGGTAAATTACTATGTCCCAAAAAGTCTTTGATTGCTTCTTGTTTTGTCTGAGTTATGTGGGATGGTTTGTGTTGGGCCGGCAGGTCGTATAATTTGGCATAATAATTGTGAAACAGGTCTGGCATTTCTTTAGACTTATATTTCAGAGTCCCCTCTTTGTCCCTTATGGCATGTGTATGACTTGATAATGTTGCTTCTTTCAGGGCCTTAGCTAGTTGTTTCCCACTCTTGTCCCCTTGCTCGTAGAAAATATTTTTTTTGAAAAACAGGGATCTTTTAATTTTGAGATCTAGTAAAAGGCGTAGTGCCTTTCTGCATTCGGTCAGTTGCTCTTCTACCCGGAGAGAGTGAGATTGCTTATGTAATTCCAAGTTAGCAATTTGCTGGGATAGTTTTGTAATTTCTCCCTCTCTTTCCCTTTTCTTCCTGGCGCCCCATTTTATCAGTTCACCCCTCACTACTGATTTGTGGGCTTCCCAGTTGTTTAGCGGGTTTGTATCATTGTCAATGTTGTTGCGGAAGTATGCATTAATCGTGTTGTGGATATCATCTTTCACTATTGGGTCAGTGAGGAGTGTAGGGTTGAGTCTCCAATTAAATGCAGGTTTGCGGTGTGCACCCAGTTCTATTGAGATAGCCGTGGGTGCATGGTCAGAAAGGGCAATAATGCCTATCTCGACTGCAAGTAAACTGCCCAGGTCTCTTTGTGAGACGAAGATCAGGTCAATTCTTGAATATCGTTTGTGAGGTGCGGAAAAAAAGGTAAAGTCCTTCTCTGATGGATGGATGGATCTCCATGCATCAACCAGAGTCAGAGACTGCAGTAGTGATTTCATTCGTTTGAGAAGCCTATAACTGACGTGGGTGTGTCCAGAGGAGGTATCCCTGAGGGGGAAAAGAGGAATGTGAAAGTCCCCGCCCAGAAGAACACACCCCTCCGCAAACCATTTAAGTTCTTCAATTATTTTGCTACAGAATGGCACATGGGAAGTATTTGGGAAGTACACATTAGCAAGTGTTATAGGGGATCCCTCCCAGGTGCCCTTCAGAAACAAATATCTTCCCTCAGGATCGATAAGTTGTTGTTTCAGGTCAAAGGGCGCGTCTTTGTTCAAAAGGATGGACACTCCTTTTGTTTTAGCATGGGGGTTGGTAGAGTGGTAAACTTTTGTGTATACGTTGTCAGTGAGTTTAGGAATACTCTTATCTTTGAAGTGGGTTTCTTGTAGGAATACCACTAAGGGGCGTACTTTTTTAAGTTCTCTAGACAATTTAGGAGTATTCAGACCATTTACATTATGTGAGATAAGAGTTGGTGTTTTCCCTAAAAAAGCATATGCCATCCTGGCCTTTAATCTAGGATGGGTGGGTTCTGGAGAAGCTGCGTCTGTGAGTGGTTTTCACAAAAGAAGTTAGCGACACAGAGAGTGTTAGGATACGATGCTTTGGGTCTGAGAAGGAGATTGTGAACGTGCGTGGGGGTAAGAAGGGGGGGTGGGAGTAGGGAGGAAGGGGAGTAAGGTGAGGGGGGAGGATAAAAGACGTAAGTGGTTAGGGTATAAGATGAGGAGTACCCACCAGCCACCAGTTGGTGGTGGGTCAGTTTGGGATTTAACTAACGTGCGTATGTGGTAGTACTTTCCCTTTGGGGGAGAGTGGGAGGTGATCAGTAGGCAGTCTAACAACGACTGTTTCTTTGGACTGCTCTGTAGCAGTGATGAAGGTGACCAGTGGAGGGGCCCGTCACAGCTTCCAGTTCTAAGCCTCATCAAGAGGTTATCTGTAGGTAAGGTATCTGAGACCATCTATTAGCAACTATTATAAGCTACAGTAGACTTGAGTAATGGGGGGAGAGAGGGGAAGGGGGTGTACGAGTTGCCATTAACCAGTTTGCAGAAGAGATTAACATTATAAACACAGTATAAACCATTCAAAAGAAACGATGGCCTAGGTGCCAGGCTGTATAACAATTACTAGCTTAAAAAACTTTAAACTTTTAACCCAAATCCTGAGCATTTGACTTTCACCTCTCCTTATTGCATACTGAGGACTAGATGCCCCTGTGTACCCTGGGGGCACTTTAATCCCCGTGCAAGGACGGTGAGTTTCCCACATCAAGTAGGGGAGTCACAAGATCCATAACGGCGTGTCTATTTCCACAGTAAGGCACAGCTTGGTTTCCGTCCCATATAGGTCCAGTCCATTCTTACAGTCCCAAAGCAAGATAAGTCTAAGCGGGTTAGGGAGGAGGAACTTCGCTGATGGTTGCCTGGGTTATGCATAAAGAAGGTGCAGTCAAGATATATTAAATAGTGTCCTTAGGGTCAACCGGTCGCTGCTCCCTGCCATGAGTCGCTAGGGTATACTTTCCCCCTTGTTATGTTGGGGGAGGGGAATGTAAAGCGTTGACTCGTGCAATGTTACTCACGGTTCTGCAGTCATAAGAGAGACACCATCTCGGGGGATGTGGGGGAAAGTCACACATGCAAGTGGCGACATGCAAGACGCTTGACACTTTTGCCAATTTCAGAACCTAAATAAAAGATAAAAGTTAAAGCATAATAAAATAGAAGTGAATGGCATTGCTGCAGGATATTATAGTCTCTCCGCAGAGTATGTAGATTAAACCATATTTAGGGAAAGAAAAAAAAAAAAGGGGGGGGGGGGGGCTACAGATAGACAGTTCGTAACATTTGCAAATGTGGATCTCAGAGAGCAGCCTTGGATTGTGAACTTTTAGCTCTTAGGGTTGTGGGCTCCCCTGTTGCAGAAAAATAGTCACAGCCGCCAGGTGGGATAATGGACGAGACGCTCAAAAAACAGAACAAAACAAGGTGGGTTGCGCCATATCAAAGTGTTATACCAGGAAACCGGGTAATAACTCGCTTCAAGCCGAGATATGTATTGTAGGAATTGTGGCCACTTCAGTAGCCTCTTGGCTCCCTTGCTCTCGGGCTCCTGGCACTTTTAGAGGATGCTGGGGACTCGAAGTTGTGTCTGTCAGTGCTTCTGCGGTGCTTGCCTAGCTGATAAGGTGATTGCGCGTGAGGAGGTCCCGCTGAGAATTGTGGGTTGTTAATTGCCGGTGGTGTGAGGAATTCAGCATACCAGTCCGGAAGTTCCAGCGGTGTAATTTGTAGTTCCTCACAGAATTTTTGGAGGTCATCAGGGACTTTTAGCATCTGTTGTTTCCCCAGGAAGTTTGCTTGTAGCGTAAATGGGAATTTCTATCTGTAGTTAATTCCTTTTTGCTTCAGTACTTCTAGAAGTGGACGTAGTGCTCTTTTATTTTTAAGTGTGATGGGTGAAAGGTCTTGAAAAAGTTGAATCGTGGCTTCTTCATGCACTATCCTTTCCTTCATCTGTGCTTTTTGGAGAATGTCTTCCTTCAAGCTGAAGTTAGATAGGCAGCAGATGATGTCTCTTGGGGGGATACCGTCCTGCGCTCTGGGTCTGAGAGCCCTGTGTGCCCTGTCAAATTCGATGGGGGATTGTTCCGGCTGTTCGATAAGAGTATTGAAGATAGCGGTTAGGGCTAATCTAATTTGGTCTGGGGATACCGTTTCAGGCACTCCTCTGATCCTGATATTGTTCCGTCTACCACGGTTGTCCAGGTCTTCAATCTGCCTGTTCATATCGATCAAATGTTGGGAGTGCGAATTCGTAATATCGTCCAGTCTGACCAGTGCTCTGTCCCTCCTTTTCCCAGCTCTGTCTGAGATTGCCATTTGCTCAGTTAGTCTCATTAGCTCGGTTTTAATATCTGTGATTGCTGCAGCAAAAGAGCTTTTAATATCAGCGGCAATGTCTGTCATAGCTGCGTAGGTAAGAAGTTGGTTGTTTTTACCGTTGCCTGCGGCTGAGTCTTCAGATGCTGGTATGGAGACTTCGTCGTCTTCCGTATCTTCAACTACACTGTTTCTCTGTGTCAGGGCCATTTTGGAGCTTTTACTCCCTCCACAATATTTGAACTTGCTAAGGTTTGCTGGCGAGTTCTTTTTTTTCTTCTGGGGTGTTCCCAGAGAATGGAGAATATGGCTGTGTGTGCTTCTCCTTGATTGCGTGGACATATTCGTCTATCAGGTCTGTTTTCAGTGCACAGGCCCCTCTGGTCACCAGGTTTTTTCTACATTACAGTCATGTGTGTTGTTCACCAGGCCACTGCCCCTGTGATAGAGTTTGCCAGTTCTTGGGTAGGAGAACTGTATTACTAGTGGGGTATGCACCAGTGCTGGGGTTGTGCTGGGGTAGAATTAAATGATTATAGTCCAAGCAGAGCTAATTGGGGAGATGCAGGGTGTGCTTGGAGTAGCAAGATGGCCGCCGTCTCCAGTGAGTAGGCCGGAGCCTCAGGCTTTCCTTACTCTGGTGGCCGTGTAGCTGTGCTCCACTTTATTTGAGTCCTATGCCCCCAGTATCTGCTTCCCAGATCAGCATGGAGTGTTTGCGCCCACTAAATATAGTGAAACAAGTCCGCCGTGAGGGGGGTGGGCCGCGTTTGTACTCACTGCAGCCTGGGGATGGTGTAGGCCGGTTCCAGGGCCTGGATGATCGCTCCGGGAGTCCGCTGGACGCTGTGCCCCGTTGTGCCCCGCGATGTCTCCGGGTGAGCGGCGGTGTTTGTCCGCCGACCACGCTGCCTCCTTACTCCAGTGGCGCTGCGGCAGAGGCTGGCGTGGGCCGGTGAACTTGTAGGCCGCAATATGGCGCCGGGTGCTCCGCGATGCGGCCGGTATGGGTATGCCGCTAGGGTTAGATATGCCCCATCGGATGGCCTCCTGGGGACAGATCCGCGGTCCCCGGGCTCAGCACAGGTCAGGTATCTTATTATCCCCGGTTTTAAGGGGTGGACGGCGGTGGATGGCGGTGGATGGCGGTGGATTTCTCCCGGCCCTTACGGAGCTCAGCCACCGCACGTCCTCCTTGCTCCTGGTCCGGACACGCCCCCAATATTTCTTATATACCTGGTCAAAAACTATATTTCTTACTACTGGCCATAAATAATAAAATAAAAAATATGTACAAACTCATCAAACACTCCTATATGCTATTTAAGCATGTAGGCAGAATAAGACAACAGGTTTTGTAAACTGCTCAGGATTAACATAATATCAAGAAGCACTGGATATTGTCTTTTTGCTGTTACATATATCTGCACAGCTTTAAACAATAACAACTTATGGACAGACAAGACACCAAACTTACAACTGAGGGGGAAAAGGAAAGGTTTGTGAGCTCACATACAGGGGCGTAACTATAGGGGGTGCAGCAGTTGCGACTGCAACCGGGCCCTGTGATTCAGGGGGCCCATGCAGCCCCCTCTACATATGGCTGGCAGCAGCATAGGCAGCTAGGGGTACCAGTGCACCATGCACACGGGTGGCTGGAGGTGGAGGGTGACTAGCAGAGCTCCATGCTCGACTATCGCACTGGCTGCTCTTTAGTTGTGCATTCCCCGCATGACCTGTGTCCTTGGCCGGCTCCTCAGAGTACCCCTCTCCTGCTCCATGCATTGCCGCTCAATCCGATGTCTGTTCTCCCCAGCCAGAGTCCCGCCCTCCCGAGTCCGGCCCACACTGCACTGCATACTTCTCCCGGGTAAACAAACTTTAAGCACACAGATGCAGTGCAGCCCTATGAGAGCCGGCTCCCCGGAGGACACTGCAGGCTTGTCTGCCAGCCCCCCTCCTCCCCCGTCATACACAGATGATGAAAGGTCTTTCTGGGAGATATGCTGATCACCCGTTCAGCACACTGGATGGAGCCCAGGCCAACATGGATGAGTGCTCGGCCTACAGCTTGGTCATGGTGAGTGAGAGGACCCCATCCTCCACACACCATTACATACCCCCTCCATCTCCCCCTGGGGACAGGGACCCCTTCTCACATGGGGACAGGGACCCCCACCTCCCCTGGGGACAGGGACCCCTTCTCACCCGGGGCAGTAACTTCATATTCCCTGGAGAAAAGGACCTCATCTCTTCTGGGGAGGGGGACCCCATCCTGCCTAGGGACAGTCCCCCAATGGGGCAGCTAAAAATTTAAAAAAATGTAATTAAAAAAAACTACTGATACCAGTGGTGGAACTACAGGGCTCACAAAGGTCATACCTGTGACCACGCCCTGGAGTTCCACCGCTGGACTCGGAGGGAAGGGCCCTGGCTGGGGTTCAGGGGGGCCCTTCGTGGTTTCTTGCATCGGGGCCCTGAAGGTTCTAGTTACGCCACTGCTCACATAGGATGTTATAAAAAATAATTTCATTAAGTAGTTGATGTGTATGGATTCTTTTTGGAGAATAAGGATATTATTTATTGTCACTTTAACAGGATGTAATATTCAGCAGTAAACAGCTGCGCAGATATAAATCCTTGCCTCAATTAGAACAAAAAGTATCGAAGGTGCCACATCCCTAATAATTTAAACAATAAGTAAAACATATGGAATGGGACTTTCAAAGCACCAAATTTACAACACAATAAATATAAAAAGCACATTTTATTGTTGTCCCATCATTAAAAAACAGGACCAAAATGTCCAATATTCTTATTAAAAACAGATATGTACAGAACAGTTAATCAATATGTATTGAGAACAACCACACACAACCACATTGAGAACCACATTGTATTGTGACAATAAGTCCAATGTGTTTCAACTCTTAGCCCTTGTACGCACGGTCGGAGATTCCGTCGGAATGTTTCCTATCGGAGCGTTTTGTCGGATATTCCGACTGTGTGTGGTTTGCATCGGACTGTTTCCGTCGGAATATCCGTCGGACCAACTTTTCCAACTTGCCGGAAATATTTTCTGACAAAATGCTCCGATCGGACAAGGTGCCACGCATGCTCAGATCAAATTCCTAGACCAAAGCTATTGGCTACTAGCCTGAACGTAGTCCCGTCCTAACGAAATAACGTCATCACGTTATGCAGATTTTCCGACAACTTAGTCCAACCATGTGTATGCAACATCACTTCCGGACCTCTTCCGGAATTAATCCGTCGGAATAACTCTGACGGATTTGGTTGTCGGAATCTCCGACCGTGTGTACAAGGCTTAGAGAATATGAGTTTTCGTCAGGGTGTTGGTAAAGTGGTAGAATCTGCAACATTAATGTATATTTAAAGAGGACCTTCAGTCATTTTTTCAACTTTCCATCTATTTCCATCTATTAAATCTTCTGCCCTTGTTGTTTTAACTTTGGATAGTAAAACTTTTTTTTTTCTGCCAGTAAATATCTTATACAGCCCACTTCCTGTTTCTTGTCTGGTAAAAAGCCTAGGCTTATGACATCATGCATAGCTCTCTCTCTCAATCTCGTGAGAGTTTACCTGGATGAGTCATAAGAGGGCCAATGATAGCTGCATGGCTGCAGAGCTGGAGGTGTGCCTATGTGTGTCTGTGTAAATACAGGAAGTAAACAGGCAGCAGCTTCAGCTGCCCACAGTTAAAATCAATGCAGCCAGACTCAGTGGAGGGAGATTTCTGCAGCATATTTGGCAATTACAGAATCACAGTATATATAAAATAATGTGAAAAGTGGTTGGAGGGAAGCTTCAGAATGGTAAATATGTTTTTATTACAAATTATGTGAGCAGGCTGCAGTTCCTCTTTAAGACCACACATGGAATATGTTCTGTGTGGTTGTTATCAATATATATTGCTTATCTATTCTGTGCATACCTGTTTTTATTAAGAATATTGGACCTTTTGGTCCTGTTTTTTAATAATGGAACAATAATAAAATCTTCTTTTTATATGTATAATTATTGTGTTGTAAGTTTGGTGTCTTAAAAGTCCCATTCCATATGTTTTTCTTATTGTTTCAATTATTAGAGATGCGGCACCTTCGATACTTTTTGGTCTAATTGAGGCAAGGATTTATATCTGCACAGCTGTTTATTGCTGAATTGTACATCCTGTTAAAGTGACAATAAATAATATCCTTATTCTCCAAAAAGAATCCATATACATCAACTATTTAATGAAATTATTTCTTATGCCCCACACAGGATCAGATTTTCTGCAGATTTTTTCCTTCAGATTTACCAAAACCATATAATATGAGGTCAGACCTTAGGAGTTTCAATGTGTATGCAATCAGGCAGGCCCTTGCACTACATGGTTTTGGTAAATCCAAAGGAAAAAATCTGCAGAAAATCTGATAGTGTGTATGGGGCTTAACCCCCCTGACGTTATTCCCGAGTCTGGCTCGGGGTGGAATTTTTATACCACAATCAGTAACCCCGAGCCATACTCGGGACCGCATCGCTGGATCCAGGAGGACGTTTACTTACCTTCTCCCTCGGATCAAGCGATGTCCCTGCGCTGTACGAGCGAGCCGTGTCTCGCACGATCTATCACGGAGCCGAGCTCCGTACCCTGCGAGTGTTGCGACGCACGGGGACGGAGATCGGCGCCAAATTCAAAAAGTAAAACACTCACTATACCTACAGTATAATGTAATCTTACAGATTACATTGCTGTATGTAAATATTTCACCTCCCCTTTGTCCCTAGTGGTCTGCCCAGTGTCCTGCATGCAGTTTTATATTATAAAAACTGTTCTTTATGCCTGGAAACTGGAGATTGTCCATAGCAACCAAAACTGTCCCTTTACATCAAAAATGATTTTAGACCAGCTAGAAAACAGCGATAATAAATTAGAATCACTTGCAGAATTGAGCAATAGTGATTTGTGGGGAGATCCGTCATCAAATACTGAAAAGTAATGACAGCGACAATTCTGCAACTGAGCAAATTTCAGTGTTTTTGATTTGATTACATTATTGAATCATTTTTATTATTGTTATATTATTATTTGGTATAATTATTTATAATTATTTATTATATTATAATTTATGATTTCATTTTTCAAACTTTATCATACCCGGGATCTCTGCTAGACTCTGGTTTGGACAGTTATTGCTAAAAATTACAGGACTAGAAATATAAAACACCAAATTTTCATGCAAAATAATTGTACCACTTTTAGCACCTAAAATCCGAAATAATCGTACCGCCAGGGAGGTTAACTCAGTTTTTCTGCCTTCTTGTAACATCCTATGTGAGCTCACAAACCTTTCCTTTTCCCCCTCAGTTTCCCATGTTTTGAACACATTAGTTCATTTCTGTGAACACTACACGTCCCTGAGTCCATAGAATATAGTCTGTAATTCTTCTTTGGAGCGACTAAGAGAGGGTGGCTATATACCTTTGTACAGTAGGGCAAAGGGAAACAAATATATAACTCCTCTAATAGGGAGTCTTATCATAGCAGAAAGAAAAAAAAGAAGAATTTGGAGATTTTGAGGAAGCTGAAAGCATTTTTTTGATTACACGCATACATACATTTTTAGAATACACCCTTGAATACATTTATTTAACTACTTGCTATCCCGTGCAATTTTTTTATTTTTCACACACATTCAAATCAGCCTTTTTTGCTAGGAAATTACTTAGGAACCCTAAAACATTTATAATTTTTTTCTGATAGTAGAAGCCCTGGATAATAAAATGTAGCTGATAACAATTTTTACGTTACTCGCAGCCAATTATCAATTATCAATTAGCAGGTCAATATACTGCGGCAGGTCGGCGGGGGAGCTGATGTGAGTGGCTGGTGGCCACAATGTCTGCCGGCCACGTGTATTCACTCGACAGAGAGCCAGAGCGTTTTGACAGGGATGTACAGAGTGATCGTCTGTTCCTAGTGATTATGAACAGCGATCTCTCTGTACTCCCACTCAGTCCCCTCCCCCCACAATTAGAAACACCTCTCTAGAACACACTTAACCCCTTGATCGCCGCCTACTTATAATCCCTTCCCTGCCAGTGTTATTTATAAAGTAATCAGTGCATTTTTATAGCACTGATAGCTGTATAAATGTCACTGCTCCCAAAAAAGTGTCAAAGGTGTCTTACAGAAAGATGATACAGAGATTAAGGAAGGCCATAGATGATACGTTTTTCTTCACTGTTAATTGTTCGATTCCCCCATCAGCACAGCCAGTGTTGATGGTGGAATCCCTCCTACGAAGCTATTGTGGGGACGCTGGGAGCCATCCCGGCTGGAAGACCACAGTGATTATTACTAGCAGCTATAGCTGCTGGCAATAATTGTATACTAAAAATCTGGCAGGCTGGTTGTACCCAAGTTAATAGATGGATCAACTTAGGTACAGTCAGCCCTCAGTCTCTTTATCTAAAGCTAGGTTCACACATATGTGGTTATAGCAGCCTAGTCATATGAAAGGGCTACTGTACCTGCGAGAAATGCAGGCAAAAGGTCCCTGCACCTTTTCCAAAACCGCAGTTGCACAGAAACCACATTGTACTATGTATTTCTATGCATAGAAAAAAGGCACCAAGGTTTGAATTTGCTATGTAAACAAGCCATTTGCTGTTTTCGTTTGTGTACCCTCAGTTCACCCTTGGGATCATGTCAAAACTGTTTGCACTTTATAATCACGAATTGTAACTTTGCTTTCATCATGTCACAGCTGCCATAAGATGGGCCTGCAAACCAACAAAATAAAGGATCAATCTGCTTCAAATGGCTATATGTTCACAAAAATACAGTACCTCCAGTATAAAGTGACATTCGATAAGGATTGTAACAACTGGATTTTTGCCAGGGATGTACAGTTGTGCTCATAAGTTTACATATCCTGGCAGACTTTATGATTTCTTGCCCATTTTTCAGAGAATTTGAATGATAAAACAAAAACTTTTCTTTCACTCATGGTTAGCATTTGGATGAAGACATTTATTATCAATCAACTACCCTGTTTCCCCTAAAATAAGACCTAGCGTGATTGTCGGTGTTGGCTGCAATATAAGCCCTACCACCCAAATAAGCCCTACTCTGTTTCCTCAAAAATAAGCCCTACCCTGAAAAGAAGACCTACAAGGACTTTAACTAGGGCTTATTTGGGGGTAGGGCTTTTATTGCAGCTATCACCGACAATCACACTAGGTCTTATTTTAAGGGAAACAGGGTATGTTCAGTCATTTTAAATCATCACAACAGAAACTACCCAAATGACCCTGATAAAAAGTTTACATACCCTGGTGATTTTGGCCTGATAACGTGCACACAAGTTGACACAAAGGGGTTTGAATGGCTATTAAAGGTAACCATCCTCACCTGTGATTTGTTTACTTGTAAGTAGTGTGTGTGTATAAAAGGTCAATGAGTTTTTGGACTCCTGACAGACCTTGCATCTTTCATCCAGTGCTGCGCTGACGTTTCTGGATTTGAAGTCATGGGGAAAGCAAAAGAATTGTCAAAGCATCTGCGGGAAAAGGTAGTTGAGCTGTATAAAACAGGAAAGGGATACAAAATATCCAAGGAATTGAGAATGCCAATCAGCAGTGTTCAAACTCTAATCAAGAAGTGGAAAATGAGGGGTTCTGTTATATGGTCAGGTAGACCAACTAAAATTTCAGGCACAACTGCCAAGAAAATAGTTTGGGATGCAAAGAAAAACCCACAAATAACTTCAGGTGAAATACAGGACTCTCTAAAAACATGTGATGTGGCTGTTTCAAGATGCGCAATAAGAAGGCACCTGAAGAAAGATGGGCTGCATGGTTGAGTCACCAGAAGAAAGCCATTACTATGCAAATGCCACAAAGTCGCCTGCTTACAATACACCAAACAGCACAGAGACAAGCCTCAAACATTCTGCCACAAAATCATTTGGAGTGATGAGACCAAAATTTTAGCCACAACCATAAACACTACGTTTGGAGAGGAGTCAACAAGGCCTATGTTGAAAGGTACACCATTCCTACTGTTAAACATGGAGGTATATCGCTGATGTTTTGGGGATGTGTGAGCTACAAAGGCATGGAAAATTTGGTCAAAATTGATGGCAAGATGAATGCAGTATGTTATCAAAAAATACTGGAGGAACATTTGCATTCATCAACAGGAAGCTGCGCATGGGACGTACTTGAACATTCCAACATGACAATGATCCAAAAAACAAGGCCAGGTCGACCTGTTATTGGTTACAGCAGAATAAAGTGAAGGTTCTGGAGTGGCCATCTCAGTCTCCTGACCTCAATATCATTGAGCCACTCTGGGCAGATCTCAAACATGCAGCTCATGCTAGACAGCCCACGAATCTACAGGAACCGGAGGCTTTTTGCCAAGAGGAATGGGCAGTTTTACCATCTGAGAAGATAAAGAGTCTCATCCACAAATACCACAAAAGACTTCAAGATGTCATTGATGTTAAAGGGGGCAATACACAGTATTAAGAACTGGGGTTTGTAAACTTTTGAACAGGGTCATTTGGGTAATTTCTGTGGTAATTATTATTTAAAAAGAGTAAACACAGTCGATTGATAATAAATGACTTCAGCCAAACACTAACCATGAGTGAAAGAAAAGTTTGTGTTATTCATATTCTCTGAAAAATTGCCAAGAAATCATAAATTCCGCCAGGATATATAAACTTATGAGCACAACTGTATGTGCTAAATGAGTCATTGGTGTGTTCATCTTAGTGTTCATGAACCTTTGATTAACCAATTGAAATGATGAACAAGCCTTCTAGTTTCACTCAATACTCAGTACTTAGAAGTAACTCTTTCTATTCGTGTTACTGAATATTTTGTTTTCTGTTATAGGTATCACAATGGAACATTGCTGGACAAACACACACTCAAGTATGACAAAAGTTTAACTTTAAGAAACATTGAAGCCAAACATGGAGGGATATATCAGTGCAAGGCAAGCAATGGAGTGGGGGTTATAAGGTCCTCTGTAGCCTATCTAAAGGTCATAGGTAAGTAACCAATGAATTTATTGTCATATATTTTTCAGCAATTATAACTTTTTTTAAATTATATCTTTTTTTTATTTTAGGTAAAAGTGAATCCCTCTGTAACAAGTCCCCAAATGAGCATTTGATCAAACTACCAATGGGTTGTTTTCAAAATAAAACTGGTTCTTATTACTACAATGTAGGCAGGTGTCCTAACACACAATGCATGGACCACTTAAGCTCAGATCTCCAGTGTAAAGATAAAATAAACTATTGCTGTGGGGTTAAACAAATGAAACTACAAGAGGTGAAGTGTCCAGGATACATTCTACCTGTGATGGTTGTTGTAGAATGTGGCTGTGCTGAGTGCTCCCGACATAAGATTATGGTTCGTGGACGGGTGACTGCATATGACACCGGGGAACCACTTCGGTTTGGGAAAATCTTTCTGAGTGGAGAAAACAAGGGATTTACTGGCTATAAAGGGGATTTTACTCTAGAAGTTCCAGAGGGAACTAAAAGATTGGTAGTTACATTTGTGGACCGTCAGGAAAAATTTGTTGAAACTACAAAGGTTATTCCATTTGATCCAAAAGGAAATACTGTCTATCAGGATGTAAAAGTAATGAGAAAAAAAGACCCAACTGATCTGAATCCTAGAGTGACCAATATAATTTCTCTTGGAGATTTACTTGGGGAGGATCCCATTGGTGAGATTATAATACCACCAAATTCTTTCCGTAGGACATCTGGAGAACCCTACAACAGTACTGTTAAGGCCAGTTTAACTTTCCTGGACCCCAGAAACATCAGCTCTGCCTCTGCTGCTTCAAGTGATTTAAATTTTGTCAGCAGAGATGGAGATATTTCTCCTCTAAGGACTTATGGAATGTTTCATTTGGACTTCAGGGAGGAGAGTACAAATTCCCTGCTCCAGACTGGAAAAGTGGAGGTGAGATTGGATGTAGAACACATTAAGATGCCTCAACATGTCAAAGAAATGAAACTATGGTCATTAAATCCACAGACTGGTCTCTGGGAAGAAGAAAGCCCTTTTAGGTTGCCAAGTGGGGACAAAAGAAGAAAAAGGGAAGAAAGGTCTTTTTTAATTGGACAATTGGAAATACGAGAGAGAAGGCTTTTTAATTTGGATGTACCAGAGTTTAGGAGATGTTTTGTCAAGGTACGGGCTTTCATGAATGAGAAATTTATGCCTAATGAACAGCTGGAAGGAATTGTTGTGACACTAATAAATCTAGAACCTATGCCAGGATTTTCATCAAACCCTAGAGCATGGGGTAGATTTGACAGTGTGGTAACAGGTTCAAATGGAGCCTGCCTCCCTGCATTCTGTGATGCTGTGCAACCAGATGCTTATTCTGCCTATGTCACTGCTACAATGGGTGGTGAAGAACTTGAAGCTGCCCCATCTTCTCCCAAACTAAATCCCAATGTAATTGGAGTGACCCAGCCTTATTTATCTAAGCTAAACTATCAACGAACTGATCATGAAGATTCTGCTGGCAAAAAGACAGCTTTTAAAATTAACCTGGCCAAGCCAAACCCAAACAATTTTGCAGAAAACCATGGCCCCATCTATGCCTACAGAAACTTACAAGGTTGTGAAGAGGCTTCTATCTTAGACAATCACTTTCGTTTTTTTAGAGCAGAAGAGGATAAATATGAGTATAATGTTGTACCCTTTGATGAGACAGACTTGACCTCATGGATTGGTAGCTACCTGTCCTGGTGGCCAAACCCACAAGAGTTTCGTGCCTGTTACATTAAGATTGGAATACAGGGACCACAGGAATATATGGTTAGAACACGAAATATTGGAGGGACTCACACCCACACAGTAGGTCAGCTATATGGGCTTAGAGACACACGAAGTGTAAGGGATCTGGAAGTAGAAGGTAGTTCAGCAGCCTGTCTAGAATTCAAGTGTAGTGGAATGCTGTTCGACCAAAATTTAGTAGACCGAACTTTGGTCACTGTAACACCTCAAGGAAGTTGTCATGTTTCAAAGATCAACAGACTTCTAAAAGAATATCTTAGTCGTCATCCACCACTTGCACTAGGAAACAATACTGAAACATTTAATATGTTGGCTCCAGTTGACCCACTAGGGCACAACTATGGAATTTATACAGTTACTGATCAAAACCCACGGCTGGCAAAAGAAATTGCTATTGGCAGATGTTTTGATGGTACCTCTGATGGACTCTCTAGGGAGATGAAATCACAAGTAGGTATTGCTGTCACTTTCCGTTGCCAGGAGAAACCAATTACGCGAGAAAGCTTCTTCCAGCGCTTACTTAACAATCCTAGCGTAACACTCCGTGAGATCCGGCAGAGCATGCAAGAAAATGAACAAAGAGGGACACCTGCACGTGTTGTGCCTTATCCTGCTATTCAGTCTTCATCTTTTAGTCAATCTAGAAAGCCTTCTGCCAGTCAGAGAAGACAGAAAATTGCACAGTCAGGATGAACTTATTTTCACAATGCTTAGATTGAGTTAACGTTTTCTAAACTTAAAGTACCCAGTTACTTCTGGTAATACATTAGGGCATCCCAAAAGTGAAGTCACAGGTTATAGGTGGCTATATATATCTTGGGGACATATGCATCAAGATTTACCATTTATGTCTCCTTTAAAGCCCTGAAAAGAAAAACACAAGAAGTAAGAAGGATTTATAAGAAAATATTAGGTGGTTTAGCTGGCCTGCAACTACTAAAAACTTTAAAATATCAGTTTTTGGGTGCATTGAAACTTTAATGTAATAAATTCTTTTGAAAGGAATCAATGATGCTAAGAATTTCTTTATCTTTTATCTTCAGAAATTCAAAACAAGTCAGTACTCATATAAAAGTAATCAATTACATGTGTATCAGTAACTTGCATGTTGTCTAAGCTGTCTTCCAAAGTATCTTGGGACTCCAGAAACCTAGGTCACTCTAATATGCAAACCTTAGTCTCAGTTGTCACGTAGCCTTATCCCTTCCTGTCTACCACTCCTCTCTTTTGGACCAGCAATGTAAAGGTGAAAGGGGGTGAAATAGGTCCTGACTTGACAGGGAAAATTGAGTCTTCATACTAGAATGCCAGGGCTAGATATGTCCATTGACACCTGGAGTGGAGTGCTATAAAAATCAGAGTCAGATTACTCAATTACACCACATTACATTTTACATCAGATAGCAAAGGCTGCAAATACAATTGCATTTAGTACAAGATTAAATAAATGTTCATGCATTCTTGAGCTCAGTATAAATCTATTTAACTCTCACAGCAAAATAAAAAATTTATAATAATAAAAAAAATTAAACAATAAAAAAAACACATGCACAACAGTCAAAATCAAGTTTGTATTACTGAGCCAAAATTTAGCTAACTGCAGAAACTAGTAGATATGAAGGTTCCACTTACATAAATTAGCAGCACAAGCTTTCTTGGTCTTCCCCATGTGGGCTGGGTCATCTTCGCCTTGCATGCGGGGGGTAACTTTTGTGCAGAGTACACTCATCAATGCCGGGGCCAGGCAGAGACTGCGGTCATGTGAAAAATCTAACATTAAAGCGTTCCCGCCGATTTAAAGATCATCTAAAGATGTTGTCCCATGTCACTACACACTGTAACTTGGTAGATGTTGCATTGGGAGGATGTACTAAACCTGTGCCCACTCCACCAGTCCAGCTTACCTCTGTTACCTAACTCCCACTAACAGAATGTACTTGTTTACTCTTAGCAACTGCACTTCTTGTGTTGCTGGGTTAAACCTTTGTAATGTTGTTACTTCATACCCCTTAGTGTTTTGCAGACCCTGGTTCTTTAGATAAGCAAGAACCAATATGTACCCATTTGAATAACTTCAGACCAGGCTCAGAACGGTTAATGTGACTTAACTGAACAAATTGCAGCATAACAGTTCAATATGAACAAAAACTAAAACTAACCACTGCAGTGTGGCTATGCAGGCATACCTCCATTGGTTGATAGTTAATTTTGGTATTCTCCATGGGCTGGATGTCCTCCTAAAATCCTGGTGCCTTCAACGGACTGCAGTCCCAGTACCACGAGCCATGAGCAGAAACCATACCAACCAAAGACCAGTGATTCTGGACCTCAGCATTACCCCTTTTTAAAGCACAGATGGGCTGGCTGGGACCAAAAAGCCTAGGAACTGAACTTCACAGACTTAATCCATTCCCTCGGCCTGAGCCAGCCGCTAACTCACTAAAACCAACATATTTACAACCTGCCTACACACAGGTGAAAACAACTAGAGTATCACACATGACTTTAGCTTAATCGTAAATGAGAAATAAATGAACGATTAAATTGAAGCAGCAAATTTTTTTACTTGTGTTGGTTTTACTGTATGCTTTCCAGTTTTTGGATCTCTTCTTTAAACATCGATGTTGAAGGTTACGATAGTTATGGTAATGAAAATCCACTGGATAACTGGAAAAAGTACACCTTTTTATTTACCATGTTTTGACATGGAAACTGACTTTAGTGTTTTTTTATTATATGCAATTTTGCAAATAAATAATCTTTCTTTTCATAAATTTAGGAAAAATGTTTTCTGCTACATTTCTTTGGAAAAAATAGCCCAAATCATTTAGTCGGTGTGGAAGTTATAGAGTCTATCATCTATGGTCCAGTATATATATATATATATTCAAAAATGGAATTAGTCCTGATTAGGGACCCCCCGGTTCGGTTCGCACCAGAACTTTCAAACGGACCCCAAATTCGTACGAACTTTAGAACCCCATTGAAGTCTATGGGACTCGAACGTTCGAAATTAAAAGTGCTAATTTTAACGGCTAATATGCAAGATGCTGTCCTAAAAAGGGTTTGGGGACCTGGCTCCTGCCCCAGGGGACATGGGTCAATGCCTAAAATGTTTTTAGAAATGGCCGTTTTGGAGGGAGCACTGATTTTAATGATGATTAAAGTGAAAAAAAAAGTGAAATATTCCTTTAAATATCGTGCCTGGGGGGTGTCTGTAGTATGCCTGTGAAGTGCCACGTGTTTCCCGTGTTTAGAACAGTCCCTGCACAAAATGACATTTAACGGAAATATGTCATTTAAAACTGCTTGCGGTTTTAATGTTATATCTGGTTCCTGCAATATGGTTGAAAATCATTGAGAAAAATGGCATGGGTAGCCCTCCCTGCCCATTACCAGCCCCTTTGGGTCTTGTACGCATATTAAGGGGAACCCCGTACCCATATTAAAAAAAGGAAATACGTGTGGCCCCCAGGCCCTATATACTCAGAACAGCAGTATACAGGCGGTGCAAACAAGACAGGGACTGTGTAGGTTTGTTGTGTTAAGTTGAATCTGTTTGTAATTTTCAACTGGTACATTTTTAAAGTGTAGCTCCAGTCAAAAAAACTATTTTTAAGCTTTTTGGAAAACATAGGGCAGGGTTATCACCCCTGTATATTTTGTTTTTCCGTCCGTCTTTTTTCATCTCACTTGCTGTCGTCTCCTTCCATTTGCAAGTAGGAGATGTTTGTAAGTTGGATGTTTGAAAGTAGGGGCCTGCCCTATATGCTCTGCAGAAATGGCAGAACAAGGTGTTGGTTTTGCCACAACATTGTAAGTCCTCAAAGTGACTCTTGGTGGGCGCTGGAGCACCCTGCTGTGAATGATTATATCAAGAATTGTAATTACATGCCATTGTTGAACAGTGGTAGAAAAATTGACCTTTGGTGGTTGTGGTCCTGGTGCCACAACACTATAAGTCCTCACAGTTACTCTGGGTGGGCACAGGAACGGGCCCTCCTGTGAAATATTATATCAAGAATTGTAATTACATGTCCCTGTTAAACAGGGGCAGAAAAATTGGGCCTTAGGCACTGGTGCTGGTGCCACGACACTGCAACCTCTCCCATATACTCTAGTTTTAGTGCAGGAATTAGCCCTGCTGCAAAGCATTGCATCAAAAATTGTAATTAAACGCCCCTGTTAAACAGGGGCAGAAAAATTGGGCCTTAGGCACTGGTGCTGGTGCCACGACACTGCAACCTCTCCCATATACTTTAGTTTTATTGCAGGAATTAGCCCTGCTGCAAAGCATTGCATCAAAAATTTGTAATTAAACGCCCCTGTTAAACAGGGGCAGAAAAGTTGGGCCTTAGGCACTGGTGCTGGTGCCACGACACTGCAACCTCTCCCATATACTCTAGTTGTAGTGCAGGAATTAGCCCTGCTGCAAATTATTGCATCAAAAATTGTAATTAAACGCCCCTGTTAAACAGGGGCAGAAAAATTGGGCTGATGGCATCACCCAGAACCAGAAATGTTCTTCCAACATATCAGTGGAGGAGGAAGAGGATAGACAATCAACATAACAGGACAGTCACTCAGCATCAGCATAGGCAGTCTTGAAGGGATGTGATATTTAAAAAAAAATTATTCGGTTACATCAGCTTCAGGTGCTTGGTAGCTGTGGGTGATCCAAGACTGATTCATCTTGATGAAGGTCAGTCGATCAACTGATTCGGTGGACAGGCGCACCCTGTGATCGGTAACAAAGCCACCAGCAGCACTGAAGGTGTGTTCCAAAAGAACGCTGAATGCAGGACAGGCCAGTAGCTCAATTGCATACTGTGCAAGCTCTGGCCAGTGATCCATCCTCAAGACCCAGTAAGCCAAAGGATTTTCGGTGGGAAAGGTGTGCAAGTCTGACCTTGCCCCTAGGTATTCCTGCACCATGTAAATCAGACGCTGGTGATGGTTGCTGGAACCAATCATACCTTGGGGCTGCGGACTAAAAAATTGTCTGAAAGCATCGGTCAGGCGGCCACCTTCTCCACTGCTCCTTCTGACCGATGCCTCAGCAACACGTTGTCCAGGACCAGGAGTTTGTAACCTCCCAGTCTCTGGGAACGCGTTGCACAGACCTTTCTGCAAGGCCTCCCGGAGATGTCTCATCCTCTGCTCCCTCTGCGACGGCAAGATAAGGTCGGCAACCTTACCCTTGTACCGTGGATCAAGGAGAGTGGCCAGCCAGTAATGGTCCCTCTCCTTGATCCGAAGAATATGAGGATCCTTCCGCAGGCTTTGCAGGATCAGGGAGGCCATGCAGCGTAGGTTAGCTGAGGCATTCGGTCCGGAGTCCTCTGGGTCACTAAGGACAACATGATCCGCAGCTACCTCCTCCCAGCCACGTACAAGTCCACGGGTTTCTTGGGACTGTAAATCATCCCTACAAGACTGCTGCTGCTGCTGATTCTGAGTGCCAGCCTCCACCTCCATGCTGACACAATCACCCTCCTCCTCCTCCTCCTCCTCTTCCTGTGTGATGGGTGGCACAGCATGAACACTGTCTGGATAAAGGGGGCCTTGAGAGGCAAGGAAGTCCTCCTCTTCCTGCCTCTGTTCTGCCTCAAGTGCCCTGTCCATTATTCCACGCAGCGTATGCTCCAAGAGGTGGACAAGAGGTACAGTGTCACTGATGCATGCACTGTCACTGCTCACCATCCTTGTGGCCTCCTCAAACGGTGACAGGACAGTGCATGCATCCCTGATCATGCCCCACTGGCGTGGTGAGAATAAAACGAGCTCCCCTGACCCTGTCCTGGTGCCGTAGTCGCACAGGTACTCATGTATGGCCCTCTGCTGCGTGTGCAGCCGCTGCAGCATGGCCAACGTTGGGTTCCACCTGGTGGGCATGTCACATATAAGGCGGTTCTTGGGCAGGTTCAACTCCTTTTGGAGCTCAGCCAGCCGAGCACAGGCATTAAATGATCATTGGAAATGCACACAGACTTTCCTGGCCTACTTCAGGACATCCTGTAAGCCTGGGTACCTGCCCAAGAACCGCTGCACCACCAGGTTAAGGACGTGAGCCACACAGGGCACATGGGTCAGTTGTCCCTGTCAGAGGGTAGAGAGGAGGCCATTGTCGCAAACCACCATTCCTGGCTTAAGCTGGCGTGGAGTCAACCACCTCTCGGCCTGCCCCTGCAGAGCTGACAAAACATCCGCCCCAGTGTGGCTCCTGTCCCCCAAACAAACCAGCGCAAGCATGGCATGGCATCGTTTTGCCTGCGTACTTGCGTAGCCCCTGGAATGCCTATGGAGCACCGCTGGTTCTGAGGACAGAGCACTGTTAGAGGCCATGGAGGAAAAAGAAGAGGAGGGGGTGGAGGAGAGAGGTGTGTCACAACCAATAGTAGCATTTTGGAGGCGTGGTGGCGGAACAACCTCCAAAACTACTGCACCTTGTCCTGCATCCTTCCCAGCTGCCAGAAGAGTGACCCAATGGGCAGTGAAAAACAGGTAACGTCCCTGTCCATGCCTGCTGGACCATGAGTCAGCGGTAATATGCACCTTACCGCTGACCGCCCTGTCCAGCGAGGCAAGGACATTGCCGTCCACATGCCGGTAGAGAGCTGGAATCGCCTTCCGTGAGAAAAAGTGGCGTTTGGGGACCTGCCACTGAGGAACCGCACATTGTACAAACTCACGGAAGGGGGCCGAGTCTATCAACTGAAAAGGCAGCAGTTGAAGTGCTAGCAATTTAGCCAAGCTAGCATTCAACCGCTGGGCATGTGGATGGCTGGGAGTGAACTTCTTTCTCCGGTCCAGCAGCTGGGGCAGGGACATTTGCCTGCTATAATCGGACGTAGGTGTACTGCTAGCAGAGTGCCCGGAAGCACGTGGCTGTGACACACCTAATTCTACACCTTCATTCCTCTCAGAGCAGGTTTCAGAGAGGACTGAAGGTCTAGTGAGGTTGGAGATCCCAGCTGATGAGGAGCAAGGAGAGGTCCGCTTTGTTCTTTGGTGTGGGTCTTTGAGGTACGCTTGCCAACGAGCTGCATGGCAGGTCAACATATGTCTGGTCAAGCATGTGGGGCCCAAGCGGCTGATGTTTTGGCCACGCGAGATATGCTTGAGACATATGTTGCAAATAGCAGCGGTGCAATCTGATGCACTCGTCTCAAAAAAGGCCCACACCAAAGAGCTTTTAGAATAACGTGCAGAGGCAGTGCCCTGCACAAGCGGAGCTCTGCGGTGTGATTCAGTCAGTGTGCTGCCCCTAAGCTGGCCCCCGGAGGCCATCCTTCCTCGTTGGACATGTGCCTCCATGTGGAGTCAGTGCCCTCATCATCCCCTCCCTCTTCATCGCTGGAGCAAACCTGGCAGTATGCTGCAGCTTGTGGAACATGACTGCCAGATTGCTGTCCTTCTTGAGCATCCCCTCTCTCTGCATTCACGCTACTGCCTTCCTCTAGCTGAGTATCATCATCAGAGCCTACAAAACACTGGGCATCCTCCTGGAGCATGTACCCAACACTGTGCTCAAAGAGTTCAGGAGACTCCTCAGGAGGACGTGGTGGGTCTAGGGAAGGAGTCACTGATGATGACATTGAGAGGAGGGAAGACGATGCGTTGGCAGCTGCTTTGCTAGTACCCTGAGACTGGGTGAGAGAGGATGAAGAGGGCTTGGCCATCCACTCTACCAAGTCGTTGGCATGTTGCGGCTCAACATGTCCAGCTGCCGAAAAGAAAGACAAGCGTGTCCCATGGCCACGAGCTGATGATGATGATGTACCGCGTCCACGACCAGCACTGTTGTCTCTAGACACAGAGCCTACTTGCCCTCTTTTATTGGCTCACGCCTGTCTGCCTCTCCTTGCTGGCCTTCCAGACATGGTAATGGCCTGAAGGGAGTTGGGAAAACCAGCAATTGGGTAGTGTATATTGTGCTGGAGGCACACACAACTTCCACTAACTCCTGCAGATGGCAGATGGCTCAAACAGAGAAGAGCTATGTAGGTGGATATAGCGGTGTATACTGGGTTCAGAGCACGCAGACAGCACGCACAAGCTCCTACCGCTGACTGCAAGCTCTATTTAAAACGAGCAAGATAGTTAGCTATATAGGTGGATATAGCGGCGTATACTGGGTTCAGAGCACGCAGACAGCACGCACAATCTCCTACCGCTGACTGCAAGCTCTATTTAAAACGAGCAAGATAGTTAGCTATATAGGTGGATATAGCGGCGTATACTGGGTTCAGAGCACGCAGACAGCACGCACAAGCTCCTACCGCTGACTGCAAGCTCTATTTAAAACGAGCAAGATAGTTTGCTATATAGGTGGATATAGTGGTGTATACTGCGTTCAGAGCATGCAGACAGCACGCACAATCTCCTAACACTGACTGAAAGCTCTATTTAAAACGAGCAAGATAGTTAGCTATATAGGTGGATATAGCGGTGTATACTGCGTTCAGAGCACGCAGACAGCACGCACAATCTCCTAACACTGACTGAAAGCTCTATTTAAAACGAGCAAGATAGTTAGCTATATAGGTGGATATAGCGGTGTATACTGCGTTCAGAGCACGCAGACAGCGCGCACAATCTCCTAACACTGACTGAAAGCTCTATTTAAAACGAGCAAGATAGTTAGCTATATAGGTGGATATTTTTTATTTTAGTAAACTGCTACCGAATTAAAAGCTTAACATAACAAAACAAATATCAGTTTACATTCACTTTACAAAACAACTAACAACAATAAACTATACAGTCAAAAAGGAAAAAAACAATATTTACATGTCAACTTCCCCCTCTTCTTCCCCAGAAGAAAAATTTATAAGCAGAGCATCACCTCTACTGCTAGGCCCTGCTGGTGGCCCAGGATCCACCTCAGGTGGCGGGGCCTTCTTTTTCTTCTTCTTCCCCTGCTTTTTCCTAATTGTGACCCAAGCCACTTCATCCTCTTCATCCGATACCTCTTTTGGGCGTTTCTGAGCCCCCTTAACCGAGACTTCCATCTCCTCCTCCCCAGACCTATCATCCCCAGCCGAAGACTCGGACGAGGAGACAGTGACCAGACGCCTGCCCGGCCTACATCTCCGAGGAAGGGGAGTGGGAACAGAAACTTGGGGACTAGAACCCTGCGCCCCCCCCCCACCCGGAAGGGGAGGCCCAACTTCCTCCGCCTGACCAATATCTGGACCTGACACCTGAGCTTCCGTGACAGGGGCCTGGGTAGCCTCTGTAGGCCGTGTCCCCTTCTCTCTTTGAGGGGCCCTACTTGCCCTTTGGGTTCGAGGCGCACCCTGTGGCTCCGCTGCAGGAGCACTATCCTGCCTTTCCCTTTCAGAACTCTGCCCAGCAGGAGGAGGTACACCATCCCCACCTGGCCCACCACCCGCTGCAGCTTCACCCCTGTAGGCCCTGGGGCATCTGCTAAAGGGATGCCCCATTTGACCACAAAGGTTACAGCAGATCAACCCACACGTGTCACCTGAGTGTCCAAACCTATTACACTTAGTGCAGCGCACAACTGTGCAATCTGCACTCATGTGGGTTGGGCACCCACACCTAAAACACCTACGGGGCTGGCCTGGGTAGAACACCAGGATTCTATCCCGTCCCAGGAAAGCACTCCCTGGGACATGCGCAACCGTGTTGCCAGATCTTTTCAAGCGAATCCTGGTATTCCATGCTCCAGTCCATACCCCACGCTCGTCTAAGCATTTATTTAGAGGACACTGCAACTGGCCGTGTCTTCCCAGCCAAGTTGCTATGTCCTCTGGGGGCAGGCTCTCGTTCCTCACTAACACCGTCAAGTTTTTGATCTCCTCCTGCCTACTCAGAGGGATCAGACGGAACCCTTTCCAGGGATCAGCCCCTTTAACCAACCCAAAAGCAGTTATAAAACGCTCCATGGTCACAGCATTGGTGAAACTGACATCAAAGTCAGGGGAGCCAGCTGGGTGGATTACAGCAAATAGCTCAGCCACCCTGAACCCCAACGCCAGGACCATGTCGACCACCTGACCCCTCATGGGGCACTGACCTTCACCTTCCCACCTCAGCTGGACTACGTTCCTACGCTTGCGCTCCGGACCACCTGTCCCCCTAGACCAAGTATTGTCCCCAGGGGTCTGACCAGTCGGGGGTACCCGAAAATTACTGGCCCCAAACTGGTGGTACAGGTGGTCCAGAGGCACACTAGACCCAGCCACATTGGCGTAGGAACGCCTCTCACCAAGTGCCGTCAGCAACCTTACCTCCGGTGTCCCCCTTAGCACGGGCCCCGGAGGAGGAGCCTCTGCCACAGACACTGGGGGTACAACATGAGAAGCAGCCCCCCCACTCCCGGCATGAGAAGTCACACTCCCCACATTGTTTACCCCAGCCTGAACCTTAGGACAAGTCTCATCCTCAGAGCTGTATAGCAAGGCTTCCAAAGCTTCCTGCCATTCTACCTCCATATGGGCCCCGCAGGAATCCACCAACACCTGGCCCTGTTCCTGCTGGGATCCCTCTAAGCCACGAATATATGCCATTGCGGGGTTCTCCCCATCCAACTCACCCATTGGGCAGTCACCCCAGGCAGTAATTTGACCTGGCTCTATATTATTTGATGTTACAATACAAACATTTTCATTAGTATTTCCCTGACCGGAAGGAGGGCCCGAAGTCATAGTAGTCACCGGCTGGATGTGTCCCTTGCGGCCTACTTCCGGTTCCGCCATCGTCACTTCCGGTCGCGGGCTAACCCCGCCGGAAGTCAGCCCGCGCACCGGAAGTGCGTCATCCTCCTCTATTACACTACCATTGGCCTCTCGACCAGAAGCACCGCCCCTCCTCCCACGAGAAGACGGCGTTTTTTTGCACACTGCCGCCATTGCTGAGTTAGCAGACGCTATACCGCCGGCTGACACTGTACCGCTCCCCACAGCGGCAGCCAAGCTGGCCAGACTCTTTCCATCCTCCTCACACACCCCGGCTCCCTTACCCTGAGACCGACTTGCGGCAGTGGCGGCCGACAACGCAACTGACGGCGCGCCCTGCTTGCAACTGTCGGCTGGGATCATTGGGGACTGTGTTGGTAAGTCCATTTTCTCTAGCCTAGCCAGCTGAACCACTGGAATCTTCTTCTCCTTGGTATTTTTCTTCTCTTTATTGTCTCTTTGTTGCTTCCTTCTTACATCATTGGGGTCTAACCTGCCTTCATGGGACACAGCCTCGTTCATAGGCTGGCAACCCTTAGGCTTACCTGACCCCTCTGTAAGATTACTGGAGTCAGCAGTTTTGTCTTTAGAGACACTTTTCACTTTTCCAGGTTTCTCTGTACCTTTACTCACTGGAACTGTCTCTTTGCAGGTCAATGGCTTTCCCTCACCCACAGTCTTTCTCACTGGTTTCTCACCATCTATCTTTCCTTCCACCACTTTTTCTGTCTCTTCACGGGTGGCCACCTCAGAGGGACCCGCCATTTCCTCCTCTTGCGTTGTGTTCGAGGCTGGATACAGTCTACGGCGTCTCCCCGCCTGGGTCCCCTCGTCACACGCAATTCTCATCGCTTTGTCTACATTAGATAGAAAGTCTTTCTCACCAGAAGCACTGTCAATCAGGTTGGATAACAGCTCACCCAACATGCCGCACTGCTTCTTCAATCCGTCTATCACCGTCTTATACTCTTGTCTCTTTACAACACCCGATCTGTCTCTCCGGTTCCTTAGCTCCGCCAGGACCTTCATTTTCTCGCAGTAGCTGCGGGAAGCCTTCACAATTAAGCTTTTAGCTTTCTTTCTTCTGTCTGCAGATTTCTCTGCATCCTCTCCTGGCTGTCTCAGAGACCAATCTGCAAGATCCAGCTGGTTCTCCAAAAACAACCTCTCCTCCTTGACGAGCTCCAGGAGCTTAGGGGCTCCACGTCCTTCATTAGGCTGAGAAACAGGCACCTGGCCTGGGCTGACTGAAGTCATCAGCTCCCTCTCTTTCTCCACCACACTGGAAGTCCTCAGAGATCAGAGCACGCAGCCAGCACACACAAGCTCCTAACACTGACTGAAAGCTCTATTTAAAACGAGCAAGATAGTTAGCCATATAGGTGGATATAGCGGTGTATACTGCGTTCAGAGCACGCAGACAGCACGCACAATCTCCTAACACTGACTGAAAGCTCTATTTAAAACGAGCAAGATAGTTAGCCATATAGGTGGATATAGCGGTGTATACTGCGTTCAGAGCACGCAGACAGCACGCACAATCTCCTAACACTGACTGAAAGCTCTATTTAAAACGAGAAAGATAGTTAGCTATATAGGTGGATATAGTGGTGTATACTGAGTTCAGAGCACGCAGACAGCACGCACAATCTCCTAACACTGAATGCGAGCTCTATTTAAAACGAGCAAGATAGTTAGCTATATAGGTGGATATAGCGGTGTATACTGCGTTCAGAGCACGCAGACAGCACGCACAATCTCCTAACACTGACTGAAAGCTCTATTTAAAACGAGCAAGATAGTTAGCTATATAGGTGGATATATCGGTGTATACTGGGTTCAGAGCACGCAGACAGCACACACAATCTCCTAACACTGACTGCAAGCTCTATTATAAAAGATAGATATATATCGCTAGCTATGTAGGTGAATATAGCAGTGTATACTGCGGTCAGGGCACGCAGACAACAACCACTACAGAAGAGCAAGAACGAAAAATGGGCCGATAACGATCGGTGTATACTGTGTTGAAGGTACACAGAAAACCCACTAACTGCTACAGATGCCAACACACTACAGAAGGCCGCCGCGCTGGCGGCCTTATATAGTGTGGGGCATGTACTACACAGCCGGCGCTGTGATTGGCCAAGCATGCGGGGTCACAGTGCATGCTTGGCCAATCATGAACCAGCAATGCACTGCACCATTGCAGTGCATTGTGGGCCGTGAGCGCCACACGAATTTGGCGCGAACGGCCCATAACGTTCGGAATTCGCCGAACGGGCGAACAGCCGATGTTCGAGTCGAACATATGTTTGACTCGAACACGAAGCTCATCCCTAGTCCTGATGTACTGACTCATTTCTTGAGGCCCTAAAATGCCAGGACAGTACAAATAACCCCATATGACCCAATTTTGCAAAGTAGACATTCCAAGGTTATTTAGTAAAATGCATGGTGAGTTTTTTGTAGTTGTATTTTTTGTCCCAGTTTTTTGGAAACTGTTAAGCCCCATACACACTATCAGTTTTTCTGCTGAGTCTTTCCTTCAGATTTACCAAAACCATGTAGTGCAAGGGCCTTCCTGATTGCATACAAATTGAAACTCCTAAGGTTTGACCTCCTTTTTATATAGTTTTGGTAAATCTGAAGGAAAAACTCAACAGAAAAACTGATAGTGTGTATGGGGCTTTATCTTAACAAGTTATTTCTTACACACAGCATAGCATACTTATAATTAAACCCCAAAACACATTTTGATACTCCTTCTGAGTATGGGAATACATAGTTACATAGTTAGTCAGGTTGAAAAAAGACATCAAGTTCAACGAAAAAAAAATATATACAATGCCATATACACAAACCTACACCCACAGTTGATCCAAAGGAAGGCAATAAAAACAGCAAAGCAATTTACTACAGCAGGGGGAAAAAATCCTTCCTAATAGGCAATCGGATTTTCCCTGGATAAACTTTACCTATAAATGTTAGTACCAAGTTATTTTGTGTACATTTAGGAAAGAATCCAGGCCTTTTTTAAAGCAATCGACTGAGCTTGCCAGAACCACCTCTGGAGGAAGTCTATTCCACATTTTCACAGTTCTTATGCCCCGTACACATGATCGGACTTTCTGACAACAAAACCATGGAATTTTGTTCTAAGACTGTTGGCTCCAACTTGTCTTGCATACACACGGTCACACAAATGTTGGCCAACAATTACGAACGTAGTGTGACGTACAAGACGTATGGCGAGCCGATTAAAAAAAGGAAGTTCAATAGTCATGTGCCATCCTTTGGGCTCCTTCTGCTAATGCTGTGTTTGGTGAGCATTGATTCCGAGCATGCATGGAGTTTTGTGCAACGGACTTGTGTACACACAATCGGAAAGTCCGAGAACAAAAATTTGTCGGCGGAAAATTTGAGAACCCGCTAGCCAACATTTGTTGGCGGAAAGTCCGACAGTCAGACTTTCCGCCAACAAGCTCACATCCAACATTTTTTGTCAGAAATTTTGATCGTGAGTATGGGACATTACTGTGAAGAAACCTTTCCATATTTGGAGATTAAATCTTTTTTCCTCTAGACGTAAAGAGTGCCTCCTAGTCCTCCGTGATGACCTTAAAGTGAATAATTCAACACCAAGTTCATGATATGGACCACTTATTTATTTGTACATGTTGATCATATCCCCCTTAATTCTCTTCTAAAGAGGGAATAGATTCAGTTCCTCTAATTCTTCCTCATAGCTGAGCTCCTCCATGCCTCATATTAGTTTGGTTGCCCTTCTCTGCACTTTCTCCAGTCCCCCGGTATCCTTTTTTTTAGAACTAGTGCCCAAAACTGATAGTAACATAGTTAGTCAGGTTGAATAAGACACAAGTCCATCAAGTTCATACAAAATTAATTAAAAAAATATACCATATGTGTTAGACTTTTTCACAGCCTAGCAGCATAGAGGAGCCCAAAATCCAAGCATCACCTTCAGGCACTCTAGGCTTAAAAAATTACGTGTCTAATTTCCAGACTGCCTATCAAATTTTTGGTGTCCCTAGGGAACCAGGACTGTAACTGGTGTAGCTTTGATAAGGGAAAATATGATTGGTGTGGTGTTGATCAGGGACACTGTAACTGGTGTGGCTGTGGTTAGGGACAATATGACTGTGTGGTGCTGATCAGGGACACTGTGACTGGTGCAGCGGAGACTAGGGACATGGACTAGTGAGAGTATGTAAAAAAAATCATAATATATTTAAAATTTTATATATATATATATATATATATATATATATATATATATATATATATATAGTGGGGCAAAAAAGTGTTTAGTCAGCCACCAATGGTGCAAGTTCTCCCACATAAAAAGATGAGAAAGGCATGTAATTGTCAACATAGGTATACCTCAAATATGAGAGACAAAATGTGGAAACAAATCCAGACAATCACATTGTCTGATTTTTGAAAGAATTTATTTGCAAATTATGGTGGAAAATAAGTATTTGGTCACCTACAAACAAGCAAGATTTCTGGCTCTCACATACCTGTATCTTCTTTAACCTCCCTAGCGGTAATCCCGAGTCTGGCTCGGGTTAGGAATTTACTAGCAGGAGCGGTAACCCTGAGCCAGACTCGGGATAGCATCGCTGGATGCAGGGGAGGACACAGTGAGACTTACTTACCTTGTCCCCTGGATCCAGCGATGTCCCCCACGCTGTGTGATCGAGCTGTCCTCCACTCGATTCACAGTGCCGAGTGCCGCCGAGCTCCGTTCCCTGCGACGTTACGGGGCACGGGAGCAGAGAACGGCGGTAAATTCAAAAAAGTAAAAACACACAAAACACACACAGATTACAGTGCTGTATTAAAAAATGCACACCCCCTTTGTCCCTAGTGGTCTGTGCAGTGCCCTGCATGCACTTTTATATTATAAATACAGTTTTTTCTGTCTGGAATTTGGAGATTGTCCATAGCAACCACAAAGTGTCCCTTTTTCAGTGTTTTAGGATTTGATTACATTATTGAATAATTTTTATTATTCTTTATTATATTATAAACTTTATCATACCCGGGATGTCTGCTAGACTCTGGTTTGAAGAGATTTAAGAGCGTTATTCCTAAGAATTACAGGACTACAAAATAAAACACCAGATTTTCATGCAAAATAATTGTACCGCATTCAGCACCTAATTCCAGACTGAATCATACCGCCAGGGAGGTTAAGAGGCTCCTCTGTCCTCCACTCATTACCTGTATTAATGGCACCTGTTTGAACTTGTTATCAGTATAAAAGACACCTGTCCACGACCTCAAACAGTCACACTCCAAACTCCACTATGGTGAAGACCAAAGAGCTGTCAAAGGACACCAGAAACAAAATTGTAGACCTGCACCAGGCTGGGAAGACTGAATCTGCAATAGGAAGTAGCTTGGTGTGAAGAAATCAACTGTGGGAGCAATAATTAGAATGGAAGACATACAAGACCTCCCTCGATCTGGGGCTCCACGCAAGACCTCACCCTTTGGGGTCAAAATAATCATAATAATGGTGGGCAAAAATCCCAGTACCACACGAGGGGACCTAGTGAATGAACTGCAGAGAGCTGGGACCAACTTAACAAAGGCTACCATCAGTAACACACTATGTCGCCAGGGACTCAGATCCTGCAGTGCCAGACGTGTCCCCCTGCTTAAGCCAGTACATGCCTGGGCCCATCTGAGGTTTGCTAGAGAGCATTTGGATGATCCAGAAGAGGATTGGGAGAATGTCATATGGTCAGATGAAACCAAAGTAGAACTGTTTGGTAGAAACACAACTCGTCATGTTTGGAGAAGAGAGAATGCTGAGTTGCAACCAAAGAAAACCATACCTACTGTGAAGCATGGGGGGTGGTAACTTCATGCTTTGGGGCTGTTTCTCTGCAAAGGGAACAGAACGACTGATCCATGTACATGAAAGAATAAATGAGGCCTGTCTGGATTTGATTGTCTGGATTTGTTTCCACATTTTGTCTCTCATGGTTGAGGTATACCTATGATGACAATTACAGGCCTCTCTCATATTTTTAAGTGGAAGAACTTGCACAATTGGTGGCTGACTAAATACTTTTTTGCCCCATGTACATATATATATATATATATATATATATATATATATATATATATATATATATATGTGTGTTTGTTTTTACAATTTTTTTTACGTATTGTCACCACTGTAGTAAGCAATTTGTTGGAGACTGTGTAAAAGTTTCATTCATGAAACCTTAGCTTTTCTGCTACTGTGATGCTGTGATTGGTCATAGCTATCACATGGTATATACTGTTATTTGACCTGGTATGTGATTGCTTTGGCCAATCACAGAGCTCACACAGTAGTAAACAATGGCTTCATTGTTTACTGCTGTTCATGTACTGGCTGTAATTGGTTACAGTGATCACATGATACCAGGGCCGCTCCCAGCTCCCCTCTCTTGGTGGACACAGCCTGTCACCGATCCCACCACTGTATGCTCAAGAGAGTGTGCATGATTGGGCAATGCGGGAGGATGTATAGGTATGTCGACCCTCAGCAGCTCTGATCCCATCTGGCTGTTTATGTACTTTGGTAGGAAGCGGTTACAAAAAAGGTACCCAAAACTGATATCCAAACTTGAAAAACTTGTTAGGATGACTGTTGTCTGTCCCAGACAAGGGATACATCCATTTCCCAGTTCATGGAAACAGTATGAGTAGATAAAAGTAGATTCTTAAAATGTGTAGTGAAATGTCTTCCCTAGAATTAGCATTAATTATAGCAGTCAGGCAAATCTGAAAGGGAGTCTGGGCTGTCAATAGTAACAGCCTTCAAAACATGTTTGCATAAAATGTCTTTAAAAAGCTATAAGCTTAACCACTTCCCGCCAGCGCTATAGCCGAAAGACAGCTACAGCGCTGACGTTACCTGCCGGGAGGGCGTCCCTGGACAGCTTCCTATTTACTTCCGCAATGCACGCTACTGAGAGAGCACATCAGGGAAGTTCTGTGCTGGCCGTGTCCCTTGAACACAGCCAATCACAGATCGCTGTAAACGGCCAATCACAGCGGCCGTTTACAGCGCGATCAGCATGTCCAATGAGAGATGATCTCATATATAAACATATGAGATCATCTCTCAGCGCCACTCTCCCTCCTCACACAGACAGCGTGTGAGGAGTGAGAGATGAACGGCTGCAGCGGCCGTAAGGTACAAAAAAAAAAGTAAAATAAACAGCCATCTGCCCCCGCTGCCATCTGTCCCTAGTGCTACCGGTCCCCAGTGCCACCTGTTGTCAGTGCCATTTGTCCCCAGTGCCATTTGTCCCCAGTGCCATCTGTCATCAGTGCCACGTATAAGTGCCATCTGTCATCAGTGCCGTGTATAAGTGCCATCTGTCATCAGTGCCATATCAGTGCCATGTGTCATCAATGCCACATAGTGCCATCTGTCATCAGTGCCATATCAGTATCACGTGTCATCAGTGCCACATATTAGTGCTATCTGTCATCAGTGCCACGTATCAGTGCCATTTGTCATCAGTGCCACCTGTCAGTGTCATGTGCCATCTGTTATCAGTGTCACGTGTCATCAAATCAGGCAGACACTTGCACTATGTAGTCAGGGGAGGGCGGGCAGATTTAGGCCTGGGGGGGGCAAGTCCAGTCAAGTGGCTCATTGACCTACCAAAGCAACTCACTATCACCAGTGCCCATCAATTCAGCCTCACCAGTGCCCATTAATGCAGCCTCACCAGTACCCATCAGCGCAGCCTCACCAGTGCCCATAAGCTCAGCCTAATCAGTGCCCATTAATGCAGCCTGTCCAGTGCATGGGGATTAGAGAGAGGAGAGCCCCTGGATTACAAAGAGCAGAGATCTCCGGCTTACCCCGCTGTTATACGCCTCCTGGACCGGCTCCTATGATAGACGTCATCAGTGTGCTGTCTATCATAGGAGGGAGATCCCCGCTCTGTGTAATCTGGCAGCACTCGCCCCCCTCCTCCAAGGCAGCCAAATAGGTTCAGCGGGACCCATGCTAAGGGCAGCCCTGGGCACCCTCCCACTGCCCCAGCTCACAGTGCACCCACCCCAGATCGTCCCTGCAAAGCGGGGACAAAACCAGGGACAGACTTAATTCAGAGACAGTGTTCTCAGTCCTGGGAATGTCTCCGGAAACCAGGGACGTTTGGTCACCCTAGGCTAGTGGCCAGAAGACACAACAGGCCATGGTCAGCTCCAAGCAGGACCCACAGGCCAGCAACCAGAAGAACCTATAGACCAGCGGCCAGCAGGACCCACAGGTCAGTAGCCATCAGAAATTACAGGCCAGCGGCCAGCAGGACCCACAGGTCAGTGACTAGTAGGACCCACAAGTTAGTGGCCTGCAGGAACCACTGAGGGTCCTGCTGGGAGCTGTCTGCGGACCTGTGGGTCCTGCTGGCCGCAGGCCATGGCCTGCGGGTCCTGCTGGCCACTGGCCTGTGGGTCCTGCCAGGAGCTGACCATGGCCTGTGGGACCTGCAGGACCCACAGTGTTAAGGTTATTTTGAGGCTACTGGGTGGGCACTGGTCTGGGGCAGGGTAAATAGGGTATATGGGGGGGGTAGATGTGATGTGGGGTGTCAGGGTCAGCTGCGGCTACATGTAAAGGCATGTAGCCGCATTTCATTTACAGGCGTTTTTAATGGAGATACATTTTTAACTATTTGAAAAAATAAGAAATAAATTCGCTACTAAGTGCAAACACTGCTAAACGCGGTTAAACACGGCATGTAAACACTGCAAAACGGAAGTTGACTATCTGTCAAGTTAAATCGTTCAGGGGAGGTTGTAAAATGTCCCGTGTACATTAAGCCTTAGAGAGTCCCTGGATGGTCACATGATGTTACAGGAAGTGATGAACTAAGATGCAGATTTTGAAATGAGAGGTGCAGACTGAAGGCTGCCATGGGCTAGGTAAGTGAGAGATAAGCACATTAGGATGGTTGGGGCAAAAAAGACAATAGAAAATGCTTCTATTTATTATGAAAAGTGAAATTCTGCCTAAAAAAAGGGGAGCCCTTAAATTCACTTTCTGCTAGATGTAGCACTCAAAAGTCATGATTAAACTACATATGTTTCAAACAGTGGTAGAACAATAAGCAGAATCTGAATCTAGGAGTAAAACTTGATAGACCTTGAAATCCTAAAATCCCCAATTGTCTGTTATTGAGGTGGAGTTTGACACTGTTCATACAAAGTGGTGATGTCAGATGTGAGCAGGAGTTCTCAAAGTTATGAAATAAAGATGCAACCAGAAAATGGCATAACTTTGGTACTACGGTTCCTGTATATTACTAGACATTGTCACTGGACAACGTTATGACAAAGCAGGGACACATAGTTACAAAGTCTGGTTGAAAAAAGACACATGTCCATCCAGTTCAACTAACACCTTTGAGAAGGTATTGTAGAGATTGGAGTTATACTACAGTTTATACACTATTTATTTGATTTCATTCATACACAAAAAAAACATCAACCACTTAAACCCCGGACCACTTTTTGCGATTCAGCACTGCTTGGCTTTAACTGACAATTGCGCGATCGTGTAAAAAGTTTTCCAAACAAAATTGACGTCCTTTTTTTCCCACAATACGTCCTTTTTTTCCCACAAATAGAGCTTTCTTTTGGTGGTATTTGATCACCTCTGTGTTTTTATTTTTGCGCTATAAACAAATAAAGCGTAAATTTTGAAAAAACTCATTATTTTTAACTTTTTGCTATAATAAATACCCCCCAAAAATATATAAAAAAACATTTTTTTTCCTCAGTTTAGGCTGATACGTATTCTACATATTTTTGGTAAAAAAAATCGCAATAAGCGTATATTGATTGGTTTGCGCAAAAAAGTTATAGCGTCTACAAAATAGGGGATAGATTTTTTTTACTAGTAATGGCGGGATCAGCGAATTTTATCGTGACTGCGTCATTATGGCGGAGACGTCAGACAATTTTTACACAATTTTGGGACCACTGGCATTAAACAGCGATCAGTGCGATTAAAATTTAATTGATTACTGTAAAAATGTCACTGGCAGTGAAGGGGTTAACACTAGGGGGCAGTGAAGGGGTTAATATGTATCCTAGGGAGTGTTCTAACTGAATGGGGGATGGGACTGTGCAGGAAAACTAACAGATCGCTGTTCATACTCTGTATGAACAGACAATCTGTCAGTTCACTGCTCAGAGAAGGTAATCTGTTTGTTTACACACACAGCTCCCGGTTCTCCGCGTGCCCCGAGCGATCCCGGGAGCCCGGTGGTGATCGAGACCGTAGGGCACACCATGTTTGGAGGTCAAATGGCAGTGCACATCACCCAAAAAACACCCCCCTACCAACAGTGAAGTTTGGAGGTGGAGAAAGGATAAATGGAAAAATGTATCAAGACATTCTTGATGAAAACCTGCTGCCATCTACCAGGAAGATGAATATGAAATGAGGGTGGACATTTCATCAAAACAATTATCCCAAACACAAAGCCAGGGTATCTCTCAATTAGTTTCAAAGAAATTAACTAAAGCTGCTAGAATGGCCCAGCCAATCACCTGACTTGAATCCAATAGAAAATCTATGGAAAGAACTAAAGATCAGAGTTCATAGAAGAGGCCCATGGAACCTTGATTTGAAGACTGTTTGTGTGGAAGAATGGGCCAAAATCACATCTGAGCAAAGCATGACTAGTTTCTCCATACAGGAGATGTCTTGAAGCTGTCATTACCAACAAAGTATTTTGTAGGAAGTATTAAATACATTTCAGTTATGTATTGATATGTATTTGTGTTTGCTAAACTGTACTTAATATCTTTTGTGATAAGGGGTATTTATAATCCTCCACCGGCCACTTTGCGGGTAGTAAAAGACGGATTAATATTTATGACACAATTTCCAGATGCTTATGTTATATGTATGGGAGATTTTATTATGTGGTCAGATCCGATAAAAGATAAACATGGAGTAATTCTGAAGGAAAAGTTAGGAGTAAGGCCTCTTTCAGACAGGACGGATCCGTGATGATCCGCCCGTGAACATTCGCTTGCTCAGCGGGGATTGCTCCGTCGATCCCCGCTGAGCATGCAGATGACAGATCTGTCTCTGCACACTGTGCAAGGATGAACCTGTCAGAGCGCCGCTCTCCCCTATGGGAGATCAGATGATGATAGACCGCAGAGTCTGTCCTCACCCGATCCAATCCGCAGATGGATGGAAAAGTAGGTTTTTCCTCCGTCACACTTTTTTGGATCAGAGTGGGTCGGATGTCAGTGGACATGTCACCGCTGACATCTGAGGCTCCATAGACCTCTATGGAGCATCTGTTCAGATCTGCCTAAAAAACTGACAGGTGGACCTGAACGGATCGTTCATGTGAAAGAGGCCTAACTATATTTGTTAAGTTAGTAGGGGGGGGGGGGGGTGGATAGATCTATGGCGAGCTAGAATAGAGTATGCTTGTGTGTGTGTATGGGGAATGGGTCACTCTCTCAAATTGATCTGGCACTCAGGTAATGATAAGACACTACCCTTGATGCAGTCAAAAACATACCTTACCCTTAATAAAAGCTATTGATTAAAAAACATACCTTACCAGAGGAGTGTCAGATCATTCCCCACTGCTATTTAAACTTGCTGTAGGTTTAGGGGGAAGATGACCATTATGGAAGATGCATCCCTATTGGTTATCACATATAAGGATTAATGATCGAATACTAGACCAGCTGAGAATGTTCCTGGAAGACCATGGAGATTTACTAATGGATGGTAATTGTTGGGATGCGCTAAAGGCATACTGAAGGGGAGCTTTGACATCTACAATAGCATATATTAAGAAAAATAATAGGCAAGAAGAGGAAACTAGCTGAAAAATGTGTTAAAGCGGAGACAGAATATATAGGGGGCCCATCAAGGAATAATAAGGAAAGGTGAGAGAATTGTATACAGCTGTATAAGATACAAGCTAAAGTTAGTGCTAAAAGAAGATTTTTTTCAGAAATCAGAAGAATTATGAACAAGGGAATCAATCGAGTAAATTATTAGCTTTTATGATTAAACAAAAATCAACAAGATTGGCAGTATCTGAAGTTAGAAATAGAGTGGGGGCGTTGGTGTATGCGATGGACGAGATAATTAAATGCTCTTCCATGAATATTATGTTGCTATATATAGGACAAGGCAAACTTGCACAGACAGGGAGATGGCACAATATATGAATGAAATAGAATATCCTAAATTGACATAAGAATAAGTTAGTATGATTGACGGATAAGGAGATTACAGAAGAGGAAGTGCAGTATGCTGTGAGATTATTAGCATCAGAGAAATCAGTTGGTGGTATATAATCGATACATATATATTCTAGCGCCAGTTCTAACCAGAATGTATACAGAAGCCTTCACATGGAAATCTTTGCAAGAATCAATGTATGAAGCTCTGGTGGTGTTTACACCAAAGCCAGATAAAGATCCAAGTGAATGTATCTCGTATAGGCCAATTTCTTTGCTTAAATGTGATTATAAAATACTGGCAAAGATCTTAGCGGGAAGGCTTATGCCAGGAAAGTCAATGTCTATTAATATTAGAAGAACACAACTGATGGCACAAATGAAGGAATACATACCAGAGTCGAGTGCCGTGGCATATTTGGATATGGCCAGGGCATTTGACTCTATTGAATAGTTGTATTTACAAAAATCATTGGAACACTTTGGTTTCGGAGAACAATTTAGAAAATGGATAACCATAATCTATAGTCAATCTCGTTCAACTCTTTTGAGGAATCGATTCATGTCATCCATGATAAGTTTAGAGAGATGGACAAGACAGGAATGTCCACTATCTCCCCATCTTTTTACTATAGGAATAGAGACGCTTGCTTTGAGGTTTAGGAAACCAGAGGAATATAAAGGAAAATAGGAAGTAGGTCATTGGTCTTTATGCGGAATCTATAATACTGTATATGAGAGACACACAAAACTCCTTAACAGAAGTGTAGCATCCTGTAGCTTAGGCAGGGAGATCCTCACAAATTTACTTGCCAGGAGTAGTTATCTTGGTTCATTGATATAGATCCATTGATTTCTTCCTAGGTTTGGCCATGTTGCACTTTTCTCTGTTACCACTAGGTGGCTGGGTACTTGGTGGTACTAGATATGAGAAGGGCAACCCAAGGTCAGGTTATGGATATATGGGGTATCTCAGCCAATAGGCAAGGGTTTTCTTGAATCCCTTGGCCTGCTGGGAGCACCTATATATTTGGTTGGTGTCAGGTGATCTACGTTCTGTACCACCTGGCTGTCTGGGTGGACGTGTGTCATACGCCCCTGACTGCTAGGCCGGAGATTGGGCCTATCCCGGGGGCATCTGGCTGGCAGGCTGTGTGAGGGCCTATCCAGAAGTAAGAGGGCAGCGCAGGGTTGGGATTGAGGCTTGCAGTCCAACCAAAAATGTTGGTTCTGCCGATTGGAGAACATGTTGTGGTCGGAGGTAGAAGGGGACCTGTCACCACTAAGGGACCATCCACCTTTACCAAGGACCACGATGAGTAACTGAAGCAAGTACCAGAGCAGTATTCTCCCTGCATAGGTACGGTGGAGAATCAGGAAACTTCAAGTGATCAAGTCAGGGACCCAACCAACGGAGGTGACACTTGCAGAGCAGCCTTGTGTGTCAAGCCGGGGACCGAGCTGGTCAGCAGGGGTGAAGCTTGAGAAGTATCTGGAGTACCAAGCTAGGGACCCAGCAGAGAAGCGTGGTTGACGCTTGAGGGAGATACCACTGCAAAGATTGGAGGAGCTCAAGGGATTCAGAGTCAGTGAATCGGTGGGTCTAGTGAGAGACTGGAAGCTTAGTGTTGAAGAACTACAAGAAGAAGTTGTAGTGAAGCTGAAGGAACTGTTACGTTTGAGTTAGGAACTGTTAAAGACTGTTGCCATAGGAGACAGCTTGAGAAGTATCTGGAGTACCAAGCTAGGGACCCAGCAGAGAAGCGTGGTTGACGCTTGAGGGAGATACCACTGCAAAGATTGGAGGAGCTCAAGGGATTCAGAGTCAGTGAATCAGTGGGTCTAGTGAGAGACAGGGAGCTTAGTGTTGAAGAACTACAAGAAGAAGTTGTAGTGAAGCTGAAGGAACTGTTACGTTTGAGTTAGGAACTCTTAAAGACTGTTGCCATAGGAGACAGCATTCCTGCATGTGCACATGTGGCACCTTGCTGTGGCCTTTCCCTGCATGGTTGTCCTCCTATTGAAGTCTCGGAGTCTACCAATTGAATCTACATCTACTTAAGGGTGTCCTGGCTCTAACCCTCTTTCCCCCAAAAATACAAAAGGACTGTTAAGAGAAGTAAAACCTCTTTTACTCATTTCTATTACAAGCTAAAATAGGCAGAGAAACAATGAAAGTAAGAGATAAATGGCAGGTTTTGATCCCAGAAATGACAGATAAGAAATGGCAGGAGATATGTTCCTCGCATTTGGTGGTATTGCTAATAGATAATAACAAGATGACACAATTGTATATAATGCACCAGATATATCTAATGCCCCGTACACACGAGCGGAATTTCCGTCGGAAAAATCTTGGATGGTTTTTCCAACGGAATTCCGCTCAAGCTTGGCTTGCATACACACAGTCACATAAAAGTACTCTGAACTTTCGACTGTCAAGAACGCGGTGACATTCAACACTACGACGAGCCGAGAAAATTAAGTTCAATGCTTCAGAGCATGCATCGAATTGTTTCCAAGCATGCGTGCCGGAATTGGTACAGACGATCTGAATTTCCGATCTGAACTTTTTCCGACCGAAAAATTGAGTACCTGCTCTCAATCTTTTGCTGGTAGGAATTCTGCCAGCAAAAGTCTGATGGAGCATACACACGGTCGGAATTTCCGTCCAAAAGCTCACATCGGTCTTTTGCTGGCAGAATTGTGTGTACGGAGCATTAGCCCTATTAGGCCTCATGTACACTGCTGCTGATAAAGGGATGTTTAGGAGCAGTTGGGCATTTTTTCAGCTGCCCCTGAACTCTCCTCCATGTTATCTTATCAGTACATATACACAGGGTCGTTTCCACCACCCTGAAAGATGGCCACAGCAGCTCCGACCGCTGCTCTCACCGCCTGCATCCACGGTACAGTGCCAGCTGGGGGGGGTTTGTTTGCCGCCCCTCCCCCAAAAGAAAAACCTGACCAGCCACCACTGATGATGGTCAGGACACGATTTTAGGCTCAAAAGCAAATTGCTAAGCGATGGAAGCAAATTATAACTCCTTCAATCAGAGAATGGATGAATGCAGTTAATCATATCATAGCATATGAAAAAGTTATGTATGGAAGTAGGGGAAACCTACAGAAATATCTGAAAATTTGGAGTAAATGGTGTATTATGGAAGGGACGAGTGAGAGATAGAGTAGATGAATAGAATGATTAGTGTAAAAAACATGAAAAACAAACAAACTATAAATGTAAATGTAATTTTTATTATTATGTATATTTTTGATATGCAATAAAGAGTATAAAAAATAAATAAATACATTTCAGTTAGCTTGTTTTTCCCTGTGTCATTCCATTTTATTACACATACAGTATCTCACAAAAGTGAGTACACCCCTCACATTTTTGTAAATATTTTATTATATCTTCATGTGACAACACCGAAGAAATGACACTTTGCTACAATGTAAAGTAGCGAGTCTACAGCTTGTATAACAGTGTAAATTTGCTGTCCCCTCAAAATACCTCAACAGCCATTATTGTGTAAACTGCTGGCAACAAAAGTGAGTACACCTCTAAGTGAAAATGTCCAAATTGAGCCCAAAGTGTCAATATTTTGTGTGGCCACAATTATTTTCCAGCATTGCCTTAACCCACTTATGTATTGAGTTCACCAGAGTTTCACAGGTTGCCAGTGGAGTGCTCTTCCAATCCTCCATGACGACATCACGGAGCTGGTGGATGTTAGAGTCCTTGCGTTCTTCCACCTTCCATTTGAGGATGCCCCACAGATGCTCAATAGGGTTTAGGTGTAGAGACATGCTTGGCCAGTCCATCATCTTTACCGTCAGCTTCTTTAGCAAGGCAGTGATCTTCTTGGAGGTGTTTTTGGGGTCATTATCCTGTTGGAATACTGCCCTGTGGCCCAGTCTCCGAAGAGAGGGAATCATGCTCTGCTTCAGTGTGTCACAGTACATGTTGGCATTCATGGTTCCCTCACTCAATAAACTGTAGCTCCCCAGTGTTGGCAGAACTCATGCAGCCCCAGACCATGACACTCACACCATCATGCTTGACTGTAGACAAGACACATTTTCCTTTGTACTCCTCACCTGGTTTCCACCACACATGCTTGACACCATCTGAACCAAATGAGTTTATCTTGGTCTCATCAGACCACAGGACATGGTTCCAGAAACCCATGTTCTTAGTCTGCTAGTCTTCAGTAAACTGTTTGCAGGGTTTCTTGTACATCAGCTTTAGAAGAAGCTTCCTTCTGGGACAACAGCAATGGAGATCAGTTTGATGCAGTGTGCAGCGTATGGTCTGAACACTGACAGGCTGACCCTTCACCCCTTCAACCTCTGCAGAAATGTTGGCAGCTCTCATACATCTATTTCCCAAAGAAAACCTATGGATATGATGCTGAGCATGTGTACTCTTTGGCTGACCATGGAGAGGCCTGTTCTGAGTGGAACCTGTTCTGTTAAACCGCTGTATGGTCTTGGCCACCATGCTGTAGCTCAGTTTCAGGGTCTTGGCAATCTTCTTATAGCCTAGGCCAGTGATGGAAAACCTTGGCACCCCGAGATGTTTTGAAACTACATTTCCCATGATGCTCCACCACACTGCAGAGTGCTAGAGGATCATGGCAAATGTAGTTCCAAAACATCTGGGATGCCAAGGTTCACCATCACTGGCCTAGGCCATCTTTATGTAGAGCAACTATTCTTTTTTCAAATCCTCAGAGAGTTCTTTGCCATGAGGTGCCATGTTTAACTTCCAGTGACCAGTATGAGAGAGTGAGAGTGATAACACCAAATTTAACACCTCCCCATTCACACCTAAGACCTTGTAACACTAACGAGTCACATGACACCAGGGAAGGAAAATGGCTAATTGGTCCCAATTTGGACACTTATGGGGTGTACTCACTTTTGTTGCCAACAGTTTAGAAATTAATGGCTGTGTGCACTGCTGAGTTATTTTGAGGGGACAGAAAATTTACACTGTTATACAAGCTGTAAACTCACTACTTTACATTGTAGCAAAGTGTAATTTCTTCAGTGTTTTCACATGAACAGATAGAATAAAATATTTACAAAAATGTGAGAGGTGTATTCACTTTTGTGAGATACTGTATACACTATATTGTCAAAAGTATTGGAAGGCCTGCCTTTAAACCCACAAGAACTTTAATGGCATCCAAGTCTTAGTCCGTAGGGTTCAATATTGGGTTGGCCCACCCTTTGCAGCTATAACAGCTTCAACTCTTCTGGCAAAGCTGTCCACAAGGTTTAAGAGTGTGTCTATGGGAATGTTTGACCATTCTTCCAGAAGCGCATTCGTGAAGTCAGGCATTGATGTTAGGCGAGAAGGCCTGGCTCGCAGTCTCCGCTGTATCTCATCCCAAAGGTGTTCTATCGGGTTGAGGTCAGGACTCTGTGCAGGCCAGTCAAGTTCCTCCACCCCTAACTCACTCATTCATGTCTTTATGGACCTTGCTTTGTGCACTGGTGCGCAGTCATGTTGGAACAGGAAGGGGCTATCCTCAAACTATTCCCATAAAGTTGGGAGCATGAAATTATCCAAAATGTCTTGGTATGCTGACACATTATAGCCTCGCACACACGATCAAATTTTCAGATGACTGTTCATTTGTTTTTTGTTGCATGCAAATCGCATGTCGAAAGTGAAGAGGTTGCTCGCCTTACGAAAATTCTCATACAACAGGATACAACTTCAGAAGGTGCATAATGGGGGTTATTTACGAAAGGCAAATCCACTTTGCACTGCAAGTGCACTTGAAAGTCCACTGAAAGTGCACTTGGAAGTGCAGTCACTCTAAATCTAAGGGGTAGATCTGAAATGAGTGGAAGCTCTGCTGATTTTATCATCCAATCTTTTGCAAGCTAAAATGCTTTTTTTTATTTTCCTTGCACGTCCCTCTCAGATCTACAGCGACTTTACTTCCAAGTGCACTTGCAGTGCAAAGTGGATTTTCCTTTAGTAAATAACCCTCAATGTGTTGACTAGTTTTGTATGTATTCTTTTGTTTCTGAGCATGTGTAGTCTTGCTCTTATGATTTTTTTTGCACGAAAACCATATTGATTAAACGAAAATCAGACGTTGAGTTCAAGTATGTAAAAAAAATGTGTAGTCTGCACATCCAGGTTTTGTCGGACGATAAACCAGGATTGGCTGTCGAAAGCACCATACTAACGATCCTAAAATCGTCAGATTGTTCATCAGACCAAATTTTTCTTACGATCTTCGTATCGTATGTATGGGCCTTAAGATTTTCCTTCATTGGGACTAAGGGGCCAAGCCCAACCCATGAAAAGCAACCCCACACCATAATCTCCCCACCATGAAATTATTTGGACCAGTGCACAAAGCAAGGTCAATAATGACATTGATGAGCAAGTTTGGGGTGGACCCCGGATAGAACACCTTTGGTATGAGTTAGAGCGGAGACTGCAAGCCAGGCTTTCTTGTCCAACATCAGTTCCTGACCTCACAAATGCGCTTCTGGAAGAATGGTCAAACCTTGTGGACAGCCTTCCCAGAAGAGTTGAAGCTGCTATAGCTGCAAAGGGTGGGCCAACTCAATATTGAACCCTAAAGACTAAGAGTGGGATGCCATTAAATGTTATGTGCGTGTAAAGGCAGGCATCCCAGTATTTTTGGTAATATAGTATATACCGGTACATATATATATATATATATATATATATCTATATATATATATATATATATATATATATATATATATATATATATATATATATATACAGTATATTCAGTAGGATATATGGCACTGTTTTCCTTGTTTAATATCTATTACCTATTCATCTGGCTATAAGTCATTTCCTCTGAGATAAATGACAACAGCCTTGTACTTGTCTCAAAAAGACATCAGGAAATGAGCTTAGAAGTATTTAATGACTAAACTGTGAAAATGTTTTCTACTGGTTGTGTGTAGAAGCCAAGCAGACATTCCAGATATCTCCTGTGTCTTGGCATCAAAGAGAAGTATGCCGAGATATTAAACAGCACTTCTTACAGATGTGGAAGGCAAGGTTTCTTCTGGAAGCTTTGGACCGCAACTACAGGAGTCCTCTAATTAAAGGAAACTTTTATTTTAAAAATTATGTAGGCTGCCTTTGGGAATCTCTCCTTTTGAAAATGCTGCACTCTGCCCAAGGCACGCATGAATTAGATTGATGTTTTGTCCAAGGCCCACCATTTTTATCATTTACCATTGCCATTGTTATTGCTGAGAAGAAAAATTATTGAGCTGCCCAATTTATTTGCAGAGACAGGAAAGCTTTTCAACTGTATGCTACACCAAACAAAAGAAGGGGGAGATGGCTGGAGCTATAGAATCGTGTTACTCAATTAATCCTGAAAATCTCCAAAGGTTGACAGATAAGGGGACACAAACAAAATAATTGCTTGAGGCGCCCCCATTGTACCCTGCTTCCCCAGTCATAGACCAGTGTTAGTGCCTTTTGGAAAACACAGCCCTGGCTATATACCCTATATAGTCAAAAGCTTGTAGCCAACTGATATTCACAACTACGATATATAGCCAAACGCCTGTGGACACTCCACCAAATAGAGCTCAAGTATTTTCAGTAAAGAGTACTGTTAATCAGCATACAATTTTAATATTTACAGATTTAAGACCATGCAATTTCAGCCTTGGAGCAACAGCTTGGGGAAGGCCTTTTTCTGTTCCAGCAGAACAGTGTTCTTGTGCACAAAGCAAAATCCCTAAGTCTTCCCAGAAGTGTTCAGATTGCAAAGTAGGGGCAAGAGGAAGACAAGTCGATATTAATACCCATGGTTTTGGAACTGGAAGTCCAACAGGCACATATAGGTTTGATTATTTGTTATGTCGATCCAAAGACTTAAATGCTTTCTGAGTTAGTGACCTGAAACAAGAATTTAGATCACAAGTTCTAAATTTCCCCTGGCTTCACTGGTTGCATGCTTGTTTCAGGTCAACAAGTCAGAAAGAAGTGAGGCCAGAGGTAGACAGCCAAGCCACATTTCTCGAAGAACAGGTTTTCTTTAAATGCAACATATTTTTTCAGTTTTGTCCCCTCTGTCAAATATATATTTTTTAATGCTATATTTAATTATTTCAGTGTAGATACAGGGTATTGAAATGGTAGCAAACAATGATGTACATTTTACACAGAGCATGTATAATGAAAGCAAAGTCATAAACAAGTAAAGTCAGACACAACACGGGGGAAGTTACCCATGAGAACCGTGTCAGACTTTCCAAAAAAAAAAAAAACATGGGAGAATTGGGGTGGTTGCATGGCTGAAGGATCCAAAAACAGTCAGTATGCCATGCAGAGGTCTAAAACATAAAACTCAGGGAGGCTAGGAGCAAGACGCTAGGGAACAGTGTTTATTACGTGAAGAAAACCACACCACCCAGAATCCAGATTAGTTAAATCAAGGCATTGGTGTAGGATTTTGAAAAAGAGAAAGTATTGCTCCGTGGTTGTAAAATGTTACCAGAGTCTCCAGGTGGTCCTAAACTTCTTTCTGAATTATGTAAGGTGGTGGAAAGACCTTCAATATGAAAGATCATAAAAATTAATTTAGTAGGTGAAGAGGGCTGTTTCCATAGCAAGAGTATACAAGCTCTTGCCACATTTAACATGTAAATGTAAGGGAACTGTCAAACATTTTCAGCCTTCCCCATAAGGGAATGTTACTGCCACATTAACAAACTCACAGAAGTATGTACGCAAGTTTGGCCATGCACTGTAGGATAATTTTTTATATAATCTGGTACCACAATGAATAGAGCAATGCTATGCCAAGCATAGTGGAGTTTCGGATTGCCCTGCACATTTTCCTCAAATGTCACATTCCAACCAGTTAATGCCCAGGTACTTGCTATCTTCAGGACAGACCAAGGAAATATTTTGTGACAAGTTAACCAAGTCCTTTTGCACCACTTTAAGCTAGTTCTTAAAATGGGATCCATAAACAATTTTTTTTTACCAGGTAGCAGGAATGTCCCTACAGAACTAGGGGCAAAAACTGATTAAGAAATGGCAACTAAAATTTGAACAGTTGGTTGTGGATGAGGCAAGTTATGTATGTATTTTTAAAGTGGGGGTCAGTTGCACAGAGATCATTTTTCTACTACATGCCATATGAACAACATACAATATATCTCTGATCATGTCTGGGATTGGATTCTTCGGGCTCTTCCCCTTGTATCTCTTTCACTCTCATTTAGACTATTTTATATATTGCAGACCCCAGAATTTTTGTTCAAAATTGGCTTAACAATTGACTTGGCTTGCTGTAGATGTGGCAATCAGAGGTCATTGATACATCTATTATTGCGATGCCCGAAACTCCAGAGGTACTGGGCTGAGGTAGTGGGTGCACAAATTGCCATTAGATGGCCCTCCCCTCACCCGATGACTATATCTGATTGGATATTTGATCTGAATAGATCCATTTACTATGAGAGGCATTTTTTTTAGGAGGAATTTATCTAAGAGGTTTGATACTATCTGGAAACTGTGGCTTGACCACAGGGATACGGGACTGAGATAGGAGGTGGGAAGGGGAAGGAAGGGAATACATTCTTTTTTTTTATGTTAAGAATATGTATGAGATGATTTCAATGTTATTACATATTTATTTATTTGTTTATTTTTATTTATTTATTTATTTATTTTTCTCTTTGTTTTTGTTTTTTTTGTGCATATGTTGTTGTGATATAAAAAAAACAAGAGAGAATACATGAAAAAGCAAAGGGTACGTGTAAGGGGGCTTGCCATCGCTTGACTGTTGGTGCCCAATTGCTCAAGCTCCTGCCCCGCTGCTTCTTAGATAGGATAGTGACCCACTGCTGGTAGATAGAAACCCATGTAATATTGTGCCCAACTCCTGGCCATAGTCCCGTTCATGACATCCCTAGCCAAAGGCTTTTATATTTAAGAAGAAAGGAACGTCCGCACAAAAGTATATTTTCCACACTTTACTGATATTCTTCAAAGATGGCAGTGACATATAAAATGACTTTGACATACTGTCAGAACTCTTCGGCACACATTGCCATACACAAGAGCAAACCTTCTGTAGTAGGTAGGCAAATCATCTTCAAAATATTTATGCGCCCCATGAGATTAAGCAGTAAACTAGACCGCCAGGAACGATGGTCCTTAAGTCGCATAACTACAGGTTGAAGATTGAGACGTTGAAAACCTTGCATCACCCTAATCCCCAAATATTTGCGTACCTCCACCCAGAGCAGGGGATTCTGTGTTGCAGACACCCTGGCCTGTACATCTATGGGGAAGAGAACTACTCAGTCCAGTTTATGCGAATGCCCCAGAAATGCCCAAGATAATTGAAGGCTTCAAGGTCTGCATTCAATGAAGTAGCAGGTACAGGAGTGTATCATCCGCATAAAGTGATATTTTCTCCTCCAGATTACCAACCCACAGCCCCTCAATGCATCAGGATTCCATAACCAGGATCGGCAAGGGTTCCAGGGCCAGCGCAAATAAGCTGGGTGACAGCGGGCATCCTCTGAAGGAGGAAAAACTCTGAAAAGGTGTCATTTGTGCGAATCCTTGCTCTGGGAGTTTTGTATAGCAAACTTAACCAGTGAAGGAACTTAGGCCCAAAGCCAATCCTCCGTAAAACCTCCCATAGGTACTCCCACTCTACGGAGTCAAAAGCCTTTCTCCGCATCTAGTGAGGCTGTGACTCTCGTACCCACCTTGCTATGGGAGGTGGCTAAATTTAGGAACAGTCGACGGATATTGATATCCATGCCCTTCCCAGGCATGAACCCCGTCTGATCAACATGAATGAGTTCCTCCATCACCTTACCTAGACGAATGGCCAATATCTTGGACAGTAATTTGGCATCAGCATTAATTAAAGAGATTGGCCTGTAAGCCCTTGTACACACGGTCGGACATTCCAACAACAAAATCCGTCGGAATTTGTCCGAAACTGGTGTTGCATACACGCGGTCGGACAAAGTTGTCGGAAAATCCGATCGCTCGAAACGTGATGACGTTATTTAGTTACGACGGGACTACGTTCAGGCTAGTAGCCAATAGCTTTGGTCTAGGAATTTAAACTGAGCATGTGTGGCACTTTGTCCGTTCGGAATTCTCTGCAAACGATCGGACAAAGTATGATCGGATCATGTTGTCGGAAAATTTTTATATCCAGCTCTCAAACTTTGTTGGTAGGACATTCCGACGGAAAAAGTCAGATGAAGCCCACACACGGTCGGATTATCCGACAACACGGTTCCATCGGAATGTCTGACCGTGTGTACAAGGGCTAAGAGGCACATTCTTCGGGGGTATCCTGGTTTGGACACTAACACCATTATCCTGGTTTGGACACTAACACCACTATCGCTGCAGACATTGAGTCTGGGAGGGAGTCCCAGATGGAAAACTGCACCAGTAAGGAGGTGAACCTAGGGGCTAGTAACTCCTGATAGACAGAGTAGAATTCAGATGGGATTCCATCAGGCCCAGGGGCTTTCCCCGATTGCATATAACCCATCGCCTCCTGAACTTCCTCGAGGGAAATATCTTTGTCCAGATCCACACATCTCATCGAGTCAAGTGTGGGGAATATAGCCTGATTCAGGTACTGAGTCAATGCCGAAGTGTGATAATTTACTCTAAAGGAGTATAGCTCCCAGTAAAAATGTAAGAATTTGTCACTAATCTCTGCAGATGTGGTCAGTAGGGATGAGCTTCGTGTTCGAGTCCAACATACGTTCGACTCGAACATCGGCTGTTCCCCGTTCGGCGAATTCCGAACGTTATGGGCCGTTCACGCCAAATTCGTGTGGCGCTCACGGCCCACAATGCACTGCGTCATCGCAGTGCATTGCGGGCTCATGATTGGCCAAGCATGCACTGTGACCCCGCATGCTTGGCCAATCACAGCGCCAGCAGCGAGGAGAGCCATGATTGGCCACAGGCAGGATGCCTGTGGCCAATCATAGCTCAGGCTGTGTAGTACACGCCCCACACTATATAAGGCTGCCAGCGCGGCGGCCTTGTGTAGTGTGTTGGCGTCTGAAGCAGTTAGTGGGTGTTCTGTGTACCTTCAACACAGTACACACTGATCGTTATCGGACAATTTTCGATCTTGCTCTTCTGTAGTGGTTGTTGTCTGCTTGCCCTGACCGCAGTATACACCGCTATATTCACCTCACCTATATAGCTAGTGATCTATCTTTTATAATAGAGCTTGCAGCCAGTAGTGTTAGGAGCTTGTGCATGCTGTCTGCGTGCTCTGTACCCAGTACACACCGCTATATCCACCTACATAGCTCTTCTCTATTTGAGCCCACTTGCCATCTGCAGGAGTTATTGGAAGTTGTGTGTGCCTCCAGCACAGCACAGTATATATCTGTATATACCCCTTTATCTCTGGTGTTCTATAATAAAGGCATCTGCAGAAGTTAGTGGGTTTTTTGTGCCTCCAGCACAATATACACCTGTATCTACCCTTTATTGCTGTTCTCTAATAGAGCCATCTGCAGGGCTTAGTGGGTGTTGTGTGACTCAATTACAGTATACCCCTTTATCTCTGGTGTTCTATAATAAAGGCATCTGCAGGAGTTAGTGGGTGTTGTGTGACTCCAGCACAATATACACCTGTATCTACCGTTTATTGCTGTTCTCTAATAGAGCCATCTGCAGGGCTTAGTGGGTGTTGTGTGACTCCATTACAGTATACCCCTTTATCTCTGTTGTTCTATAATAAAGGCATCTGCAGGAGTTAGTGGGTGTTGTGTGCCTCCAGCACAATATACACTACCCAACTGCTGTTTTACCAAACTCCCTTCAGGCCATTACCATGTCTGGAAGGCCAGCAAGGAGAGGCAGACAGGCGCGAGCCGATAAAAGAGGGCAAGCAGGCTCTGTGTCTAGAGACAACAGTGCTGGTCGTGGACGCGGTGCATTGTCATCAGCACGTGGCCATGGGACACGCTTGTCCTTCTTTTCGGCAGCTGGACATGTTGAACCGCAACATGCCAACGACTTGGTAGAGTGGATGACAAAGCCCTCTTCATCCTCCTCATCCTCTCTCACCCAGTCTCAGGGTACTAGCAAAGCAGCTGCCAACGCATCGTCTTCCCTCGTCTCAATGTCATCATCAGTGACTCCTTCCCTAGACCCACCACGTCCTCCTGAGGAGTCTCCTGAACTCTTTGAGCACAGTGTTGGGTACATGCTCCAGGAGGATGCCCAGTGTTTTGTAGGCTCTGATGATGACACTCAGCTAGAGGAAGGCAGTAGCGTAAATGCAGAGAGAGGGGATGCCCAAGAAGGACAGCAATCTGGCAGTCATGTTCCACAAGCTGCAGCATACTGCCAGGTTTGCTACAGCGATGAAGGGGGAGGGGATGATGAGGGCACTGACTCCACGTGGGTGCCTGGTAGGAGAGAGGAGGAGGAGGAGGAGGAGGAGGAGGAGGAGGAGGCACATGTCCAACGAGGCAGGCTGCCCTCCGGGGGCCAGCTTAGGGGCAGCACACCGACTGAATCACACCGCAGAGCTCCGCCTGTGCAGGGCGCTGCCTCTGCGCGTTATTCTAAAAGTTCTTTGGTGTGGGCCTTTTTTGAGACGAGTGCATCAGATCGCACCGCTGCTATTTGCAACATATGTCTCAAGCGTATCTCGCGTGGCCAAAACATCAGCTGCTTGGGCACCACATGCTTGATCAGACATATGTTGACCTGCCATGCAGCTCATTGGCAAGCGTACCTCAAAGACCCAAACCAAAGAACAAAGCGGACCTCTCCTTGCTCCTCATCAGCTGGCATCTCCAACCCCACTAGACCTTCAGTCCTCTCTGAAACCTGCTCTGAGAGGAATGAAGGTGTAGAATTAGGTGTGTCACAGCCAAGTGCTTCCGGGCACTCTGCTAGCAGTACACCCACGTCCGTTATAGCAGGCAAATGTCCCTGCCCCAGCTGCTGGACCGGCGAAAGAAGTTCACTCCCAGCCATCCACATGCCCAGCGGTTGAATGCTAGCTTGGCTAAATTGCTAGCACTTCAACTGCTGCCTTTTCAGTTGGTAGACTCGGCCCCCTTCCGTGAGTTTGTACAATGTGCGGTTCCTCAGTGGCAGGTCCCCAAACGCCACTTTTTCTCACGGAAGGCGATTCCGGCTCTCTACCGGCATGTGGAAGGCAATGTCCTTGCCTCACTGGACAGGGCAGTCAGCAGTAAGGTGCATATTACCGCTGACTCATGGTCCAGCAGGCATGGACAGGGACATTACCTGTCTTTCACGGCCCATTGGGTCACTCTTCTGGCAGCTGGGAAGGATGCAGGACAAGGCGCAGTAGTGTTGGAAGTTGTTGCGCCACCACGCCTCCAAAATGCTACTATTGGTTGTGACACACCTCTCTCCTCCACCCCCTCCTCTTCTTCTTCCTCCATGGCCTCTTCCGGTGCTCTGTCCTCAGAACCAGCGGTGCTCCGTAGGCGTTCCAGGGGCTACGCAAGTACGCAGGCAAAACGATGCCATGCCATGCTTGCGCTGGTTTGTTTGGGGGACAGGAGCCACACTGGGGCGGATGTTTTGTCAGCTCTGCAGGGGCAGGCCGAGAGGTGGTTGACGCCACGCCAGCTTAAGCCAGGAATGGTGGTTTGTGACAATGGCACCAACCTCCTCTCCGCCCTCCGACAGGGACAACTGACCCATGTGCCCTGTGTAGCTCACGTCATTAACCTGGTGGTGCAGCGGTTCTTGGGCAGGTACCCTGGCTTACAGGATGTCCTGAAGGAGGCCAGGAACGTCTGTGTGCATTTCCGCCGATCATTTAATGCCTGTGCTCGGCTGGCTGAGCTCCAAAAGCAGTTGAACCTGCCCAAGAACCGCCTTATATGTGACATGCCCACCAGGTGGAACTCAACGTTGGCCATGCTGCAGCAGCTGCACACGCAGCAGAGGGCCATCAATGAGTACCTGTGCGACTACGGCACCAGGACAGGGTCAGGGGAGCTCGGTTTTTTCTCACCACGCCAGTGCGGCATGATCAGGGATGCATGCACTGTCCTGTCACCGTTTGAGGAGGCCACAAGGATGGTGAGCAGTGACAGTGCATGCATCAGTGACACTGTACCTCTTGTCCACCTCTTGGAGCATACGCTGCGTGGAATAATGGACAGGGAACTTGAGGCAGAACAGAGGAAGGAAGAGGAGGACTTCCTTGCCTCTCAAGGCCCTCTTTATCCAGACAGTGTTCCTGCTGTGCCACCCATCACACAGGAAGAGGATGAGGAGGAGGAAGAGGAGGAGGAGGATGATTGTGTCAGCATGGAGGTGGAGGCTGGCACTCAGCATCAGCAGCAGCAGCAGCAGTCTTGTAGGGATGATTTACAGTCCCAAGAAACACGTGGACTTGTACGTGGCTGGGAGGAGGTAGCTGCGGATCATGTTGTCCTTAGTGACCCAGAGGACTCCGGACCGAATGCCTCAGCTAACCTACGCTGCATGGCCTCCCTAATCCTGCAAAGCCTGCGGAAGGATCCTCGTATTCTTCGGATCAAGAAGAGGGACCATTACTGGCTGGCCACTCTCCTTGATCCATGGTACAAGGGTAAGGTTGCCGACCTTATCTTGACATCGCAGAGGGAGCAGAGGATGAGACATCTCCGGGAGGCCTTGCAGAAAGGTCTGTGCAACGAGTTCCCAGAGACTGGGAGGTTACAAACTCCTGGTCCTGGACAACGTGTTGCTGAGGCATCGGTCAGAAGGAGCGGTGGAGAAGGTGGCCATCTGACTGATGCTTTCAGACAATTTTTTAGTCCGCAGCCCCAAGGTATGATCGGTTCCAGCAACCATCGCCAGCGTCTGATTTACATGGTGCAGGAATACCTAGGGGCAAGGTCAGACTTGGACACCTTTCCCACCAAAAATCCTCTGGCTTACTGGGTCTTGAGGATGGATCACTGGCCAGAGCTTGCACAGTATGCAATTGAGCTACTGGCCTGTCCTGCATCCAGCGTTCTTTCGGAACGCACCTTCAGTGCTGCTGGTGGCTTTGTTACCGATCACAGGGTGCGCCTGTCCACCAAATCATTTGATCGACTGACCTTCATCAAGATGAATCAGTCTTGGATCACCCACAGCTACCAAGCACCTGAAGCTGATGTAACCGAATAATTTTTTTGGAAATATCACATCCCTTCAAGACTGCCTATGCTGATGCTGAGTGACTGTCCTGTTATGTTGATTGTCTATCCTCTTCCTCCTCCACTGATATGTTGGAAGAACATTTCTGGTTCTGGGTGATGCCATCAGCCCAATTTTTCTGCCCCTGTTTAACAGGGGCGTTTAATTACAATTTTTGATGCAATGCTTTGCAGCAGGGCTAATTCCTGCAATAAAACTAGAGTATATGGGAGAGGTTGCAGTGTGGTGGCACCAGCACCAGTGCCTAAAGCCCAATTTTTCTGCCCCTGTTTAACAGGGGCGATTAATTACAATTTTTGATGCAATGCTTTGCAGCAGGGCTAATTCCTGCAATAAAACTAGAGTATATGGGAGAGGTTGCAGTGTCGTGGCACCAGCACCAGTGCCTAAGGCCCAATTTTTCTGCCCCTGTTTAACAGGGGCGTTTAAGTACAATTTTTGATGCAATGCTTTGCAGCAGGGCTAATTCCTGCAATAAAACTAGAGTATATGGGAGAGGTTGCAGTGTCGTGGCACCAGCACCAGTGCCTAAGGCCCAATTTTTCTGCCCCTGTTTAACAGGGGTGTTTAATTACAATTTTTGATGCAATGCTTTGCAGCAGGGCTAATTCCTGCAATAAAACTAGAGTATATGGGAGAGGTTGCAGTGTCGTGGCACCATCACCAGTGCCTAAAGCCCAATTTTTCTGCCCCTGTTTAACAGGGACATGTAATTACAATTCTTGATATAATATTTCACAGGAGGGCCCGTTCCTGTGCCCACCCAGAGTAACTGTGAGGACTTATAGTGTTGTGGCACCAGCACCACAACCACCAAAGGTCAATTTTTCTAAGACTGTTCAACAATGGCATGTAATTACAATTCTTGATATAATCGTTCACAGCAGGGCGCTCCAGCGCCCACCAAGAGTCACTTCGAGGGCTTACAATGTTGTGGCAAAACCAACACCTTGTTCCGCCATTTCTGCAGAGCATATAGGGCAGGCCCCTACTTTCAAACATCCTATTACAAACATCTCCTACTTGCAAACGGAAGGAGACAACAGCAAGTGAGATGAAAAAAGATGGACGACAAAACAAATTATACAGGGGTGATAACCTTTCCCTATGTTTTCCAAAAAGCTTAAAAATATTTCTTTTGACTGGAGCTACACTTTAAAAATGTACCAGTTGAAAATTACAAACAGATTCAACTTAACACAACAAACCTACACAGTCCCTGTCTTGTTTGCACCGCCTGTATACTGCTGTTCTGAGTATATAGGGCCTGGGGGCCACACGCATTTCCTTTTTTTGGGTACGGGGTTCCCTTTAATATGCGTACAAGACCCAAAGGGGCTGTTAATGGGCAGGGAGGGCTACCCATGCCATTTTTCTCAATGGTTTTCAACCATATTGCAGGAACCAGATATAACATTAAAACCGCAAGCAGTTTTCAATGATGTTATTTCTGTTTAATGTCATTTTGTGCAGGGACTGTTCTAAACACGGGAAACACGTGGCACTTCACAGGCATACTACAGACACCCCCCAGGCACCATATTTAAAGGAATATTTCACTTTTTTTTCACTTTAATCGTCATTAAAATCAGTGCTCCCGCCAAAACGCCCATTTTTAAAAACATTTTAGGCATTGACCCATGTCCCCTGGGGCAGGAGCCAGGTCCCCAAACCCTTTTTAGGACAGTATCTTGCATATTAGCCGTTAAAATTAGCACTTTTAATTTCGAACGTTCGAGTCCCATAGACTTCAATGGGGTTCTAAAGTTCGTACGAATTTGGGGTCCGTTCGAAAGTTCTGGTGCGAACAGAACCGGGGGGTGTTCGGCTCATCCCTAGTCGTCAGTAGTCGGCCATCTAGAGCATTCAACCTACCAATATGAGTCACTGCATGTTGTCCTTTGGCCAGCCAGTCTAACAATCTACCATTTTTGTCCCCATGCTCGAAAACCCTTTGGGCTCCATCCAGCATACATTTTTTTGTGAGAACGATTCTAAGTATAGATAACTACCTCATAGTACACTGCCAAGAGACATAATTAGCTTGGTCAGGGGATAACACATTCACTACTATAAGCTGAAAGGTCAGGGATCTATGCAATAGGATACTAACACCCCTAGCATAGTTTGAATAAGATGCATGATAATGTGCACAGACCAATGCCCTCTTCAGACTCAGGAATCGAGACCCCACAAGATGAGTCTCCTGCAAGATACACACCTGGGGGTTAAGTTTCCACAGATAGTTAAACACTAGTGAGCGTTTAATAGCTGAGTTAAGCCCCCTTGTATTCCATGACAACATTGCACATTTAGCCATAGTTAAGAGGGCTAATGAAATAAAGGATGCATGAAAGCAGCAGTATCCACATCCTCCCCGCAGTAGGGAAGTGACCTATGCCCACATGGCCTATGGAGGTAGCCGATACTCCACAAGTAGAGGCAGCATCATACCTGAGTATTTCACTTGTAATAGTAAAGATAAGCGATACAAGACCAACACAAAATGATAAAAAACAGAAAATAAAACCAACCATGGCCAGCAACTGCCAACCTTACCCACCCCCCACCCCGAGCCTCTCGGAACATTAAGAATCACTTAAGTCCCAAACTTAGTCCAAGGACTGTGTAATCCATAAACATCAGGAGGTTAACATTGCGATAGAGCAACTTTCCTGCAGCTCGAGCGGCCCTAAGCAGTTAATCTCGGTCCCGAAAGTTAAGCAACTGGAGGATGAAAGTGTGAGGCGGAGTTCCCTCGGGGCCCGGCCTAGACAGGACATGATGGACCCTTTCCATAGTGAAGTACGGGGAGAGTTGGGGTGCAGGCAGTAGGGAATGTAGCAGACTATCACTCCTGGTTCCTTTAATAGGCTCTGCTGGTGTCTCCAACTCCTGTATCCCCTTCTCAGAGCGTCTCCCGTTTCACCATAATCATTTTGTAAGATAAAACAGAAAGGCTCCCATAGCGTAACTCCATATAAAATTTTAATTCAAACACAATAAAATAAAGGTAACAAACTCACAAATTTCCAGCTGAATATAAGTGTGTATATTGTAACGAGCCGGCCGGCTCTCTCTTGCTTACACTGCCCGCCCTTCCTGGCCAACGGGGAATGACAGTGACGTCGTTTCGTCAAAAATGACTTCTTCCTATTAAAGGGACCAGGAGTGATAGTCTTGTTTAAGCTCGTATGATCTCCCTAAAAAGAGATCTTGTCAGCTGGTAAGCCTCACTGAATCTGGTAGTGGATGAACCTCTTTCTCCGGGTGCACCTGCTATATACCTGAAAGGTGTTTTACAGAGTCACTTAAATGGACTGAAATCTCATCTCCTTGTCTCTCTCCCTTTTCTTTGGACTGTTCAAGTTTTTTTAATTAATTTTTTAATTTAATTTTTTCTGCACCATTTGCGGTTATATCAATTTCTTTTTTGTAAACAGGATATATTATGTTATATTATTATTCTGGCACTATATAAGTTCTAGCGCAGCTTTTCTTTTGAACTAATGCCGCGTACACACAAATGTTTTTTCTGACTCTGACGGTTTTTCAGACGGAATTCCCCTCAAGCTCAAGCGGTCTTGCCTAAACATGATAACACCAAATTCCAACCGACAAGAATGCAGTTACGTACACTACATACGACGGGACTAGAAAAGGCAAGTTCAATAGCCAGTGCGCCACCCTTTGGGCTCCTTCTGCTAATATTGTGTTTATCTTGTGTTAGTAGAAGTTTGGTTAGAGACAATTCACGCTTTTCAGCCTCATGCTTTTCAGATTGTTGCTTCTCTTCAGTTTGTGCTTGTGGGTTCGTATCTGTTCTTTGGTGCGTGTAGTCAGTTTGCATTTGTTTGTCAGTGCGTGCTATTTATAGTAGTACCGTATTTGATTTTCCTTGCGTTCTGGTCCTCTAGTTTCTGATTTTCAGCTTGTTTTTTCAGTGCTTTCTGTTTAGTTCATTCTGACCAGCCGACCGTTTTGAAGCCATGTTGCGGGTACGTACCCATTGTAGAGTTCGTGCTGTGTGGGGCCCTGATGATTTCAGGACTTATCTCAAGATGACAGACCCCATTTTTCACGGTCTGTTGGCTTTGCTCACCCCTTATATCAGCAGGCATGATACTTGCATGCGGCAAGCCATCACTCCGGAGCAGAGGCTAGTCGCCACGTTGCGGTACTTGACAACTGGAAGAAGTCTACAGGACCTCAAGTTCTCTGCAGGCATCTCCCCCCAGGCTCTGGGGATCATTATTCCAGAGACCTGTTCTGCCATCATTCAGTCCCTGCAGAAGGACTACATTAGGGTCAGTTTTCTCCTTTTGCTAATGTATTTTATTTCTTTCATCATTCCCTAATTACCCTGATTGTAATATACTGTGTAAAGCCCCCTTTATCCTCAGGCATTCTCAAAGCTTTTAATGCTTCTTTTTTGGCCTTCATGCATATTTGCCTTCACCAACCTCCCCAGCATGCTATCCTGGGCCCATACACACCTAGTCTAGTCACTTAACAATGTATTTTGTCAGCTCCATTGTAGTAATTTACCCTAAACACCCCCTAAAATATGTACAAATGTTATTTGAGTCCTTAAATTCAGGCAAAAGGCTTTTTTTTGGCGGGCCCAAAATCATTTGGGTGACCACATGATGGGGCCATTCCCACAGAGGGCCCTCACCCCGGAGAAGAGGGTTTTTAATTACCGGCTGGCCAGAGCCAGTAGAGTTGTGTAGAACGCGTTTGGGATCCTGGCTAGCCGGTTCCGCCTGTTTCAAACAGCTATAAATATGGCGGAATACAAACTGAACTACATAATTTTGAGCTGCTGCATCCTGCACAACTTTTTAAAAAGAAACAATGCTAATTATGTTGCAACAGTTGGGCCTGAGGCCAGACTTAGTAATGAAACACTGACGGCCCTGGAAGAGGGCCACCCTGGTTTGCCCCCCCAAAGCGCCCGTGAAGTGCGGCAAAAATATTTACAATATTTTACGGGTAGGGGGGCCATTGCTTTGCCACCCAATTTAGAATAAATTTTATTTTTTATCAGATAAATTCTGGATTTTCATTTACTGCTTGGGTTTAATTTTTCTGTCTCCTAGGTTCTCCTATTGCACTTATAGTGCCAAGTGTTTTTTTCCATTATTAAATAACACCCATTGTCACTGTAAACAACTTTATACAAAAACTAGTATTGATTATTGAAAGAAGAAACCACACATTTTGAGTATAAAATCTTTTATTCTGTGCACATGTACATGTGCGTTGTAAAACATATTTTTGGTAAAAACACCAATTCTTGTTTTCTTTTTTTAATGAAAATTTAGGGTACATAAACAGGCATGTTTCAAAACATAACATACACAGCTCTGGAACTTACAAAGTTCAACATTTAAACACTGAAGACACTTGATCTTGCCTTCATCAGATGGGGTGAAGTCACCCCGTAAAAGCCAAATTTTGAAGATGCACACAATTTCAGAGCCAAACTGGGGATTTCCCTTCTGATCCCATGCCTAATGTCAACATGTGCTATCTCTCATCACCGGGGATAAATGGACGTGTATTGGGGGTGCAACCACTTCCTTTCTCCTTGAGTTTCGAGGAAAGTATTGCAGCCACAAAACACGTACATTGAGATTCCTTGATGCCAGATAGCATATGTTAACACACTGTGTGCATCTTCAAAATTTGGCTTTTAAAATGTTCTTCAGTTTTTGTCCAGTCTCAATTGTTTTTTGCTTTATACAGTCTAAATCCTGACTATAACACATTGGGGCTGATTTACAAAGCATTTGCACCATGAGTTGAGGCGCACGCCGGCGCGCAACGGCCATTTTTGTATTCACAAAGCATTTGCGCCTGTAACACAGCGCAATTCCCCGTTTACTATGAGCATGCCGGCGCACGGGCGGCCGCGATCTGTGCGCCGCTTTAGACCTGGAGCACGGCACCTTTAACTCAGAATTAAAAGAAGCTAAAAAAAGTGCCAATATTATGGGGGTGATGTGGGGTGATGTGGGGTGATGTGAGGAAGTATAGATATGACTGTCCAAGTAACAACTATGCCCAAAATAGAACGGAAAATTAACTTTCTTTGAGCAAGCTTGCTGCGTCTGCAAATACACTCAGAACTGCGCTAAGTCAATTTATGCACTGCGCATGCGCAAGCGGCATTTGCGCTCGTTTATGTGCTCTGGTTCACTGCACCGGCAAAACCTTAGTGCCCTCAACATTGGGAGGATGCTTTGGGGTCCCCCCCAAAGCACCTTGTCGCCATGTTAATGAGGACAAGGGCCTCCTCCCCACAACCCTGGCCGGTGGTTGTGGGGGTCTATGGGTGGGGGGGCTTATCGGAATCTGGAAGCCCCCTTTAACAAGGGGACCCCCAGATTCCGGCCTGGTACGGTTCAGGAGGGGGGCCTCTTTTCCTGCGGCCTGCCATAAGGGTCTGGTATGGATTTTAAGGGGGACCCCCACGTCATTTTTTTGTTCCCCTTAAAATCCATATGCTCTTGGAGGGGAGCCATGCCGTTTTTTTTTAAATTAAAGTTGCCTGGCCTGGGGGCGACTTAAAGTCGTGTTGTAAGTTGCCCCAAATCGTGCTGTGATTCACACTCAAGTCGTGTCCAAGTTACCTCCCACAGTCGCGCTGGAAGTCGTGTTGCCCCTGTGTGAATGGACTGTTAATGATACGGCGCGTATTATTATGAATTGCGCCGGCATATTATGCGCTGCGCTTATGCGTGCACTGGTTCATACGCTCGCTTGATAATTTATCTGGTGCACAAATGGAGGTATGAACCGGCGCAGCGCATTCATCTTAGTAAATCAGCTCCATTATCTCTTGGATTAGCCTTTGGGCACTGTCACTGGTGAAATTATGAGATTGTTCTTCCACAACCTGTACATCACCTAAAAAATAAAATACACACCATGTATTATAAAAATGTATGCATGCGCTCTATTACCTGAATCAGGGTTGTCAGACACTCACCTGTTGTGGTGACAATCTCCACCACCTCTCCATCCTCCACATCCTCAGATTGTGGTGACCTCTGTTCCCCTTCTTAAGGAGGTGGGGGGGTCCCTGGTGTGCTGAGACATCCTGAGTCTTTGCTCCCCTATGAGAATGAAACAAAAGGTATATTTAGCACACAAATGTTTGAGGCCAGAAATAGGAATATGAAACATTGCTGGGAAGTGGGGTAGAGTTCCAAGTTGAAGACATGATTAATTCCCTTAACCCAGCTGGAATACTTACCTTTTTTTGGACAAGTTTCACACATAAACACACCTGTGTGGGACACCATAAAAAATGTGCTCTGGTGCCCTACACTAGGGCTCCTGAGTCCAGATGTGTAAACAGCTTCTGAGTGTCCTCTCCTTACATTCCACTGAATCTAGTTTGCTATTCCTTCTAGCTTCAAACACATCTAGACAACAATGTCCTAAACTTTTTTTTAAATACAAATTATCATGAGCAAATGTTAGTTAACCCTGTATCTGGCAAAAACATCATATTTAGTTGGCAAACAAACAATGTTTACTACGAATGATTACTGTGCCGCCCACGGACATGAAAGTAGCCATTTTAAACTGTACAACAGTAAAGAAAAGCACATGGTGCAGCATGCAAGTAATAATAATAATAGGAACACACGACAAGTACTTACTTTTTAGAAGAACTTTCTTGATCCTTCTGTACTGATTCTGCTCCCTTAATTTGAGGTCTGACCAACGTTTCCTTAGTTGCTCCTTGGATTGTCATACCCCAAAATTCCGCCGCAGACTCTTCACAACTTTAGTCATGATCTTGGCCTTTCTTACATTTGGGTTTGGGTATGGTCCATACTTCCCATCATAGTCGGCGATCTTCAATATGCCCACCATCTCCACCATCTCTTAAAAAAGGACATATTTGTGGCCTTAAATCTTCTCCCCCAGGATTGGGCCGTTTCTTGCTCCGGGCTTTTCTCCTCCTCCTTATTACTGCTATTAAGCACCTGCTGTGTCTCCGCCGTGTCATTTCTCTTACTGCGAAGAAAGAGAAGGCCACGGGCGGAGTTTCACGGGCATGCGCGGTGTATATAAAGCGTAACACGCGTGTGTCTACGTACGATCTGTGAGCGGAGGATGACGTAACGGGAGCGACAATCGTTATAACGAAGGTACAATTTTAAGTTCGTGCCTCAGTGGCCTATACTGTTTATAGATTGAGGCCTATATTGGGTCAAGATTAGGAGAGTTTCTCCTGACATTAGGGTTTGTCTTGAGTTGTGTATTGCAGAGAAAATGGATCCCTTCAATGATAGAGAATTTCTAGAAAGATTCATTGATATGTAGATGGAACTGCCCTGTCTTTATTTTTAATAATAAAACAAAGAGGAAGGCAGCGCTGGATCAATTGGTGGAATATGTGAAGCCGGTGATCCCCACGGCAGACATCCCTATTTGAAATCCCTAATTGCTGGCCTGAGGAACACTTATAATAGGGAGCACAAGAAGGTCCAGGATTCCCTGAGATCAGGAGCTGCAGCAGATGCCATTTATGTCCCCAGGCGGTGGTACTATGACAGACTGCATTTTCTGGTAGGCCAGACTGAACCCAGGCCAGCACTCTCCAGTCTTCCTTCAAGGCTTCCTTCCCCCCCAAGCTGAGGCTTCTGAAGCCCAACCTGGGACTTCCAGGCAGAAACATGTGGAGGAGCCCAGCTTGAGTCAGGTATAGCATTCTTCAAAATATTTCTGTTTGTCAAATTAATGATGTTAAATATATGTTAGTTTTAATCACTAATTTCTGATTTCACAAAGTGTTTTACATATCAATAGACAGTAGTGGCCACAAACGATTGTGACAAGAATGAAAAATGCTGGGGTCAGAATGATAGTCTTTTCTATTTATAGTGTGTGATTGATGACCAAAAACCTAAAATTATGTATCATTTTTCATACACAGGAAAGCCTCAGCCAGGATGAGGAAAGTGGCAGCCAGGAGGTGGCCAGGCCCAGTAGCCTGCCAGAATCACAGGTCCCTCTCCTCTGCCTTCCACAAAAAAGTGTCAGGAAGAGGAGTCACGTGAAGGAGACAGCAATTTGCCTATTTCTGAAGGCTACTGCGGCCCTCGCAACCCCCCACAGTGTTCAAGAGGACTTTGCCTACATTACAGCATGCAAAATGCTGGAAATGGAGGAGGGCCAACGCCTCTTATGTGAGGAAGTGATCTTGCAAGCTCTAAATAAGGGGTTGAGGGGCCAACTCCCAAGACAAACCCACATTTGTGAGTTGAACTATGGTCCTCCTCCTCCAGGTCCTACTCCTCCTCCTACACCTCCTGACACACCTCCAACACTAGAGCCACAGCCTGGAAGGATGAAAAAAACAATAAGGGGCTTATGGACTTTTTAGGCACCATAGACAACACAAAATCAATAATATAAAATATATACTTTATTGTTTAAAACATAGCTTAAAACCATATTTCACAATAATACTCATAATTATTTTATATGACATACAACAATAACCGCTAACTAAATTCCATTCATTTACCAAAAAGGCTCTAGAAATAGTAATAAACAATATACATTGGCTCAAATGTTTTTCATATACAGAAATAGTCACGGTATAGTATGCATTGTTTGAAGAAAAGGCTCAACATGTTTCGTGTGAATTACATGCTTCTTCTGGAGCTTGTGTTATTGTGACTAGCAAAAACAATGAAAAAGCAAAAATTATATAAATATAAATACAAATAACAATCATATTGAAATAATATAAGAAAAAAGAATGACAAAAAACACATGGGTATACGCTGTCTAGGACCCTTTAGGGTGTGTCGGGGGTACACCAGCCACAGTAGGGAGGCAAGGAGCAAAAGGTCACCATGAGGGCGTGTATAACATAATACAAAAAGTGCTCAAGTGTTTGAAAACATATACTGTCAAAAAACTCACTCAGAGAGCTGCTTTTGATGGAGGATATTAAAAATCCGGACTACACCCCATATGGAAACCACTGCATATCCGCCAATGACAGTCATGTAAGGGAAGAGGTTTGAAAGATCCATGGATCAAGCCTCAACCCAAAAATATTATATCCTAAAGGAACCTATAAATAAAAGGATTGAGCAGAGCATGATATACCATTATTTTGTGTGAAGAGAAATCACACAAATTATGTTAGTAAGCTTATAATAGGAATTATATTAATTATATTTATTATATCAATCTTATTTAAAATAAATGCTAATCGTTATTATAAATATTATATTATTTAGTGTATAGCTGGAATTAATTAATTAATCATAGACATATAGCAATGTGTATAAATGTATATCTCTGCTGCAGCGGGATAAATAAAGTTTTACAAGCTCCTATGCAGTAATTTACAAGTTGTAAACAATAAAGCACTCACCACAGACACAAGCTGTGATGTGGCCAGGATACTTATTTCGCTAGATGGACATAGGTTCATAAAAACTCTGGATGGAAAATCATAGTGATAGGCAGTGCAGCATGAAGGGGGGGGGGGGGGGGGGGAGCTCCCACCGGAGGTCAGAGCTGGGTAGTTGAAGTGTAACCAGTGGAGTATCTGCAATTATATAGTAGAGCATAATAAATCCCCAGAAGTACCTTAATATAATCAATAGTATATACATAAACCGAGTTACCCGTTTTTTTTCATTCTCATGCTATATTGGGACGTGGCACAGACTTACACCTTCATGTATCCACAGTACCACTCTGTGTGCTTTGATACATTTACTAAGTGTTCTGACAGCCTGGAAGGAACCGTCTAAGGAAGACCAGAGAGTGATGGCCTGGGTTCAGTCTGGTCTGACAAAATATGCAGGCTGTGGTATGACCACAGCCTGGGGACAGATATGTCATCTGCTGCTGTTCCTGATCTCTTGTAGTCCTGGACCGGATTGTGCTCATTATTATAAGGACTCCTCGGGCCAACAATTTTGACTGTAAAATAATTGATGTGTGCCCTGGGGTACAAAGGCTTCACAAATTTCACCAGTTTTGCTTTCCTCTTTATTTTGTTGTGACCCAGAATAAATGGCTATTTTGAGTTCTTCTTCAAAAGGGACATTTTGTTTGTGAGTAGGCAGGTACATTTCAAAAATACAATGTCAAGTTAACAAGGGACACCAACACCAAACAACCTCCTTGAGATTTAGAAATACAAGATTATAATGGTGTTGTGGAAACATGACATACAAAAAAATGGAGATCACTATAAAATAATTTGCCAAAACAAAAAAAACAACAGGAGATCTTGATTAAAATATTTTTTTATTCTAAACATTATTATGGAAAATCTGGCTTTTAAAAAAAATATATATTATTCATGAGATCACGAGAAATAATAAAGAAAGATGTTTGTGAGAACTCTGTGTGAATATGAGCAGCAAAACAACTTCATTCTTCTAGCATTATAAAGAAGAAGAGAATGCGCTGAATGATCTGTGTGACGAATGTGCGATCTCCATTTCGAACGCTAGTTTTACAAGACCATGCGGTTCTGTCTCGTACTTGATTCTGAGCATGCGTGTTTTTTTTGCGCGTCATACACATGATCGGAATTTCCGACTTTTTCCGTCTGAAAAATTGAGAACCTGCTCTCAATCTTTTGCTGGTGGAAATTCGGCCAGAAAAATTCCAATGGAGCATATTCAAGGTTGCATTTTGCGACGAAAAGCTCTCGTCGATCTTTTGCTGCCCGAAATTCCGACCGCGTGTATGCTGCTTAAGTGTCATTTCTGACAAAATCTGACAGAATCACTTCTAACAAATTTGACACCAAGAGAAAAAAGGTGTCAGGGGAGGGATACCCAGCTGATTGACAGTCTCAGCTCTGTTCCTGTGTGCTGTGTAAAGGGGGGAGTGTCCCTTTCCTCCAGTCACCTCCAGTCCTCACTGAGCTCTGCAGAGTGTCATGCCAGCTCTCTGCCCCTTTTTTTAACTCTCAGAAAAGCTTATAAATTCAGCACTTTGAACGGATGTAGAAAAGAGAAGACCGCAGATAGACAAGTACAACTTATATAGCTCCTTCTCCTGGAATGAGAACTCTGTCCCCTCCACCAGACTCGCCAGGACCTTGGGTGGGATGACTACCTGTTCCTCTGCTGGTAATGAGGAACAGGACTCTGTAGCAGGCTAGGTGGTATCTCTGCTGTCAGGTGACTGAATAGCACCGGTCACAGGCACATCCTCTGGCTAGTCCTCCAATGCAGGGTGGATACAAAGCTCGACCCCAGTGATAGTGGTAGAGCTGTCCTTGGGGGATCCCCGGCAGGTGACATACCTCTCCTTCTTGCTGGCTTGTCTTTGTTATTAACCATCTCAGCGACTTGCCAGAGGGCACTCATAGCTCACATGGCTTTTCCCTACATGCAAGCACCTTAAAGAGGAATGCCCAGCAATTTCCACTATGGGCCCAGGGTGTCATTACAGTTCTTAGAGCCCCACACTCTGCACACACAGGGACTAGAGTTTCAATGGCCTCAGGGTAACACACTGCCAGACACCTCCTTGGCATCACACAGGCCAATGTTTAGGGAGAGGTCTCTGATGATAGGTGGTACATAGTGAGGTCATGCTGGTGGTTGCAGAAAAGAACATTGCAGACTATGGCCTGCCTAAGGTCTGCATATCTGTTTTTTGTTTGGAGAGGCAGGAAGAAGTTTCCCCCAATTTCTTTTTTAAATTGGTCCTGACGTTTCATTTTTATGGTGATAAACATAAAGTAGGTGAGGATAAAAAGAGAAGAGCCCTTCCAAATCACATATACAGTGGGCCACATAAAAAATGATTCAGATCAGGTTGTGTTTGTCATAGTACAGTTATGAACCATTATTCCTCTAGCGATCTTTGACACTGAACTTAGGTATATGTACTTCTTAACTTCTATCCCATGATTTGGAAAGATGTTTTTAGATACAAAGAAATACAACATACGATTCAAAAGCACTTCTATTGTTTTTTAAATGTTACCGTTTTTAGAAGTGGTTATGGATGGTTTCGTAAGAGTTAACAGATGGACCCTCAATGCCTTGCCATGAAAATAACTTACACTTCATTGCCTTGCGGTTTGCTGTGTGTTTACCTCACTTGTTCCAAAAGCTTTGATGCTGGATTGAACATGTGAAGTGTCAGTGTGGAAAATGTTTGTTTTGGCTCAAAGCAGAAAACAAATGTAAGACTGAAATATTTTAGGGGAGAGAAAAAAGTGAAGCTTATGTGTGATCAACAGAACAATTGTTCTGTCTGTTCTGGATAGTACTGGAAAAAAAACATACTGCCATTATACTGCTAGTCAGTGGCAGCTGCTGTTTTTTTGGGGGGGGTGGTGGCAAACAATCCACCTGCCGCCACCCAGCAATTACGAACGGAAGCCCGTCAATCCCCCCCCACAGTCAGTCGTCTGGTTGGTGTGAGTCACTTAGGGCCTCGCACTTACCCCATCTTGAGGGCAGCGGGGTGGGTGGCAGCACCTTCTCTCCATGCTGTGGGCTGCTTGTTTGCTGCTTGGTTCCCCTGCGTGCATCTTCTCCTTCCTCTTCTCCATGCGCTGTGCTTCTCCTGCCAGCCAATCTGATAGGATCTCCTTCCAGCCAATCAGGTGACGGGTCTCATGACTCGCTTCCTGATTGGCTTGTAGGAGATTCAGTGTTATAATAGCGAATATTCATTCACTAATGTAACACAACTGGGTGTGCCCTGAGACCACCCTTTTTCAAAAAACCTATTGGAGCCTCTGCTTCAACCCCATCCCCCCCCCCCATTTGAATCCATGGATCCGGTACCCCTGCATGTAGATCAGATAGGGACACAGACACATGGATAGGGGGGCAGCACCCAATGCGCCCCTGGTGGACGGGCCACCACTTCTGCTAGGAACCTGGTCTGGGAAATAAAGTATAACTTAACCACTTGCCGACCGCCGCACGACGATGTACGTCGACAGAATGGCACGGGCAGGCATAAGGGCTTACATGTACGTCCTTGCCTGCCCGCGGGTCGGGGGCCCGATCGGGCCCCCGCCCAGTGCCTGCGGCGGTCGGTATTCGTTCGGGAGCGATCCCGGACGAGGGGACGGCCATTCATTCATGGCCACCCCCTCGCGATCGCTCCCGACGAATGAAAATGTCCCGTGACATCACTTCCTCTCCTGTAATGTAAACACAGGAGAGGAAGTGATGTATTCTCTCCTCCGTGTCGGTATTTTTCGTTCCGGCACCGAGGAGAGAGCATCGGTGAGTTGCACAAGCACTACACTACACAGTAGAACATGCCAGGCACACTCACACACCCCCTTTACCCCCCGATCACCCCCCAATTACCCCTGCCCCCCCAGTCACAGTGACACCAATAGCTTTTTTTATTTTTTATTTTTGCATTGGTGTCATTTGTGACTGTAATAACTGTTAGGGCAGTTAGGGTTAGCCCCCTTTAGTTCTAATGTGCCCCCCTAACCCCCCCAATAAAGGTTTAACCCCGTGATCACCCCCCGTTGCCAGTGTCACTAAGGCTGGGTTCACATTGCAGCGGTTTATGAGAACGAATGTGATTCGCACCGCACTGCAGTGCAAATCACATCCGATCTCTGTGCGATTCGAGTTCAGCCATACAGATAGTATGGCTGAATTTGTGTCGCACCCGCCGCACCCGCCGCAAATTCGCACGGGACCCTTTTTTTGGCCCGCAGCAGAATCATCACTGCGATATGCGAACTGATCTGGGGGTGTCATTAACATTTCACTGACACTCCCAGCAGTTCGCATAGGGCAGTGTGAACTGCCGCCGGGAGGCATGCGATGCGGGAACCCGCCGCGGATTCATGGCGTTCCCGCATCGCTCCAGTGTGAACACAGCCTAATAAGCGATCATTTTTCTGATCGCTGTATTAGTGTCACAGGTGACGCTAGTTAGGCAGGTAGGTATTTAGGTTCGCCGCAGCTTTTTATAGCGCCAGGGACCCCCATATACTACCGCATAAAGCCCCCTGATTTCCCCCTAGTTAACGCTTTCACCAGTGATCACCATATAACTGTTACAGGTGACGCTGGTTGGTTAGTTATTTTTTTATAGTTTCAGGGCACCCGCCATTTATTACCTAATAAAGGTTTAACCCCCTGATCACCCGGCGGGTGTCATTTGTGACTGTAATAACTGTTAGGGCAGTTAGGGTTAGCCCCCTTTAGTTCTAAGGTACCCCCCTAACCCCCCAATAAAGGTTTAACCCCGTGATCACCCCCCGTCGCCAGTGTCACTAAGGCTGGGTTCACATTGCAGCGGTTTATGAGAACGGATGTGATTCGCACCGCACTGCAGTGCAAATCACATCCGATCTCTGTGCGATTCGAGTTCAGCCATACAGATAGTATGGCTGAATTCGTGTCGCACCCGCCGCACCCACCGCAAACTCGCACGGGACCCTTTTTTTGGTCCGCAGCAGAATCGGATCGCATGGGTGTTCACACCATGCGATCCGAGTTTGCAGATCGCACTACGATGTGCGAACTGATCTGGGGGTGTCATTAACATTTCACTGACACTCCCAGCAGTTCGCATAGGGCAGTGTGAACTGCCGCCGGGAGGCATGTGATGCGGGAACCCGCCGCGCATTCGTGGCGTTCCCACATCGCTCCAGTGTGAACCCAGCCTAATAAGCGATCGTTTTTCTGATCACTGTATTAGTGTCACAGGTGACGCTAGTTAGGCAGGTAGGTATTTAGGTTCGCCGCAGCTTTTTATAGCGCCAGGGACCCCCATATACTACCGCATAAAGCCCCCTGATTGCCCCCTAGTTAACCCTTTCACCAGTGATCACCATATAACTGTTACAGGTGACGCTGGTTGGTTAGTTATTTTTTTTTATAGTTTCAGGGCACCCGCCATTTATTACCTAGTCTCACTAGTGTACCCCTAAATTTAGGGGTGTCTACTTTCCAAAATGGGGTCATTTGGGGGGGGGTTTGTGCCATCTTGGCATTTTATGGCCTTCAAAACTGTAACGCCCTTAGAAAGCCTGAAGGCGGTGCTTGGTTTTCGGGGCCCCGTACGCGGCTAGGCTCCCAAAAAGTCCCACATATGTGGTATCCCCGTACTCAGGAGAAGCCGCAGAATTTATTTTGGGGTGTCATTTCACATATGCCCATGGCATGCGTGAGCAATATATCATTTAGTGACAACTTTGTGAAAAAAAAAAAAAAAAAAGTTTGTAATTTTCCCGCAACTTGTGGCAAAATATAAAATATTCCATGGACTCAACATGCCTCTCAGCAAATAGCTTGGGGTGTCTACTTTCTAAAATGGGGTCATTTGTGGGGGTTTTGTGCCATCTTGGCATTTTATGGCCTTCAAAACTGTAATAGGTAGTGAGGAGTGAAGTCAAATATTTACGCCCTTAGAAAACCTGAAGGCGGTTCTTGGTTTTCGGGGCCCCGTACGCGGCTAGGCTCCCAAAAAGTCCCACATATGTGGTATCCCCGTACTCAGGAGAAGCAGCAGAATTTATTTTGGGGTGTCATTTCACATATGCCCATAGCATGTGTGAGCAATATATCATTTAGTGACAACTTTGTGAAAAAAAAATAAAAAAAAATTTAAGTTTGTAATTTTCCCGCAACTTGTGGCAAAATATAAAATATTCCATGGACTCAAAATGCCTCTGAGCAAATAGCTTGGGGTGTCTACTTTCTAAAATGGGGTCATTTGTGGGGGTTTTGTGCCATCTTGGCATTTTATGGCCTTCAAAACTGTAATAGGTAGTGAGAAGTGAAATCAAAAATTTACGCCCTTAGAAAGCCTGAAGGCGGTGCTTGGTTTTCGGGGCCCCGTACGCGGCTAGGCTCCCAAAAAGTTCCACATATGTGGTATCCCCATACTCAGGAGAAGCAGCAGAATTTATTTTGGGGTGTCATTTCACATATGCCCATAGCATGTGTGAGCAATATATCATTTAGTGACAACTTTGTGTAAAAAAAAAAAAAAATATTATTTTTTTTTATTATTCAATCGCTTGAGGCAAAAAAATAAAATATTCAATGGGCTCAACATGCCACTTATCAATTTCCTTAGGGTGTCTACTTTCCAAAATGGGGTCATTTGGGGGGGGTTTGTACTGCCCTGCCATTTTAGCATCTCAAGAAATGAGATAGGCAGTCGTAAACTAAAAGCTGCGTAAATTCCAGAAAACGTACCTTAGTTTGTAGATGTGACAACTTTTGCGCAAACCAATAAATATACAATTATTGACTTTTTTTTTACCAAAGACATGTGGCTGAATACATTTTGGCCTAAATGTATGACTAAAATTGAGTTTATTGGATTTTTCTAATAACAAAAAGTAGAAAATATCATTTTTTTTCAAAATTTGCGGTCTTTTTACGTTTATATCGCAAAAAATAAAAATCGCAGAGGCAATCAAATACCATCAAAAGAAAGCTCTATTTGTGGGAAGAAAAGGACGCAAATTTTGTTTGGGTACAACATTGCATGACCGCGCAATTATCAGTTAAAGCAGCGCAGTGCCAAATTGTAAAAAGACCTCTGGTCATTTACCAGCAAAATGGTCCGGTCTGAAGGTGGTTAAGGTAAGTTTTTTTTTTGGTTAGAATTGAGAGGGATTAGAATACCTGTCAGTTTTTTATTCTGTCTGTGCCCCCATTAGAAAGATTCCCTCTCTCTTTTTGTCATGTTTATCATCATCACCAAACATGAAAGTAAAATAAAATCTCAAATGTTGGGTTGTCACCAGATCCAAGATGAAAAAAAAAAAGGTTTTGCCTTTAGTTCTACTTTAACCACTTCAATACAGGGCATTTTCACCCCCTTCCTGCCCAGGCCAATTTTCAGCTTTCAGCGCTGTAACATTTTGAATGACAATTGTGCAGCCATGCAACACTGTACCCAAATTAATTTTTTATATTTTATTTTTTCCACAAATAGTGCTTTTTTTGGTGGTATTTGATCACCTCTACGGTTTTTAATTGTTTGCGTCATAAACAAAAAAAGAGCGACAAGTTTGAAAAAAATACAATATTTTGGACTTTTTGCTATAATAAATATCACAATTTAAAAAAAATACTTTTTTTTCCCTCAGTTTAGGCCTATATGTATTCTTCTACATATATTTGGTAAAAAAAAATCGCAATAAGTGATTATTGATTGGTTTGCGCAAAAAAGTTATAGCGCTTACAAAATAGGCTATTGATTTATGGCATTTTTATTATTATTTTTTTTTACTAGTAATGGGGGCGATCTGCGATTTTTATCAGGACTGCAACATTGAAGCGGACAGATCAGACACTTTTGACACTATTTTGGGACCACTGACATTTATGCAATGATCAATGCTATAAATATGCACTGATTACTGTATAAATGTCACTAGTAGGGAAGGGGTTAACACAGGGGTCAATCAAGGGGTTAAATGTGTTCCCTATGTGTGTTCTAACTGTGGGGGGATGGGACTGACTAGGGGAGGAGACCGTTCAGTGTTTCTATATACTAAGAACACACAATCTGTCTCCTATCCCCTGACAGGATGTGGGTCTGTGTGTTGGATCTGTGTGTTTACACACACACAGATCCACATTCCTGCTCTGTCACGAGCAATCGCGGATGCCCATGGACATTGAGGCCACCGGGCATGCGCATCAGCTCCTGAGGGACGTGGCGGGCATGTATGCGTGCCTCCTATACCACAGGAAAGCCGAGGGTGTCATATGACGCCCTCCTGGGATAGGAGAGCCACTCTGCAGGCGTCATATTACTTTTTTGCTGGTCAAAGACCAGCCCACTTTTTGCGATTCGGCACTGCGTCGCTTTAACTGACAATTGTGCGGTCATGCAACGTGGCTCCCAAACAAAATTGACGTCCTTTTTTTCCACAAATAGAGCTTTCTTTTGATGGTATTTGATCACCCCTGCGGCTTTTATTTTTTGCGCTATAAACAAAAATAGAGCGACAATTTTGAAAAAAATGCATTATTTTTTACTTTTTGTTATAATAAATATCCCCAAAAATATATAAAATAACCTTTTTTCCCTCAGTTTAGGCCGATACATATTCTTCTACATATTTTTGGTAAAAAAAATCGCAATAAGAGATTATTGATTGGTTTGCGCAAAAGTTATAGCGTTTACAAAATAGGGGATAGTTTTATGGCATTTTTATTAATAATTTTATTTCCTGGTGCCTCCATGGCAGCATACCTGTGACAAGCTCCGCCTTGGCTCCTCCCTCAGGACTAGTGAATATTATAAAAGAAAAGGTTAGTACAGCCCCCGCATTCTCCTTTTTTTCCTCATACCTCATGGCAGTGAATCCTGGTCGGCGTCCTTACCTTCTGCATTCGGCAGCGTCCGTCCGGGTTCAAGCCTCTCCCGGACGCAGTTCCTTCTCTTGGGCAGCTAAATGCGCTTATAAGGTTGGAAGTCCCTTCTGTAGGATCTTTTGGGACAAGCAGTTTGTCTCTTAAGTAAGAGCTTTACCTGCAGTATGGGCGTTCAGGCTCCAGTCTATGGCAGCAGAGGTAGCAGCTTTGCTCTGTCCCTGAGGTTTGTTTTTTCCCTCCAGTCTCATCTGTCCTTCCTCTCTCCTGCGCTCTGTTTCCGCGGTCCCCATAGTCCTAGCAGGCCCCCCTTTCCTTTCCCATGTGTGTTTGTCACTCCCAGACTCACTAGGGGCCGCGCGCGGCGAGTCTGTGTCATTTTATAATAGTCTAGCGTTCCCGCCGTCGTCTGCGCATGCGCCGGCGGGTCGTATGTTTCGACGGTCAGTTCTGACGTTCGGCGCGTGCGCGGTAGCGTCGGAAGCCTCGGCGGCCATCTTTTTTGAGGGCGAATGGTTCTTTTTGCCCTCAGAGTGTCAGAGGAGGAGTTTTAGCACGACATCACTTCCCCTCCTCCTATTTATTTCCCCAGCAGCACAAGTGAAATGCCTGTGGTCAACCAGAGAATTACACTCTAGAGTTCCAGGCTATTCCCACCCCTGTTAAGGTAAGGCATGTTTTAATGCATTTGTTTTTGTACATGTGATCATCCGAATATATTGGTATAGCTCTGATGGAATGTCTCTTTTCACTTAAAAAGAATTAATTTATTAATATATTAAATTATTTAAATCGGAGCCTCCAAAAAAAAAAATATATATATATATATATATAAAAAATGGATTTAAAAAAAAAAAAAAAAAAACACAAAAACACAACACACAGTAACGGGGGGTGGGAATCGTCACTTTTGTAGGCAAATTCCCTTCTTTTCCGTGAATCAGCGCACGACTGGTTGACGCCTTTTTCCTCTGACTCTTTCCTAGCCGTTACCTCTGCTAAGCCGCCTAAACATGAGCCTTTCGCCGCCCGCTCAAGGTCCTACTCTACTCCCAAGGTAAGGACCTACGCCCAGGTAAGTTTAAAAAAAAAAAAAAAAAAAGAGTGCACTAAGGACGATACTTTTGTATTTCAGTCCTGTACGCCAGAAGATGTCTAAGAAGACCTCAAGGCGATATGGAGATGACGATGATGATTCCTGTCACAGCAGAGACAGGTCACCCAGACATGGGCATTACAGAAGCGGCAGGAAAGCTTCAGCTAAGAGGCGCCGTCATTCGCGCTCCCCGAGACCTAGACCTACCAGATGTCAGGCCTGCGGAGGCTCCCCACTTCCGGACAAACTAATTTGTCGAGACTGCCTCAGAGACTATGCAGCAGACAGAGAGTCTGAGAGCCTACAGGTGGCAGATCTCCTTAAAAAGGCAGTAAAAGACTCCCTTACGGAATTGGTCGCTACAAGGCCGACACAACAACCGGCATCTCCTCCTCAGGAGCTGATGGCTGAGGCCTCCATTCCTGGTCCATCCACCAGTGGAAGTGGTCGTCTGTTCCCTCCCTCCTCCTCTAAGCATCAGGACGAAATGGCCATTTCAGAGGATTCCTCAGATGACACAGATGCCTCCGGCTTTGCCTTTGCCATGGTCCAGCCCTATGTGCAGGCCATTAAACAAGCAATCGGTTGGGAGGATTCCAACGTGGAGGTCAGGAAGTCCAAATCATACTTCCCCTTCCTTAAGCGCCAGATCTCCTTCTTCCCTCTTATGGAGGAAATCAGGGAGGTGATCGAGGAAGAATGGGGGAGGACAGACAAAAGACTTTCCACCAATCGATTGGGAAAATTATACCCTCTCTCCGAGGCAGATTCCAATATGCTGGACGGCCCGCCGGTGGTAGATGCCGCAGTGGTAAGGCTGGCCAAGAACGTCACTTTACCCCTAGATGATTCAACCTCCTTCAAGGACCCTCTGGATAGAAGGATGGACCTTGACCTTAAGAAGGCCTACCAGATGGCAGGATATGCCTGTAAACCTGCAATAGCTCTGACATCAGTGTCCAACGCACTACGCGTCTGGACAGATAATATAGAGTCGGCAATCCAACAGGATATCCCTAAAGAAGAGATAATAAGGGCATTGGATGAGCTGAAGCTCTCAGCCGACTTCATTGGAGAAGCCGCCATCGATTCCATTCGTTGCTCCGCAAGGGCAATGCTTCACACAGTAATGGCCAAAAGGGCACTGTGGCTAAAACCATGGGCAGCGGACGTTGCCTCGAAGCAAAATTGGTGCAAGATACCTTTTGACGGTAAAGCCTTGTTCGGGGAAAAACTCGACAAAGCCATCTCTCGGGTCACCGGCGGAAAGTCAGGCCTACTTCCTCAAGACAGGCGATCTAGACGTTTCAGATCCTCTGCACCAAGGTTCCAATATTCCAAAAATAGGGACTACCGACAATCAAGACAAGGGAAAGGCTTCAGGCACAACTGGAAGAGCACACAGTAGACGTTTCTCAAGTCCAGGAGGCAGAGGCCGGTACCTACCCCACAGGAGCCATCAAAATCTTTTTGACGCCAGGCCAGCCCAAGTGATCCCTGTGGGGGCCAGGTTGAAACAGTTCTCAAAGATTTGGGAACAAAAATGCAGGGATCCCTGGGTAGTTGCAACAGTCAAACACGGTCATTCCTGGTCCTTCCTAAACCAACCCCCCAAGGACTATTTTTCTCCGACAAGGGTGTCAAGATCTCCTCAAAAGGCGGAAGCTCTGAAGCGATTTCTTCTTTCCCTACAGGAACAACGGGCAGTAGTTCCAGTGCCTCCATCCGAGAGATTTTCAGGTTTCTATTCCACCCTGTTTCTAGTCCCCAAAAGAAACGGAGGGTGGAGACCTGTGATAGACCTAAAGAGGCTAAATCGCTACATTTTTCTGGAAAAGTTCAAGATGGAGTCTCTTCAGACGATCATTCGCGTAGTCCAACCAGGGGATTGGATGTTGTCAATAGACCTGCAAGACGCCTACTTACACATACCTATACTCCCTACGTTCCAGAAATACCTGAGATTTGCGGTGGGGCAAGTACATCTCCAATTTCGGAGCCTTCCGTTTGGCCTCTGCACGTCACCCAGAGTCTTTACAAAAACCCTGATTGCCATCATAGCACCTCTGAGAGAATTGGGGCTCCGGGTGTATCACTATCTGGACGATCTTCTACTCCTGGCGAAGAACCCAACCCAGTTATTAGAACACAGGGATATCCTGTTAACAACACTAGTGGATTTCGGTTGGAAGATAAATTACGAGAAAAGTCTTCTCTCTCTGACCCAAGAGATGGTCTATCTGGGAGCCCTGTTCAATACAATGAAAGGATCAGTGTCTCTCCCTCCTCAGAAGGTATCTTCCATTATCCAACAGATGAAGAAGGTGAGCTTGAGATCCTACCTGACAGCCTCAAATTGTTTGAGCCTGATAGGTCGGATGTCATCATGCATCCCTATGGTCCCCTGGGCCCACTGGCATTTGAGACATTTTCAGCTGGAGTTCTTAAGAATGTGGAACAAACGATATCTATCCCAACCCATACACCTGACAACCCGGATGCTCAGGAGTCTACATTGGTGGATGAAGAGACAGTCGCTTCTGAAGTCTCGCCCGCTAGGGCATGTCGACTGGATCATAATTACTACCGATGCCAGCGCAGCTGGTTGGGGAGCACATTCCAACAAGACCTCAGTACAAGGGAGATGGTCCTTCAATGCAGCAGGCGTGGTGTCCAATGTCCTGGAGCTCAGAGCGGCCTATCTTGCACTGCTAGCCCTGGAGTTCGAGATTTCGGGCAAACCAGTTCTCCTCAGGATGGACAACAGGGCCGCGGTATCTTATGTGCACCGTCAAGGGGGAACGCGCAGCAGATCCCTCCTGAACGAGGTGGAGCCCATATTCCTCTGGGCCGAAAGGAATCTGAAGGACCTGAGGGCAGTCTATCTGCCCGGCCATCTCAACTCAAGGGCAGACAGCCTTTCCCGCAGGTTCGCAGACACCAACGAGTGGTCCTTACACCCGGAAATCTTCAACTGGATAATGATCCAGTGGGGGCCCCTCGAGCTAGATCTCTTTGCGACAGCATCCAACACCAAACTTCCAAGGTTTATCTCGAGATTTCCGCACCCCCAGGCGGAGGCAACAGATGCCCTATCAGCCCCGTGGGCATGCGATCGGGCCTACGCTTTTCCCCCACGGCCCCTCATACCGAGGTTCCTGTCAAGACTCGTGAGGGAGACATCGACGGTGATAGCGGTTCTGCCATACTGGCCAAGAAGGCCTTGGTTCCCTACGGCAATGGATCTGAGCACCAGTCCTCCAGTCAAAGTTCCAATAGTACCCCTCCTCCTGTCGCAAGGATGTCACACCCACCCAGATCCCCGCAGGCTGGACCTTCACATCTGGCAACTGAAAGGGAAAGGTTCCAATCCCTAGGGTGCTCCGACAAGGTGATCGCAACCCTGCTCAAGGCAAGAAAACCATCCACAAACAACATATATGATAAAGTATGGAACAACTTCAAGACCTTCATGCTTGATAGAAACTGTGATCCAGGTTCCCCTTCGTCATCTCAAATTCTTGAGTTCCTGCAGGCAGGCCTGGACCTGGGTCTTGCATTGAGTACTTTGAAGGTACAGGTGTCAGCGATCTCAGCAGCAACCAGTAGAAGATGGGCGGAGGACCCATTGTTAATCCAATTTTTTAAGGCCGTCAGGAAGATCAGACCACCGTCTAAACAATCTTTTCCCACTTGGGACCTTACGGTCATCCTGGAGTCCTTAGCCAATCCACCCTTTGCCCCTTCGGACTCAATATCACTCTGGAACCTAACTTTAAAATTAGCCTTTCTGATAGCCATAACCTCCGGCAGGCGGGTGTCAGAGCTCCAAGCTTTGGGAGCAGATCAGGATCACATTATTTTTTACCCAGATAGAGTGGAACTTAGAACAATACGAGGGTTCATTCCCAAGGTCGCTTCATCCTTGAGCATGTCAGAACCCTGGGCACTCCCAACATTTTCTGAACAGGACTCTGTCACTCTTCATGAATTAGACATCGCCTCCACTCTGAAATGCTATCTCCAAGCCACAGCTCCATTCCGGGCTTCCATCAGACTGTTCATAATTCCTTGGGGAAAACGTAAAGGAAAGGAGGCATCAGCCAGAACGATCGCTTCATGGATCGTCAAACTCATCCACAAGGTGTACAGGACAAAGGGACTAGAGACCCCTTCAGCGGTCAGGGCGCACTCCACAAGAGCGGTCTCTGCCTCTTGGGCAGCAAGAGCGAATGTGTCGATCGAAACTATTTGTCGGGCAGCAACCTGGTCATCCCAACACACATTCCTGAAACATTACAGGGTGGACCCAGGAGCTCTCTCCTCAGTGGAGTTTGGCAGACAGGCAATCACTTCGGCCTTAGCCTCTTCTAAATAATAAATTCTTTAAATAAACCTCTAAGCATTATCCCACCCGTCTCAGCTAGTTATTTGTCACAGGTATGCTGCCATGGAGGCACCAGGAAAACAGAAAATTGTTCCATACTTACCGTAATTTTCTTTTCCTGGTGCCTATCCATGGCAGCATACATTCCCACCCTCGGTATTCTATATTAACGAGAATGCGGGGGCTGTACTAACCTTTTCTTTTATAATATTCACTAGTCCTGAGGGAGGAGCCAAGGCGGAGCTTGTCACAGGTATGCTGCCATGGATAGGCACCAGGAAAAGAAAATTACGGTAAGTATGGAACAATTTTCTGTTTTTTTTACTAGTAATGGCGGTGATCAGCGATTTTTATTGTGACATTATGGTGGACACATCGGACATTTTTGACACATTTCTGGGACCATTGTCATTTATACAGCAATCACTGCTATATAAATGCAGTGATTCCTGTGTAAATGACACTGGCAGTGAAGGGGTTAACCAGTGGGTGGCAGTGTGTTCCTAGGGGTGTGTTACTAACTGTGGGGGGCTGGGCTTTGTTTTAGTGAACACTGATCTCTGCTCCAATCAAATGGAGCAACGGCATTTCCTCATTCAGCCGCCCCATGAGACGATCGCAGGTATGCCCGCGGCGATCGAGTCCGCGGGACCCGCAACCAGACTCACGGGGGTCCCGACCAGCACGTGAGCGCGCCACCAGCGGCGCACTCGCAATGGCGGGCGGCATTAAAGATTGGACGTACCTGTACACCAATATGCCTGCCCGTGCCATTCTGCCGACGTACATCGGCGTGCACTGGTCGGGAACCGGTTAATGCGTAGAATGCAATATTAAAACAAAACCTTATGACTTTACAACCCCTTAAGACCCCTTTCACACTAGGGCGTTTTGAAGGCGCTATAGCGTTAGAAATAGCGCCTGCAATCCGCCCGAAAGAAGCTGTAGAAGCTGTAGGCCGAGGGCTTTCACACTACAGCGGTGCGCTGGCAGGACGTCAGGGAAAAGTCCTACCAGCAGCTTCTTTGGAGCGGTGAAGGAGCGGTGTGTTTACCGCTCCTCCACCGCTGCTCCCCATTGAAATCAATGGGGCAGCGCTGTAATACCGCCGGCAAAACGCCGCTATTGCGGCGAAATGGCCTGTGGTTTTAACCCTTTCTCGGCCGCTAGCGGGGGTAAAAGCGCCACGCTAGCGGCCGAAATGCGCCGCAAATCCAGCGGTAAAACGCCACTAAAATATCAGCGTTTTACCGCCCACGCTATGGGCGGGGTGGTGTGAAAGGGGTCTTAAGGTAGGCCCAGCATGTTTTGGGTGATTGCTACATTTTGGGGTAGACAATACCTGATTGTTGCCTTTGGGGTATTCTCACAAATGAAAGCTGATTAGCTGAAAATCTCAATGGCAGATCAACTGTTGCATGTGGGTTAAAGGATATCTAAACACAAGAACAAAAAAACTTAGTATATAGCAAGTCACCAGTTCTTAGCTATGGAGGCAGCATTTGTTTTCTTTATTCAAGCTAAGAACATTTTAGCAGGTACAGAAAATGCTCATTGATCCTACCAGAAATGCTACATCTTTGTAACTCCTTGTACATAGAACTGATTTATCAAATAATGTTATCTTCCTTTCAAACTATCTTCTGCAAACTAATGATTACCCTGCTGCCCATGTAATGGGCACGAAGCGAGGAAGTGTGTAGGGGTGTGTAGTCCTGTCCTTGGGTGATATCCATGACTTTCTCCATGGAGATTGGAGTGAGAGAGTGAGCATAGCCACCCTAGGACAGGAAGTATGTAATAAAATTAACATGTATAGTATAAATCAGCTGGGTTGTCTACCACCCAGGAGGGCTAAATTGAACTAGTAGCCCCTCCTGTTCAGGACAGGGTGGCTACACAAAACTATTTATATCCTTCAGGGCTTCATTTTAGGTAATTGGTTCACTTTAAGGAATTAGGGGTGGAAAAAATGAAGTGTTAGCACCCAGTTACACATCTATATTTTGGTAACCTGCATTGTTGTGTTGCAGCACTGTTTTTTTTGACAACACATCTGTGTTACATTAATTAGAAAGCAAAAAAGTTCCAAAGAAATAGATTCTTTCCAGCTTAAGAGGGCTGCTTAAGCTGGAAAGAACCTATTTCTTTGGAACTTTTTGATATTTGATTATAGCAGCTGCTTAGTTCAATTTACTTCTTATCTTGAGAGCTGGATAAGTGACCCTGTTTTCTTTTACTTCTTGTACATCTGCGTTAAAGCACGCCACAATGCAGTATAATGTGTTGCAATATTTTGCATTAAAAAATTTATGGCATGTTTTATATTCAGGTTGTTTTGGAGTGTTGGCATCCCATTCATTCCAATAGGCTGTGCAACATTGTGCATTGTTACTGTAATGCAAATCTTTAGTTTAACCACAAGATGGTAGTGTTCAGACACTCTGTTCATCATAGGTTCCAATACAGGAGTGCAGAGCCCACTGGGATTTGTATGTTAGAAGTAGAACTTCTCCTAGCTGAGACCACAGCCTAGGAACAATTGCCAGGGGGCATGGGGCACATAAAAGGGAACGCCTGGGAACATGCGAGGGAGGGAGATAGAGACTTTGCTGCTGGAATGACGTGTGTGGGAGAACTGTGTAAAGCCACGTGGGCCCAGCAGGACCGGATTGGGCCCGAAAGCTACTTCTTCAAAGAACAAAGGGGTCCCCCAGCGGGACGCGCATTGCTTTGCTCTTCTTTGCATATGGACCAGGCAAGAGGGCTCCAAACCCATATAACACAACCCTTGTTGCAAGTGTCTTTGCTGTTTAAGTTATTTCAAGTTTAAGGGCACTGTACAGTACAGACTTATGCAATTAGAACATGTGCCAGAACCCATCTATTGCAAAAGTCTGCCATTCTTATGCAATCAACACATGTGCCAGAGCATATCTGTTGCTGCAGTCCACCTTTTTTAACCATTTCTACAAATACTGCCTGCAGATTAACCCTCTCACACCCAACTAGGCAGAACTCTGCATTTACTCCAGTTCAAGTTCAAGCCATCCAAAGAAGTAATTAGCCGCTCAAGTTCAAATTCTCCATTTAAAGGGACATGACATACATCTGACAATCCCCCACGTAAAGCGACTTTTTCTTCCCATTCAATATTGTTAAAGTGAGCTTCCCCACCAAGTACACATATTAAAGGGGAACTCTGCTAACCACTTTATCATCTATAGAGATTATTCTGTTTTCTTCTCATCTTAAAGAGACTGTATCCTTCATTGGGTACCAAGTTATGGGGCCCAACTAAGCCGGCAGAAGAATCCAACATGTACTCAATAGTTTCGTTGTGGGAGGTAGTGCTGACAAACTTCCTGAAGCCTAAACTTAGTCTCTCCTGACTGAGGGTCTACAAGTGGGTTAGCTGTGTGTTTTTTTTTTTTTTAACCCCTCTTTGGTGGACGTGTCTTAAAGTGAGTTGGGGTGTCTTAAAGTGGTATTGTACTGTTTTGAATCGTACCTTTGCTGTACTACCTTGTTTATTGATAGTTTCAGTTAATTGTTTTCTTTGTCTGCCATACTTTTCTTTGATCAATATACAAGCTAAACTTTTATTTTACCAGTGTGTGCGTATTTATCCTTTGTTTGACAGCCAGGGAATTACCTGGCCATGATACTTTGGTGGTGTCATGTTTGCTTTTTTGTGCTCATGTGCACTGCGGCCTTATTCATTCCTATGAGTGAGCCGTATTTTAGCCTTCCATAGGAAATTCCTTCGGATGAACTGGGTGAGCTTTAGGTGGTATGGTTTATGGTTCCATAATTGACATACTACTTGGTTGAGAATAAGGGCCGGTTCACACTGCGGCGCGAGGCGAGGCGACACGGCTCGCCTCGCCTCGCTCCCGCAAGTTGTCCCCATTGAGTACAATGGAACCGTTCTGAGAGGAGCGACTCGAGTCGCTCCGACTCAGAAAAAAGGTTCCTGTACTACTTCGGGGCGACTTCGGGGGCGACTTGCATTGACTTCTATGCAGAAGTCCTCTGCAAGTCGCCGCTGACCCCCCCTGCAAGTCGCGGCGAGGAAGTCGGAGACGCCTCGCCGCGGCTCGCAGTGTGAACCGGCCCTTACAGCAGTGAGTTTTTCAGACAGATAAATATGTTGTTATTATTAATAAAAAAAAATCAATGCAGTTTCTGCGAGTACTGGAATCCAGGAATGTTCCAGCCTAAAAGTAATTTTCTTTGAAGCAAAAAAAGAAAAATTTATAGGTGACTGTATGGTAGAGTGAAAGGACCAATGGCTAGAGGACCCTTTCCATATCCTTCAAGGATTATGAGTTTAATAGCACCTGTGAGCCACTGCTAATAAAATGTCCTGTAGACTCTGGCCTTTGCAAACATTAAACAGTCGATCAGCCTAACCTATCCAGTCATTATGTGGAAATTGACTGTTTCTGGAAGTTAGGAGCCAGGTGAAGCATACACCAAAAGCATTTAGGTTTCTGAGATCTGGGAATAGATATCCACCTTGGTTGACCCTTATCTCCCTAAGGCCTCTTTTACATGGGCGATTAACTGCTTACACTGGATTCCATCAGCAAATCAGCAGATTCTTGCACCTGGGATCACAGGTCTATGCAAACAGCAGCAGCCGCTTAGCCTTTACAAGATATTGACAAAAGGCTGAGAGGAGCCATCGTTTGCATATATCTGCACATCCTTCAGTTGCATGCGGTTAGGGATGGATGATCGAGCCTGTATGCACAATCACAAAAAAATTTGGGAGACCTTTCAAAGAGTATGTTTGTTTTTATTTTAAAGAAGCTAGCAATGAATTGGTATTAGCTGGCAATTTAAAATGTATCCTTGTTTCTCTTTGTAAATGTCACTTTTGTTGTAGCACATCTTACAGCAAGAATGCAAAAAAAGTGTATCCCCCTTAATGCATACCTGACACTTTGAGTGTAGTATGCAGGGGTCAAGTCCTGGGGAAAAAAGTGTGGGAACTCCACTCCCCCCACCAAAAAAAATTTAAATAAATGATACGCTCATATGCACAAACCCTTCAAAAGTGGTATTTTCCATCCAATTTTCGTATTGTGTGTATGAAGCTTAACTGTTAGTACATTAAAAAAAACAATTCTCAATAAACATAAATACGGTAATTCTCTGAATAATCAGCATTCATTCATTTGTGCTTCCCTGCAAATGTGAACATCATGTTCTGATCTTTATTGGGGAATTTTATTTTGTATATAGAGTGTTTATGTGGTGAGTTTACACTTTTCATTGAGCAGAGTTTGGATAACACAGAGTTAAACGGAAAGGTCATAAATTAACTGCACATTATCTGGACAGAATGCTTGGGGAGATAGTGATGTGTTCCTGCTTAGGAGATGTATGTTAGCTTGGGGGGCTGCAAACTCTGAAGGCTTCCCTCCTGGCATTAAACTTTGCCAGGTATTGTGCTCAGCTTACCATCCCAAACTGATGTTCCTCCCTCAGCCCACCTCTCTCCCTGCATGTCCTGTGAGCAGAATAGCTGTTCTCCTCCTCTGGGTTTTCTCATCATATGGCACTGAAGATAGAGGAGCAGGAGATTCAGTGGGACACATAGAGCAAGTATGCAGGACAAGGGGGGGAGGATGAGGAGACAGAAAATCAGGAGGAGCTGGCGGGGAGGAGCGCATCACGAGAGGTCTGACTAAATATAATCTCTTAGCAGCAGGGACCTGATCTACCCATCAGCTAGCTGTGATTGACAGGTAGATCGAAGAGGAAGCTGTCATGGGGCCCCCTACTGGCAATGCCTGAATTGTCAGGTGTGCGGCACTTACTATTGCGAGCTGTGTCGGCGGGTGCTGGTGTAGCACCTAGCATACTTCAAAGTCTTGCAGGACATGGCTGCTAATGGGAACTGAGTTCCTGTTGTGGAAAAAGTACAGGAACTCTGTTCCCATGAGTTCCCGCAGGACTTGAGCCCTGGTAGTATGGTTTGTAAGTTTATGTCAATGCACTTATTTTAGTTTACTAATGATTTAGATGTAATTAACTCATGTTGTACGTTTATGATATAGCTGTTGAGATGAACTGTTTAGTATGAAATTTGGTTATAATTGCTGACTGGATGAGAACACTCATTATTGCACTAAGCACTTTCACTTTCACATTGCAAGCTGATACACCAATCAGCACTATTATTAGGGCTTTATCTGTATAAACTTGCCTTACACACAGGGTGAGAACACCCATCAGGATATCTTATTTTATTTTATTTTATTTTGCGTTTAGCACTCACTATTTATTCTTTAAAGAGTGATTCACTGTGGAGGATTACCCTTCAGGTGATGACAGTGTTTTTTTCACCTATTTTAGTAAAGAGTGACCCACTGCGGAGGAGCACTCCTCAGGTGACAGGCATTGCCACCCACCCCTATACTCATATAACTTTGTGGTTTGTAAGAAGGTTAAGCGTGCACTCCCCCAAATCATAGAGGTCACAGGTCACCTGCCCTCAACATGGGGGGGTGCCTTGCACAGGGACCCCCTGGCAAAGCACCTTGTCCTTGTGTTGATGAGGACAAGGACCTTTTCCCCACAAAACTGTTCAGTGATTGTGTGGGTCCGTGAGTGGGGGGGATTTATCAGAGTCTGGAACCCCCCTTTAAACATAAGGGGGCTCCAAGATACCACCCCTCTATGTGAATGAGTAGGAGGTACATAATGCATCTACTGATTAAAAAAAGTGTAGCCTATACATAAAGATAAAAAAAAAATGGGATCATAGATCAACCAGGATGCTGGCTGAAACGGCAAAACAAGTGATCCCAACAGTACTGCTTATCTAATGACAGCTCCCAGAGCTTCATCAAAAGAGATGTAACGGGGATAATAGTGACAATATGGAATATGGCCAGTAACCATATTTGGGCAGTGATGTCAATGCTATCCCTGACCCTTTGCTTATGTGTCTGGGAATGGGATCATAGGTAGAATTATAACAAAAATAATATTCAGACTCAATACCTGTTGGTTGAATAGGCCGTACCCTTTATTATAGGTTTAATAAATATTAAATAGGTTTAATAATTATAAAATGAATCACTTAAGATTACATTTAATAAATAATACTTTTATATTATAAATACAAAATACTAATTAAGTTAAAGAAGGGTGGGACAAGCTGCTTTTAGCTGTCTTCTTTCTTCTGTCAGTTGTAATGACGCATCCTCTTACTTTTATAGGTACCTGCTCGTGCCAGAGGACCGTTTTTTGTTAACTGTTAAAATTGTAACCAATCTTAGGTAAGTATTCCTTTTTTTTATTTTTTATTTTTAATTATTAAACTTTACTCAAAAATTTTTTAGTCTCTTCATGATCCCATACGTGGTGGGGACAGGGACATTTTATGCCCCATCCCCCACTATTATGGGATCATAGATAGAACTATAACAAAAATAATATTCAGATTCAATACCTGTTGGTTGAATAGGCCATGCCCTTTATTATAGGTTTAATAATTATAAAATGAATCACTTAAGATTAAATTGAATAAATAATACTCTTATACTATAAATATGAAATACTAATTAGCATAACTTAATAGCTCAGCTGTATAAGCTCAAGCTAATACTTTAAACAACATATATTTCCCCTCACAACAAAAGGGGTAGCAAACATAAAGACATGCACAACCATAGAACATACACCTCATAAACAGGACCATGACAGAGAGAGGAAGGGTGGGACAAGCTGCTTTTAGCTGTCTTCTTTCTTCTTTCTTCTGTCAGTTGTAATGACACATCCTATTACTTTTATAGGTACCTGCTCGTGCCAGAGGACTGTTTTTTGCTAACTGTTAAAATTTTAACCAATCTTAGGTAAGTATTAATGTTTTTTTTTTATTATTAAACTTTACTCAAAAGTTTTTTAGTCTCTTCATGATCCCATACGTGGTGGGGACGGGGACATTGTATGCCCCATCCCCCACTATTATGGGATCATAGATAGAACTATAACAAAAATAATATTCAGATTCAATACCTGTTGGTTGAATAGGCAGTGCCCTTTACTATAGGTTTATTAATTATGAAATTAATCACTTAAGATTACATTTAATAAATAATACTTTTATATTATAAATACGAAATACTAATTAGCATAACTTAATAGCTCAGCTGTATAAGCGCAAGCTAATACTTTAAACAACATATATTTCCCCACATGCCAGGCTCAAATTAACGAGACTGGCACACCCACGAGCCACAGCCAACTCAACACAGGATTGTATGTCCATATTAAATATATCCAAAGCTATATCCAACAAATGAACCTTTTCAGGTCTGTATAGACCTGGTAAGCCACCTTCAAGTTCAAAATGTCAGAAAGAAAATCCTTTAATTGTAGGCATAAATTTCATCAAAGATCTATTAATATGTTTCCGAATTCTATCAAAGAAAGGACTTTCCGTAGACACCAACCAAATCAAATGAGGAACAATTTCAGAAAAGATAAAAACAGTATCAGGTAACATAGTATGAAAACAGGATAAATCCAATTTGATTTGAGCCAATAAACTTAAAGTATTACAATGACCAATATCATTGCCGGAAAGATGCAAAAAAACAATATGTGGAACCGGCCATTGTTCAAGTAGAAAAGACAAAGTGTCATGTAATTCTGTTCATTTCATACCATGTTTCCTGAACCAATGTATGGCAAATCAATCAGAAGGTAAACCCAGATTGGAACCACAAACTCTCTCTTCAGCACGTTGCTTAGCCCAAAAAAACAAAGAAATGGCTGATAATCCAAACATTAAAGAAGCCATCTGAAATTAAAAGGAAAAATTAGGCTGCAAATAAGCCCTAAAACAATTAGACTTCCATCTACAAATGTTCTTAATAATAGTCTCATTAAAACCAAGCATGGCCACTTCAGTGACTGCTCCAATTCTAAAGGAATGTGATGCAATTTTCAAATTATCCAATTGTAAACTAACTAAACATTTCTTCAAGACAGCTGAAAACTGGTATACCGTCACAGGATTCCCATCCAAATGAATGAGAAAATGTTGTGAAAAAGATGGCCGAAAGGTCAAATACCGTTGCAGAAGAGTAAACACACAAAAAACATGAACTCAAATTTTTCTTAACGTGATCCACTTGCCATGACCGAATGGATCGGTTTTACTCTTGCGCAACAAAATCCGAACACAATGCATCTTCAATACAACATCAAGGAACAAAAGACCCAAACCATCTTTTTTATTACGTGGAAGCAATTCCGAAACCCAGAATGCCCCAAAAAAGCAAATGTAAAAAGCAACTCGAATCAACAACGCCTCATATGGCGAAATACAAACTTCTTCAGTAGCGTTACCAACAGAAGCCAACATATCACTAGAAATAGGCAATCTGGAGTCAGGTCCCCATACACGTTTGCAGTATCAAAGCACTCTTGGGGGCGTGGCCTAACTCCGGACGAAGATGGATGCCTAATCCCTGAGCTCCAGCACTCGGGAGAATAATCTATCTCAATCAGGGATAATTTAAAATCATCCACGCCAGGGATCAGCGGATCGGAGCTCCCCATCGCCTCCGGCACAGATGGAGCATCAGCAGCAGCCGCCAGTAAGCATCCCAGCGATGTTCCGTACACGGAGAAGGCCTCAAAGCCGCGGCCTCGCCTAAGACGCCCATGCCGCCCGGCGGCTCCACAGCCATCGCGGACACTGCGAACGGAGCGAACGGATCACAAAGGCAAGAAACACTCCAGCCCCAACCGTTCGGCCTAGCAGACCTTCAAACCAACCTTCAAGCTATGTCTATGGACATAAAAGCCTCCTTTTCCGCTGCCATCAATGAAATAAGAGCAGACATACAAGGCATAGCAGCAAGAACTGGAGCAATGGAGCAAGCCTCAGCTCATCAGGCAGAAGCAATAAAGCAGGTACAAAAAAACGCTGACATACATCTAAATCACATCATTGATATGCACCGCCGCATTGAAGATTTGGACAATAGGGGGAGGAGACACAATATTAGAATCAGAGGAGTCCCAGAAATGACTGATCAAAACCCAGTTGAACAGACTGCTGCCGCACTATTTAATGACATCCTGGACAGACCCCCTGACTCCCCTATTGAATTCGAAAGGATCCACAGAGCTCTGCAGCCCAGGGGTAGAGATGATGACCCACCTAGAGACATAATCTGTTGCCTGGTCAATTTCCCCCTGAAGGAAGCAATTCTTAAAAAAGCGAAAGAAAAAGGCAGAATCATCTTTAATGGAAATGAAATCAAACTGTACCAAGACCTATCAAATATCACGCTACAACAACGCAAAGCCTTACGCCCGATCACGGAGCAACTGCGCACCAGAGGCATTCCATACAGGTGGAAATTCCCCTTTTGCCTATCTGCCACGTGGAGAGGCCACACAGCGCTATTGCGCACACCAGAAGACCTACAGTCGTTTGCCGAAACTCTAGATCTCCCCAGAATTGAAGTACCAGACTGGTATAGCTCCTTTACACCGAGCGAATCGTGGATAGCAATTTCCAACAACCTCACTCCAAGAACCCAAAGAAATAGAGACCGTCGCTGTAGATCACCGTCTCCGCACTACAGCAGAAGAAATGCTCTCCAAAGAAGTCCCGGAATCTCCCCACCCAGACGCAGAGACAGCATGGATCAACGAGAGCAAATGGACACCTGATCTCATATCTTCCAGGATAAGTCAAACCTCTAGAAGTTCTCACAAAATGTGACTTTGCCTACTCTGCGCTTCTAATACCCTTTTCTGTTCTCTTTTTTCCTCCGCTCTATTTTCACTGTGTATCTCATCACCTTTTTCCGCTTTGTATTCTGTCTCATAACTCCCTCTCTCTCGCAAAGAAGGACATTTCAAGAAAAACCTGGTAAGAGACTCTGTGAGGGGAACAAAGGGCAGGAGAGGGGTCGTGAAAGAGTAAGAAGAATACATTCCTTTTATGCCTACCTGCTCGGATCCATATAGACCTGATTCATGAATAGATAACCTCACAAATTTAGGCTATTAGCACCCCTCCCCCCCCCCCCCCAGAGCTGACATTTTGAGTCACTACAGTAATGAGCACCTTCTTTACTGTGACATAGTCCCTAAACATCCCTGATCAACCAAGATGTAGATTACTTAATCATTCCTTAATGATACGGTGCAATACCAAAAGAGGAGAGGGAGAAAGGGAGAATAGAGTGGGGAGGGTAAAGTCAGAATTTAAAATTCTTCAAGTTACTTCAATGCTCTAACAGTTAATCTTGTTGTCGCTTTGACTGTAATTACAATTGAGGGTTAAAGTCACAAAATGCCATTTTCTCTGCATTCTAAGGTTAACAAACTTATTGATCTGAACACAGCCTGCTAGTTATGTCTTTACATATTATGGAATGTTCGTTTGTATGTGTTCTCAATACCGTAGATATGTTTATCTCGAGAATAGAACTGAGTATAAGATGATCAAGATACATGCATTGTTGATACGGGTTAAAACTGTTTAAAGTTCAGAATTCTTATAGAGTTGTTATTTATGGCGATAAGCCTGAGGGAGATCTCCTCCCCCCTCGGAAGGTTGATGGTATATATTCTAGTCGTTAGATTGCAACCAATCTTCTACCCTCCTATATTCCGCTTGGAGAGACACTTAGATCAGCTCACTGACAATACAATCGATTTCTCAACTAGGCCACCAATCACTATCATACATCACAGCTACTCGCATCCACGCTACATACTATCTCATATGGTCAGACACAGACATAGAGGAAAGTTCAACACCTGATATTATAGGTATAAGTCTAAACACAAACTTAGACTACCGCTATGTCTCATTGTTGGTATACTGTTCTTAATATAAGGTGCACCTGACAAAAACCTCTCATAGGTTAGACAAAATGGCTCCCACTAAAGGTTAGTCAACCGTTCCACTAGCTTTTTGTAGACACTTGAAATACTTGATTGCCTCTTTCAAGCCATTTGTCTTGGTACACCCTCACTGTATCTGCCCCGTCATGTATCTCAACTTGTACACAAAGGGCTAAAATACAATAACTCACCCCTAAAAACTTCCTAATGGATAATATGTCTAATACCAACCCCTACCCTGGCCCAATCTATCAAGAAAATGCCCTAATCTAATTAAGCATTATCTCAATGACTTCTCCCGAGTGCAGGAAGTTATTCCATAGTAAGAAGAGAAATTTACAAGGAAAAAAGAAAGGAAGAAACTAACAAGAGAGAAGAGGAAAAACGTCTTTCTTTTTAGTATACCGCTAATCAATTAGCAACCACAAGCATCCATTGAGCCCTGAGTAGACCCCGTTCTCACACAAAGGGCAACCACCTTTGCTCTTTGAACAAACCGGATCCCTAAAAGGGTAGACTAGCAGGTCTATCTCTACCCCCGGTCAAACCCCCTTCACACATTCCTTCCCCCCACCCCTTTCCCCCTCTACCCCCCCTTTTTTTTTTTTTTTTCTCTGAAACATACCCATTCACCTAGAAGTATACAACCAAACTCTAAGATGACTAACTGTAAACAGAATTCCATTCCACTAATGATCAAACTTCTCTCAATTAATGCCAAAGGACTTAACATACCTGAAAAAAGGACCAAACTACTCAATGAACTCCACAAACACAAAGCAAATATCATTTGTATCCAAGAAACCCATTTTAAATCCGAAAAGTTCCCGAAACTACAAGACAAAAGATTCCCATTTGCCTACCACGCCACAAACCCCGAAGGGAAAACAAAAGGGGTCTCAATTTTGATTTCCAGACAGACATCATTCCAACTCCAGGACTCTATGACTGACCCTGGAGGCAGATTTATATTTTTAAAAGGTAAACTTGGCCATCACCCCATCACTATTGCAAATATATATGCTCCAAATTCTAAACAAGTAGCCTTTTTCCGTAAAATCAAAGACCTACTAACAACATTCGCGTCTGGTATACTCATCCTAGGGGGTGACTTTAACATCCCGCTAAACCCCGCAATAGACACCTCAAATGGAGCGTCGAGCCTACCATACAGAGCATTAAAACAAATTAAAATTCAGTTACAAAACCTTATGTTACACGACTCCTAGAGAACTCTCAATCCCCAATCCAAGGACTTCACATTCTTTTCCAGCGTTCATCAAAAATATTCAAGAATAGATTACTTCTTTATGACACAATCAGACCTATCCCTCCTGACCAACAGTACCATCGAACCAATGACCATTTCAGACCATCACCCAATCACCATGACTCTAACTTTCCCAGAGAAAAACACTAGCACAAAAACATGGAGACTGAACACTTCCATATTGAAAGACCCCAAAGACATTTCAGAGTTTAATGAAACACTAAAAGATTACTTTGCTCGTAATGATAACGGAGAAACCTCAACAATCACACAGTGGGAGGCCCACAAATGTGTTATCAGAGGAGAATTTATAAAAAAACTAGCCAAAATAAAGAAAGAAAAACAATCCAAAATAAATTCATTGATAGCACATATCCATAATCTTGAAACAACACATAAAAGAACTATTGCAATCTCAACATTTGAGGAGCTTACGAATGCGAGAAAGCTACTCGCAGATGAATTAAATATTAAAACCAAAAGGCAATATATCTTAAGACACAAGATATACTATGAGCAAGGAAACAAGAGAGGGAGACTGCTCGCAAAAGCAGTACAAAACAAAAAAACTCAGCAACAATCCACCAAATAATGGACAAACAAGGCAAATTACAATCCTCGAATGTGGAGATTGCAAAACAATTCGAATTATATTATCAGTCTCTTTATAATATCCCTTCCAATCCCAAAAGTCCGCTAAATTCAGACCTAAGAGCCAACCTTATCCAAGACTTTCTAAGTAAATATAGTCCACCCCGAATCTCAGACGCCACTGCCCAAAAACTTGAAGAACCGATCTCTGGCACGAAACTAGACAAAGCTATAAAAGAGATGAAAATAGGAAAAGCCCCAGGCCCTGATGGATTACCCCTACAATATTACAAAACTTTCATCGAAATACTAAAACCACAATTTCTGAAATCTTTTCAATCACTACACTCCGAGAAACGCCCCCCCACACAACTACTAGAAGCCCATATAACTGTAATACCCAAGGAAGGCAAGGACATTACCCAGGTCACAAACTATAGGCCGATTTCCTTAATTAACGTTGATGTAAAACTTTATGCGAAAATTTTAGCAAACAGAATATTACCTTTACTAACATCCCTAATAACCCTAGACCAAGTGGGCTTTATCCCCGGAAGAGACAACACAACACGACCAAAGCCTTAAATATCAGTCACTGGTTAACTTCAAAACAAAAAGGATTCTTTCTCTCCCTCGATGCGAAGAAGGCGTTCGATAGGGTGGCATGGGATTTCATAGACGCAGTATTGAACCATATAGGAATACTACCCCAAATGAGATCTTACATCAATGTACTATATTCCAATCCGACTGCACGAGTTCGTGTAAACAACCACCTATCGAACGCCTTCAACTTACGAAATGGCACCAGACAAGGATGCCCACTCTCCCCACTCCTATTTGTCCTCACCCTAGAACCACTATTAAATAAAATCAGAGCAAATAATGACATCAAGGGAATAGAAATCCAAAATAACACCTACAAAGTTGCAGCATTTGCTGATGATATGCTACTCTTCCTATCGGAACCACACACATCCTTGCCTAACCTCCTCAAAGACCTGGAACATTTCCATCTTCTCTCCAATCTAAAAATCAACCACTCCAAATCAAATGCTCTTAATATCACTTTGCAGCCAAGCTCTGTAGAACTCTGCAAGAAAAATCACCCATTTATCTGGGCTGAAAAGAGCATCACATATTTCGGCATTGAAATTCCAGATTCAGATTTAAAAAAAACTATACCAATTAAACTATATACCCATTCTAAAAGAAACACGAGACGATTTGAGAAGATGGAACGCCCTAAACATCTCGTGGTTTGGCAGGGCCTCGCTGATTAAAATGACGATCTTACCCAGATACCTATACGTTATGCAAACTATCCCCATCAGAGTGCCAATATCCTTTTTTACAGCCTTCCGTAAAGCTGGATCCACCCTAAACTTCACTCTAATCACATCAAAACGCACCCCCTAGTTGGACCCACATTAGAAATCTTTCACAACACATTCAAATCCAAAAACCCCACTCCTTGGTATAGCCCTCTCACACCTCTGAGAAATAACCCTGACTTCCCACCAGGATTAGATAGAAACTTTCTTTCACACAATTGGCCACATAAAGAAATCCTTGCCAAACATTTCTTCAAAAATGGGAAAATACTCTCTAGTGAAGACCTCCATGACATTATAACACCTTTCCAAATACCCCATTGGAACTATATTCAAATTAGACACTTCTTGACCAACAAACAGACAACGCATCTTTGGACGAAACCCCTAACGACTGTTGAAGACCTTTGTACGAAGAAAACCCCACACAGACATATTATATCAATCATATATAACTCACTATTTGAAGGGGCACCCGATTTCTCCATCAAAACATGTGAACATTGGGAAAGAGACCTTGATATCTCAATATCCGAAAAACAATGGGAGAAATTACATATTTACGCACACAAAGGGTCACTGAATGTAGCTACTCAGGAATGCAGCTATAAAATCTTGACCAGATGGTATAGGACCCCCTCTATTCTACACAAGTTTTCCCCCACATCCTCAGAAAAATGCTGGAGAAGCAAACGAGAAGAGGGCTCGATGCTCCATGTGTGGTGGTCCTGCCCCTTAATCCAGACCTTCTGGATAGAGGTTCATGAAACAATCAACAAAATCTCCTCAGAACACTTGAACTTTAACGGGGCACAATACCTCCTTCACTTAAATGACATCCCCAGGAAAATTTATCTGAAATCACTGCCAATGTTTATGGTCAATGCCGCACGTCACTGTATCCCCGTCCACTGGCGCTCCGAGGCCATTCCAACGAAAAAGGAATGGTTTCGGAGAATAAACAACATAGAGCAGATTGAAGAACTTATCAGTGTATCTCAGGAAAAAATTACAAAATTCTTTGCAACCTGGCATGAATGGATAGAATATAAAAGCTCTCAGGAATATAAATCAATTGTAAACCATTAGAAAATTACTTCTATAAGAGAAAAACTCTAGAACTGAAATATATTTTGTAATTATAAGTATTTTTCTCAATGTACTGTTTCCCCCACCCCCCCCATCTATTAATTTATTTTTATTTTATTTTATTTTTTCCCTCTCCCCTTCTATTCCTCCCCCTTTCCCCCTCTCCACCCCTATACCTCCCCCCCCCCCCCCTACTCTGGGTACAGTTAACCAAACTACCAACTGACCTTCAGTATTATGATGGAATAATATGCTTATTTGTTCATATATATATATTGTACTATCTACATGAATATTTTTCCTATTTTCCTCTGTAACTGTACTCTACTATTATCACACGTATAATATGCGACATTATATGTCTTTATATTAAGATGTATTTTATGTTCTGGTTCACTCAATAAACTTTGTGAAACAAAAAAAAAAAGCACTCTTTACCATAAAGAAATGCATACAAGAACCAAAACCAGATAAACGAGTGAAAAAAGAAATACAAGCCAAAATATTCACAATATAAGAATAAGAATAAGAATTAGACATAAGTCGGCGAAGGAAAGATTAAATCAAGCCTTCAGAGAAAGAAGCTTGTTCTAAAACAGAAGACAACAAAAAGGAATGCCATTATGACCACGCTGCTGAGTAGGACGCCCACGTGGCAGGAGCTACAGAGTTCTTAAGGGCACAAAGAAGAGGACCTAAACCAGGTCCCATAAATGTTGTGGGTAAGAAGTTGAATGCAGATCTGCGTCCGGTACCAACTCTCTGAATTCGGCAAACGGGACAAACGGTCAGCAATGACATTTTCAACACAAGGTACAAAACGTGCTTTAAGCCATATATTCAATGATAAACACATAAATACAATTTCCAGTAATATGGTAATAACCGGTAAGGATTTTAACGAAAGACAGTTTATAGCAAATACCACACCTTTGTTGTCCGAGTGAAGTAAAATTCTCTGATTCATAAATTGAGCTCCCCATAAATGCAAAGCAACCAATACAGGAAAAAGTTCTAAAAGAACAATATTAGATGTCAAACCGAAACTTTCCATCTATCGGGCCAAACTTCAGCCAACCAATGACCCCTCCAAAAAGCTCCATACCTGGAAGAACCGGCAGCGTCAGTATACAAATCAATTGACGAAGCGGAACAAAATGGAAATTGCCAAATTGCACAACCATTAAATTCCTTCAAAAATCTACACCAGACAATCAAATCTTCTTTAATCCCACTGGTAATTCCGACAAAATGAAACGGAGAAGACGAGCCCGAAATAGCTCTGTAGAGACGCTTGAAAAAAACTCTACCCATTGGCAATACCCTAGAAGCAAACGCTAATAGACCCAATAATGACTGTAAAATCTATAACCTAACGTTACTTCTAGACAACACAAAATCCAATAATTCCTGGATGCGAACAATCTTATTCAAGGTAAATGGAATTCCATTGAAATAGTGTCAATCTGTATCCCTAAAAATTCAGGACATGACGTTGGATAAACAGATTTTTCTGGAGCCAAATGGAAGCCGAATTCCCGACACACAATTTTGAATACAGTAAAAAGATATAAACAATCAGTAGAGCCTGCCTTTCCAATAAATAGAAAATCATCAAGATAATGAATCAAATTATCAGAACGAGCACGATAACCAACAACCCATTCAACAAAAAATAAAAAAAGTTCAAAATAATGGCAGGAAAGGGAGCATCCCATTGGAAGACAAAGAATGAAATAGAATTAATTTTGAAATAAAAACCTAAAGAATTAAATGCAGCTGGAATTATTGGGAGCAATCTAAAAGCAGATTTGATGTCCGCCTTAGCAAGTAAAGCAGCCCTACCAGCCTTATGAATCTTCAATAAAGCATCATCAAAAGATGCATACTGTACAGAACAAAGGACCGGATCGATCTCATCATTCAAAGATAATCACTTAGGATAAGACAGGTGGTGTATTAACCTAAACGCATTTGGTTCCTTCTTTGGAATTATACCTAATGGAGAAATCTGAAAATCTGAGAATGGAGGAGCAGAAACAGCAACTCTGCCTTCAGCAATTTCTTTATCAATTTTCTTTCGTACTTCAGCCATATGCAAAGAAATAGAAGGCAAATTATCAACAACAGAACAACCCGAACCAGTGAAAGATGGTAGTACAAAACCGTGCAAAAATCCATCATGCAAAATGAGAGCTTTCTGATGATCTGGATATTGCTGGAGCCATGGTAACATGTGGTTGCTTTTGAGAAAAAGCTCTTTTGAATCATTACGTGAACTTGCTGACAACTTTTTAAAACAACGGGATGCTGGGTGAGGACCTGCACAAAAATTGCATTCATGCTTAAATTTACATGAATTTGGCCATTTACATGTCCCATCATTAAAATGAAAACAAATGCCTTTTCTATCAACAGAAGGAGCTGTAGTTTGTTTGACAAATTGTTTCTGCGGCAATAAAAGATTCAGCCATAATCCAAAAACTTTAACACCCCATTTCATGGATTTATGATCATTTTTGCCGAAATGATCAAACCAAGAAAGGCCAGGGAAATTCTTGTAGGCCTCAAGAATAATTTCCACATGTTGAAACAAATCACAACACAAATCTGGTCTCTTTTCCCCCAAAACGCTAGCATAAACACAGAAAGCTTGAAGCTAATTATTAAAAGACCATGGTACATTTTTACGATTGTCATCTTTAAAATCAGCTAAATCATTCCAATCATTTCTATATTCTTTGGTAGAAGGGAGCAAAGAGAGAATATCAACATAATCGCCTTTCTAAATTTTTTCTTTAATAGAATTACTGAAATGGAAACTCAAAGGCGATAATTTGCATGTAATCACTTCCTTTAAACAAATTTCTGGAACATGTAACAAAGAATTATCAATAGAAGGACTATCATTACTATTGGTAGCCATGGCAACAGATGTAAAAACAGGACCATTTACAGCAAACTGAGCAATCCATACAAGGGCAATACTCGGATTTAATGGAGGTGAAGTGACATTTTGAAAAGTAGATGAATTTTGACAACAAATCAGACATAGAAGAAAAAAATTGTTTAAAGTGCAACAATTCATTTGACTCACCAGATGTAGTCATAGCAACAGGGAAGGATGCATTAGTGGTGTCAGTGGGCTGATCTTGCAATGCCATCCCATCCTCAGTATCCAAAAGACCAGCTACATTTGTAACACAATTAACCTTAGATCGATTAACATCAGGTTGAAAAAGTACAGAATTATTGCCATTTAAATAATCAGTTGTATTACAAACATTCTCATTCTCATCTTCAGTATTAAAATTTTCCATATCTGCATGTAAAGTCAAACCAGAATGAGCTTTCTTTCTTTTAACCATGTTACCTTTCTTTTTAGGCACTTGGCGTACTGGGGATTCGAACCTGCGTGGTCTCTTCAATTGTCTATGGGAATGACCACCACCAGGTCTTGCTGCGTCATTAAATCCAACGCTGGAAAGCGAAGGCTAAACAGCTTCCGAAAGATGCAGGAAGGTCCGAGATGATGCAGTCAGAAGGGGGAACTAGCGACGGAACCACCAAGGGCGATGGGAGGAGATGAGAAAAGCCAGGAACTGACAGGAGCAGCCCAGAGAAACGGAGCCAAATGAAGGAAAATCAGCGGTAGCCAGCTGAACAGAGATACCAGATGAAGGAGGGGGAATGAGGAGAGGAACAGAGGTGCCAGAAGACGGAGGGCAAAGAAAGGCAGTGGCAAATCCAGTCCTCTTTGTCCTCCGCAGCAGCGCGGTCCATCAGCATATGCTGTAAGCCCCCCATAGTGACCAATACCAACAAGCTGCTTTTAGCTGTCTTCTTTCTTCTGTCAGTTGTAATGACGCATCCTCTTACTTTTATAGGTAACTGCTCGTGCCAGAGGACCGTTTTTTGCTAACTGTTAAAATTTTAACCAATCTTAGGTAAGTATTAATTATTATTATTTTTTTTAATTATTAAATTTTACACAAACATTTTTTAGTCTCTTCATGATCCCATACGTGGTGGGGACGGGGACATTTTATGCCCCATTCCCCACTATTATTCCCAGCCATTTAAGCAATGTGCTGCTGACAGCGACAGTTGCTAGGGATAAAACAGGAAGCTGCCTTGTATAGAAGCTGCCATATATATAATGATTGGCTCTTGCCATACAGGGAGATTACCAGGCAAAAGGTTTGGTGTTTGTCCGAACAAACAGCCAAAGTCACCATCCCACTGAGTGACACCCCCTGTATTGTTGGGAAGTTATTTTGCATACACCTTACATTAGTAAGAGTTACCTGGTTCCCTGTGTTGAGCTGTTTGATTGATTTGTAATTACAAATTCTGTTTCATCAGGCACCAAATAATTTAGTTGAGGGAGTGTAGGCCTGGTGCTTTAAGCCACTCACCCTAGGCATCACAGCTAATTTTTCCCTTCCTGCCAGAGATTGACACTCTGCAATGGGAAGGAAGGGAAAGGAGGACTTTGACTGGCTGAATCAGTGGCTGAGAAGTAATATTAAAGTCTTGGGTTTTTTTGGTTTAAAAATAACAAACATATTATACTTTTCCCAGATCCTCCTCTTCTCCAGGTCCCTCGCCGGCACTCCTGGTCCCTCCTTCCTGTCGACGAGGGACCCCACAGCAAGAAGCTTGCTATGGGGGCGTTTGAGCCACGGCGCTGCCCCCTCTCTCTCCTCATTGCCTCAATGGCACCCGCTGCTGTCTCAGCCAATGAGGAGGAAGGGTCCCCGGACAGCCGAGTCTCTTGTGCAATATCGCTGCATCGTGATGGGGCTCAGGTAAGTATGGGGGGGGGGGGGTGAGGGGGATTGCTGCACACAGAAGTTTTTTTTATCTTAAGATGTGGTTCTAAAGGCAGAACATTTTTCATCCCAATGCTTTCTCTGCATTAAGTTAAAAAATCTTCTGCATGCACCCCCCCCTCCATAGTTACCTGAGCTTGATCTTGATCCAACGCTGTGCACAAGAGCAGAGGCTCTTTTGGTTCTCTCCCTCCTCACTGGCTGAGAGATAGCAGCAGGAGCCAATCTCTGAGGAAGGTGCAAGGGCGGTGCCGCGCTGTGCTTTGTGTTTCTAAGGGCACACAAAGCCATCTCAGGAGCGAGTCTGTGTGAATGCTCCCCTAGCAAGTGGCTTGCTATGGGGTACTGTGCAGGGGGGAAGAACACAGCAGGCAAGTATAATGTGTGTTATTTAGAAAAAAAAATTTAAACCTTTAAAAGCATTTTAAGTCTGGCCCTAGCAACAGGAGGAACGTGTATGGCTAAGGGGATTGGGAACCACCCACAGAGCCAGAGCAACAGGAGAAAGCCGCCATGTGGAGAGTGAGAATAGGGAATATAAGGAGTGCAGGCAGTACTGGCGGGAGACTAGGAAAGCGGGGAGAGATGGAGAAAATAACTGTGCTAAGTCAGTGTAATAAAGTCTTTCACTCTCTACATGCTTGTCTTTTTAAGAGCATGGTGTTGGATTCTGGGAGGGAATGCAGGGTTCCCGATTATCAAGAACAGTGGGGAGGGTTGCACCGAGAGGTGTTTTTCTAGAAATCTCTAGGTGATTACCCAAACATGACCTACCATTGGGCGAAGTTTGAGAGCCAAAGGGATGGGGTTAGGTCACCAATGGAGTACTGAATAGGAGGAGAGCTACCTTTTTAGTTTTTTTTACAAAACATTGGCTAATTATTTATTTTTGGAGTTGGACTTGGACTTTAAACACTGAGCAATAATTGATTCAATTACCACAATAAGGCTATATATTTCATACCACCTCTACTGCTGAAAGGCATGTAATAATGACTGACAGATCCACAATAAAATGTAGGTTTCCAAAACTGTCTGGATGTGGTTGGCCTCCCTTCCTGAGAAAATATGAATTGTCTGTGCCTGTGTATATACAATACGCCTCTGTTGAAATTGCTTAGGTAGCATGAAAATGTCACAGTTTAAATATGACACAGTGCTTGTGGGTTTGGCAAAGAAGAGATGTGGAATTCAGAGACTGGCACTGTCAGTGCCAAATATCTCAATGGGCTACCTAATAATGTCCCTATTGTTTTATGAGGTTTCAGTGTAGACAGATGGATGGCCCATATGTCTACTATATACAGATGTCTGTACTAATGAGGAAGACAGATCTTTCATTAGGGACTTTAGTAGTTATTGGAAAAATGAAGGGTATTATTTGTGTCACTTTAGGGATAAAACAAGCATGCAAATCTACTAAAAAAATGTATTGGATGTAAAAGTGACAGCTAATTATTTTTGTTCTTTCCCTTTTTTTATGTAACACAGTAGCATGACATTGTTTTAGTGTTTGTGTTGTTATGATTGTTTTAACTATTTATGGGTGAGAGAAAGGTTTAGGGTTCATAAAAACTGTACACTAAATGTGTCTCCAAATATGTTTTAAATCCAGTAGTATTTGTCGTGCCAGATATTTTGTAAAGTATAGTCATGGCATATATGATGTTATAAATATATTCCTTCTCTGTGCAGTCAATACAGTTATCTCCTTAAAGCACAATTTTCCCTATAACAGTTTGATAACAATTAATGTTCTTTAACCACTGGGCACTTTCACCCCCTGCCTGCTTTTAGCACTGTCACACTTTGAATGACAACTGCGTGGTCATACAACACTGTACCCAAACAAAATTTTTATAATTTTTTTTTTTTTAAACAGATAGAGCTTTCATTTGGGGGTATTTAACCACTTAAGGACCGCCGCATGGCAATGTACGTCGGCGCAATGGCACCGACAGGCACAAGCACGTACATGTACGTGCTTGCCTTCCAGCGGGTGGGGGGTCCGATTGGACAGGAGCGATCCGGGATGAGGGGATGGCCATCCCCTCTCGATGGCTCCTGGCGAATGAGAAGCTTCCCCCGCTGTGTATAGTAAACACAGGCAGGGAGGAAGTGATGTCATTCTCCTCGGGGCGGTCTTTTTGACCGGGCTGCGAGGAGAACACAGAAACTAACTGCACCAAACACTACACTGACATGTAGGTACACATAGGCACACAAATCCCACCCCCCGATCACCCCCCCCCCCCCAGTCACAGTGTCACTGATTGCAGTGATCATTTATTTACTGATCACTGCATTTAGTGTCAGTTTTGACAGTAAAAACTGTCAGGGCAGTTAGTGTTAGGTCCAAGGTAGCCCCCTACCCCCCCCCCAATAAAGGTTTGACCCCCTGATTGCCCCTAGAGTTAACCCTCTAGCCCTTTTGCCAGTGTCACTAAGCGATCGTTTTTCTGATCGCTGCATTAGTGTCACTAGTGCCGCTAGGTAGCTAGTTATTTTTTTAGGTTCACCGCCAGGTTTTTATACCGCTAGGTACCCCGATATACTACCCAATAATGGTTTTAACCCCCTGATTGCCCCTAGTTAACCCTTTCACCCCCTTTTGCCAGTGTCACTAAGCGATCGTTTTTCTGATCGCTGCATTAGTGTCACTAGTGCCGCTAGGTAGCTAGTTATTTTTTTAGGTTCACCGCCAGGTTTTTATAATGCTAGGTACCCCGATATACTACCCAATAATGGTTTTAACCCCCTGATTTCCCCTAGAGTTAACCCTTTCACCAGTGATCACCGTATAAGTGCCACTGGTGATGCTGGTTAGCCAGTTAGTTATTTAGGTTCCCTGTCAAGTTTTTATATAGCGCCAGGGACCCCCATATACTACCTAATAAAGATTTTAACCCCCTGATTGCCCCTAGTTAACCCTTTCACCAGTGATCACCGTATAAGTGTTACGGTTGACTCTGGTTAGTTAGTTTGCTTTTTATAGCATCAGGGCACCCACCATTTATTACCCAATAAAGATTTAACCCCCTGATCACCCGGTGGGTGATATCAATTAAGTTTTAGGGTCAGGGTCTGCGTCCCCCCAGGCAGCGCTAGGTTAGTGCCAGTACCGCTAACACCCACGCGCAAAGCATATACCTCCCGTGGTGGTATAGTATCTGAACAGATCAATATCTGATCTGATCAGACCTATACTAGCGTCCCCAGCAGTTTAGGGTTCCAAAAAAACGCATTGTTAGCGGGATCAGCCCAGATACCTGCTAGCACCTGCGTTTTGCCCCTCCGCCCAGCCCACCCAAGTGCAGTATCGATCGATCACTGTCACTTACAAAACACTAAACACATAACTGCAGCGTTCGCAGAGTCAGGCCTGATCCCTGCGATTGCTAACAGTTTTTTTTGGTACCGTTTTATATTTAAATCCTGAAGGCAGTGCTTGGTTTTCGGGGTCCCGTACATGGTAGGCTCCCAAAAAGTCCCCCACATGTGGTATCCCCATACTCGGGAGAAGCAGCAGAATTTATTTTGGGGTGTAATTTCACTTATGCCCATAGCATGTGTGAGCAATATATCATTTAGTGACAACTTTGTGCAAAAAAAAAAAATTTTTAATATTCCTGCAACTTGTGGCAAAATATAAAATATTTCATGGACTCAACATGCCTCTCAGTAAATAGCTTGGGGTACCTACTTTCCAAAATGGGGTCATTTGGGGGGGTTTTGTGCTATTTTGGCATTTTATGGCCTTCGAAACTGTGATAGGTAGTGAGGAGTGAAATCAAAAATTTGCACCCTTAGAAATCCTGAAGGCAGTGATTGGTTTTCGGGGTCCCGTACGCGGCTAGACTACCAAAAAGTCCCACATATTTGGTATCCCCGTACTCAGGAGAAGCAGCAGAATATATTTTGGGGTGCAATTCCACATATAACTATGGCATGTGTGAGCAATATATCATTTAGTGACAACTTTTTGTAAACTTTTTTTTTTTTGTGTCATTATTCAATCACTTGGGACCAAAAAAAAATATTCAATGGGCTCAACATGCCCCTCAGCAATTTCCTTGGGGTGTCTACTTTCCAAAATGGGGTCATTTGGGGGGGTGTTTGTACTGCCCTGCCATTTTAGCACCTCAAGAAATGAGATAGGCAGTCATAAATTAAAAGCTGTGTAAATTACAGAAAATTTACTCTAGTTTGTAGACGCTATAACTTTTGCGCAAACCAATAAATATACGCTTATTGACATTTTTTTACTAAAGACATGTGGCTTAATAAATTTTTCCCTAAATGTATGACTAAAATTGAGTTTATTGGATTTTTCTTATAACAAAAAGTAGAAAATATATTTTTTTCTCAAAATTTTCGGTCTTTTTCCATTTATATCGCAAAAAAAAATCGCAGAAGCAATCAAATACCATAAAAATAAAGCTCTATTTGTGGGAAGAAAAGGACGCAAATTTCGTTTGGGTACAACATTGCATGACCGCGCAATTACCAGTTAAAGCAGTGCAGTGCGAAATTGTTAAAAGACCTCTGGTCCTTAGGCTGACAATTGGTTCGGGGCTGAAGTGGTTAATCACCACTGGGTTTTTTATTGTTGATAAACAAATGAAAGAAGTCTGAGTACTTTTTCTCCTTTACTGATGTGCACTGATGAGGCTTCCCTGGTGGGCACTGATAGGCTGCACTGATGGGCATTGATGCGGCGGCACTGAAGGGTACTAATAAGCGGCATTGATGGGCAGCAATGATGGGCACTGATAGCCACACTGATAGTGGCACGGATTGCCATTGATATGCACTTATAGGTGGCACTGACAGGCATCACTGATGAGCACTGACAGGCATCACTGATGGCCACTGACAGGCAGCACTAATGGGCACTGACAGGCAGCACTGATGGGCCTGACAGGCAGCACTGATGAGCACTGATTGAAAGCAATGATGGGCACTGATTGAAAGCAATGATGGGCACTGACCGGCAGGTCTGGTGGGCATTGTTGGGGTTGCACTGATTATCAGACCACTAATGATTAGTGCCCTGATTATGTAGATGGCCCCTGTGCGGATTGCCACTTTCTGGCTCTCCTTTCCTTAGCGCAAGGAGAGAACTGCCGATAACAGGCAAATCCTGTTTATGGTGTGATTGGACACAGCTGATCACATGGTAAAAAGTCTTTGTGATTGGGTCTTTACCCCAATCTGTGATCAGCTGTAAAGGACACAGTGATCACAGATCCCTGCCAATAAGTGGGGCAAAGGGGCGTGTGGGAAGCACAATCACGGGAGGAATCTGTGTCCTTCACAGCTGATCACAGATCGGGGTAAAGAGCCAATCACAGTGGCTCTTTACCATGTGATCAGCGCTGTCCAATGTGAGCTGATCACAGTGTAAACAGGAAATGTCCGACCACACTGTAGCCGTCATTCGGCTATAGCGCAGTCAGGAAGAGGTTAACATAAATTCCAAATGAAAAATTATGCTACCGAAATTAGTGTGTGCTATAAATTGCCCCCAGCATTGCTCCTGTTTCTTCTTGTTGGAGGCCACAATGAGGTAAAGACCCAATCACAAAGGCTTTTTACCATGTGATCAGCTGTGTCCAATCACAGCATAAACAGGATTTGCCAGTTATCGGCAGTTCTGTTCAGTTCATGACACAGTGATCACAGATCCCTGCCAATAAGTGGTGCAAGGGGCGCGTGGGAAGCACAATCACGGGAGGAATCTGTGTCCTTCACAGCTGATCACAGATCGGGGTAAAGAGACAATCACAGTGGCTCTTTACCATGTGATCAGTGCTGTCCAATCAGAGCTGATCACAGTGTAAACAGGAAATGTGCGACCGCACTGTAGCCGTCATTCAGCTATAGCGCAGTCAGGAAGAGGTTAACATGAATTCCAAATGAAAAATTATGCTACCAAAATTAGTGTGTGCTGTAAATTGCCCCCAGCATTGCTCCTGTTTCTTCTTGTTGGAGGCCACAATGGGGTAAAGACCCAATCACAAAGGCTTTTTACCATGTGATCAGCTGTGTCCAATTACAGATCACAGATCCCTGCCAATAAGTGGCGCAAGGGGTGCGTGGGAAGCACAATCACGGGAGGAATCTGTGTCCTTCACAGCTGATCACAGATCTGGGTAAAGAGCCAATAACAGTGGCTCTTTACCATGTGATCAGCGCTGTCCAATCAGAGCTGATCACAGTGTAAACAGGAAATATGCGACTGCACTGTAGCCGCCATTCGGCTATAGCGCGGTCAGGAAGAGGTTAACATAAATTTCAAATGAAGAATTATGCTACCAAAATTAGTGTGTGCTGTAAATTGCCCCCAGCATTGCTCCTGTTTCTTCTTGTTGGAGGCCACAATGACCAATGTGTTCATTGTCTCAACAGTTTTTAAAGTTCTTCCTTAAGGTAGGCTCAGACAGACAAAAGATTTAGTGTGCAGAAAAGCATATGTGATGTGTTTACATTTTTAAAAATTATCTTTTGTTCTGAGGTTTATGTGAGACTTGTCACTTACTTATGTAATTAAGGCCTCATGTACACGGGGACGTTTTTACAACCTCTCCTGAATGATTTAACTTGACAGATAGTAACCCACATTTAAACCGTCCATTTTGCCATGTTTACATGCCATGTTTAGTGGTGTTTTGCCACATTTGGGTTTAGAAGCATTTCTAAAAAAAAAAAAAAAATTTAAATGGCCAAAATGAAAAACGCCTATAAATTGGAAAATGGAAAATTCGGTGTCTGATTTTTTTTTGCCTTTAAAAAAAGGCCTATAAATGCAACTGCCTATAAATGACGATAAATGAACCTGTGTACATGTACACGTAAGATAACATTGAATGAGGTCAGGGGCAGCTGTAAAAAGTGTCCAACTGCCTCTGAACTTCTGTTTCGCAGCAGCAGTGTACATGGAAGTAGTATTTTGTAAGTAGTAATATTTATTTATGATTATTATTATTTTTTTATTTATTATTAATATTTATTTTTTAAGTAAGTACTTTGTAAGCAAGTAGTATTTTGTGGGTACAAGAACTGTGGTATATGTGTGCAAAGTATACAGTGACTAGGCACAGATTCTGTTTAAACTAGTACAAATTGGATGTGGGTTTCTCCACATCCAGTTCGCATGACAGGAGATTGTGACCGACTTTCAATGGAGCCGGTTCACTCATCTCTGTGGCGGCTGTGGAGCAGATTGCACAGGGCTCCGTTTCAGGTCTGAATTCAGGCAAAAATTAAGCCTGATTCATCTCTGAAACAGGGATGCACCAGACCTCTGCTGTGAGATGTATGCAGCATAAGTGTGAACCCGGCCTTAAGTTCTGCTTCACCCCTGAACTCTCCCTTATTTACTATTGACCCCTGAACTCTCCCTTATTTACTATTGACCCCTGAACTCTCCCTTATTTACTACTGACCCCTGAACTCTCCCTTATTTACTACTGACCCCTGAACTCTCCCTTATTTACTACTGACTCCTGAACTCTCCCTTATTTACTACTGACCCCTGAACTCTCCCTTATTTACTACTGACCCCTGAACTTTCCCTTATTTACTACTGACCTCTGAACTCTCCCTTATTTACTACTGACCCCTGAACTCTCCCTTATTTTCTACTGACCTCTGAACTCTCCCTTATTTACTTCTGACCCCTGAACTCTCCCTTATTTTCTACTGACCTCTGAACTCTCCCTTATTTACTACTGACCCCTGCACTCTCCCTTATTTACTACTGACCTCTGAGCTCTCCCTTATGTATTGCTGACCCCTGAACTCTCCCTTATTTACTACCGACCTCTGACATCTCCCTTATTTACTACTGACCTCTGAACTCTCCCTTATTTATTACTGACCCCTGAACTCTTCCTAATTTACTACTGACCCCTGAACTCTCCCTTATTTATTACTGACCCCTGAACTCTCCCTAATTTACTACTGACCCCTGAACTCTCCCTTATTTTCTACTGACCTCTGAACTCTCCCTTATTTACTACTGACCCCTGAACTCTCCCTTATTTACTACTGACCTCTGAACTCTCCCTTATTTATTGCTGACCCCTGAACTCTCCCTTATTTACTACCGACCTCTGAAATCTCCCTTATTTACTACTGACCTCTGAACTCTCCCTTATTTACTACTGACCCCTGAACTCTCCCTTATTTACTACTGACCTCTGAACTCTCCCTTATTTACTACTAACTCCTGAACTCTCCCTTATTTACTACTGACCTCTGTACTCTCCCTTATTTATTACTGACCCCTGAACTCTCCCTTATTTTCTACTGCCCTCTGAACTCTCCCTTATTTACTACTGACCCCTGAACTCTCCCGTATTTACTACTGACCTCTGAACTCTCCCTTATTTATTGCTGACCCCTGAACTCTCCCTTATTTACTACCGACCTCTGAAATCTCCCTTATTTACTACTGACCTCTAAACTCTCCCTTATTTATTACTGACCCCTGAACTCTCCCTAATTTACTACTGACCCCTGAACTATCCCTTATTTTCTACTGACCTCTGAACTCTACCTTATTTACTACCGACCTCTGAAATCTCCCTTATTTACTACTGACCTCTGAACTCTCCCTTATTTACTACTGACCCTTGAACTTTCCCTTATTTACTACTGACCTCTGAACTCTCCTTTATTTACTACTGACCCCTGAACTCTCCCTTATTTACTACTGACCTCTGAACTCTCCCTTATTTATTACTGACCTCTGAACTCTCTCTTATTTACTACTGACCCCTGAACTGTCCCTTATTTTCTACTGACCCCTGAACTCTCCCTTAGTTACTACTAACCCCTGAACTCTCCCTTATTTACTACTGACCTCTGAACTCTCCCTTATTTATTGCTGACCCCTGAACTCTCCCTTATTTACTACCGACCTCTGAAATCTCCCTTATTTACTACTGACCTCTGAACTCTCCCTTATTTATTACTGACCGCTGAACTCTCCCTAATTTATTACTGACCTCTGAACTCTCCCTTATTTACTACTGACCTCTGAACTCGGCATCACCTGCTACTGACCTCTGAACTCTGCCTCATCTACTACTGACCTTGGAACTCTGCATCACTTACTACTAACCCCTTGCCTCCACCTTTCTGACACCTGTACTCTGCCCTAAAATCTGCTAACTTTATCCCCTGCTCTACTGACCCCCTGTACATTGCCCTGCTGACCCCCTGTACACTGCCCTGCTGATCCCCCATCCTCTGCCGCTTGACATTTTTTACAGTACCCCCACATTAGATAGGCTAGATCCAGCCCTGATCTAGTTCCCATATGTTGGTGTGGTTGCGTGTGTGTGTGTTTATGTCAACACCATTTCCCATATCCTTGTATATTGTGTTTGCTAAGATGCCCATCTAAGAATTTTTTGTTCTAAGAGTTTTTTTGAATGATCCACATTTCCCACTGGCACCACCGGTTGTGGAAGGGAGTCCCACATCCTTATCGCTCTGACAGGAAAAAACCCTACGCAGTTTAAGGTTAAGCTGCTTCTCTTCCAATTTTTTTGGGTGGCTGCATGTCTTCTTAAGCTTACTGAAACTGAATATTTTTTTTAGCCCCTATGGTAGAATCACCATTGAGGTATTTGTATATTGCCATCATATCCCCCCTCAAGCATCTCTTCTCTAGGGAGAACATGTTTCCTAATCCAGTACCCTTATTAGTTTTGTAGTCTTTCTCTCTCTAGTACCAGCACATCTTTCCTGGGGACTGGTGACCAGAACAGGACTGCATACTCACGATGTGGCCGGACCAGATTTTTGTAAAGTGTCAGAATGATAGTTTTATCTCTTGCGTAAATACCCTTTTTAATGCATGCTATTATTCTGCTTGCTGCAGCTTGGCTTTGCATGCCTCTGTATTATTTGTATATTTTTTTAACAGTTAAAATAAATAAGTGTGATTGTGTGTTTATATAAATATATATAAAAAATTCAGTTTATAGTTGTTAAAGCATGAACTTTTTCTTTGTTGGTGTTTTTAATACATTTTAGTATAAAAGTATAAAAACTGTAAGACTTTTGTGGTTTTTTTTTTAAGTGTCCAATCTTTTAGGGAGGGAAGGGGGTGTGGGGGGCTATGGCATAGGTCTGTCCGCCCACAGAGGGATTCTCAGGGCATAAAGGGCAGCTGGTTAATCTAGGGCAGCCTTCCCAACCTTTTTAACCGGGAGGAACCCTTGAAATAATTTTCAGGTCTCAGGGAACACCTGCTTAATAATATTGTATCTACAGGTCATGACACGTTAGCTTGCAATTTGTGTAAAACAAATATTAATGGTCAAAAATAAAATGTAGACTGTGAAAAGTGTTGTTTCCTCCTACACTAATGGCCGGTGAATACATGCCCCTTATATTGGTGATAAATAAAAATGCACCTTTACATTAGTGGTCAGTGTAGAAATATTCCTTTATATTGGATGTTAATGGAAAAATGTCCTCTTAATATGTCTGAAAGAATTCTCTATTTGACATAGTATGTTAGTGACTTTAATCTGAATCTGGACTAAAGTAACTCTTAGGTCTCAGTTACACTTGTGGTTGGGGGTGGTAAAAACACATGGTTGAGCCCTGCTTTTACTGCTCCCAACCCCTCCCCCTTAAGCTGCAAAGGCAGTGGCAAAAATGTTGTCGCTGTTATACTTGGTGGGCATTACTACCTGTCAAACATTACCAATTCACAAGAATGGCGCAGCAATGTAACTGCCATACAACTTCGTGCAGGGTTCTGCTCATCAGGGCATTATAAGGACTTGCTTACACTTGCAGTGCCCTCTGAAGATTAATCTGCTGTGGACTGCACCTCAGAGGGTCTTATATCACCCCCTTACTACCTGTTTTACCCTAAAAATCCTGGGGGTACAGGATTTAAGGGGGTTGAACAGGCAGTAATGAGGTCATATAATGTCTCCTCACCACCTGTCAAATGCCCTCTAAAGCATGATCCACAACAGATTGCTCTTCAAAGGGTACCACACGTGTAAATAAGCCTTTAGGAAGTCTTGATGAACATAACCCACATACATGAAACACAGCATGTTATACACTTACAAGTAAGCATCAGCTACTATCAAGATTTTGCTTCAGAGTTATGTACTCACAACCCCTTCTTTACATTTTGAAATTAGTAGTCTAGGAATTGAATACTACCTATGACCTTTGGTTTATGCTCACATTTGTTTCTATTCTCATATCTATAGGATCCTGATGTGACCGTTTGTTTGGAATTTGAGGTACAGGAAGATAGCATGCTTTGTCCAACTTTAAATACATCTAAAGATTTATTGAATATTGCTTTATTTTAATTACAAAAATCTATTTCTCAGCTGATCCATTTGTATCAGCAGCAGAAAGTGGTCTATATTTATATTAGTGATTTAACTCACTCTTTCCTTTAATAGCTAACTACATGCTCTTTGGTTTTAGTCCCAGCTCTCCAGTAACCTGTCTCATTATCTGGCATTTCTTTTCTTCCTGTCAATGCTTTTGTCAGCAAAGTCATCATTCAAGGACCTCTTGGGCCAACTGTAAAATGGGGAGAAAACAACATTATATGAAAACTGACAGCACCCAATTGACAGCTAACCTACAGTTCACAAAGAGACAGAAGTTGCATAAAAAAAGAATATTGCAGTTAAACAATTACCTATAATGACATTGCTAGTTAGCATGCTCCTGCATGTGCATTCCTTTTTTGGACCAGAGGAATTTATACATTTTTGGCTATGGGCCTATTGATTTAGCACTAACAGGAAACCAAAGTTATACATATATCATTTTGAGGGGACAAATTGCTAGTTTACCAAATTAATTTATAGACATGTGCAGAGTGAAATATTTTGTTTTGGAATTTCGTTTTCGTCCGAAAAATAAATTTATTTAGTTACTCCCGAAATTTGTTTTATTTATTTTGTTTTTCGTTCAAAAATTGCATTCGTCCGAAAATCCACATGAATTATGGCCGAATCTGTCTTTGAAGGCTTATGGCAGTGATGGCGAACCTTGGCACCCCAGATGTTTTGGAACTACATTTCCCATGATGCTCCACTACACTGCAAAGTGCAGGAGCATCATGGGAAATGTAGTTCCAAAACATCTGGGGTGCCAAGGTTCGCCATCACTGGCTTATGGTGTCTGTCGAATGTATAAAGAAGATTCGACGGAGCTGCTAAACTCTATATAGCCTATAGGCGGAGAATTTGACGGAAATGTACAATTGCAGCGTCATACAGTTTCGATGCTCTGTCGAATATTATTATAAACGTGTGTGTTTTTCGTTGCTTTGTCGAATCTCCGTCGTTCATGTTGAATGAATGGTCTAAGTAAAGTGTCAGGTGTCAGATAGTGAGTGACTGATAATAACAAATATGGTGGCAACCCATTGTGAGAGCGACATGGAGGCATTGGAGGACGTTCCTGGGCCATCTACAAGTGTTTCTGTATATATATTATATACTCGTTCAAATAGAAACTGGTGGACTGGTGATAGCGATCACTGATCAGACAGGTAACAAGATTCTATAATAATAAATCCCCCCGACAACACAGGCAGCCTCTGAGGCTATCACAACAACAGTAGCAGCAACACTAGTATCACTATAAGGTTCTCACACTAACACAATAGCAGTAGATTATTAGGGAAAAGCTAAGATGAACTGTAGCTTGCTTCACTATTGTTCTGTTGCTGTGCTTATGCTTAATAATAATTTGGGTTCTCTGACAAGTGACAATTCAAACGGACCAGCTAAGATTGACTTTCTTCTGAAATTATTTAGTGTGTGTGTCTCTCTCTGCTAGCAATCGTAAGTGAAAGTAAGTTGGCTGTACGTGTGTACTAGCTATTTTACTGCTCCTCCTCTTTGGTTACTATCAGCCAATAACATTCATCGACATCATTATTTTTATTTTACTTCCCCCACCCAGTTCCAGAATCTTTTCTCTCTGTTGAATCTTTTCTTTCTATGTCGAATATTTTCTCTCTGTCAAATCTTTTCTCTATATAATCTTGGACTAATAGAGTTAAGGTTAGGCACATTCGACCACAGGTTCAATAGATACAGATTGCTATTGTCAGAGTCACGTCGAATCTCCTATTTGTATCGAACTGTTTTAACAACGAAAATGAAAATAAAGCATTTATTTATGTCGGATCTATCGTTTTTCGGATTCTGCGCGTTTGTTATTGTTTGTCAAAACTAAAATGAAAATACCTGAAATTCGGCCGAAAATGCATTCGGACTAAAACTAATGCACATGTCTATTAATTTATACATGATATATATACAGTGTATATATATATATATATATATATATATATATATATATATATATATATATATATATAATATATATATATATATATATATATATATATATATATAGCACAAACATATATAATTACATTGGTGCATAGATAGTCAGGATGAAAAAATACACAAGTCCATCTATTTCAACCTACATAGAAATAAAATAAATAAATACAATAAATAAATAGAAGTAAAATCTGGGTGGAAAAAACAATTAAACTTTAAATATGACCATGGGAAGAAACTGGAGTACCAAGTAAAATCTAATGCCAACTTCCCAGAAATATTTTCTTTAGTGGGGGGCCAATCCAGGACCCAAAGTACTAACCACACTAGTTACATCTTTTCCCCATTTTTGAAAATCTGGAGACCATGAATCGCATATACATATCCAAATGTGACAACAAAAAGCTGAACAGATGTATATGTTTTTTATTTTTTGTTTGGTTTACATTTAATTCTGCCTTGTGTCTTTTTTTGCCAGTCACCTAAAACAAATCTAAATAGCAGTTCTGTAGTTATGTAATAGATGGGCTGTTATACCCTCCTCTCCAGTGTCCTAAGGGCTCATTTACACTTGCTTTGGCTTCAACACACATTAAAGCACCTACCGCTCCAACATGCTTTTATGATGTGTTTTTGATGTTTCGATAGTGCTTTGATGAAGCTTTGGTGGTGCTTCGATGAAGCTTTGGTGATGCTTTGGTGAAGCTTGACAGATGCGTTGTGTGTGTGTGTATGTGTGTGTGTGTGTGTGTGTGTGTGTGTTTGTGGATATTTCATACCTGTAATTTCTCAAAACAAAGCAAAGCTAAAGCTGAATTAAAGCATCTCAAAAACCGCAGGTGCTTCAGGCAAACTTCGTCATATAGTTCTATGGAGACTTTGAAGACGCTTTGAAGCACTATAAAAGCGGCATGGGGTATATTTTTTTAAGCAAAGCCCAAGCAAAGCAAACACAAGGTGTAAACAGGACTGTAAGCTAACCATTTTATTTAGTGACAGCGACTTTGACTGGCATTCAGAGAGCTTCAACAAAGAGTGTCGGAAGCCTTGTTTTGGAGAAAGTGTAAACTAGCCCTAAGTCTCTTACGTTAGCTCCATTAGAGTGCTGCAACCTTCATCAGACTCTTTGACTCAGTGTAAGTCTCCTTAGTCCCCTGCTGCACTCAGTGGTTCCTCCCGCCGATATCTGCTTTACCACAGCACACAATAATAACATAGGGAGAAAACCAATGAGTTAAACCGGGGACCCAGCAGATTGTAGACTTACAGTAGGAGGACAATTTATCTTCAATGGAGTGACATTTGATGGCATGGCATGTGAAAGAGTTAGGGATTCATTATCTTCTTTACAGGAAAACATCAAAACTGAACTCCAAAAATAATTTCTATTGCATAATTACATCGGCCCAACCTGGCACAATGTAAGTATCCCATACCTCATGGACCACTGGGGAAACTGGAAATCATTGCATTGGTTGGGAGCACTGCAGTGATAGTTGCAATCTTCTTGATCCTGCTTGGGTTCTTTGCAAGTGACTTCACCTATGCACACAAAACACAGGGAGACAAATGCTTTGTAACATCACCAATCGTGGACTGCATTTAGTTTTTTTTCAGTGAATATAAGATGTTCTCTGATTGGAGGAGGCAGAGAGGAGGGGCAGTGGAGGAAGAGCACTGATGTCACAATCTCTACATTGCAATAAAGTTTATATGCAGCTCTTGTTTTATTTAACCCTGTCCCTTCTGCTCTGGGATTCTATAGCTAGTTTAAAGCGTATGTTCACCTTTAAAGAAAATCTTTAAGGGGAACTTACACTGGACCCCCTCCCCATCCCATGGTCCCACTGTACTGTAGTCTCATGATCCCCCGCTGTCAGACACTGGGACAGCCCTATCACCGGTCCGGGGATTTGAAATCCTTGCTGCTTAATCTCCTATCCATACCTTTCAGTGTGTATGGATAGGAGGCATTCTAATTGGTTAGCACCATCACATGGATGGTGCTAACCAATCAGACTCCATCTAGCCTGTCCTGTCAGCACTGGAGCAGAGGAGAGAAATCCAGTAGGATTTCAAATCCCCAGACCAGTGAAGTGGCACCCTAGTGCCTGACAGCGGGGGATCACGGGTCTCTAATACAGCGGGGCCTGAGGATGGGGAAGGGGGGCAGTGTAAGTTCACATTACAGATTTTGTAAAGGTGAACTTACCCTTTAAGCTTAGGGCTCAATAATCATCAATGGCTAGAGCCAAGTTAGGCATCCAACAACCACTTCTGATAGTTAGAGGTTTGGTTCCATGACAGATTAGAAACTACTAGGAGCTAAGAGACTGGGTAGATATGTGACTCTAAGCTTCTGAAAGTGAACCAACTTCATTATCAGTCCCAACTTAGCACAGGTTCGACGGCTTAGTGCGATATCTTGTTTGGGGGGGGGGGGGGCATTTCTCATAACTGCCCTCCCCCCAAAAAAATGATACAATAACTAAAATCCTTGTAAAAAAGATTTTATTGAACATACAATAGAGTATTTGACAATAGGTTAAGTACATAATATACAACAGAAGTAATGAAGCGATTAAGAGTTATTTATTCAATACAATGTAAATTATATATTCAACTATAATTACTACTATAACAATAACGCATATTAATGGTATGATTTATTAGAGGAATTAGCTTGTGAAGTAGGGAAGAGCTTCAAAATCACAATAGGAATAGATAGAGAAGAAAGGAAAGATAGGAAGAAAATAAACTAGGAAGGGAAGAAGAGAGGTCCGCAGGGTCGAGTCGAGGCCCGCCATATCACTCAGAATCCATATACTGTAATCACTGACCCATCGGGTCAGCTACCATGGTAATAGAACTTCTTTGTTAAAATTTGATGGTAAATAATTTTTTATCCACGGATGCCATACTTTTTCAAATTTGATAAGCATGTCATCTTCAAGACCTGCCATTTTGGCTTGCGTCATAGTGTTGTTCATCCTATTCACTACCTCATCCACAATCAATGAAGGGGATGTCCAGGCTCTTGTAAGTGTTTGTTTTGCTGTGCGGTGAATAAATGAACAATTAATTTAAATTGGGTGTGTGTTAGAAAGTCTGGCTTGCGATTGATGAGTGCCATTGAGGGATCTGGGGTAATGGATATTCCTAACATTTTAGATGCTATAGTAAAGATCTCATTCCAATAAATTTGAGCTTTGGGACATGACCACCATATCTGGAAATGTGTTCCTAACTCAGCGCATCCACTGTAACAATCTGATGAGTAGTTATGCACATATTTCACTATTCTAGCCGGTGCAAAGTATCATCTTATTAGTACTTTATAATTAGCCTCTACCACTAATATATTAGGAGAGGCTGTTTTGGTTGTCAACCAGACTTGATTCCATTCTGTGGTTTCCAGTGTTTGTTCTAAGTCCACCGACCCATTTCTGGACATAAGATGGTTTCACTGTTTCAGGTTTAGCTAACAATTGAACAGATTATGCCCCTAGTATGAGGGTCATTTTTATAATATTTTTCAAAGTTAGTTAAATTAGTTAGTGAACTGTCTGTGGTTAAAAGAGGCATAAAGAAATTTTTGATCTGGAGGTACCTAAATAGTTCTGATTGCGGTATTCCATAATTATCACAGAGGGTTGGGAAAGGGATAGAGGATGAGGAATTCACAAATTTGTGCATCTGCAGCATATCACTTCTAGCCCATGCTCTGAAAGATCTAGGAGATACCCATTGCTGGGTAAAATGCAGGGTTTTTGTAAAAAGATAGTAGAGGATTATGTAATGATTGCAACTGATTTCTAAATTTGTATCTTTCCCATAAGAAAACAAAATGTTTTCTAATTGGATTACACAACCCTTACGATCACTCGGTGAGAGCCAAATCAGGTTTGCCATTGACAAGGGATCACATTCAGCAGCTTTGATCGATACCCATAGAGGGGATTCTTGTAGTGCTTGATATTTAGTTAATTATGCTATATGTGCTGCTCTATAATAAGATGCGAAATTAGTACAACCTAGACCTCCATTTAATTTAGGGAGGTAAAGTGTGTGTTGTTGTGTACGTGGTCTAGAAGAACCCCATATAAATGCATTTGCCTTTTTCTGTATAATTCTCAGGTAATAAGCAGGAATTGGAATTGGTAAGACTCTGAAAAAGTACAATAATTTGGGTAAGACGGTCATTTTTATTGTATTGATTCTTCCGAACCATGATAAAGGAAGGTGGTTCCAAGATTTCAACATATTTGTTATATTTTTTAACATTGAAGGGTAATTAGCTGAAAAAAGATCCAAGAGTGATGCAGTAAGGTGTAGTCCTAGATATGGAATGGATTTATCTGCCCAGGTAAAGGGGCGACCTGCCTTAGCTAAACTTAATTCTAAATTTGAAAGAGATAGATTTAGTGCTACACATTTCTTGGGATTAATGAAAAGGCCAGAGAAGGTAGCAAAGTCATCAAGTATTGTCATTAGGTTAGGGCTTGATACTTGTGGCGATGAAAGAAATAGGAGGATATTATCCGCGAATAGACAAATTTTGTGTTGAAATCCCCCTACTTCAATACCTGTTATGGTGGGATCTGATCTGATCGGTTGGGCAAGTGGTCCCATAAGAAATGAAAATAACAGGGGTGAAAGAGGACACCCCTGCCTAGTGCCCCTTTCAATATTAAAGGTATCAGACTTATAACCTGCATATTTAACATATGCTTTAGGTTTATTATATAGTGCCCTGATCCATTTAGTAAAATTTGGGCCAAAACCCCACTTCTGTAATGTGTAATGCAAGTAGGATCAGGATATAGAATCAAAAGCCTTTTGAATATCAAGTGAGAGAAAGCAGGAGGGAATGCGACATGTTTTGGCAATTTGTGCTAAAAGAACTGCTCGGCGTACATTATCGCCTGCTTGTCGTGTTGGCATAAAGCCAACTTGATCACTATTTATAAGTGTGCCAATGAATCTACTTAGATGGGATGCTAAGATGCGAGAATTTTGATATCAAGATTTAGCATTGATATAGGTCAGTAGTTAGTACAAGAAGTATCATCGCAATGGGGTTCGCTTTGGAAAAATTGGAATGGGGAATGGGGTTTGCTTTGAGATTGCTTTGGAAAGCTAAGAAAAAGGAGTTAAATTGTGTTTCTAATTTACGTGCAAGATTTCTGCGTTCTTTATTGAGTATTCCATACTGTTGCTGAAGTGTTCCTCTCAAGACCGGTTCATGTGCTTCCCACAATGTTTTTGGGGAAATTTCTGGGCTTTTGTTGAATGTTAAATATTCTTTCAGAACATGTTCAATTTTGTGACAATATAAAGGGTTTTTAAGTAATATCTCTGGTAAATACTGTCATGAACCAGATGTGACCAGAACTGTGTGACTGCGACAAAGTGAACCAGACACAAATAAGTGAAGGTAAATTTATTAAGCAAACGCATATAAATGTGAACACACCACCAATACGAACCAAGTGAACAAACCAAACAACCAAACAGTAAATAAACCAGTATATGTAACAAAAGGGAGTACCGGAATCGTAGTCAAGCCAGGCCGGGGTCATAAATAGGAGGTCAGCAGATGGGGGGACAAGGAGAAGGGAACAGGTACAGGAGGCAGGATGCAGGGATCAGGGATGCAGGGATCAGGTAACAGGGATCAGGTATCAAACAGGCTGCAGGTCAGGGCTCAAGGACAATACCAAGGTGAAGTGTATATGAACTTGCCGGGTATTTATAATGGCTGCTGTCAGTCATGTGACGCCTGACTGCAGAGGGCAATACCTGCTCCATACTGCCAGGATCCCTCCGCTGGTGGACACCAGTACTGCGGACCAAAGATGACATAATTCCAGCAGGAGACACCTGCTGGTGGATCGCAGTACTGCATGCCAAATGATTGATATTACCAGCGGAGGGAACCTTTCCTGACAGTACCCCCCCTCAAAGGAGCGACCTCCGGACGCTCCAACTAGCAGTTGCTGGGGAAAGTCCACTGTGTCAAGCTGGGCTATGGGCAAAGTCACATTAGGTTGGGTAATGGACACTTCAAGCAGGGCAGCAGACAGAACCACATCGGACCGGGAAGCTGGCACATCGGGCTGGAAGGCGGGCAGCGGCACGTCAGGCTGGAAGGCGGGCAGCGGCACGTCAGGCTGGAAGGCGGGCAGCGGCACGTCAGGCTGGAAGGCGGGCACATCAGGCTGGACAGCAGGCACATCAGACTGGAAGGCATCGGACTGCAAGGCCGGGACATCAGACTGGAAGGCGTCGGACCGCAAGGCCGGGACATCAGACTGGAAGGAATCGGACTGCAAGGCCGGGACATCAGACTGAAGGAATCAGACTGCGAGGCCGGGACATCAGACTGGAAGGCATCAGACTGCGAGGCCGGGACATCAGACTGGAAGGCATCAGACTGGAAGGCCGGGACATCAGACTGGAAGGCATCAGACTGGAAGGCCGGGGCATCGGACTGGAAGGAATCAGACTGCGAGGCCGGGACATCAGACTGGAAGGAATCAGACTGCGAGGCCGGGACATCAGACTGGAAGGAATCAGACTGCGAGCCCGGGACATCAGACTGGAAGGAATCAGACTGCGAGGCCGGGACATCAGACTGGAAGGAATCGGACTGCGAGGCCGGGACATCAGACTGGAAGGAATCGGACTGCGAGGCCGGGACATCAGACTGGAAGGAATCGGACTGCGAGGCCGGGACATCAGACTGGAAGGCATCAGACTGGAAGGCCGGGACATCAGACTGGAAGGCATCAGACTGGAAGGCCGGGACATCAGACTGGAAGGCTGGGGCATCGGACTGGAAGGCATCAGACTGGAAGGCCGGGGCATCGGACTGGAAGGCATCAGACTGGAAGGCCGGGGCATCAGACTGGAAGGCATCAGACTGGAAGGCCGGGGCATCAGACTGGAAGGCATCAGACTGGAAGGCGGGGCATCAGACTGGAAGGCATCAGACTGGAAGGCCGGGGCATCAGACTGGAAGGCATCAGACTGGGAGGCCGGGGCATCAGACTGGAAGGCATCAGACTGGGAGGCCGGGGCATCAGACTGGAAGGCCGGGGCATCAGACTGGAAGGCCGGGGCATCAGACTGGAAGGCATCAGACTGGAAGGCCGGGGCATCAGACTGGAAGGCATAAGACTGGAAGGCCGGGGCATCAGACTGGAAGGCATCAGACTGGAAGGCCTCAGACTGGAAGGCCTCAGACTGGAAGGCCGGGGCATCAGACTGGAAGGCATCAGACTGAAAGGCCGAGACATCAGGCTGGAGGGCGTCTGGCTGGAAGGCCGGGACATCAGGCTGGAAGGCGTCTGGCTGGAAGGCCGGGACATCAGGCTGGAAGGCGTCTGGCTGGAAGGCCGGGACATCAGGCTGGAAGGCGTCTGGCTGGAAGGCCGGGACATCAGGCTGGAAGGCGTCTGGCTGGAAGGCCGGGACATCAGGCTGGAAGGCGTCTGGCTGGAAGGCCGGGACATCAGGCTGGAAGGCGTCTGGCTGGAAGGCCGGGACATCAGGCTGGAAGGCGTCTGGCTGGAAGGCCGGGACATCAGGCTGGAAGGCGTCTGGCTGGAAGGCCGGGACATCAGGCTGGAAGGCGTCTGGCTGGAAGGCCGGGACATCAGGCTGGAACTCCGGCTCTGGCACTCCGGGCTGGGACAGATTGGTAGGTGTGGAGGCAGGTTGGGTTAATGGTAAGTTCATTTTGGTTGGGAAAAACTTTCGCTTTTTCTTTGGCTTAGCTACTGAAGCTCTGTAGGTGACTGCAGGACTGTAAATAAGGGGTGCAGCAGACTGGAAAGGAGGATTGTGATATGGCAGAGAAGAGGTACCAGTAGCTGGGGAAAGAACTTGTGGGTTAGTAGACAGCGAAGAGGAGGCAGGTGAGTTGAATGCAGGATAAGTACAGGGAGCAGAGACTGGATAGGAGTATTTGGTTGGGAGCAGCGTGTACTGGGCTGCAACTGAGGTTGACATGGCTGATGGGGAAACATACTTTTGGGTAGGCTCATATCTGATGGCAGAGGTGGATTGTTTGGCTGGGGCTGATTGCACCATGTCAGACCATGCTGAAAGTAAGGGTTGTACAAACTGAAGTTTTAAGCCTCCCTGTCTAACAAAAGACTGAGCAGATACAATGCACTCAGCAATCACCTGTGGGGAACAGGCTGAGTAGTGTTCACAAAAATCAGAAGGATCATCTTCAAAAAGCCATACTAAAGATACAACCTGATTCATATCAAAAGGAGGAGTGAAATCATCACGGCCATCTGGGATACAGGGCAGGGCTAGCTCAGTACAGATCTTTATCAAAGGCTGCACCTCCTCAAACAATATATAACCCTGATCAACCAGGGAGTGAGCCAAACGCATAGCTGCAAACAACTGGTCACTAGACCATCCTTTCAAAGCCTGGCGGCAATAATCACCACTCTCAGATGCCAGCAGAGAAAGATAAATGATCTCATCAGCATTCATGTTTGCAACCAAACTGAAGCAAATGGTTCCCCTGTGCAGCCACTTCTGGTCAGGAATGGCCTTGGTATTCTGTCATGAACCAGATGTGACCAGAACTGTGTGACTGCGACAAAGTGAACCAGACACAAATAAGTGAAGGTAAATTTATTAAGCAAACGCATATAAATGTGAACACACCACCAATACGAACCAAGTGAACAAACCAAACAACCAAACAGTAAATAAACCAGTATATGTAACAAAAGGGAGTACCGGAATCGTAGTCAAGCCAGGCCGGGGTCATAAATAGGAGGTCAGCAGATGGGGGGACAAGGAGAAGGGAACAGGTACAGGAGGCAGGATGCAGGGATGAGGGATGCAGGGATGCAGGGATCAGGTAACAGGGATCAGGTAACAGGGATCAGGTAACAGGGATCAGGTATCAAACAGGCTGCAGGCCAGGGCTCAAGGACAATACCAAGGCGAAGTGTATATGAACTTGCCGGGTATTTATAATGGCTGCTGTCAGTCATGTGACGCCTGACTGCAGAGGGCAATACTTGCTCCATACTGCCAGGATCCCTCCGCTGGTGGACACCAGTACTGCGGACCAAAGATGACATAATTCCAGCAGGAGACACCTGCTGGTGGATCGCAGTACTGCATGCCAAATGATTGATATTACCAGCGGAGGGAACCTTTCCTGACAAATACCATGTTTTATCTTGTGCTCTAGGTATGGTTGATGCAATAGCTGTTAGCACTGCATTATAGTCAGACCATGGGATGGGAATTATATTTGATGAGAGAATCTCAGGCGTCATTCCTGTGGTTAGGAAAATGTGGTCAATACGACTGAATGTTTGGTGAGGGTGTGAAAAGTAGGTGTAATTTCTTTTTTTTGGATTATTCTCTCTCCATGAATACATTAAAATTGTGTTTGGAAAGGAGTTGAGATAGAGATATTTTAGAGTGGTTACGGGGTGGAGTATATGGTGTTTTGTCCAGAAATGGTAGGAGAACCTGGTTGAAATTGCCACATACAATGATTGTTCCCAGTCTATGTGCATTAACTACTTGTAATAGATGTGTTAAGAATGGAATTGGCTGTTTGTTAGGTGCATAATAAGAAACCACAGTTACTTCTGTGTCCAAAATGTGTCCCGTAAGGATTAGATATCTTCCTTCCAGATCCTTAATTTCCGAATGAATTGTGAATGGAGTGGACCGGTGGAAAGCCACAAGAGTTCCACGTTGTTTGGTACTGGCCGAGGCAGTGAATATTTGTGGATAGGATGAACTAAAAAATGTAGGCGTTGATTTTACTATAAAATTTGTCTCTTGCAGGCACACAATGTGTGCATTTTTTGCTTGGAATGACCTAAGCGTTTTATTGTGTTTCTGTGGTACATTGAGTCCCTTTACGTTCAGGGATAAAATGTTTAAGGGGGCCATGGTAGCTGAGTCAATAGGCAGCACTCACCCGTTGTTCCGACCTGACAATTTCTCGACTCAACCCATACAGACTTGAAAAGGGAAAAAAGAAAGAAAAGTCCAATGTTATCTAGATTAGGAAAGAAGAAAAAGACAGATACGTTTACATTACCTAAGCTTAATAATGTAATATGGAGGTATTCAAAATGTACCCATGGTGAAGGGTAAAACCCCCCAACAGGGGACAAGAGGCCCTCGTCGAGTCCCCCCATATTAAAGGAGGGGATCTGAGGAAGACTAGGTGAAGCACACGGACTTCCGTGAATAGGAGAACAGCTTTGTTAAACAAGAAACAAAAAATATAAATTTAAAAAAAAAAGAAAAAAATTACTTTTTGCATCGCTAGGATGCATGTTTATAGCCCTTATGGCTTAATAAAAGTATTATCTATTTCTATAATATGTTTTTCAAGAAATATTGAAAAAAAGAATTATGACGTTTATTAAATTCCTGCAATACTTGAAAGAGAAGTCTATCTAATCTAAAAAAAAGGTAGATGGGATGTGTCTTTTATCAAGAACTTAGACTTCTCTAAAACTTTGTTTCTAAATCCTATATAAATACATCAACCCTAGAAATAAATTATATCTTTTCAGTCATGAATGAGTCTTCTTATTTGTTTAATGATAATATTATGCAACTCTAGGTTGCATGTAGTAAATAAGAAGAGCTCTTTTAACCATTCTATTTAGGTAAAAAGAAACGTTGTTTCATATATTGGAGATAGCTGATGAAAATGATGTTCCAATATGATTGTGCTCACCATATTCAGGTGTAACCTGGGGGGGCTTTTCCCTGACCCATAATGTATTCTATTCATAGGATACAGGTGCAGGCTGCAATTTTGGGTCAAATGAGCATAGTTAATGAGTTCAGTATGTTATAGTTCCTCTGGGAACATATCTCCCATATTGGCTTATAACTGTATTTCTTAAAGAATAGCCTGTCAGTCCATTGTTGGCCCTGTGGATGGGAAACATAGCGACCCCTTTTATGTGTCACTATGTTTCGCTATGTGAAATGTGTGCATGGGATGAGTGCATGGGATGAGTTAGGTAGGGAAGAGGTAGATGCTGTTCTTCTACGTGGGGTTGTAGCTGCAGATGTTCCATTGATCAATTTAAGATCAAGTAAGGCTTGTTGAAGTTCGTTCGGTGATCTACAGATGTGTTTGGTACCTTTGTAGCTGAAGCGTATGGAGAATGGAAAACCCTATTGGTATGTGATGTTATGGCGTTGTAATTCCATTAAATGTGGTTTCATGGCACGTCTTTTAGAAATGGTTACTTGAGAGAGATTAGCAAAAATCTGAAAATTGTGATCCTGGAAGGTTAGGTTGTCTTTCTCTCTGGCTGCAATTAAGAGTTGTTCATTTGTGTGATAAAAATGGAACTTTGCTATGATGTCACATGGGGGTCCATCTGCTTTTTTAGACATGAGAGCTTTGTGCACCCTGTCCATTTACAGCCTTTCAATCGGTATTCCTGGTTGCAATTCTTGGCATAATGCTGTTATTATGGCAGATAAGTCAGTGTGCGATGCAGGTATGCCTCTGAATTGTAAATTGGACCTTCTTGCACGGTTCTCATAATCTTCCAGTTTATTTTGTAGTGTAATGTTTTCTTCTTTAAGAAGATCTATTTCATTTAAGTATTCAAGTGCTGAGTTTTCTATTTCTTCAACTTTAATTTCCAGCGCAGCTGTGCGATTTCCCAATTCTCTGATTTCTTTAGTCAGATTACTGGTTATTTGTTCTGAGGTAATCTTTAATGCTTTGCTCAGCATCTTCTCAAATTGTTTCATAAGGCTTGGGGATGCAGTTAATTCATGTGAAGATTTCTGTCACAGAAATAATTCAGTACCAGATTCTTCTGAGGAGACTTGCTGTGACCGTTGTGTTTTTATCCTGTGTGCTGAGGTGATTGTGCCTGTGGCTGAGGAGACTGGCGCCATTTTCACTGCAGTCTTTGCCTGAGCGCTTCCTCTGGGGGTATTTTTAACTTATTCCGGGCTCCCCCCAATACCATTTTTAGTCCAAATGATTCTCTCACCTCACAGGAATGTTCAGACAGAGTTTTTGTAAGAAATAATTTGGCGGGCTGTCTTTGTTTAGCGGTTCTCCTTCTTCACAGAGCAGAGCTCTAGTGGGACATGTCCATTGAGCTAGACTCCACCTCCTACAATAACTAAAATCCAATTCAAACAGAACCACTTTATCTTACTAGCTTCCAAACTGGCAATAGCTAGAGCATGGAAAAAACAATAAAAAAAAATTCCAAGGTGGCAAATCGTATTGATGCTTTAATTATTAATGAAAAACTGAGTACCCTTCTCACAAATACTCATGTCAAACTTCTCAAAATATAGAATCCAAGTATCACATACTGCCACCCTAACCTTTCTACAAAATTACACACTCACCATGCTTTCTGAGAGCCCTCCACACCACACTTTTTCCCCTTGACCTTTTTCCCTGTACCCTTACCCGCTCTTTTCCCTCCCTCTGCTGCTCATTTTCTTTCACTTTTTCGATTCTTTCTCTAAACCTATAGTCTCAGGCCCAGACCACTAACTCCATTAATGATATTCAGCTTAAGCCTCGGTTCACACTTGTGCGATGCGGGAACCAGCACTATTACAGCACCGGTTCCCGCATCTTTCCTGCAGGCAGTTCACACTGCCCTCTGCAAAGCAACAGGTACTTGCACAGCAATCGGATTCCATAGGTGAGAACACCCATGTGATCCAATTTCAGTGCGGGGGAAAAAAAGTCCCTGCACCTTTTTTGTGCAAAATCAGTGCGAGTTCAGCTATACAACTATATGGCTGAACTCGCATTACACAGACATCACATGCGATCCTCCCCGCAGTATGGGTGCGAATTACATGCAATGACTGTGTTTGTACAAATGTGAACCTGGAATGTCTACTGACTCATACAGCATCCGGACACACATTAATAACCACAAAACTCTGTTTATTTTTGTGCATTGTTCCATTTATTGTCATTTCATATTTTGCAGATGTTAGTTACTGCTTCTTGTATCTGTAACAGATGCCACATTGGAAGGGTTCCATAGCAATGGAGACAGTAGGTGGGCTTATATTTATATCTTCATGTTTGGCTTCCCTTTTTTCTCTCAGTAAGAAAGTGTGAACCTCAGTGGTTTTGCTAGCACTGGGCACCCAAAGTACCTGCCCCACATGTCCTGTAGGATGCCTTGAGTCTGGGAATACCTGCCGCTGCAGCAGCCAGCATCTCTCCCCACTGTCTCCCTATCAGAAGGATCAAAGCTGAGGGAAACCAAGCCTAGGTTACTCCTCAACTCTAGCATGTCACATGACACAACAGAAGGGTGAATTGTACTGGTGGGACACAATGATTGGGAAAGGGGGGGGGAGTGGTAACAATGATTTGCACTTGGGGGAGAGGATTTGTGCTGAAAGAGGGAATATGGGGGCAAGGATTTCTTCTGCATAGGGGAACTTTGGAGTTGATGCTGGTAGGGCATATTTTGGGTGGGGGAATAGAAGTTGCACTGGGAGGGGGATTTTGGTGAGGGAAAGAGTATTTGGGCTTGGGAGGGGGGATTTTAGGTGGGACAGAAGAAGATTTATGCTTGGAGATAGGATTTAGGGGGGTTGTGCTGGGAGGGAGAATTTTAGTGGGGAAGAGGATGTTCTAAAAAAAACTTCCAGCTTATTAAATCACAGCTGATATATTATACTTCGGGGTCTTAGCAAATATGTTTTGAAGCAGTTCAGTGATTAAAGTTCTCCCTGCTGGAGTTCCCAGTGCTGTTTCTTGGTCATATTGCATCCAACAGCAAGATATAACTGCAGGGGTTGTGATGATGATAATAGTCCAGATGCAGAGACTTTGCTCCATGAGTATCCACAAGCTTTATAGGCCCTGTAGCGCAGTGGTTTTCAAACCTGTCCTCAAGTATCCCCAACAAACAATGTTTGCCAGTTTTCCTTTACCTTGCACAGGTGTTTTAAATCAGAATCAATGGTTTGGTATTTTGGACAGCTATTTTATCTAAGAGAAATTCCCAAAACATGGCCCGTTGGGGGTACTTGAGGACAGAATCAGTACTGTAGAGGATTTAACCTGGTGCACTAATATCTAATATCCTAAAGGGATAACAGCTAGAGGAATACACAAAGGAACATCTGTTGGGTATATGTAACATCAAACCATGAGATCAATGCTAAGATCCCAAATAATGTTAAATAAAGAAAAGCTTTGTAAATACACATTTGGGCTTATAAACTAGTGCAAAAAACGAATTACAAATTGCAACAATTGCAACAATTAACAAATCAAAATCACTTTTCTATGGAATTAGCATAAGTGAAGTGAATTCTGAATTACTGTGTTTATCACACTTTACTCCTTGTTTTTTTAAATAAACTAGTTCATTTATGTTTTTTGTTTTACACAAAAATGCAAATATTACTGTGCTTGTCAAACAGACATCTACAAGCTAAATGAATAAATCAATTCACCCGTAGAAACAACAGCGCATATTACTCTATAGGAAAAAAATATATATATGTTATTTGTTCTAGTGCACACTCTAATTCTATGGAAAACATGTATATACTCCAAAATGTAGTCATACAAAATAGTTATTGTCCATGATGACTATCCATATGTCCAGATTATACTGAATAATCAAGATAGTTTCAGTGAAAAAGGAACTGAAACAGAATTATCTATTCCAGTCCATAGAAAAAACAAAACTGAAACAAAGTATCTTGGCACAGATCATAAGGGGTATACGATGCAATCCTTCCTTAACATGGTTAAACTTCCAACAGTGAAATGCAATGATCCCAAATTTGCTGGGGTGCAATCCTAGGCATAAGGCGACCCCCTTTAGTTATATTCTTACCAGATCTGCCTGGTTACACGGGCTCTCAGATATTACTCCTCATCGGCTGGATCTCATCCGCTTCATGTGTCCCGGGAAATTCAAGATCAGATCTGCCTGGTTTCACGGGCTCTCAGATATTACTCCTCATCGGCTGGATCTCATCCGCTTCATGTGTGCCGGGTAATTCAAGAACTCGGAAAAAAGCAATTGCGGGAAACAAACATAGCGTAATACTGTCTCGTAAAAACACAATTTATTTCAATAAAAAATATTGCACTCACGCGTCAGGGTGGTAGTACACGTTAGTAACATAGAGGAACTGACAGGAGGGAGGAAGAGGTGCACGGCTTTAACCGTGAGCTATTATATGGTGACAGCCAGTGGCAGCTGATGCTAATACTTCTCCCCGTACCCGACTGTGATAAAGAACTATGCATGTTGAGTGAACCAATGCTTTTAAAAGATTGTTTTTTGTGAGTGCAATATTTTTATTGAAATAAATTGTGTTTTTACGAGACAGTATTACGCTATGTTTGTTTCCCGCAATTGCTTTTTTCCGAGTTCTTGAATTACCCGGCACACATGAAGCGGATGAGATCCAGCCGATGAGGAGTAATATCTGAGAGCCCGTGAAACCAGGCAGATCTGATCTTGAATTTACCGGGACACATGAAGCGGATGAGATCCAGCCGATGAGGAGTAATATCTGAGAGCCCGTGTAACCAGGCAGATCTGGTAAGAATATAACTAAAGGGGGTCGCCTTATGCCTAGGATTGCACCCCAGCAAATTTGGGATCATTGCATTTCACTGTTGGAAGTTTAACCACGTTAAGGAAGGATTGCATCGTATACCCCTTATGATCTGTGCCAAGATACTTTGTTTCAGTTTTGTTTTTTCTATGGACTGGAATAGATAATTCTGTTTCAGTTCCTTTTTCACTGAAACTATCTTGATTATTCAGTATAATCTGGACATATGGATAGTCATCATGGACAATAACTATTTTGTATGACTATATTTTGGAGTATATACATGTTTTCCATAGAATTAGAGTGTGCACTAGAACAAATAACATATATATATTTTTTTCCTATAGAGTAATATGCGCTGTTGTTTCTACGGGTGAATTGATTTATTCATTTAGCTTGTAGATGTCTGTTTGACGTTTCTTAGTGGTTTTATTTATTTAATACCTTTTAAAACAGTTGCTTAAATTCCACAGCTCCCAGGTAGAAAGCACACCATTCAGTGTTAAGCGCCTTTTGTTTGCTTGGCTAACGGGCGGAGGTTACTCTAAGCAAAGGTGTATATTACTGTGCTTGTGCAGAATTTTGATTATACAGTGCATCTGGAATGTATTCACAGAGCTTCACTTTTTTTTACCCTTTGTTATGTTACAGCCTTATTCCAAAATGAATGAAATTCATTCTTTTCCTTAAAAGTCTACAAACAATACCTCATAATGACAATGTGACAGAAATTTGTTTGAAATCTTTGCAAATTTATTAAAAATTAAAAAAAGGAAAAAAATCTATACATAAGTATTCATAGCCTTTGCTTAATACTTTGTTGAAGCACCTTTGGCACCAATTACAGCCTTGTCTTTTTATGAGGCTACAAGCTTAGCACACCTATTTTTGTGCAATTTCTCTGATTATTCTTTGCAGGACCTCTCAAGCTCCATCAGGTTGGATGGGGAGCTTCAGTGCACAGCCATTTTCAGATCTCTCCAGAGATGTTCAATCGAGTTCAAGTCTGGGCTCTGGCTGGGCCTCTCAAAGACATTCACAAAGTTGTCCCATAGCCACTACTTTGTTATCTTGGCTGTGGGCTTATGGTCGTTACCTTGTTGAAAAATTTGCCTTTGACCCAGTCTCAGGTCCAGAGCGCTCTGGAGCAGGTTTTCATCAAGGATGTCTCTGTACCTTGCTGCATTCATCTTTCCCTAGATCATGACTAGTCTCCCAGTTCCTGCCTCTGAAAATATTACCACAGCATGATGATCCCCCCACTATGCTTCACTGTAGGGATGGTATTGGCCTCATCACCTGGCATGGTTTCTTCCAGACATGACGCATGCTATTCAGGCCAAAGAGTTCAATCTTTGTTTCATTAAACCAGAGAATTTTATTTATCATGGTCTGAAAGTCCTTTAGGTGCCTTTTGGCAAACTCCAGGCTGGCTGTCATGTGTCTTTTACTGAGGAGTGGCTTCCGTCTGGCTACTCTACTATACAGGCCTGATTGGGGGAGTGATGCAGAGAAGGTTTTTCTTCTGGAAAGTTCTCTTCTCTCCACAGAGAAAGCTAATGCTTTGTCAGAGTGACCAGAACCCGATCTTGGTCATCTCCCTGACTAATGCCCTTCTCTCCCGATCGCTCAGTTTGGCCTGGTAGCACGCTGTAGGAAGACTCCTGGTGGTTCCAAACTTCTTCCATTTATGGATGATGGAGGCCACTGTGCTCATTGGGACCTTCAATGCTGCATACATTTTTCTGTACCCTTCCCCAGATCTGTGCCTTGATACAATCCTGTCTCAGAGGTCTACAGACAATTCCTTGGACTTCATGGGTTAGTCTGTGCTCTGACATGCACTGTTAACTGTGGGACCTTATACAGACGGTGTGTGCCTTTCCAAATCATGTCCAATCAACTAAATTTACCACAGGTGGACTCCAATCAAGTTGTAGAAACATCTCGCGGATAATCAGTGGAAACAGGATGCACCTGAACTCAGTTTTGAGTGTCTTGGCAAAGCCTGTGAATTCTTATGTACATGGGATTTTTTTTTTTTATAAATTTGCAAAGATTTCAAACAAGCTTCTTTCACATTGTCATTTTGGAGTATTGTTTGTAGAATTTTGAGGAAAAGAATGAATTTAATCCATATTGGAATAAGGCTGTGGCATAACAAAATGTGGAAAAAATGAAGCGCTGTAAATACTTTCCGGATGCACTGTAAATAATCTGACAACTACAGCTAGTTTATCTAAATGCATTAAGGATATCAATTTTAGTATTTAATCATTTCATAACATACTTCTGCTGTATAGCTTGATTTGCAGATAAAATTCCAATCATGTAGTGGATTTTAAATTTAAAGTGGAGCTCCACCCTAAAGTGGAATTTCCACTCATCGGATTCCTCCCCCCTCCGGTGTCACAATTGGCACCTTCTGGGGGGAAGGGGGGACAGGATTCCTGTCTTTGACAGGTATCCTTTCCCACTTCCAGGTGTCCAGCTGCAGCTGTGATGTGGCAGTGACATCACTGAGGGGCTCCCTCCTCCTCCTCCCCCAGCCGCCAGGCTACTAGGAGAGAGGAGTGGGGCCTCGCGCATGCGCAGTAGGGTTCCCGGCATGAAGCCGAAAGGCTACACTGCCGGGTTCCTTTACCCGCAATGGCGGCAGCAGCACCCGACAGCTGATGGAAACATCAGCTGCGGTGCCGATATCGAGGGACTGCAGGACAGGTAAGTGTCCATTTATTAAAAGCCAGCAGCTGCAGTATGTGTAGCTGCTGGCTTTTATTTTTTATTTTTTCCCAGGACACCACTTTAACTTTTTTATTTTTTGCCCTGCCAACTAGCTGTTAACCTCACATTTGAAATGAAAACTTACACTTTTTCTGATACATCTTGGATTCATAAAGCAGTTGTGAAAGGTGCATTAGCTTGCCGTTTTGGATTCAGCTTGCTTTGGATAGGTTTATTTAACATGTAACATTCTTTTTTTTTTTTTTTATCAACAAAAAGGTTTTTATTGATGAAAACTTAAGGCACTACATGGTACAATTGCACACGTATACAATCAATGTACAACAGTGTTTGGTATAATCTAAGCCAGTGATGGCGAACTTTGGCACCCCAGATGTTTTGGAACTACATTTCCCATGATGCTCCACTACACTGCAGAGTGCCTGAGCATCATGGGAAATGTAGTTCCAAAACATCTGGAGTGCCAAGGTTCGCCATCACTGATCTAAGCAATCTATAGATAGTTGAAAATGCATACCCATTTTTACCAATTCCATATCAGCACCCCTAACCGAAGGGAGAGCAACAAAACAACCGAAAATAAAAAAAAAACATATAAAAAAACATATAAAACAAAATAACTTTCTTTTAGTCCCACTGGAAATACCAGTATTAATAAGAACAATCAATTACTAGTATGTCTCCTCCAATTGGTCTCCTGATTCACGTTTAATTACCTAGGAGTAGTGATGGACGAACTTCTGAGGGGACGCTTCGCGAACACGAACCGCATACGCGGCCAAAAGTTTGCGAACCGCAAAGTTCGCGGAGGGCCCCATTGTCTTTAATGGCAGGCAAACCTTAAAAACCTACATATCATATTTTCAGCCACAAAATACTTACTAGATGTGCACACATAGTCCCACCACATGGACACTGACATAACAAAAGTATTAAGTGAATCTGGGATCGACAATGACAAGCATTCTTTTTTTATCTGTGAAATGTTGATAATTCAGGAGCGCATGAAGACCATGGAGGAGAGGAAAGGTCAGGGCAGGCTATGAAGATGGTGCAGGAGATGATCACCCGAACTGTGATAGAGAGCACTGACACCAGCACCGAGATAGATAGTACTGACACCAGCACCGAGATAGAGAGCACTGACACCACACCAGCACCGTGATAGAGAGCACTGACACCAGCACCGAGTTAGAGAGCACTGACACCCCACCAGCACCATGAAAGAGAGCACTGAGACCACACCAGCACCAAGATAGAGAGCACTGACACCACACCAGCACCGTGATAAAGAGCACTGACACCAGCACCGAGATAGAGAGCACTGACACCAGCACCGAGTTAGAGAGCACTGACACCACACCAGCACCGTGATAGAGAGCACTGACACCAGCACCGAGATAGAGAGCACTGACACCAGCACCGAGTTGGAGAGCACTGAGACCACACCAGCACCGAGATAGAGAGCACTGACACCACACCAGCACCATGATAGAGAGCACTGACACCAGCACCGAGATAAAGAGCACTGACACCACACCAGCACCGTGATAGAGAGCACTGAGACCACACCAGCACCGAGATAGAGAGCACTGACACCACACCAGCACCATGATAGAGAGCACTGACACCAGCACCGAGATAGAGAGCACTGACACCACACCAGCACCGAGATAGAGAGCATTGACACCAGCACCAAGTTAGAGAGCACTGACACCACACCAGCACCATGATAGAGAGCACTGAGACCACACCAGCACCGAGATAGAGAGCACTGACACCACACCAGCACTGTGATAGAGAGCACTGACAACAGCACCGTGATGTAGTGCACTGACACCAGCACCGTGATAGAGTGCACTAACACCAGCACCGTGATAGAGAGCACTGGCACCAGCACCGAGTTTGAGAGCACTGACACCACACCAGCACCATGATAGAGAGCACTGAGACCACACCAGCACCAAGATAGAGAGCACTGACACCACACTAGCACCGACATAGAGAGCACTGACACCAAACCAGCACCGAGATAGAGAGCACTGACACCACACCAGCAACGTGATAGAGAGCACTGAGACCACACCAGCTCCGAGATAGAGAGCACTGACACCACACCAGCACCGTGATAGAGAGCACTGACACCAGCACCGTGATAGAGAGCACTGACACCAGCACCGTGATAGAGAGCACTGACACCAGCACCGTGATAGAGAGCACTGGGACCACACCAGCACCGAGATAGAGAGCACTGAGACCACACCAGCATCAAGAAAGAGAGCACTGAAAACACACCAGCACCGAGATCGAGAGCACTGACACCACACCAGCACCGAGATAGAGAGAGAGCACTGACACCAGCACCGAGATAGAGAGCACTGACAGCAGCACTGATACCAGCAACTCGCTGCGGGACCCAAAAATATGACATCGCTCAACCTCTTCAAACAGGAGGGTATGGGCATATAGTACGTGTGCTTTTTTTGTACAAGGAAGTGAGCCAAAGGTAGAAAAAAGGTCCATGTGCTCGATTAAATAAATCGTTTATAGAGTTATGCATATACATGGTCTACTGGTCACATGTGTTGAATTCCTCATTCATTTTTATAAATGTCAGGGAGTCAACAATGTCGTGAGCTAGGCGAGTGCGCTTATCGGTCATGATCCCCCCTGCTGCGCTGAACATCCTTTCGGACAGGACACTGGGCGAGGGGCAAGCCAACAGTTCCTTTGCAAATTGGGCAAGCTCCGGCCAGAGGTCAAGCCTGCCCACCCAGTAGTCCAGGGGTTCATCACTCCTTAGAGCATCCACATCGGGCGTTAACCCGATGTAGTCGTACACCTGTCGGTCTAGGCGTTCCCTGATGCTGGATCCAGATGACACCTGTCGATGGTGTCAGTGCTCTCTCTCTATCTCGGTGCTGGTGTGGTGTCAGTGCTCTCTATCTGGGTGCTGGTGTGGTGTCAGTGCTCTCTATCTCGGTGCTGGTGTCAGTGCTCTATATCACAGTGCTGGTGTCAGTGCACTCTATCACGGTGCTGGTGTCAGTGCACTCTATCACGGTGCTGTTGTCAGTGCTCTATATCACGGTGCTGGTGTCAATGCTCTATATCACGGTGCTGGTGTCAGTGCTCTATATCACGGTGCTGGTGTCAGTGTTCTATATCACAGTGCTGGTGTCAGTGCTCTATTTCACGGTGCTGGTGTCAGTGCACTCTATCACGGTGCTGGTGTCAGTGCTCTCTATCTCGGTGCTGGTGTCAGTGCTCTATATCACGGTGCTGGTGTCAGTGCTCTCTATCACGGTGCTGGTGATCATCTCCTGCACCCTTTTCATAGCCTACCCTGACCTTTCCTCTCCTCCATTGCCTTCATGCGCTCCTAAGTCCTGAATTGTCAAAATTTCACAGATAAAAAAAGAATGCTTGTAGTTGTCGATCCCAGATTCACTTCATACATGTGTTATGTCAGTGGCCATGTGATGGGACTATGTGTGCACAGCTAGTAAGTATTTTGTGGCTGAAAATATGACCTGTAGGTTTTTAAGTTTCGCCTGCCATTGAAGTCAATGGGGCCCGCCGCGAACTTTGCAGTTCGCAAACTTTTGCCCGCATTCGCGAAACGTCCCTTCGGAAGTTTGTTCATCTCTAATCTTGGCACCGACACTGTGTGCCAGAGATACATTCACTTGCCGCTGAACATGGCCATATAGGTCTGGAATGCCCTTCTGAGAGAAATACTTCCTTCCTGGGACCTTCCATTGTGGTGTTCCAATGGCCACAAATTTTCAAAAGGCCTCCGAGTCCACCAGTTTATAAGGCAGTAGTTGGCGGGCTATCAGTTCTGACAAAACAGCCATCAACCATTGGGCAAGAGGGTTATCCGGCATCATAATTTTTTTACACTCAAACATTTGAGGATGGCATGATGGAAGGTGGAGTGGATGACAGTTGTGAGGAGAGAGGAGAAGGAGAAGTAGAAGACGAGGCTGGATGGTGAGAGCCTGGAGTGTGGCTTTGTGGGTTCCGTTGCTCCCATTGGGCTCGGTGATGGCTGCTCATGTGCCTTCTTAAGGCGGTTGTCCCTAGCTGAGTGTTGGGCTTACCGTGACTTATGTTTTGAGTGCAAAGATTGCAGATGGCAACACTATTGTCAGCAGCGGACGCGTTAAAAAAAAGCCCACACTGCGGAGCCATGTGCCGGCGTCCTGGGAGTGCTAGATGTGACCGTACATGGTTGATGCCTCGCTCCTGATACATTAGCAGTCTGCTTTGTCCCTCCTGTGCAATGTAAGTTCTTCCTGCTTCTCCTCCCTATCTGCTGGTCCATATCTCCCTCTGAACTCCCCTCCTCTTCCTCTCTTGTGGGCACCTATGTGACATCACTAGACACGTCATCATCGACGTCACCTTCCCCACCGCTATAATTAGAGATCTCGGAATAGGCAGCAACAGCGGGGAACAACCTCCTCCTTGGGCTGATCTGGGTACTGTCGTCAGACTGCTGAGTGGCGGTTGTTGCTACCTCCTCTTCCTGATCCAGTGCCAAGAGTAGCTGCGCATCAGAAATGTCTTGATATGGATCGGAAAATAATTCCTGTGACTCAAGCGGAAGGTATATGGTGGTGGTGGTGTTGGTGGTAGTGTCTTTGGGGGTGCACATAGCAGAGAGTGAAGAAGAGGGTGCAGATCGAGAGGATGAGGAGGGTGTAGAAGAGTAAGGCTGAGTGAGCCACTCAACCAAGTCTGGTGTGTCCTTTGACGTAATCGCACGCACCTTCTGCAATTTGCCACTTTAGCTCAAGCCGGTTGCTCCTGCCCTACCCCTACCACCCCTGCAGAAGGGCCTGCCTCTTCCTCTGCCTGTCATTTTTTAAATGACCCTGTGACAAAAGTCTCTAGAGAAGTGCAGTATGTATGTGGAAGAAGGTATATAACACCCCGCTTCAATCTGTCATTTTTGGGGGCCACTGGTCTATCACACCAGTTATAATACTTTTTTTTATTGCGTTTGTCACTCTTTGTAGTATCGCTGCAGAACCGCTCAGCAGTCACAATGCTGCACAGTGGAAATGCACTATACTATGCTTTCTATAAGTGCAAGTATTTTATACGTGTATTACACACCTATGTACTGCACACCAAATAGTACACCTGTACCAGTCCTTAAAAGGACCTTTGTGGACCTAGTAGCTAGTGATTTGCAAATTGTCCCTCAGTCCCTACACTGATAAAAGTCTGCTGCAGAATAGGGCAGCAGTCAGCAGCAGTGCACCAGCACCCTATATAATGTACACCTATACCAGTCCTTAAAAGGACCTTTGTGGACCTAGTAGCTAGTGATTTGCAGACTGTCCCTCAGTCCCTACATTGATAAAAGACAGCTGCAGAAACAAGAAGTAATCTGCAGCACAGCAGTGCACCAGCACCCTATATATTGTACACCTATACCAGTCCTTAAAATGACCTTTGTGGACCTAGTAGCTAGTGATTTGCAGACAGTCCCTACACTGATAAAAGACTGCTACAGAATAGGGCAGCAGTCAGCAGCAGTGCACCAGCACCCTATATATTGTACACCTATACCAGTCCTTAAAAGGACCTTTGTGGACCTAGTAGCTAGTGATTTGCAGACTGTCCCTCAGTCCCTACACTGATAAAAGACTGCTGCAGAATAGGGCAACAGTCAGCAGCAGTGCCCCAGCACCCTATATATTGTACACCTATACCAGTCCTTAAAAGGAACTTTATGGATCTGGTAGCTAGTGATTTGGAGACTGTCCCTCAGTCCCTACACTGATAAAAGACTGCTGCAGAATAGGGCAGCAGTCAGCAGCAGTAGTGCACCAGCACCCTATATATTGTACACCTATACCAGTCCTTAAAAGGACCTTTGTGGACCTAGTAGCTAGTGATTTGCAGACTGTCCCTCAGTCCCTACACTGATAAAAGACTCCTGCAGAATAGGCCAGCAGTCAGCAGCAGTGCACCAGCACCCTATATATTGTACACCTATACCAGTCCTTAAAAGGACCTTTGTGGACCTAGTAGCTAGTGATTTGCAGACTGTCCCTCAGTCCCTACACTGATAAAAGACTGTTGCAGAATAGGGCAGCGGTCAGCAGCAGTGCACCAGCAACCTATATATTGTACACCTATACCAGTCCTTAAAGGGACCTTTGTGAACCTAGTAGCTAGTGATTTGCAGACTGTCCCTCAGTCCCTACACTGATAAAAAAAACTGCTGCAGAATAGGGCAGCAGTCAGCAGCAGTGCACCAGCACCCTATATACTGTACACCTATACCAGTCCTTAAAAGGACCTTTGTGGACCTAGTAGTAATAGCTAGCTAGTGATTAAACTGACTGTCCCTGCTCCACACAGCATCCTGTCCCTACACTGACAAAAGACAGCTGCAATCACCAGCACAGCAGTGCACTGAACCCTATATACTGTACTACACCTATACCAGTCCTTAAAAGGACTTTTGTGGACCTAATAGCTAGTGATTTGTGTCACTACAGTCTCTCCCTGCTGCACACAGTGCCCTGTCCCTACACTGACATAAGACAGAATGTAAAATGGCTGCCAGATCAGGTTTATTTATAAGGTAGGGGGTATGTCCAATTGTCCATGTGCTGAAATGTTTCGTTTACTGTGTAAAAGAACTTTGACCTATGATGACACATCCATCATGGGGTACAGGACAGCCAATTGAGACATTACAGCACATGGACACTTGGACATTCCCCCTAACTTATAAATAGACCCGATCCGGTGGCCATTTTACATTCTTTCATATGTCACTATAGGGAGAGGTTGCTGTGTGGAGTAGGGAGAGACTGCAGTGACCCAAATCGCTAGCTATTAGGTCCACAAAAGTTATTTTAAGGACTGGTATGGTATAGGTGTTAGGTGTAGTTCAGGATATAGGTTTGAGGCACTGCTGTGCTAGTGATTGTTGCAGCAGCCTGTCTTTTGTCAGTGTAGAGAGAGGGACAGGATGCTGTGTGCAGCAGGGACAGTCAGTTTAATCATTAGCTGTTACTATTAGGTCCACAAAAATCCTTTTCGGGACTGGTATGGTAAAGTAGTACAGGATATAGTTTTGAGTGCTTTTCAAGTTATTGTTCCAGCAGCCTGTGTTTTGTCAGTTTAAATAGGGACAGGCAGGAAGCTGTGTGTGGCAGTGAGGGACAGTCAGTTTAATCAGTAGCTGTTACTATTAGGTCCACAAAGGTTCTTTTCAGGACTGGTATGGTAATAGGCTTGTACACGTATAATATTCTTTCTTCCAAATATAGAAAGAATATTATACTTGACTGCTGCCCTTCTGCTGCAGTAGTCCTTTATGAGTATAGGGACTGAGGTACAGTCTGCTAATCACAACCTACTAGTTCCACAAAGGTCTTTATAAGGACTGGTAAGGTATAGCGTACTACAGTACATAGGGTTGAGTGAGGTACAGTCTGCTATTCCTTAAGGACTGGTATAGGTCCACAATATATAGGGTTGAGGTGCACTACTGCTGACTGCTGCCCTATACTGCAGCAGTCCTTTATCAGTATAGGGACTGAGGTACAGTCTGCTAATCATTCACAACCTACTAGTTCCACAAAGGTCCTTATAAGGACTGGTAAGGTATAGTGTACTACAGTACATAGGGTTGAGTGAGGTACAGTCTGCTATTCCTTAAGGACTGGTATAGGTCCACAATATATAGGGTTGAGGTGCACTACTGCTGACTGCTGCCCTATACTGCAGCAGTCCTTTATCAGTATAGGGACTGAGGTACAGTCTGCTAATCATTCACAACCTACTAGTTCCACAAGGGTCCTTATAAGGACTGGTAAGGTATAGTGTACTACAGTACATAGGGTTGAGTGAGGTACAGTCTGCTATTCCTTAAGGACTGGTATAGGTCCACAATATATAGGTTTGAGGTGCACTACTGCTGACTGCTGCCCTATACTGCAGCAGTCCTTTATCAGTATAGGGACTGAGGTACAGTCTGCTAATCCCTAGCTACTAGTTCCACAAAGGTCCTTAAGGACTGGTATAGGTGTATTATTTGGTGTGCAGTATATAGTTGTGTAATACACCTATAAAATACTTGCACATACTTGACTTCCTCCTGGGGCTGCTTATTATGAGGGGCTCCCACCATCCCTGTGCTGTGCTGACTTCCTCCTGGGGCTGTACCTCTGCTGTGCATATTATGAGGGGCTCCCACCATCCCTGTGCTGTGCTGACTTCCTCCTGGGGCTGCTTATTATGAGGGGCTCCCACCATCCCTGTGCTATGCTGACATCCTCCTGGGGCTGCTTATTATGAGGGGCTCCCACCATCCCTGTGCTGTGCTGACTTCCTCCTGGGGCTGTACCTCTGCTGTGCATATTATGAGGGGCTCCCACCATCCCTGTGCTATGCTCATTATGAGGGGCTCCCACCATCCCTGTGCTATGCTGACTTCCTCCTGGGGCTGCTTACGGTGCAGGTGTCAGTGCTGTATATCACGGTGCTGGTGTCAGTGCTGTATATCACTGTGCTGGTGTCAGTGCTTTATGTCACGCTGCTGATGTCAGTGCTCTCTATCACGGTGCTGGTGTCAGATCACTCTATCACGGTGCAGGTGTCATTGCTGTATGTCACGCTGCTGATGTCAGTGCTCTCTATCACAGTGCTGGTGTCAGTGCTGTATATTACTGTGCTGGTGTCAGTGCTTTATGTCACGCTGCTGATGTCAGTGCTCTCTATCACGGTGCTGGGGTCAGATCACTCTATCACGGTGCAGGTGTCATTGCTGTATGTCACGCTGCTGGTGATCATCTCCTGCACCCTCTTCTTTGCCTACCCTGACCTTCCCTCTCCTCCATTGCCTTCATGTGCTCCACAGTCCTGAATTGTCACAATTTCACATATAAAAAAAGAATGCTTGTAGTTGTCGATCCCAGATTCACCTCATACATGTGTTATGTCATTGGCCATGTGGTGGGACTATGTTTGCACAGCTAGTAATTATTTTGTGGCTTCAAATTTGACCTGTAGGTTTGCAAAGTTCGCCTCCCATTGAAGTCAATGGGGCCTGCCGCGAACGTTACGGTTCGCGAACTATCGGCCGCGTTCGCGGTACTCGTTCGCGAAACGTCCCGTCGGAAGTTTGTCCATCACTAGTCCTGTACCCCATGATGGATGTGTCATCATGGGTCAAAGTTCTTTCACACTGTAAACACATATGTCCGCCGGGCGAACAGCGGCAATAGTCCGCTGGTTTGGTGAATCGCAAACACGCAAAATTCTCAGTGAAACCAACCGCCGGGCGAACAGTTCGGCCATCCTCAGCACTGACCCATATGGACCCATCATTCATTGTTAATTGGTAGTGCCACCTCAGTGTAGGCTTTGGTGTTTGATAGTTTAATGACAAGGGCAAGGTTTAGTATCAAAAGTAGCAGGGCATTATTTTTACCAGTACAGAAGTCAAGTCCCTATATTGCACTTGGATCTAAGATCTAAGGGGCTTCACAGCGATCAGTTTGAAGAATAATTTAGGTACTTGCAGCAATCACATGATGTTCTGCACTGCATTATTACCTTTAATAACCTTGTAGAGATTAGATAATGATCAACGCACATGATGCAGACTGGACACGGACTCATCGCGACACAGGATTTTTCTTTCAGCACACAATGAAAAAGTAAAATAATGTTCAGCAGTTATCTGTTAAAATAATTTGTACTGCATTCATTGCTCTATTGCCCAGAAAACAAACAGGATATTTAAATAAATGGAAAAATCTGAAGAAACAATTCTGTTTCCTGCATCCATCTCACCAATTGGTCTTCCACCTGTATTTTATTTGACCCTTGCTACCTGTTTGGGGATTTTAAAAAAAAATGTTTTAAACATAGTTATTGGTACCCTATTGAAATTGTGTTAGTATAAGAAGAAAAATACTTGATTTATTTCTATGGCTACCTACATTACGTAGTTTACATACTTACATTACATAGTAGGTGAGGTCGAAATAAGACACAAGTCCATCAAGTCCAACCTATGTGTGTGATTATATGTCAGTATTACATTGTATATCCCTGTATGTTGTGGTCGTTCAGGTGCTTATCTAATAGTTTCTTGAAACTATCGATGCCCCCCGCTGAGACCACCGCCTGTGGAAGGGAATTCCACATCCTTGCCATTCCTACAGTAAAGAACCCTCTACGTAGTTTAAGGTTAAACCTCTTTTCTTCTAATTTTAATGAGTGTCCACGAGTCAATTTAAATCATATCCCCTCTCAAGCGTCTCTTCTCCAGAGAGAATAAGTTCAGTGCTCGCAACCTTTCCTCATAACTAATATCCTCCAGACACTTTATTAGCTTTGTTGCCCTTCTTTGTACTCGCTCCATTTCCAGTTCCATCTTCCTGAGGACTGGTGCACAGAACTGGACAGCATACTCTTGGTGTGGCCAGACCAGAGTCTTGTGGAGCGGGAGAATTATCGTTTTATCTCTGGAATGAATCGCCTTTTTAATGTATGCCAATATTCAGTTTGCTTTGTTAGCAGCAGCTTGGCATTGCATGACATTGCTGAGCCTATCATCTACTAGGACGCCGCGGTTCTTATCCATCCTAGATTCCCCCAGAGGTTCTCCCCCCAGTGTATAGATTCATATTTTTGCCACCCAAATGCATTACCGGTATTTTAAATTTTTACATTAAGTCTAGAATTCAGATACAACAATGCTACAGAAAGAATCTTTGCCTTGGATATCCGTATATTTCATTGAAACCTGACTCTTCCAAATAAATCTATGAAATTGCATTGCAACCTTTACAGCGAGTGTAATGATCGTGCTTGTACATTGTGCTTCTCAAAGGCACTTGTGAATTAAAGTGACATTAACCACTACAATACAGGGCACTTTCGCCCCCTTCCTTCCCAGCCCAATTTTCAGCTTTCATCGCTCTCGCACTTTCAATGACAGTTGCGCGGTCATGCTACACTGTACCCAAATGAAATTTTTATCATTTTGTTCGCACAAATAGAGCTTTATTTTGTTGGTATTTATTCATGACTCTGTTTTTTATTTTTTTGCGATATAAGCGCAAAAAAAGCGGAAATTTGGAAAAAAAACAATATTTTATTTTTTCTATTTTAAAAGAAATCCAATAAAATCACATTTTGTCATAAATTTAAGCCAAAATGTATTCTGGTACATGTCTTTGGTAAAAAAAAATCCGTTAAGTGTATAATAATTGGTTTGTGTGATCATGGACATATGTACGCAAATGATCATGTACATATGTGTGCAGGTGATCACGTACATATGTGTGCAGATAATCATTGGAACATGTGATTTTAGTGGGACATATGTGGGGGACATGTGTTTTTTTATTTGGGGACATGTCTTTTTATTATTTGGGGACATGTGTGTTTTGGGGACATGTGTGGTGACATGTCTATTGTGGTGACATGTGTGTTTACACTGTAGGTTTATACTAGACTGATGGGGCGATGTGGGGGGAGTGGCCGGATGTGCAAGGTGTGGAGGGTGTGTGCGGAGATGTGAGTGAGTGAGTTGCTGACAGGCTCTCTCCCTGTGTCTCCGGTGTTTAGCATATACTGGCTGGGAAGACGGAGCGGCTGATCGGCTGAGCGGTGACTGGCGGGACATATGTAAAGTGATGAGACAGCGGAGACTCCGGAATTAGCCGAGGGGAGCCGAGACATTCTGAAATTTACCGGAAGCTGCCGAGTCCCGCCGAGTCTAGACGGAAGGACACGCTGTATGAGAGACACGCGTGGGATGCGTTACGGTCGAGTACTGTCTTGGGGGATACGCTGGGAGTGGTGAAAGGAGCTGCGTAAGGCTTTGGCGTGGAGGAGATCTCAAAAGCCCTGAGGTATGTGTAGCGGGACTGGGGGGACTGGATGGAGGCAGAGGAGTCAGGATAATTAATAGCAACGAAAAGGGATACCTGTCCCCTCCACCCCAGACCCAGCTGCTCAGTGGTAAGAAGATTTGCGTATGTATGTATGAGAGCCGTGTATCAAGGGAGTCTCCAACCCGCATACTAGGTGGATTGATATCTTACCACCTCCAAGTACCCCAAGTTGGTTAATAACGGACAATCCGATATGAGAAGCACAAAATATAAGATCGGTGTGAATGTTTGAACTGTTTTCTTTTTTTTTTAAAGTCGCATAAGCGCGGTATACCCTGTTTACAAAGATATCGGCACTGAGTCACGACTTTAATGAAGGAAAAATGACTGATTTTGGCTGGACTTATATCTAGTTAGCCAACCCAGCGTACGGGATTTTCTTGTCTCCCCCTCCTCCATTAGAGTCTCCCCCCCCTTTTCCTTTTGCCCTGGCTCCCTCTGAGGTGTTAAGGAAACGGTTACCTTATTTCTCTAAGGTTCTTTGGACCATAATATTTTTTTTTTTTTTTTTTTTACCGCTGTAACTGTGCTGCCTCACTGATTGAAGCCTCCATCTTAGCCTCTATCTTGGCAGTGATCTTGGTAGTGACCCTGAATAAAAGATGTCAAGGCGCCGAGGAGAGGAACATGTGCCAGTGGAGAGTGAAGGGATACAACACCCTTGCTCCTCAAAAGAAAAGAACTCACAGGTAGCCCAAGCAGCTGCAGCAAAATTAGAGCGGTACACTCGTACACTAGGCCAGTCTCCAATAAAGGGAGAGCAATCGATATCACTGGGCCAACCTGCACAAGTGAAGCCGCAACAAGGGGGCTCAATGGATAGAAAAAGCCAGGGTCAACCCTCAGCATCAAACACTACTGGCGTACCAGGCCCAAAGAATGCAAGTAAACGTCAAGGGGTAACCCATGGTGATACGGAATCATTGTTAAGAGCAACCCCCCCCATTGAGGAGGACCCAACCTTAAGAGAGGTTCTTACAGATAGGGGGGGTCTAGCGGTACCCAGTCCCAGGAATTATTATTTAGCAGCTCAGCTGCAACATTTGGTGGGTTGTGATCAGGAGGGGGAGGTTAACCCAAATGGCAGAGTAATGCTGATAAGAGCCCCACATAAAACCATGGTGGAGGTACTGGAGGCAAGCTCTTTTCATCGTAAGGATTCCATAACAAATATGGTAAGCAAAGTATGGAGAACGGTAAAAAAGATGCTGGGGGGTAATGGATGGACAGAATACACCCCATTATGGGACAATATGAAGTACGGTCAATTGGGAAAATCAGCACCTGGGAAAAGAAGGGTATAATTAGGCTAAGTCAAATTTATGATGGTAGTACTGTAAAAACATTTATAGACTTAAAAAGAGAATTTGACGTACCGCAAAAAACATTTTATCGATATTTGCAGCTTCGGCACGCATTGACAGCGCAGTTTGGCCCACAGATACCGGAATGGGATAAGATATCTCTTCCCCAGGAGATAATGAAAATAGATAAACCCCAGGGAGCTATATCTGCCTTTTATGAATTAATATGTAAGACTACTGAAATAGAATCAGGCTTAGTTAAACAAAAGAAGAAGTGGGAGGAGGATATAGGTGAAATTACAGAGGAACAGTGGAAGAGAATAGTGGAACTAGGACCATGGGTATCGGTCTCCCCGTCACAGAAAGTATCACACTTAATGTTATTATATAGGGCCTATTTCACTCCTAAGAGGCTGTTACTATTTGGAAGAAGGACGGACACCGACTGCCCTAGATGCCGAGGTCATGGGGATCTTATACACATGATGTGGAGGTGCCCAAAGCTTTTTCGATATTGGGAAGGAATAGTAGAAATTATAAATAAAACTTTTGGGACCAAGCTGGACCGAGACCCCAAGACTTGTATCTTGGGATATAGGAAAATAGCGGGGGAACCAAAAAATACCACGCTGGCAGTTATACGGTGTTTATTTCAAGCGCGGAAACTGATCGCGCAGAAATGGCAGTCTGATAGAGCGCCTCTTCTGAGTGAATGGACCCAAGTTATTAATGATTTAATTTGGAAAGAGAAAACTGTATATATACGCAGGGGAAATCTCAGAAGGTTTGAGAAAATATGGAGACCGTGGTTAAATGAAATAGGGTACCCACCTGATTAATTAAAAAATGGATAGAGAATAGGGTAATATAAAGGGTAAAATCTAGGAGTTGGTGTTCAACCTTGAGGGAGGGAGGGTAGGGTTGGGGGGGGGGGGGGAGGGAAGGGAGGAGGGAGTGATAAAAGGCTGGGTGAATGAAAACAGAAAACGCTAAAACACCCCAACAAAAGAAATATCTTTGATACTGTTCTGTATATAATTTTATGTAATTTATATTCTTATTCTCCCGCATGAAGTAAAATAAATAAAAAGAGTCTAAGTATTAAATGAAAATAAGGGGGAAAAAAAATAAATAAAAAAAATAATAAAAAGGGAGAGAGAAAAATGCAGATGATGGTTCAGCAGCCTAGATACCATCACACAAGTGGTGATAATAAACTGGTTATTAATATTGGGCACCCGGGCCATGGCCGCCACTGTAATCAGTATAATCTTCTGGCTGATCTCTGATGCAAAAAAAAAAAAAAAAATGAAAAAAAAAAAGAAAAAAAAAAAAAAAAAAAAAGGTTTATACTAGACTAGTGATCAGTGAGTAAAAAGCTGTAAAAACAGCTCATACTCACTGATCACCAGCCGGCTGCAGCGATCTGCTCTCCTCTCCTCAGCGACGACCTCCGTGTGAGGAGAGGAGAACCGATTGCCTAGCAACCAGCTGTTTGTTTACATCACATGACGGCCGAGATTGGACACGGTCGTCATGTGATCAGGAGGGCCAATCACAGAGCCCTCCTGCCGATCCGAGATGCGCCGTGTCTGGGTGACACGAGCGCATCGGGATTGCGCCGCTGCACAGGCACGCGCGCAGGCACACACGCGCGCGATACCCCTCCTTCTGAAGGACGTTCCTGAATGTCCATTCAGAAGTAGGCGGCTCCCACCCGGCCGTATATGTACGTTGGCCGGGTGGGAAGTGGTTAAATGATATCCTTATTCTTCAAAATTTACATACATATCAAATACTTAATGGTTCTGTAATCAATTTTTCATGAAATAGTTTCTTAGTGGTTTTTTTTTGCCACCTAGTGGCATCCTCTATGACAGGCATGTCCAAAGTCCGGCCCGCGGTCCGGTTTTGAACGGCCCGCCTGGTTATTTAAACATATACATCTTTTGTGGCCCTCGGCGATCTCCCAGCGCCGGGGTCACAAAAGATATATAGTCCAGCTGCCTTGGAGGGAGGAGGCAGGACGAGTGCCGTGCACACAGGCTGAGAATTTCCTGTGTACATGGCAGCTGTAATAGGAAGTCCCATCTCTGCCATTGGACGACTGTTCTGTCCATCAGAGGAGGCGGGACTTTCTCTTAAAGGGGCCGTTGTGTAAACAGGAAATTCTCCTGTAGGATGTCTTTGGCGCTCGTCCTGCCCTCCATGGCTGCACTGATGGTAATGGTGGCTGCATTCCTGGCAATTGCAATTGTGGGGCTGCATTCCTGGCAATGGTGAGTGAATTCCTGGCAATGGTGGCTGCATTCCTGGCAATGGTGGGTGAATTCCTGGCAATGGTGGGTGAATTCCTGGCAATGGTGGCTGCATGCCTAGCAATTGGGGGTGAATTCCTGGCAATGGTGGCTGCATTCCTGGCAATGGTGGCTGCATTCCTGGCAATGATGGCTGCAATGGTGGCTGCATTCCTGGCAATGGTGGGGCTGCATTCCCGGCAATAGTGGGTGCATTCCCGGCAATGGTGGGGCTGCATTCCTGGCAATAGTGGGTGCATTCCCGGCAATGGTGGGGCTGCATTCCTGGCAATAGTGGGTGCATTCCTGGCAATAGTGGGTGCATTCCTGGCAATGGTGGGGCTGCATTCCCGGCAATGGTGGGTGCATTCCCGGCAATGGTGGGGCTGCATTCCTGGCAATGGTGGGTGCATTCCCGGCAATGGTGGGGCTGCATTCCTGGCAATAGTGGGTGCATTCCCGGCAATGGTGGGGCTGCATTCCCGGCAATGGTGGGGCTGCATTCCCGGCAATGGTGGGGCTGCATTCCGGGCAATGGTGGGGCTGCATTCCGGGCAATGGTGGGGCTGCATTCCGTGCAATGGTGGGGCTGCATTCCGTGCAATGGTGGGGCTGCATTCCGTGCAATGGTGGGGCTGCATTCCGTGCAATGGTGGGGCTGCATTCCTGGCAATGGTGGGGCTGCATTCCTGGCAATGGTGAGTGAATTTCTAGCAGTGGTGGGTGCATTCCTGGCAATGGTGAGTGAATTTCTAGCAATGGTGGGGCTGCATTCCTGGCAATGGTGGGTACATTCCTGGCAATGGTGGGCACTGCATTCCTAGCAATGGTGGGCACTGCATTCTTAGCAATGGTGGGCACTGCATTCCTAGCAATGGTGGGCGCTGCATTCCTAGCAATGGTGGGTGCTGCATTCCTAGCAATGGTGGGGCTGCATTCCTGGCAATGGTGAGTGAATTTCTAGCAATGGTGGGGCTGCATTCGTGGCAATGGTGGGTACATTCCTGGCAATGGTGGGCACTGCAATTCTAGCAATGGTGGGCGCTGCATTTCTAGCAATGGTGGGCGCTGCATTCCTGGCAATGGTGGGCGCTGCGTTCCTGGCAATGGTGGGTGCTGCGTTCCTGGCAATTGTGGGTCTGCAGATGGGCACTGACCCTTATTTTGCTTCAGTTCTTTATTTAAAATTAAATTTTTTTTTTCCTGAAGCTTCCCTCTTAAAGTGAAGGTGCGTGCTATACCCCAAAAAATACGGTGTATCCAAATAATACACTTGAGTTCATCTCTTCACCACACACAGCCACAAAGGCATGAGAATTCTTGTTGGGTAGTGTATTAGTGCTCAGCCGAACACACTTAGACCGAATTTTAATGGTTCAAAGAATGTCAGGCAAAATGGTCGGCCCTCGAGCATGTTCAGTTCATCAAATCTGGCCCTCTTTGAAAAAAGTTTGGACACCCCTGCTCTATGATCTCCCAAACCTCTCATTTCCTTCCCTTGGTTTATAATGTGTTATTTGTTTGTAACGAGCAGTGGATGCTAGTTGTGGTCATGTGCACTGCTCTATGCATACTACAAATCTCACGGTGCTTAGTTCATCTCAGAAGCAAGCAAGACAGGGTGGCTATGTTTCTACATACATTGGGGCCATGGGGAATGAATGTAGCCACCCTCTAACAGAAAGTCAGATCGCAGCAGCAAACAAGAAAAGGAATTTTGAGATTTTGAGGAGCTTAAGAGGAAATGAAGGTTTTTTTGTGAGTCAAAAATATATAGTTGAATATATATATATATTTTTTTATTTAATTTTTTTTAACAGAGTTTAGTGTCTCTCGCTAATACTTTTTGCAACCTCAGGCCCAGAGATGGAATGCTAAAAGTGGTCTATGATGGTGATATTCTCTAAACTGCTAAACAGAAATATTGAATAGGTCTATTTACTGATAGGTACTAAATATTTATATAGATCAAACACAAGTATACATTTTTACTGAAAATCGTTGGTTCATCTTTGTGGAGAAAACATATTATGTCAAATATTATGTAATTGTTTATTTAATATGTATGTGTGTAGGGCATTACATACATATTGCTCATGAGAGCTGTAACTGTGCTGATAATAGGCTGAGCAGAGTATTCAAACTTTGACCTACAACCTACAACCCATGGTTGATTTACTAAAGAAAAATAGACTGTGCACTTTGCAAGTGTAACCAGAATCACTAAAATGTGCAGTCCTTATAATGAATTGTTATGGTGAACATTTCCTAAACGCAGTTCCCTTTTCTCTAAACAAGATGGCGGTTCTTTGGACTTAGAACTTTTTATTCTTTTAAGCCTGGAGCACTGAATGTTGGGAGATATAGTTTGGGCCAGGAGAGATGCCAATATCATTGCAGGCAAAATAAACTACAGAAGCCAGTTTGCCTGGAGGCAGCAATAGGAAAGACCGGGAAAAGTTTGGGGCATTTGTGTAGTGTGTAGTGTGTAAAAAAAAAAAAGGGAAAGATACTTAGTGCTTCATCAGTATCGGGACCTGTCTGTCCAGGAGAGCAGGGAAACGAGCTGCATACTGCTGTACTGAGCTAGAGGCAGAGTTGCTGTTTGCTGTGGTCAAGTAGCGCACTGAGGCCTATTGCTTGTACTGTCAAAGGAAAAGATCTATAAGCCACACTTCATGAAGCAGACCCATGTGCATGAAGTGAGATGAATGGCAGCCTCAGCCCAGACTCCAGCGAGGCAACACCTTCAATACGCTTTGCTCTGCCATTTGGAGCTTATTTATGGGATCACTATTTCTTGTACTGCCAAGGGACCCAGAGCACCAAACACAGGCTAGCTAACTGCTGCCGCTGCGATGCAGGGAACAATCAGAGTTCACCGCTGCATTGCAGAATCCTGGTACAGCATACTTATCTTGTCACCAGGATCCTGTGATGTCCCCCTGCTGTGTCCTCCGCCAGATCATCTGCCTGATGTTCTGTGTTCTGGGCTCCGTTCCCTGTGAGCGTCATAACGTATGGGGCGGAGCCTGGCAGCTAATTCAAGAAGTACAAAATACATAACACATACAGTACACTGTAATCTTACAGATTACATTACTGTATCAAATAATGTATCTTCCCTTTTGCCCCTAGTGCTTTGTCCAGTGCCCTGCATGCAGTTTTATATTATATATACAGTTCTTACTGCCTGGAAACTTGATATTGTGCATGGCAACCAAAAAGTGTCCCTTTACGTCAAAAGTGATTTTATACCAGATAGAAAATGGTGATAGTAAATTAGAACACTTGCAGAATTGAGTGATAGTGAATCGTGGGGAAATTCATTTTCTTATTATTATATTATTATTTGTTATAATTATCTATTATATTATAATTTATGATTTCATGTTTCAAACTTTATCAAACCTGGGATGTCTATTAGACTCTTGTTTGGACAGATTTAAGTGTGTTATTACTAAGAATTACAGGCTTACAATATAAAACTGCAAATTTCTATGCAAAACAATGTATCGCTTTGAGATTCAAAAATCTGACATAATGATAACGCCAGGGAGGCTACAGGGGTTCCCCTATCTGAGAAAGGAAGTCTGCTTCTACAGATACAGAAGTGCTGGTGAGTAGGATAGTGACCCATTAGTGATGTGTCATTTGACTTTGTGCCTAATCACCTGGAAAACTGTATTGTTCTTTATCTCTTTTGACATCTCCTGTCTGCTTACTACTGACCACTGCTAGTCCTGTTGGCCAGAATATATATATATATATATATATATATATATATATATATACAGAGGCGTAACTAGAAACCTCAGGGCCCCGATGCAAGAAATCAGAAAGGGCCCCCCCCCCCCGAAAAGCATGATTTTGATAGTATATTTTTTTCCACTGTAGAACAAAGTAAAACATTTCTGTGCAGCCTGTGTCCCGAATGAAACCTGTGTCACCAGTGCAGTGGTGGTACTGGAGGGGGGTGGCGGTGGTACTGGAGGGGGATGGTGGTCCTGGAGAGGGGTGGTGGTCCTGGAGGTGGGTGGCGGTGGCGGTACTGGAGGGGGGTGGCGGTGGTACTGGAGGGGGATGGTGGTCCTGGAGAGGGGTGGCAGTGGTACTGGAGGTGGGTGGTGGTGGTGGTACTGGAGGGGGGCTGGTGGTGGCACTGGAGGTGGGTGGCAGTGGTGGTACTGGAGGGGAATAGTGGTCCTGGAGAGGGGTGGCGGTGGTACTGGAGGGGGATGGTGGTCCTGGAGAGGGGTGGCGGTGGTGGTACTGAAGGGGGGTGGCGGTCCTGGAGAGGGGTGGCGGTGGTACCGGAGGTGGGTGGCGGTGGTACTGGAGGGTGGGTGGTGGTGGTACTGGAGAGGCATGGTGGTCCTGGAGAGGGGTGGCGGTGGTACTGGAGAGGGGGTGGCGGTGGTACTGGAGGTGGGTGGTGGTGGTACTGGAGGTGGGTGGCGGTGGTGGTACTGAAGGGGGGTGGCGGTCCTGGAGAGGGGTGGTGGTGGTACCGGAGGGTGGGTGGTGGTACTGGAGAGGCATGGCGGTGGTACTGGAGGTGGGTGGCATGGTGGTGGTACTGGAGAGGGGGTGGCGGTGGTATTGGAGGTGGGTGGCGGTGGTGGTACTGAAGGGAGGTGGCGGTGGTACCGGAGGTGGGTGGCGGTGGTACTGGAGGGTGGGTGGTGGTACTGGAGGAGGGTGGCGATGGTACTGGAGAGGCATGGTGGTCCTGGAGAGGGGTGGCGGTGGTACTGGAGGTGGGTGGCATGGTGGTGGTACTGGAGAGGGGGTGGCGGTGGTACTGGAGGGGGGTGGCAGTGGTCCTGGAGGTGGGTGGTGGTGGTACTGAAGGTGGGGGGCACGGTGGTGGTGGTGGTGGTACTGGAGGAGGGGTGGCGGTGGTACTGGACATCAGGGTTCACAGAGGGCCCCCTTGCTTCAGGATTCCCAGATACCCCCCCTTACATCAGGGTCCCCAGAGAGCCCCCCTTACTTTAGGTTCCCTAGACAGTCACCCCCCCTTAAAGAGGTTTCTCTGTACCTTGCTGGACTCCGATGTGCACCTTGGCCCCCAGCAGATCTCTGTAACCCCCCCCCCCCCCGCACCTGGGGGGAGGCAACGATCAGCAGCTCTATGGATGTTGATGGGCGGCGGGATCTTCCTGAGTCTCTGCACACACTGGAGAGGGGTCAGCACGGCTGTGAGTGGAGAGCGTGTCTGTCATTTAACAGCAGCGCAGAGAGAATTTTCCCACGTTCTCTCTCCCAGGGAACACAAAACACACCAGCTGATCTGCTCCCCCTTCGCCCACCCCTCCACTCCTCTCCTGTGTTCTCCGCGGGCATTCAGGTGCGAAGCTAACAAGCTCACATTTCCCACGGAGAACACAGGAGAGGAGGGGGGGCCGAAGGGGGAGCAGATCAGCTGGTGTGTTTTGTGTTCCCTGGGAGAGAGAACGAGGGAAAATTAAACGCCAGTCCCGGTGTCTCTGCGCTGCTGTTAAATGACAGACACGCTCTCCACTCACAGCCCCGTGGATAGCAACCACGCCGGGCCCCCCCCCACAGTGATGGAATTCCAGGGCCCAGTCGCAACTGCGACTGTTGCGACCCTGATAATTCCGCCACTGTATATATATATATATATATATATATATATATATATATAACCATCAAACAAGGTTTTTTTTAGGTAAACCAAACCTAAGAAATGGGACATTAACGGTGCAAAAAATCAAAATTATATTCATAATAAAAGGTTTTTCCATACAAAATTTATTTATACAAAATTCATAAAAACAGAGCAGTAATCTATATAATCATACTGAGGTTATATACAGCTTTGTGGTCCAATAAAAGGTAAAGTTGAGGTAGTTGCGATTGATTTATCCCGACATGATTCGCTTAATGCTTCATCAGAGGATAAGCCAACTACCAACATAACAAATTCAAAAAGAAAACATAAATTAATTTCACAAAGTACATTTCTTTTTACACCATTAATACATATAATCAGCATATATAGTGTTTAAAAGACACGAGTAAGGCTCAAAAAGATGGAAATATGCTCACCCCCACTTTACCGACCCATTCGTAACCCAGGAAGGATTAAATAACTACCAGATGGATAGAGGAGTGCAGGGCAGCAAGTACAGCAGCCAGGCAATATAGCTGGAGAGGGCATAGACGGCGGCTAATTGGGACTAAAAGATTATACAATATGTCAGCATACTATTTATAAACAAGAGCTATTTTATTATTTTATTTTATACTATAATCAAAATATAGGAATATCCTATAGCCATTTTAATGTGTTTTATCTGGTATAGCAATCATTTTAAGTTATGCATTTTGCTTTAAATAAATATATTTTTTATTATTTAGTGGAGCCCAGTTATTATTAATTTAAAATCATCCACTTACATTCACTGACGATAGAGTAGGAATTCCTTAGTTTTTAATCCAAGGTTTTGTATTACAGCCACCAAGGTATGTAAAAAGTCCCCCTTCAGGTTAGGACAAGCCCAAAAGGATAGCTCACCCAGGCGGGCTTTGCAGCCTGTTTACAGGGTGTCTGAGAAAGAGAAGTATATTTAGCGTTGGTTGAAGTATGAAAAGAGAGAGGAAAATCGTTTTCAGCGATCCAATATTAAAATTACTAACCAGCTAATAGGTATGGACTTCCTCCTAGCACGGCTCCCCCATGTTTGAGCCGGGTATCTGATGTCCCAATATATAACGCCGCCGTCCATCGAGCCGGCGTCTGACGTCACCGGCTCGATGCGGACGTAAACAGCGGTAGTGCGCATGCGCGAGAGAGCCTTAAGGGGAATCTGGAGACTACGTTTCCCATAATGCGTCGGTATAGATACCGGCATTCAGGGAAACGTTGAAGAGGGGATAGCCAGAGCACAGCTAAAGCAATGCTCCAGCCAGCTCTGGCTATCCCCTCTTCAACGTTTCCCTGAATGCCGGTATCTATACCGACGCATTATGGGAAACGTAGTCTCCAGATTCCCCTTAAGGCTCTCTCGCGCATGCGCACTACCGCTGTTTACGTCCGCATCGAGCCGGTGACGTCAGACGCCGGCTCGATGGACGGCGGCGTTATATATTGGGACATCAGATACCCGGCTCAAACATGGGGGAGCCGTGCTAGGAGGAAGTCCATACCTATTAGCTGGTTAGTAATTTTAATATTGGATCGCTGAAAACGATTTTCCTCTCTCTTTTCATACTTCAACCAACGCTAAATATACTTCTCTTTCTCAGACACCCTGTAAACAGGCTGCAAAGCCCACCTGGGTGAGCTATCCTTTTGGGCTTGTCCTAACCTGAAGGGGGACTTTTTACATACCTTGGTGGCTGTAATACAAAACCTTGGATTAAAAACTAAGGAATTCCTACTCTATCGTCAGTGAATGTAAGTGGATGATTTTAAATTAATAATAACTGGGCTCCACTAAATAATAAAAAATATATTTATTTAAAGCAAAATGCATAACTTAAAATGATTGCTATACCAGATAAAACACATTAAAATGGCTATAGGATATTCCTATATTTTGATTATAGTATAAAATAAAATAATAAAATAGCTCTTGTTTATAAATAGTATGCTGACATATTGTATAATCTTTTAGTCCCAATTAGCCGCCGTCTATGCCCTCTCCAGCTATATTGCCTGGCTGCTGTACTTGCTGCCCTGCACTCCTCTATCCATCTGGTAGTTATTTAATCCTTCCTGGGTTACGAATGGGTCGGTAAAGTGGGGGTGAGCATATTTCCATCTTTTTGAGCCTTACTCGTGTCTTTTAAACACTATATATGCTGATTATATGTATTAATGGTGTAAAAAGAAATGTACTTTGTGAAATTAATTTATGTTTTCTTTTTGAATTTGTTATGTTGGTAGTTGGCTTATCCTCTGATGAAGCATTAAGCGAAACATGTCGGGATAAATCAATCGCAACTACCTCAACTTTACCTTTTATTGGACCACAAAGCTGTATATAACCTCAGTATGATTATATAGATTACTGCTCTGTTTTTATGAATTTTGTATAAATAAATTTTGTATGGAAAAACCTTTTATTATGAATATAATTTTGATTTTTTGCACCGTTAATGTCCCATTTCTTAGGTTTGGTTTACCTAAAAAAAACCTTGTTTGATATTTCTAAAAGGGATGAGGTGCCAATTAATGGGGTGCTGATGGAGGTTTGAATCATTTCCTTTTTTGAATATATAACCATCATCATATCTCAGAGTGTTAACCCTTGTCTGGCCCCCTCTCACCAGTGTTGCAAGGAGCCCATTGTTTTCCAGAACTGACTCACTGTTTGCAGGGATATCCCCCCCCCCCCCCTCCAACAAGCATGCCAACATCTTCAAGGGCCCCAACGTAGCTGGCAGAAGACTAACCTTAAAGTGTAAGTTCACCTTTACAGAAAAATCTGTAAGGTGAACTTACACAGCCCCCCCCCCCCCCAGTCTTGATGACCTGTACTGCCACAATCTCCGGTTCTAAGCCCTGTTATATTCACGCCAGGTACCCAGGGCTTAGAAACCCTCTCTCCATCCTCATGTCTTCTGCATAGCTGACAGGATGAACTATGCGGCTGCTGATTGGTCGGCGCTGCCCACGTAACGCCGCTGACCAATTAGAATGCTCCAAAACATCCCCCTGACAAGGGACATTTTGGACATTTAGCTAAGAGGATTTCTAAGCCTCTGGCTTCTGACGCGGATACACCAGGGCTTAGAACCGGAGTTTGTGTCGCAGTACAGGTCAGCGAGACAGGGGGGCCAGGAGGGGAACCTGTGTAAGTTCACCTAACAGAAATTTCTGTAAAGGTGAACTTACTCTTTAAAGACTGTACATAATTCACCTGCTTACCAGTTTTCAGCATATTCATATTTCTCTGTTTCAAGAAGGTCTAGGCTTAGCTCCCTCGCCTCAAGTGCCCATAGGCAATGTAGCTCTGATCTGCATTGGTACCAGTCTGTTGTTGCCCTATGCTGTTCATTTAGTGAGACGAGCTACAGTTTATGCTGGTTTGGTTTGAACTTAGGGTAGCACTCTAACCATAGCAAGTGAAGCCTCATTATAGTGTATTGTGCAAATAATCCCTCACTGTTATACTCTGCTTGTCTGAACATTATTTGACAATATACAGGCATACCCCACTTTTAAGTACACAATGGGGTTTATTTACTAAAGCTGTAAAGTGCAAAATCAGGCACATTTTTGCATAGAAACCAATGAGCTTCTAACCCCAGCTTGTTCAATTAAGCTTAGGTAATAAAACCTAGAAGCTCATTGGTTTCTATGCAGAAGTGAGCCTGATTTTGCACTTTCCAGCTTTAGTAAATAAACCCCATTGTGTACTTAAAAGTTGGGTATGCCTGTATATTGTTACCTGACCACAAGGTCTTGAACCTCATTTTAGGCTGGCCCTACGGTATTAACAAAAATGATTAATTTCTACCTATTAACGTGTACAGCTGAGATGTCAGTGGTGCTGAGGTCTTTGCCAAGGTCAGGGTAAGAACAGAGGACCCAACATAATCAGCGGCTCCTGTGTGGGGTAGCGCTACACAAGTGCAATTGCTCTAGAGCAGTGATGGCGAACCCTGGCACCCCAGATGTTTTTAAACTACATTTCCCATGATGCTCATTCACTCCGAAGTGTAGTTCAGCATCATGGGAAATGTAGTTCCAAAACATCTGGGGTGCCAAGGTTCGGCATCACTGCTCTAGAGCTTAGTAAATGAAGGAAAGCTCTGCTGACTTCCATCATCCAATCAGGTTCAAGGGAAAAAGCTGTTTTTTATTTTCCCCTGTCACATGATTGGGTATTCTTTGTAAAGTGAAGCTTCACCTCATTTACTCAGCTCTGGAGCAATTGTAGTTGCAGAGTGCACAGTCTATGTGCCTTTGTTAAATTAACCTCATGATGAATTCTGGCTTATGTACTGGTATGATGTGTACTAAGATAACTAACCCAACTAAAAGAGGTAATAGTGCCAACTTGGAATAGTTGCTTCAACAGCAATCCTAATGCTAACATAACTTGACAGAAATATATTCCATTTTTGATTATATTGAAATAATAATTCATACCATCTGCTAAAGGGATTATCTCTGTTGTTGAAAGGCCACATTTGTTCTTAGATTCTCATTTTAGTGGATCTGTTTCACAAGACTGGCATGTAGATGATGATTTGCTCTTACTTAAAAAGAAACCAAAGACCTCCAAAAAAAATCATCAGGAGGTAGATTTTTTTCCAGTGGAGACACTCAAAATATCTTTGCCATTTTTTTTTCTGAATCCTGGTGTTTTTTTTTTGTCTTTTGTGTACAGTGTGTGTTTACTGCACAGTTCATGGGCCTGGGAGTATATATCCTGACTTGAGATTCCAAGCCAGGTCTCAGGGACAATGTATCTGTGTAGAAGTTATATCACCAGTGTCTGTCCAACAGCTGAAGAGGATTGCCTCTTCAGACAGTACAGTAGGCAGAAGGTGTGCAATGGAGTCTGGGTAGTCTTTCCTACACATATCTACATTTAGCGTTTACCCCCCAAAGGAGCCACTAGATGTATTGAGTCCTCTCTCCTTGGATAGCATCCCTCTGCTTCCAAGTAAAGGTGTCCCACTCTCTCTGCTTGCACTGCACACAGGTAGTTAATGGTGTGCACCACCCGGTTTCCTCACAGAAAGTTCTTAACCACTTCCCACCCGGCCAATGCACATATACGGCCGGGTGGGAGCCGCCTACTCCTGATAGGACGTTCGGGAACGTCATTCAGGAGTAGCGGGATCGCGCGCGCGCGCGCCCGCGCAGCGGCGCGATCCCGATGCGCCCGTGTCACCCGGACACGGCGCATCTCAGATCGGCAGGAGGGCTCTGTGATTGGCCCTCCTGATCACATGACGGCTGTGTCCAATCACGGCCGTCATGTGATGTAAACAAACAGCCGGTTGCTAGGCAATCGGCTCCTCCTCTCCTCACACAGAAGTCATCGCTGTGGAGAGGAGAGCAGATCGCTGCAGCCGGCTGCTGATCAGTGAGTATGAGCTGCTTTTTACAGCTTTTTACTCACTGATCACCAGTCTAGTGTACACAGTAAACACACCACACAGTAAACACATCACACAGTATAAACACAATGTCCCCACACATGTCCCCAAAACATACATGTCCCCAAATAATAAAAACACATGTCCCTAATAATAAAAACATGTCCCCCACATATGTCCCACTAAAATCACATGTCCCAATGATTATCTGCACACATATGTACGTGATCACCTGCACACATATGTACATGATCATTTGCGTACATATGTCCGTGATCACACAAACCAATTATTATACACTTAACGGATTTTTTTTTACCAAAAACATGTAGCAGAATACATTTTGGCTTAAATTTATGACAAAATTTGATTTTATTGGATTTTTATTGAAGTAGAAAAAAGAAAATATTGTTTTTTTTTTCCAAATTTCCGCTTTTTTGCGCTTATATCGCAAAAAAAAAAAAGCGGAGTCGTGAATAAATAACACCAAAATAAAGCTCTATTTGTGCGAACAAAATGATAAAAATTTCATTTGGGTACAGTGTAGCATGACCGCGCAATTGTCACTGAAAGCGCTAGAGCGCTGAAAGCTGAAAATTGGGCTGGGAAGGAAGGGGGCGAAAGTGCCCTGTATTGAAGTGGTTAATTTCACTGTCCAGGAAAACGAAATCTGCCTTAAGTCCCTCGGTTGGGAAATGTAGTCTTTCAGTGAATCTGCAGTAATAGCACAAGCGTGAACAGTGAGTCTAGGTTCACATCTATGCGGGCTGCACTTGATGTGTTTTTCCGGCTCAATTTGCCGTGCGCTTTTTTTTTTTAAATCCTTGTTCCTGATGCGTTTTTGCATGCAGATTCCTCGCTGACAGCTGAATGTAAAAAAAAGAATTGCTGAAAAAATATTTGTGAAAAAACGACATGCCCCCCCCCCCCTTCGGGTCTGCTATGGATTTGGAGGGGAACCTGTCAAATGACAGGACAGGCAGACCACGGGACAGTAGTAGCGAGCAGAGCTTTTCTGGGGGGTTTTTTCAGGTTTGTCGGTGCGGCCGGTGTCGTGATTACCCCATACTCATTTACATAGGGGGAAACCCCGCTGACAGCTGATGACTCATCAGTTGTTAAGGATGCAACCGCCAGTTTCCTGGCTGGCTCTTTAGCAACCAGCTATATACAGCATTTTTAAAGGTAAAAGAAAAAAAATGCAAAACGCATCAAAAATCACAAATGCACCTGCGTTTCTGGTGGGACTCTATTACATGCAAAACGCAATCTGCTGTGGAAAAAAGTCCCAGACCCTTTCCAAAAACGCATCGGCTGAAAAACGCATATATGTGAACGTGTACCATAGGAAACTAAATGGACTTTAGTGCAGTTCTGCAACCTGCAAAATGCACCAAAAATCCATAGATGTGAATGTAGGGTAAGAATCCTAAAACTCCAATCTTGCATCAGAGTTTCTCTGGTACTCTATGTCTCACAGGCTCCCTTTAATGGATAGAAGTGGAAAAACACTAGCTGCATCAGTAAGAAGATTTATTTGGACATACACTGAACAATAGTGGCACAATGGGGTTGATTTACTAAAGACAATTCCACTTTGCATCGAAAGTGCACTTGGAAATGCAGTTGTAGATCTGAGGGGGACATGCAAAGAAAATAAAAAACAGCATTTTTGCTTGTACATAATTGGATGATAAAAGCAGCAGAGCTTCCCCTCATTTCATCTTTTCCCCTCAAATCTAAAGCGACTGCACTTCCAAGTGCACTTGTAGTGCATAGTGGAGTTGCCTTTAGTAAATCAACCCCAATGTTTCTGTATTTGCTCCTTTCTTGTCAGCTAAACACAGAGCTACATACAAGTTCATCCCAGGGGAGGTGATCAGGTACAGACCTAAGGAAGTGTGAGAGATTTTATCAAGACGTGACATGAGATGGCCTCTGGAAAGATCTCTGGAGGCATTAGTGTGCTGACTTTGTGCGGGAAGCATTAGACAAATCCCTAAAAGCAGTTTTTAAGCACCTAGGCAAAATATGTGTAAAATGAACAGTGAGGCCGCGTACACACGGGCGGACTGTTCGCCCAACCTTGTCCGCTGAACAGTGTTTGGGCGGACAGTCCGCTCGTGTGTGGGCTTTCAGCGGACAGTTTCAGCGGACAGTTGGACGGACAAAGTCTTTCGGAAATTCCGAAAAACTGTCCGCTGAAACTGTGTTTGAGCGAACAGTCCGCCCGTGTGTGGGCTTGTCCGCTGTACTTTCGAAATGAGCGGACTGTTCCCGCTCGGAAAGTTTCCGCTCCCATTTCGAGCGCGTGTACAGGTAGGCGGGGCCCGCGAAGGAGACGTCGCGGGCTCCGCCGCCTGGAATGGGCTTAAAGGGGAACCCCAACGCCGAAAAAAATCGGCGTGGGGGTTCCCCCAAAGTCCACACCAGACCCTTGTCCGAGCACGCTACCCGGCCGGCCAGGAAAGGGGGGCGAGCGAGCGCGCCCCCCCTCCTGAGCCGTACCAGGCCGCGTGCCCTCAACATGGGGGGTGCCTTGGGGAAGGGGGGGCCGCGCGGCCCCCCCACCCCAAAGCACCTTGTCCCCATGTTGATGAGGACAAGGGCCTCTTCCCGACAACCCTGGCCGTTGGTTGTCGGGGTCTGCGGGCGGGGGGCTTATCGGAATCCGGGAGCCCCCTTTAAGAAGGGGGCCCCCGGATACCGGCCCCCCACCCTATGTGAATGAGTATGGGGTACAATGTACCCCTACCCATTCACCTGTGAAATAAAGTACAAAAAAAAACACAACACAGGGAAAAAATATTTTATTGCACAGCTCCGGGGGTCTTCCGTCTTCGGGGGTCTTCTCGCCGGACTCCTCCGCTATCTGTGTGTAGCTCTTTTACTAGCGGAGGAGTCCGGCTTTCTTCCTCCCCGCCGCCGGCCTCTTCTCCCGACTTCGGGGGTCTTGTCCCCCTCTTCGGTTCTTCTGCCGGGCCACCGCGCCTTCTTGTAGCTCTTTTACAGGCGGTGGCCCGGTCTTCTGTCGCCGCTGTCGTCGTCGCCGCCGCCGCCGCCTTCCGTTCTTGTTCTTCTTCTTGTTCTTCTTCTTCTTCTCCTGGAGATGTTGACTCGACGATCTCTCCGGCCGGAATGCCAGGGACACGCTCCGCTGCCACTTATATAGTGACAATGGGGCGGTGTCACATGGTATATGTCACATGGGTTGGTCACATGGTGACCCCGCCCCCTTACGATGTCATAGTCCCCATGTGACATCAACCCATGTGACCAACCCATGTGACATATACCATGTGACACCGCCCCATTGTCACTATATAAGTGGCAGCGGAGCGTGTCCCTGGCATTCCGGCCGGAGAGATCGTCGAGTCAACATCTCCAGGAGAAGAAGAAGAAGAACAAGAAGAAGAACAAGAACGGAAGGCGGCGGCGGCGGCGGCGGCGGCGACGACGACAGCGGCGACAGAAGACCGGGCCACCGCCTGTAAAAGAGCTACAAGAAGGCGCGGTGGCCCGGCAGAAGAACCGAAGAGGGGGACAAGATGAAACAGCAGTGACTGGTTATTTGAGCTGTCTCCAGGTGACTGTTCCTCCAATGTTAATCCAGGTGTGTGGGCCATCTGGTTTAAACACATGAGCCTGCATGTTCCTTTGAAGCCCCAGTTGATACATAGTCACTTGTGCCTGCGTGCCTCACCTAAAATGTGATGGTCCTGTGCATGCAACCATTATCCTATGAATCTTGAGCAAAGAATCTTCCTGCCACTGCTTTGTTGAGCAAGTCCAGGGATCATTTCAGCTGAGCTACCAGATTATTTCCACCTGTGAGCAGGTAATCATTAGTACTGACAGCTTATCTATCTCTACTAAGTGTCTGATAAGCTGCGCTGTCACTAAAGCTGTGTACACACGATCAAACAATCCGGTGGAAAAGTCCGGCGGACAATCCGCCCGTGTGTAGGCTCCGGCTGACTTTTTTTACCCAAAAGTCTGGCGGACTAAGAAAGAAGTTTTGCACCTAAATATGTCCGCCGGACTCGCATTTTGGCGGACAATACGGCCGTGTGTGTGCTAGTCTGCTGTACTTTTGAAATGAACAGACTTTTCCTGCCCGGAGAAAAGTCTGCTCATTTTGAGCACGGCTCCAGGTAGCCGGGACCAGCGAAGGAGGCGTCACTGGCCCCGTCACCTGGTATGGCATTAAAGGGGAAGCCCTATGCCGAAAAAACTGCGTGGGGGTCCCCCTAGGTCCATATCAGACCCTTATCCGAGCACGCAACCCGGCCGGTCAGGAAAGGGGGTGGGGGCGAGCGAGCGCCCCCCCTCCTGAGCCGTACCAGGCCGCGTGCCCTCAACATGGGGGGGTGCTTTGGGGAAGGGGGGCCGCGCGGCCCCCCCACCCCCAAAGCACCTTGTCTCCATGTTGATGAGGACAAGGTCCTCTTCCCGACAACCCTGGCCATTGGTTGTCGGGGTCTGCGGGCGGAGGGCTTATTGGAATCCGGGAGCCCCCTTTAATAAGGGGGCCCCCAGATACCGGCCTCCCACCCTATGTGAATGAGTATGGGGTACAATGTACCCCTACCCATTCACCTGTGAAAAAATAAAAATAAAACAACACACAAGGGTTAAAATAATTTATTGCACACCTCCGAGGGTCTTCCATCTTAGGGGATCTTCTCGCAGGACTCCTCCGTATCTTCTGCTAGCTTTTTTACTAGCGGAGGAGCCCGCTTTCTTCTTCGCCCCCGCCCTCTTCTTCCGACTTCGGGAGTCTTGCCCCCATCTTCAGGGGTCTTGTCCCCCTCTTCGGTTCTTCTTGCCGGGCCACCGCGCCTTCTTCTAGCTCTTTTACAGTCCGTACGGTCTTCTGTCGCCGCCTTCTGTTCTGTTCTTCTCTTCTTCTCCTCTCTTCTCTTCTTCTTGAGTTGTTGCCTCGTCGCTGCTTCCGGTCACAATGACAGGCACGCGGCGTGCAGCGACTTATATAGGGACATCGCCAGATGATGTCCCCACCCATTATGATGTCAAAGTCCCAGCAGTCCGGCGAGAAGACCTCCGAAGATGGAAGACCCCCGGAGACATGCAATAAACTATTTTAACCCTTGTGTATTGTGTTTTTTTTTTTTTTCACAGGTGAATAGGTAGGGGTACATTGTACCCCATACTTATTCACATAGGGTGGGGGGCCAGTATCCGGGGGCCCCCTTATTAAAGGGGGCTCCCGGATTCCAATAAGCCCCCCGCCCGCAGACCCCGACAACCAACCGCCAGGGTTGTCGGGAAGAGGCCCTTGCCTTCATCAACATGGGGACAAGGTGCTTTGGGGTGGGGGGGCCATGTGGCGCCCCTTCCCCAAAGCACCCCCCCATGTTGAGGGCACGCAGCCTGGTACGGCTCAGGAGGGGGGCACTCGCTCGTCCCCACCCCCTTTCCTGACCGGCCGGGTAGCGTGCTCGGATAAGGGTCTGATATGGACCTACGGGGGGACCCCCACGCCGTTTTTTCGGCGTAGGGCTTCCCCTTTAACTCCATACCAGGTGATGGGGTCAGCGACGCTTCCTTCGCTAGTCCTGGCTACCTGGAGCCGCGCTCAAAATGAAGAGACTTTCCTCCGTGTGTGTGGGCAAGTCCGTTCATTTCAAAAGTACGGCGGATAGTCCAGCGGACTATACGGCGGATAGTCCGGCGGACCTAGTCTGCTGAAAAAGTCCCGTGTGTGGGCAGGTCCGCTCATTCGGAAAGTCCGGCGGACAGTCCGGCGGTTTGTCCGCCAGACTAAGTCCGCCAGATAGTCTGATCGTGTGTACGCGGCATTAGTGATCCTTTAGGAAAAATTTTCTTAGGTAGTCCTGTTTTTGCAATTTCTTCACTGTCTGTTGTATATTGTATTGTGTTATATGCATATCTTTTTGCAACACTGACTCTGTTGTCACTGTCATTTCTACTCTTTATCTATTCAGCACATTTCAAATTAAAGCCACCCTTTGTCCAATTATTTGGCCAATCACAAACTCTGTTACAAACACAATTAACAGTGGTGTATTGTGAGGACTGGTATATATATATATATATATACAGTATCTCACAAAAGTGAGAACACCCCTCACATTTTTGTAAATTTTTTTTATATCTTTTCATGTGACAACACCGAAGAAATTACACTTTGCTATAATGTAAAGTAGTGAGTGTACAGCTTGTATAACAGTGTAAATGTGCTGTCCCCTCAAAATAACTCACACACAGCCATTAATGTCTAAACCACTGGTAACACCCCTAAGGCAACCAGGTGAGGAGTACAAAGACAAGTGTGTCTTGCCTTCAATCAAGCATGGTGGTGTGAGTGTCATGGTCTGGGGCTGCATGAGTGCTGCTGTCACTGGAGAGTTACAGTTCATTGAGGAAACCATGAATACCAACATGTCCTGTGACATACTGAAGCAGAGCATGATCCCCTCCCTTCGGAGGCTTGACCGCAGGGCAGTATTCCAACATGATAACGACCCCAAACACACCTCCAAGATGACCACTGCCTTGCTAAAGAAGCTGAGGGTAAAGGTGATGGACTGGACAAGCATGCCATCAGACCTAAACCCTATTGAGCATCTGTGGGGCATTCTCAAACAGAAGGTGGAGGAGTGCAAGGTCTCCAACATCCACCAGCTTTGTGATATCGTCATGGAGGAGTGAAAGAGGACTCCAGTGGTAACCTGTGAAGCTCTGGTGAACTCCATGCCCAAGAGGGTTAAGGTCCAGTTCACACTGAGGCAGCACGACTTACAGCGCGACTGCCTCAGGCAACCTGGACGCAACCACTGCGGCAACTTGCAAAACGATTTCTGTATAGAAGTCAATGCAAGTCGCCTCAAGTCAAACCCAAAAGCCGTACAGGAACCTTTTTCTAAGTCAGAGCGACTTGTCAGGCGACTGTGAACCGGCTCTAAGGCAGTGCTGGAAATGGTGGTCACACAAAATATTGACACTTTGGGCCTAATTTGGACATTTTCACTTAGGGGACTCACTTTTGTTGCCAGCAGTTTATACATTAATGGCTGTGTGTTGAGTTATTTTGAGGGTACAGCAAATTTACACTGTTATACATGCTGTACACTCACTACTTTACATTGTAGCAAAGTGTAATTTCTTCAGTGATGTTACATGAAAAGATATAATAAAATATTTACAAAAATGTGAGGTTTGTTCTCACTTTTATGAGATACTGTAAATATATATATATATATATATATATATATATGCATCTGATAGCATTAGTACACATTTGAAATAATTAAGACGTTATTTAAATTCAAACTTCAAAACATCTGTACATTTTTCCAGGACGTTATAATACATACTCAGGGCTGTTTTGACCTGATAAGCTTTCATAAGCTTTTCAACAGCTTAGAGAATGCATTTATTGCATAGAAAAATGATCACAAATTCCCAACTTTCAGTGACATATTCGAAGTGAGAGACTTCTAATTTGGTATCTATGAAAACTTGTTTATTCTATTAACCTGCTGAAAAAGGATCTCCCTCTGAAAGAGGCTGATTGTTTTATCCACTTTATCGCATTGACTGCCCTTTTTGGACAGACTCCATAAAACAAACTCACTTAACTCCACTTGTACCCCTCTTTAATAACCCCATTTTTCCATTAGGCCTAGACTCCAAAGTCCTTCATAGGTGGCTGAAAGGCCTGTATTGGATAGGGACCTATATTATCCCTAAAGCCTCATACACACGATAGGACTTTGTAGAAACTTTCCCTTGGATTTTTGTACAAAGGGCGTCGGCCCTGAACTTGTATTGCATACACACAGCAGGACTTTTTCAGCCAACTTTCACCAAACCACGTGGTTTTTCTGCTCTTTACCGCCACCTTTGGTCAACTTCTGTATTGTTGTCTGATCTTTTGCATTGGTTCTGAGCATGCCTGTTTGTACTTTGTACAAAAGTCCTATGGTTTTCTGTACACACGATCAGACTTTGCTCCATCGGACTTTTGTTGCCAGAAAGTTTGTCCGTTCGCACAGCCAACAAAAGTCCGATGAAAACCAAAAAAGTTTGTCCGATGGAGCGTACACACGGTCGGATGTTGCTCCAAAACAGCTAATTTGCATGTTTGTTGTCAAAAAGTCTGATCGTGTGTATGGGCCTTAAGAGAGGGATCTAAGTTAATCTTCTGTATGCTGCTTCAAGATAAAACCTCTATTGCAAGAGCCTGGAAAACTCCTAATGTCTCTCTTGCTTTGACGAAAGCTAACATCTCAGATCATGACCCATGAAAAATGCTAAAAAATAACAATTTGGAAATATCTGGATAAAAATATCAACAAGCTATATTACCCCTTAATTAACAGGCAGAGGCTCTGGCAGTTGTAGGTAATCGTGGTTTGGAATAGTTCTTTCTTCTTTACCTCTCTTTCCTTTGATCACTTTTGCCTTGATTACCTTGATTGTCCTGATATACCTCATGCAGCTAATATAGACCCCTGGGGGGGTCTTTCAGTTTTTGATAACATCTATTTTATTTCTTTCAATGGGGTACTAAGAGCTGGATAAAGCAGTAACTCTTTTTTTAAGATATGTATCTCCATGACACTATTTTTGAATAATGTGATTGATGTTACATTTGCACTTGTCCAAATTAACATGGGGACAGATCGTCCCTTGTAAGGTACCCTCCCAAAGGTGAAGGCATGTGGCCTGGTATGGTTTAAATTGGGGGCATACCTTTGCTTCCCCCGCTTTCCTAGCTGCAAGTCCAGAGCCTGGTATAACATTAAGGTTGACTTAACAACTTTAAAAAAATTTTTTTTGCATGTGGTCTTCCTCAAAATTCATACCAAATCTTTTTCCTTTATCTAGGATAAGGATCATAAATAGATTTTAAGCGAGACCCCACTTCTTTTTTTACATGCGGTCCTTCAAAATTCAGCGAGCGAACGCGCAAGCCCCCCAAGCCATGCCAAGCCACAAAACCATATTGACCCCCCATTCCTAACTGAATGAGTGTGGGAGATATAGTGAAACATGTCAATAGCAAATAAAATATCCACACTGTAGAAAAAATTGTTTTGTGACTGATCTGAGGACTGGAGGTATAGGAATTGGGGCTGATCTGAGAACTGGAGGTATAGGAATTGGGGCTGATCTGAGGACTGGAGGTATAGGAATTGGGGCTGATCCGAGAACTGGAGGTATAGGAATTGGGGCTGATCTGAAGACTGGAGGTATAGGAATTGGGGCTGATCTGAGAACTGGATGTATAGGAATTGGGGCTGATCTGAGGACAGGAGGTATAGGAATTGGGGCTGATCTGAGAACTGGAGGTATAGAAAATTGGGGCTGATCTGAAGACTGGAGGTATAGGAATTGGGGCTGATCCGAAGACTGGCGGTATAGGAATTGGGGCTGATCTGAGAACTGGAGGTATAGGAATTGGGGCTGATCTGAGGACTGGAGGTATAGGAATTGAGGCTGATCTGAGAACTGGAGGTGTAGGAATTGGGGCTGATCTGAGGACTGGAGGTATAGGAATTGGGGCTGATCTGAGAACCGGAGGTATAGGAATTGGGGCTGATCTGAGGACTGGAGGTATAGGAATTGGGGCTGATCTGAGGACTGGAGGTATAGGAATTGGGTCTGATCTGAGAACTGGAGGTGTAGGAATTGGGGCTGATCTGAGGTTTGTAGTTGCAGGAATTGGGGCTGGTCTGAGGGGTGAGAGTTCAGGATTTTAACCACCTCAATACAGTGCAGTTACACCCCCTTCCTGACCAGAGCAATTTTCAGCTTTCAGCGCTCTCACAGTTTGAATGACAATTACTCAGTCATCCAACACTGTATCCATATGAAACTTGCGTCCTTTTTTCCACACAAATAGAGCTTTCTTTTAGTGGTATTTAATCACTAGTGGGTTTTTTATTTTTTGTGCTATAAATAAAATAAAATGTAAATTTAGTGGAAAAAATGCCATTTTCTTTGTTTCTGTCATAAATTTTTGCTAATTAGTAATTTTTCTTCATAAATTTTGGCCAAAATTTATACTGCTACATATCTTTGGTAAAAATAACCCACATTAGTATATATTATTTGGTCTTTGTGAAAGTTATAGAGTCTACAAACTATGGTGCCAATCACTGAAAATTGATCACTTCTGATCAGGCCTTCAGTACATCATTTCTTGAGACACTAACAAGTCAGGAAAGTACAAATACCCCCCAAAGGACCCCTTTTTACAAAGTAGACATTCCAAGGTATTAAGTAAGTAGCATGGTGAGTTTTTTTAAGTTGTAATTTTTTCCCACAATTCTTTGCAAAATGAAGATTTTTTTTTATTATTATTTTTTTTTACAAAATTGTCATATTATCAGGTTATTTCTCACACACAGCATATGCATACAACAAATTACACCCCAAAATACATTCTGCTACTCTTCCCGAGTATGGCGATACCACATGTGTGAGACTTTTACACAGCCTGGCCACATACAGAGCACCAACATTGATGTAGTACCTTCAGACGTTCTACGAGCAAAAATGACTCATTTCTCATCCACCTATTACACTTTTGAAGGCCCTGGAGTACCAGGACAATGGAATTTCCCATAAAGTGACCCCATTTTGGAAAGCAAACACCCCAACGTATAATCTGTGAGGCATAATGAGTCTTTTGAATGGTTCATTTTTTTCCAGAAGTTTTTGGAATATGTGGAAAAAAATTAAAACGCATTTTTTTTTTTTACACAAAATTGTCAATGTATAAGATATTTCTAACACATAGCATGTATAAAGCAAAAATTAGACCCCAAAACACATTCTGCTACTCCTCCTGAGTATGGCAATATAACATGTGTAGGACTTTTACACAGCCTGACCACATAGAGAGGCCGAACATTGAAGTAGTACGTTCAGGCGTTCTAGGAGCATAAATTACACATCTCATTTCATTCCTACCTATCACACTTTTGAAGGTCCTGAACCACCAGGACAGTGAAATTACCCACAAAATGACCCCATTTTGGAAAGCAAACACCCCAACGTATATTCTATGAGACATGGGCTGCAAATAGGTACTCGGGTACTCTGATGGCCTGGTGACAGGTACTCGGTTACTCTGATGGCCTGGTGACAGGTACTCGGGTACTCTGATGGCCTGGTGACAGGTACTCGGGTACTCTGATGGCCTGGTGACAGGTACTTGGGTACTCTGATGGCCTGGTGACAGGTACTCGGGTACTCTAATGGCCTGGTGACAGGTACTCTGATGGCTTGGTGACTGGTATTTGGGTACTCTGAAGGGCGATGACAGGTACTCATATAGACTGTGACAGGTACTCGGGTACTAAGATAAACTGTGACAGGTACTCGGGTACTCAGATGAACTGTGACAGGTACTCGGGTACTCAGATGGAATGTGACAGGTACTCGGGTACTCAGATGGACTGTGACAGGTACTCAGGTACCCAGATGGACTGTGACAGGTACTCGGGTACTCAGATGGACTGGAACAGGTACTCGGGTACTCAGATGGGCTGTGACAGGTACTCGGGTACTCAGATGGGCTGTGACAGGTACTCGGATGAACCGTGACAGGTACTCGGGTACTTTGATGGGCTGTGACAGCTACTCGGGAACTCGGATGAACCGTGACAGGTACTCGGGTACTTTGATGGGCTGTGACAGGTACTCGGGTACTCTGATGGACCGTGACAGATACTCGGGTACCCTGATGGACTGTGATGAGTACTCGGTACTCTGATGGACTGTGATGGGTACTCGGGTACCCTGATGGACCGTGACAGGTACTCGGGTACCCTGATGGACCGTGACAGGTACTCGGGTACTCTGATGGGCTGTGACAGGTACTCAGGTACTCTGATGGGCCGTGACAGGTACTCGGGTACTCTGATGGGCCGTGACAGGTACTTGGGTACTCTGATGGACCGTGACAGGTACTCCGGTACTCTGATGGACCGTGACAGGTACTCGGGTACTCTGATGGGCCGTGACAGGTACTCGGGTACTCTGATATGCCGTGACAGGTACTCGGGTACTCTGATGGGCTGGGACAGGTACTCGGGTACTCTGATGGACCGTGCCAGATACTCGGGTACCCTGATGGACTGTGACAGGCACTTGGTACTCTGATGGACTGTGACAGGTACTCGGGTACCCTGATGGACCGTGACAGGTACTCGGGTACCCTGATGGAACGTGACAGGTACTTGGGTACTCTGATGGACCGTGACAGGTACTCAGGTACTCAGATGGGCCGTGACAGGTACTCAGGGACTCTGATGTGTGTGAAAGGTACTCGGGTACTCTGATGGGCTGGGACAGGTACTCGGGTACTCTGATGTGCCGTGACAGGTACTCGGGTACTCTGATGGTCTGGTGACAGGTACTCTGATGGCTTGGTGACTGGTACTTGGGTACTCCGAAGGGCGGTGACAGGTACTCATATGGACTGTGACAGGTACTCGGGTACTAAGATGAACTGTGACAGCTACTCGGGTACTCAGATGAACTGTGACAGGTACTCGGGTACTCAGATGGACTGTGACAGGTACTTGGGTACTCAGATGGACTGTGACAGGTACTCGGGTACTCAGATGGAGTGGAACAGGTACTCGGGTACTCAGATGGGCTGTGACAGGTACTCGGGTACTCAGATGGGCTGTGACAGGTACTCGGGTACTCGGATGAACCGTGACAGGTACTCGGGTACTTTGATGGGCTGGTGACAGGTACTCGGTTACTCTGATGGCCTGGTGACAGGTACTCGGGTACTCTGATGGCCTGGTGACAGGTACTCAGGTACTCTGATGGCCTGGTGACAGGTACTCGGGTACTCTGATGGCCTGGTGACAGGTACTCGGGTACTCTAATGGCCTGGTGACAGGTACTCTGATGGCTTGGTGACTGGTATTTGGGTACTCTGAAGGACGGTGACAGGTACTCATATGGACTCTTACAGGTACTCGGGTACTAAGATGAACTGAAACAGGTACTCGGGTACTCAGATGAACTGTGACAGGTACTCGGGTACTCAGATGGAATGTGACAGGTACTCAGGTACTCAGATGGACTGTGACAGGTACTCGGGTACTAAGATGAACTGTGACAGGTACTCGGGTACTCAGATGAACTGTGACAGGTACTCGGGTACTCAGATGGAATGTGACAGGTACTCGGGTACTCAGATGGACTGTGACAGGTACTCGGGTACTCAGATGGACTGTGACAGGTACTCGGGTACTCAGATGGACTGGAACAGGTACTCGGGTACTCAGATGGGCTGTGACAGGTACTCGGGTACTCAGATGGGCTGTGACAGGAACTCAGGTACTCGGATGAACCGTGACAGGTACTCGGGTACTTTGATGGGCTGTGACAGGTACTCGGGTACTCCGATGAACCGTGACAGGTACTCGGGTACTTTGATGGACTGTGACAGATACTCGGGTACTCTGATGGACCGTGACAGATACTCGGTTACCCTGATGGACTGTGACAGGTACTCGGTACTCTGATGGACTGTGACAGGTACTCGGGTACCCTGATGGACCGTGACAGGTACTCGGGTACCCTGATGGACCGTGACAGGTACTCGAGTACTCTGATGGACCGTGACAGGTACTCGGGTACTCTGATGGGCCGTGACAGGTACTCGGGTACTCTGATGGGCCGTGACAGGTACTCGGGTACTCTGATGGGCCGTGACAGGTACTCGGGTACTCTGATGGACCGTGACAGGTACTCCGGTACTCTGATGGACCGTGACAGGTACTCGGGTACTCTGATGGACCGTGACAGGTACTCGGGTACTCTGATGTGCCGTGACAGGTACTCCGGTACTCTGATGGGCTGGGACAGGTACTCGGGTACTCTGATGGACCGTGACAGATACTCGGGTACCCTGATGGACTGTGACAGGTACTCGGTACTCTGATGGACTGTGACAGGTACTCGGGTACCCTGATGGACCATGACAGGTACTCGGGTACCCTGATGGACCGTGACAGGTACTTGGGTACTCTGATGGACCGTGACAGGTACTCGGGTACTCAGATGGGCCGTGACAGGTACTCGGGTACTCTGATGTGCGTGACAGGTACTCGGGTACTCTGATGGGCTGGGACAGGTACTCGGGTACTCTGAGGTGCCGTGACAGGTACTCGGGTACTCTGATAGGCTGGGACAGGTACTTGGGTACTCTGATGGGCTGGGACAGGTACTCGGGTACTCTGATGGACCGTGACAGATACTCGGGTACCCTGATGGACTGTGACAGGTACTCGGTACTCTGATGGACTGTGACAGGTACTCGGGTACTCTGATGGACCGTGACAGGTACTCGGGTACTCTGATGGACCGTGACAGGTACTCGGGTACTCTGATGGACCGTGACAGGTACTCGGGTACTATGATGGGCCGTGACAGGTACTTGGGTACTCTGATGTGCCGTAACAGGTACTCGGGTACTCTGATGGGCTGGGACAAGTACTCGGGTACTCTGATGGACCGTGAGAGATACTCGGGTACTCTGATGGACTGTGACAGGTACTCGGTACTCTAATGGACTGTGACAGGTACTCGGGTACCCTGATGGACTGTGACAGGTACTCGGGTACCCTGATGGACCGTGACAGGTGCTCGGGTACTCTGATGGACCGTGACAGGTACTCGGGTACTCAGATGGGCCGTGACAGGTACTCGGGTACTCTGATGTGCGGTGACAGGTACTCGGGTACTCTGATGGGCTGGGACAGGTACTCGGGTACTCTGATGGGCTGGGACAGGTACTCGGGTACTCTGATGGGCCGTGACAGGTACTCAAATACTCTGATGGACTGTGACAGGTACTCTGATGGACTGTGATTGACAGGTACTATGAGCAGTGGTGACAGGTCCTCTTTATTGGGGGCGGGGCAATCAGTATGATTGGTGTACACTGTAGGCGGTAACGAGATATTACCGCAATCTCCTCCTCACACAAGATCGGTGTGTGAGGAGGAGAACCCGGTAACATCTCGTTACCGCGGTTTGTTTACATTTTAGTGATCAGCTGTGAAAGGATCACAGCCGATCACATAGGTAAACAGCCGGCCAATGACTGTTTACCAGCGTCGGTGACGAGCAGTGTTCACGGGGAACACGCCGCCACCGACGTGCAGGCACAGCGCGCTCACGATCGCGCGCATGCGCCATGCACAGTCGGGGTATGACCATCTGTGATCGGCCGTGACTTCATCACGGCCAATCACGTGGTAAACAGTCATAACCAATGGCTGTTCACCCCCTTCGGTGGTGAGCGGTGTCTCCGTGACACGCCGCCACCGAAGAAACAGGGATGCGCGCGCACAATCGCGTGCATTCCCTGTTTAAACGGTAGGCCGTCATATGACGGCCTCCCGCCACAATAGGTGCGCCACCTGGCCATTATTTGCCAGCCAGGGGTCAGCATCTAGTTAATTTGTCGCTAATACTGAAGTAGTTTACAGCATTTACTTTATAAAAAAATATTTTTCGCAATTGAGTGTGAAGTTGAAATTTTTTTGTTATAAAATCGTCACGCTCAATTTCTTTGAAAAAAAATTTCGGCACACTGTGCTCAAAAGGTTGCCTACTCCATCTTTAGTTATTTTTGTGTAATTTATACAAATGTATTTAGATGCTTGCACGGTGAGAGAACTATTTATGTCCATGAAACATTGCACATGGAAAAAAATTAAACTGAAATGGCAACATACATGTGTTTAGACAAATGAATATTTAATTAAACATTTGCCAGGAGCATCATCTAGTGGTTGCATGGAAAAATATGCATATGTACAGGCGAAAGTAATGTACAGGCATACCCCACTTTTAAGTACACAATGGGGTTTATTTACTAAAGCTGGTAAGTGCAAAGTCAGGCTCACTTCTGCATAGAAACCAATGAGCTTCCATGTTTTATTACCAAATCAACTAGCTGGGAACAAGCTGGGGTTAGAAGCTCATTGGTTTCTATGCAGAAGTGAGCCTGATTTTGCACTTACCAGCTTTAGTAAATAAACCCCATTGTGTACTTAAAAGTGGGGTATGCCTGTATAAAGATTAATTTTTTTTAGACACTGAAAACACTGCATGCATTATGATGCCTATAAAGGAGTGCATTTGTTTTCAAATGGTTAATAACTTAGACCAGCTCACCAGTGATGTAATGTATATGATTATATACTGTATATATGTATGTATGTATGTATGTATATATATATATATATATATATATATATATATATATATATATATATATATCTTGCATAGGGTAACTGCATTTTGCAAAGTGCACAGTCAATTTGCCTTTAGTAAATCAACCCCAAAATTACATAACAGGCAGTCTGTTACTGCTGTCTCTTTAACTAACCCAAAGTGTGCTTGGAATAATTTGTATTAAACATTTGTCTGTAAAACAAAGATTGCATATACAGGAAATATACAAATACAAAGCAAAAGTTAAAGAAAGCCTGTCACCATATTTTAAAAAAAATTGCAGGTACAAGTGCAGAAAAATCAAGTATATTAAATGCTCACATGCAGTGTTTCCATTAATAATTTCCTTTTTCACTTGCAATGTGCAATTTTTTTGAATATCAGGGCCTGGTCTGCTGGGGCTATGAACATCTCAGCATTAGGGATGAGCCGAACACCCCCCGGTTCGGTTCGCACCAGAACTTTCGAACGGACCCCAAATTCGAACGAATGTTAGAACCCCATTGAAGTCTATGGGACTCGAACGTTCAAAATGAAAAGTGCTAATTTTAACGGCTAATATGCAAGATACTGTCCTAAAAAGGGTTTGGGGACCTGACTCCTGCCCCAGGGGACATGGGTCAATGCAAAAAAAAGTTTTAAAAACGGCCGTTTTGGCGGGAGCACTGATTTTAATGACGATTAAAGTGAAAAAAAAAGTGAAATATTCCTTTAAATATGGTGCCTGGGGGTTGTCTGTAGTATGCCTGTGAAGTGCCACGTCTTTCCCGTGTTTAGAACAGTCCCTGCACAAAATGACATTAAACGGAAATAACACCATTTAAAACTGCTTGTGGTTTAAATGTTATATCTGGTTCCTGCAATATGGTTGAAAATCATTGAGAAAAATGGCATGTGTAGCCCTCCCTGCCCATTACCAGCCTATTTGGGTCTTGTACGCATATTAAGGGGAACCCTGTACCCATATTAAAAAAAGGAAATGCGTGTGGCCCCCAGGCCCTATATACCCAGAACAGCAGTATACAGGCGGTGCAAACAAGACAGGGACTGTGTAGGTTTGTTGTGTTAAGTTGAATCTGTTTGTAATTTTCAACTGGTACATTTTTAAAGTGTAGCTCCAGTCAAAAAAACTATTTTTAAGCTTTTTGGAAAACATAGGGAAGGGTTATCACCCCTGTATAATTTGTTTTGTCGTCCATCTTTTTTCATCTCACTTGCTGTTGTCTCCTTCCGTTTGCAAGTAGGAGATGTTTGTAAGTTGGATGTTTGAAAGTAGGGGCCTGCCCTATATGCTCTGCAGAAATGGCGGAACAAGGTGTTGGTTTTGCCATAACATTGTAAGCCCTCAAAGTGACTCTTGGTGGGCACTGGAGCGCCCTGCTGTGAACGATTATATCAAGAATTGTAATTACATGCCATTGTTGAACAGTGGTAGAAAAATTGACCTTTGGTGGTTGTGGTCCTCACCGTTACTCTGGGTGGGCACAGGAAGGGGCCCTCCTGTGAAATATTATATCAAGAATTGTAATTACATGTCCCTGTTAAACAGGGGCAGAAAAATTTGGCCTTAGGCACTCCTGCTGGTGCCACCACACTGCAACCTCTTCCATATACTCTAGTTTTATTGCAGGAATTAGCCCTGCTGCAAAGCATTGCATCAAAAATTGTACTTAAACGCCCCTGTTAAACAGGGGCAGAAAAATTGGGCCTTAGGCACTGGTGCTGGTGCCACCACACTGCAACCTCTGCCATATAATTACAAATGACATTTGTTCTGCCTATGAAGCAATAAAATATTAATTTAAGTGGGAGTTTAATGTAGTGGTACTGGAGAAAAGAAAGAAGAATGCAATAGGAAAATAATTAGAATGCATAATTTGCTGGATCCATTGGGCTCCCAAAATGTTTTCTCTACCTCTTCATTATTTGACTTAAATACCCACTATCTTTTTCTATTAGGCCTTTTCCCCCTTACTGTGTGAAGCCAGATATACCCACGTAAATCCCCAAACTAGATCCCACATCCCCACTGTTAGGAGTACCACCGACCCAGGGGACCACCAGTCTCCTCCAATCCTCTCTGCTGACGTCCACCTTTTTTTTACCATAGCCCATCCAATAGGAAGTGGCTACAACAGGCAGGGGTGTGGATTTTATCTCTGAGAGGGGCTTTAAATGAAAAGTATAACATACAGTGGCAGTGCGTCCGTAAAGGGCGCAGGAGCGCTGCCCCCTCTCTTCTGTCACTGCTCTATCACCATAGATAGATTCATGCCTTGCATGAATCTATTTATAGTCCCCGCTGACACCCCCTATTCAGGTGTCTGGCCCCTTTTCTGGCGCTGGGCACCTGAATTATAGTGATGGGATTTTTTTTTTGGAAGCACCTGATTAGAGCCGTAGACTCTAATAGGAACCCAAAAAGGTGAACAGCGGGTGCAATGCTCTGCGTTTGCTGCTCACTCAATTGTTTGTTAGCAAAGCGAAGGAATTCACTTTGCTAACACTGAACCACCTCTCAGCCAATCAGGTGCTCGGGTCTGTTATCTGTCACCTGATTGGCTGAAACATCAGACGCTGTGATTGGACGCCTGATAGAGAGGACGGAAGAAGACATCAAGGAGCAGGCAGGACACCGCCACTGACCCGCTGCGAGACAGGCAAGTGCCGGGGTGATACACACTGCCAGCATTTGATGGGGCACAGTTGCAGCGGCAAATGATGGGCACACTGGCAGCATTTGATGGGGCACAGGAGCAGCAATTGATGGGTACACTGGCAGAAATTGATGGGCATACTGGCAGCAATTGATAGGTATGGTAGCTGGCACAATGGCTGCTCTTGATGGGCACAGTAGCTGCCTTTGATGGGCGCAGTGGCTGCGTTTCATGGGCATAATGGCAGCATTTGATGGGCACAGTGGCTTGCGTTTGATGGCACAGTGGCTGCATTTGATGGGCACAGTGGCGGCGTTTGATGGGCACAGTGGTTGCATTTGATGGGCACAGTGGCTGCGCTTGATGAGCACAGTGGCTGCGTTTGATAGACACAGTGGTTGCATTTGATGGGCATGGTGGTGGCAATTGATGGGCACAGTGGCTGTGGTTGATGGGCACAGTGGTTGCATTTGATGGGCACAGTGGCTGAACTTGCTGGGCACAGGGGCTACGCTTGATGGGCACAGTGGCTGCGTTTGATAGACACAGTGGTTGGGCTTGATGGGCACAGTGACTTAGTTTGATGGCACAATGGCCGCAATTGATTTTCTTTTTTCAGTTTGTTTGCGCCTCCCCAAAAATTTTGAGCACCAGCCGCTAGTGGCACCAGTAGCTGCGTTTAATGAGCACAGTACTTGCGTTTGATGGGCACAGTGGCTGCGCTTGATAGGCACAGTGGCTGCGCTTGATGGGCGCAGTGGCTGCGCATAAAGATCAAGTAGGCTTTGTCCATTTAAGGGGTACATGAGACAGCATTTGCAGAGCGATCCAATTGATTGATATTGCAAAATCCTACTCTAACTCAGCGCGCACTATCTCCTAACACTACTGACTGCAAGCTCTATTATAAAAGATAGATCACTAGCTATATAGGTGAGGTGAATATAGCGGTGTATACTGCGGTCAGGGCACACAGACAATAACCACTACACAACAGCAAGATAGAAAATCGGCCGAAAACGATCGGTGTGTACTGTGTTGAAGGTACACAGAACACCCACTGCTTCAGACGCCAACACACTACACGAGGCCGCCACGATGGCGGCCTTATATAGTGTGGGGCGTGCACTACACAGCCTGAGCTATGATTGGCCACAGGCATCCTGCCTGTGGCCAATCATGGCTCTCCTCGCTGCTGGCGCTGCGATTGGCCAAGCATGCGGGGTCACAGTGCATGCTTGGCCAATCATGAGCCAGCAATGCACTGCGCCATCGCACACGAATGTGACGCGAACAGACCAAAATGTTCGGATTTCGCCGAACGGACGAACAGCCAATGTTCGAGTCGAACGTACGTTCGACTCGAACACTAAGCTCATCCCTACTCAGCATCAATCTCAGGTCTTTTGGATACCCACACAAGGGAATTGTTTACAAGTAAACAACATGCATAAAATACATTTGATGAGCATATAAACTTATAGTATATATAGTTTATTGTTATATAGTTTTTATTGAAATTAATGGGACATATCCAGTTTTATGCCCTACACTCTGCCCTACACTCTGCCCCACATGCTCCCGGATGAACCGGCTAACCACTTCCCAGATAAGCCACAAGTAATAATGGAGGCAAGTCTTATGCATTTTCAAAATTTTAATTTCCAATTCTAGAATACATAATTAGGTTACACATCACTTCAAGGAAAAATAGGTTCCATCTTCTTACAATGAAGGTTGACTGCGGTTCTAGACCAGTCTAGACCAGTCCCTAATTTCAGTCCTTGCCAGGTATTCTCCAGGCCGGGGAATACCATATTCTGGGGTTTACTTCTTTGAAGGAAGCAGAGCAGAGTTCCTACCTTCGTACACTCTCCACCTAAACAACCCCCGAAACCCACTCTCGATATATTCTAAAAGAGGGTGCCACCTAGTGGGCAAAACAAAAAGTACTGTTAACACCCCCCCCCCCCCCCCCTTACACATTAGCCATTGAACAGCCAGTAAGTTTTATAAGAAAGTATATTTGCTAGCTGAATTTGGGTTTCATTAAAAAAACAATCTTGAGCTTCGGGCTTGCCTGAAATACATCAGTGGCTCCTTTTCTTTTTAACACCCAGTATCTTATTTGTTTTTCACTGTATAGTCAATATAATAGTTGTTAACACAGTCCTTTAAAATATACACTCTAAAAAACAGAGCAATATAATACATGGTAGTTAAGTAGAATGTATGTACAAAGCTGTAAATGAAACCAAAAGGGGATATTCATATTTTTCTTTGGAATGTTTATCATAAAGATAATCAAAAATGAATTCAAGTTCTGCTTATACTAGGCACACATGCAAATATGCACTATGACCATTAAACCCACTAACAATAGAGTTTTCACAGTGTGGAGTGTTATGACAAATTTAAGGAAGTTGGACGCATCCTGAGCAGCAGGAAGGAGCCAGGCTTGGGAAACATTAAAAAAGTCTTATCAGTAAGTGGGTGTGAAAAAACCACACCCTGTCCCATAGCCCATCTCAAGATAAAATGATGAGGCTATCAAGACTTTAAGGTACAAGCTCTATGCAGATGAGAGTAAATGGTCTGCTGAATTTGTACTGGTCACATAAGGACTGCAGATTTTGTAAGAGGAGTCTTTAAGCTCTTTATCTAAACCCCTTTATCGTAATAGCAAGAGGCAAACATGGACAAGAGCTACGCAATGGCCAAGTTTGGCTTGGAGTCTAAGGACATTCTCAGATCCAGACAAAAAGGTTGCTGGCATTATATGAAATATTTCTTCATTTTTTCATCTATCATCCAGTTCCTTATCATCCTAGGCTTGGTGCTCTTCATGCTCTATGGCAATGCCCATGGCGGCACAGAACTTCGCCTGAAAAGTGTAGAGAACCGTTATAAAGAATTAGTAGCGGCCCATTCGTTGCTGATGGAAAATTTCAATTCGCTAAAAAAAAACTTGACCGCTTCAGAAAAAAATCATAAAAACTGCAGCGATACTCTTATGAAGACACAGGCAACCAGCAGCTTGAACAGAACAACTCTCTGTCCAAGATTCGTGAGTACAATTTTGGGAATCTTTGGTGTAGCATGACTTTTGTTTAGATCTTTTGATTTGTTGTATTATGTTGCAGGATCATGGTCCAAAAAGTTTTAGCACATGATGATCTTATCAATCTTATAAATATATATATACTTGTGTGTGTGTGTGTGTGTGTGTATATATATTTCCGCTGTAATGTAAGTAATTGTAACTAATGGTAACAGGAATGCTTTATTATTCTAGACTAGAGTAAAGCGCATTAGAGATGTATGCACAATAAGCACTTTACTAGATTTAGATAATTTAAGAGATGATTTCGAATTGTTTGCTGCACTTTGCATATTCTTATTGCTTTTTGTATTATTTTACTGAATTGGACTGATAATTAAGGATACATTAATAAGGTTTCAAACTCAAAAACAAAAATGTAATACATTGAAGCTTACCAATCCTTAAGAGAACTAGCTGCATACATTAATTTTCCCCCTTTATTTTCACCTGGTGATCCATACAGCATTACACTTTATGTCAAAGGGTGTCTCCACTCTCGATGGAAGAGCAATGGAGCCACCCTTGGACAACAGTATTGTCAGTTTGGGGAGAGGATAGTGTTAGATGGATTAGCAGTTTTACATGAACTTAACTAACAAAAAAAGCCAAGGGAAAGCTAACACATTTTTACAACAGATACAACAGCTTTGTTTTTCATTTTTTAAGCTAAAGATTTTACATAAATGAATAAAAGCTGACCATTGTAAGCACTCCTGTCAGTGTTAAATGATTTGTTCCAACACTCTAACTGTCACTTTTTCTGGACAGCTTACTCTGTTAAAGCAACAGACTGAGGGGATGATTTACTAAAACTGCAAATTCTGGTGCCACTGTCCATGGTAGCCAATCAGCTGCTAACTTCAGCTTGTTCAGTTGGTTTCTATGCACCAGAATTTGCACTCACCAGTTTTAGTAAATCAACCCCCTACTGCCCAGGTGATAGTAATTATTTACAGGTACATATATAGCACCATCAATTTACACAGTGCTTTACATATATATTGTACATTCACTCCAGTTTCTGCCCTCAAGGAGCTTACAATATAAGATCCCTAACTCGCATTCATACATACACTAGGGCCAATTTACCTATCAACATGTTTTTGAAGTATGGGAGGAAACCAGAGTACCTAGAGGAAATCTACGTAGGCACAGGTAGCACATTATGACAACCGTAGTACTGACTACCAACTACTTAGCCAATGTGCTGCCCAGGTAATAATAAAACCTAAAGCAGAAAACGAATACAGCCACCACATCCAAGGACTGGTAAGCTGCAATGTATACGATTTTGACTGTGGGTTTAATATCGCTGATTTATAACTAACTAATAAAATATTGTTATTTTTAAAGATTTTCAGAAATTAAAGATAGCATTTAAAAATGTCAAGAGTTTCTATTATTAGGTTAATTATGCCAGCATTGCTCAGTGGTAAGTCAAAGTATATGTGAACTCTAAATCTCTTTTTTTCAGTAGGTTTGGCATCATACATCACTGTATTCAGTTTTCTTAAAGTGTTACTAAACCCAAAACAGTAAAATCAGTCGGTATATGCAGTAAAGCATGCTTGTACTCACTGTGGAACTTAAGGGGTTAATCCGCTGCATTGTGTAAAAAGGCTGTTTGATCCTGTCTGCTCTGATCCTCCCCTTCGTTTACTGTCTCCAATCCATCTGCTAATAGTACAGAGCCTTTGAGGCACTCTGCACATGCCCAGTTTGGTGTGTATTGCTAGAGGTTTTTTTTTTCCTCGGGAGGGTGCATGTGATCAGCACTGTCCAGATAGAAAGTCAGGGGTCATGCAGCCTCATAGGACAGTCAGAGGTGAATTAAAGCTCCTCCTGCCTGCTTTAACCAGTGCTTGGCTGGACACTGATAGAAATCACAAAAATGCTCTATAATGCTGATGATAAAAGTTATTTTGCAGTTTATATTTACTAAAATAACTGCATTTCCATTTTCTGTGTACTATGGGAGACCACATATAGTAAATGCAGGGTCCTGGGTTTAGTAACAAGTTTGTAAAGCTATTACAGGGTTTCTTAAATGGAAATCCTGCCAATAATAGCATCTCCTGCTTCATGTTGACAATGCTAAGCCACTGCCTCACAATTTGCAGCAGCTGCAGTGTAGTCAGCACTCCTTTCATTACCATTGGGCTGCATGTGGATATAAAAAGTCTACACACCCCTGTTAAAATGTCAGGCTTCTGTGATGTAAAAACATGAGACAAATATAAATCATTTCAGAACTTTTTCCACCTTTAATGCAACCTATAAACTGTACAACTCAGTTGAACAACAAACTGAAATTTTTTAGGTGGAGGGAAGTAAAAATAAAAAAAACTATAATAATATGGTTGCTTAAGTATGCACACCCTTAACCACTTAAGGACCGCCGTATTGCCATTGTACATCATCGCAATGGCACAGGCAGACGCAAGCACGTACATGTACGTGCCGGCCTTCCAGTGGGTGGGGGGTCCGATCGGACCCCCTCCCGCTGGATACGGCGGTTCGGTTCGCTGCAGGAGCGATCTGTGATGAGGGGATGGCCGTTGGTTTCTGGCCACCCCCTCTCGATCGCTGCTGGCCAATGAGAAGCTTCCTCCCACTGTGTATTGTATACACAGGAAGGAGGAAGTGATGTCATTCTCCTCAGGGCGGTCTTTTTGACCGGACTACGAGGAGAAGACAGAAAGTAAGTGTGCACCAACACTACACTGACATGTAGGTACACACAGGCACACAAACCCCCCCCGATCCCCCGCACCCCCCCCCAGTCACAGTGTCACTGATTGCAGTGATCATTTATTTACTGATCACTGCATTCAGTGTCAGTTGTAAAAGTAAAAACTGTCAGGGCAGTTAGTGTTAGGTCCAGGGTAGCCCCCTATCACCCCCCAATAAAGGTTTAACCCCCTAATTGCCCCTAGAGTTAACCCTTTCACCCCCTTTCGCACTGTTTCACTAAGCGATCATTTTTCTGATCACTGCATTAGTGTCACTGATGTCGCTAGGTAGCTAGTTATTTTTTTAGGTTCACCGCCAGGTTTTTATAGCGCTAGGTACCCCGATATACTACCCAATAATGGTTTTAACCCCCTGATTGCCCCTAGTTAACCCTTTCACCCCCTTTTGCCAGTGTCACTAAGCGATCATTTTTCTGATCGCTTCATTAGTGTCGCTAGTGTCGCTAGGTAGCTAGTTATTTTTTTAGGTTCACCGCCAGGTTTTTATAGCGCTAGGTACCCCGATATACTACCCAATAATAGTTTTAACCCCCTGATTGCCCCTAGTTAACCCTTTCACCCCCTTTTGCCAGTGTCACTAAGCGATCGTTTTTTTGATCGCTGCATTAGTGTCACTAGTGTCACTAGGTAGCTAGTTTTTTTTTTAGGTTCACCGCCAGGTTTTTATAGCGCTAGGTACCCCGATATACTACCCAATAATGGTTTTAACCCCCTGATTGCCCCTAGTTAACCCTTTCACCCCCTTTTGCCAGTGTCACTAAGCGATCGTTTTTCTGATCGCTGCATTAGTGTCACTAGTGTCGTTAGGTAGCTAGTTATTTTTTTAGGTTCACCGCCAGGTTTTTATAGCGTTAGGTACCCCCATATACTACCCAATAATGGTTTTAACCCCCTGATTTCCCCTAGTGAAACCTTTCACCAGCGATCACAGTATAAGTGTCACTGGTGATGCTGGTTAGCCAGTTAGTTATTTAGGTTCCCCGTCAGGTTTTTATATAGCGCCAGGGACCCCCATATACTACCTAATAAAAATTTGAACCCCCTGATTGCCCCTAGTTAACCCTTTCACCAGTCTTCACCGTATAAGTGTTACGGGTGACTCTGGTTAGTTTGCTTTTTATAACATCAGGGCACCCACCATTTATTACCCAATAAAGGTTTAACCCTCTGATCACCCGGCAGGTGATATCAATTAGGTTTTAGGGTCAGGGTCTGCGTCGCCCCAGGCAGCGCTAGGTTAGTGCCAGTACCGCTAACACCCACACGCAAAGCATAAACCTCCCGTATTGGTATAGAATCTGAACAGATCAATATCTGATCTGATCAGATCTATACTAGCATCCCCAGCAGTTTAGGGTTCCAAAAAAACGCATTGTTAGCGGGATCAGCCCAGATACCTGCTAGCACCTGCGTTTTGCCCCTCTGCCCAGCCCACCCAAGTGCAGTATTGATCGATCACTGTCACTTACAAAACACTAAACACATAACTGCAGCGATCGCAGAGTCAGGCCTGATCCCTGCGATCGCTAACAGTTTTTTTGGTAGCATTTTATATTTAAATCCGGAAGGCAGTGCTTTGTTTTCGGGGTCCTGTACGTGGCTAGGCTCCCAAAAAGTCCCCCACATGTGGTATCCCCGTACTCGGGAGAAGCAGCAGAATTTATTTTGGGGTGTAATTTGACTTATACCCATAGCATATGTGAGCAATATATCATTTAATGACAACTTTGTGCAAAAAAAAAAAAAAATTAAAAAATTCCTGCAACTTGTGGCAAAATATAAAATATTTAATGGACTCAACATGCCTCTCAGTAAATAGCTTGGGGTGTCTACTTTCCAAAATGGGGTCATTTGGGGGGGTTTTGTGTTATTTTGGCATTTTATGGCCTTCGAAACTGTGATAGGTAGTGAGGAGTGAAATCAAATATTTGCACCCTTAGAAACCCTGAAGGCAGTGATTGGTTTTCGGGGTGCCGTACGCAGATAGACTCCCAAAAAGTCCCACATATGTGGTATCTTCGTACTCAGGAGAAGCAGCAGAATATATTTTGTGGTGCAATTCCACATATAACTATGGCATGTGGGAGCAATATATCATTTAGTGACAACTTTTTGTAAACTTTTTTTTTGTGTCATTATTCAATCACTTGGGACAAAAAAAAAAATATTCAATGGGCTCAACATGCCTCTCAGAAATTTCCTTGGGGTGTCTACTTTCCAAAATGCGGTCATTTGGGGGGGGTTGTGTTATTTTGGCATTTTATGGCCTTCGAAACTGTGATAGGTAGTGAGGAGTGAAATCAAAAATTTGCACCCTTAGAAATCCTGAAGGCAGTGATTGGTTTTCGGGGTGCCGTACGCGGCTAGACTTCCAAAAAGTCCCACATATGTGGTATCCCCGCACTCAGGAGAAGCAGTAGAATATATTTTGGGGTGCAATTCCACATATAACTATGGCATGTGTGAGAAATATATCATTCAGTGACAACTTTTTGTAAACTTTTTTTTTTTTTTGTGCCATTATTCAATCACTTGGGACAAAAAAAAAAAATTCAATGGGCTCAACATGCCTCTCTACAACTTCCTTGGGGTGTCTACTTTCCAAAATAAGGTCATTTGGGGGGGTTTTGTGTTATTTTGGCATTTTATGGCCTTCGAAACTGTGATAGGTAGTGAGGAGTGAAATCAAAACTTTGCACCCTTAGAAATCCTGAAGGCAGTGATTGGTTTTCGGGGTACCGTACGCGGCTAGACTCCCAAAAAGTCCCACATATGTGGTATCCCCGTACTCAGGAGAAGCAGCAGAATATATTTTGGGGTGCAATTCCACATATAACTATGGCATGTGTGAGCAATATATCATTTAGTGACAACTTTTTGTAAACTTTTTTATTTTTTTTTGTGTCATTATTCAATCACTTGGGACAAAAAAAAAAAATATTCAATGGGCTCAACATGCCTCTCCACAACTTCCTTGGGGTGTCTACTTTCCAAAATGGGGTCATTTGGGGGGGGGGGGGTTTGTACTGCCCTGCCATTTTAGCACCTCAAGAAATGAGATAGGCAGTCGTAAATTAAAAGCTGTGTAAATTCCAGATAATGTACTCTAGTTTGTAGACGCTATAACTTTTGCGCAAACCAATAAATATACGCTTATTGACATTTTTTTTACTAAAGACATGTGGCTGAATAAATTTAGCCCTAAATGTTTGACTAAAATTACGTTTATTTGATTTTTCTTATAACAAAAAGTAGAAAATAAAAAATTTTCTCTAAATTTTCGCCCTTTTTTCATTTATATCGCAAAAAATAAAAATTGCAGAGGCAATCAAATACCATCAAAAGAAAGCTCTATTTGTGGGAAGAAAAGGACGCAAATTTCGTTTGGGTACAACATTGCATGACCGCGCAATTACCAGTTAAAGCAGTGCAGTGCAAAATTGTAAAAAGACCTCTGGTCCTTAGGGTGTTTATTGGTCCGGGGCTGAAGTGGTCAAAGTAGTTGTAAACCCCAAAAAACAAGCAAAAATAATTAGCTCATTATGAAATAATTACCTTAGATCGAAGCTGTTGCAGCGGTTCTCGTACACCGCTGTGACCGGTAACATGTCTTCTGGAGTTATTTTCGGGGTTCGCAGGCTCCGGTGCTGTGATTGGCCGGAGCCGTGATGACAACACACCCGCGTGTGGGAGCCGCCGGTCACGGCACGGCTGCTGAAGAAACGAGCTCTTCAGTGCGCGTGAGCCGATGATGTCGGCGCAAGCATATATGGTAAATATCTCCTAAGCCAGGCAGGCTTAGGAGATATTTGCAGTACCTACAGGTAAGCCGTATTATAGGCTTACCTTTAGGTACAAGTGATGTAAATAAGTTTACAACCACTTTAAACTAATACTTTGTTGGAGCACCTTTTGATTTTATTACAGCACTCAGTCTTTTTGGGTATGAGTCTATCAGCGTGGCACATCTTGACTGGGCAATATTGTCCCACTCTTCTTTGCAAAAACACTCCAAATTTGTCATATTGTGTGGCAATCTCCTGTGCACAGCCCTCTTCAGATCACCCCACAGACTTTCAAACGGATTTAGGTCTGAGCTCTGGCTGGGCCATTCCAAAACGTTAATGTTCTTCTGGTGAAGACATTCTTTTGTTGATTTGGATGTATGTGTTGGGTAGTTGTCATGCTGAAAGATGAAGTTCCTCTTCATGTTCAGCTTTCTAGCAGAAGCCTGAAGATTCTGTGCCAATATTGACTGGTATTTGGAACTGTTCATAATTCCCCTTTACTAAGGCCCCTGTTCCAGCTGAAGAAAAAGAGCTGCCACTACCGCTTCTCGTCTTTTCAACAATTTTGGAGGGACGTCCATCTTGGTAATGTCACTGTGACATATTTTCTCCACTTGATGATGACTGTCTTCACTGTGTTCCATGGTATATCTACTGCCTTGGAAATTCTTTTGTACCCTTCTCCTGACTGATACCTTTTAACAATGAGATCCCTCTGATGCTTTGGAAGCTTTTGCTGTAGGATGCGACTAAGAAAATGTCAGGAAAGACCTACTAGAAGATCTGAACTTTATTTGGGGTTAATTAGAGGCACTTTAAATGATGGCAGGTGTCTACTGACTCCTATTTAACATGAGTTTGAATGTGATTGCATAATTCTGAACACAGTTACATCCCCAATTATAATAGGGTGTGCAACTACATTATTTTATTTTTTTATTTTTACTCCCCACCCCTAAAAGATTTCATTTTGTTTTTCAATTGAGTTGTACAGTTTATAGGTCATATTAAAGGTGGAAAAAGTTCTGAAATTATTTATCGTGGTCTAATTTTTTTTACATCACAGAAAGCTGACATTTTTGCAGGGGCGTGTAGACTTTTTTTTATCCACTTAACAGCCTACCAAAGCAGCTTGCAAAGCAGGTTGGCAATGCTGCTGCTAATTGCAAGACAGTGACTTATCCTGACTAGGAAATGCTGTTATTGGCAGAATAGCTTTGTAAACAATTAAAAAAATATTCTACAAAACAAAATCCAACCAATGTATTCAATTTTTTTTTTTTTACAGCACTTTGCCTTTTTTTTTTGCTTTCTGCCCCCACTGTAGAGATTTCCTATAACTTCCTGTCCCGTTTTACTAGGACGGGAACTGAGGGGACATGGGGACACAGAGCAAACAACTAAAGAAACAGGTCTGATGGGCTAAACTTGTCCACTTTATCCAACACTAATAAAAAAATAAAAAAAAATTGGAATTGGGCTTTAAAGTAAGCCATAAACCACTGTCATCAGCTATCACCCTGAAAATAACAGTTGGGGTGACAGCTGCCCATTTCTGTAACTAATTACAGCAATGGCGAAGGTGCATAAAGGGTATTTGCTCTGCTTCATTCCACTGCATAGAAGAATATAGGATAAGGATCTACACAGAGGAAGATCTTCCAACAAGCTGATTATTTTTTTGTGACAAAGAAAGACAGCGAAGTAACCTGTCAGGAATCTTCAAGTTTATTCTAATGCTAAAATATTTGCAAAGCCAACATGTTTCAGAGGTTGTATCTGCACCCCCTTCATCAAGGATGACACGAAAAATGTAAAATGATAACACATTGTTGACCATAGCAATGCACAATAATTCAGGAAGCATAAAAATCTTTAACAGACCTTTCCAACTTTTAATACAATTCACATCAGCATGCAGTGCTCCATGCTGGTGTGAAATCATCTATCATTTGTTTTGTTAAACTTTTTTTTTTTTTTTGCTTTTACTTACCTTTTTTTTTTCTTCCTGGTTTCCCTGCAGTCAATAGTGAGACAGCCCTTGTCAGACAGATGCCACCAGGGAAAGCAACAGGAAGGGAGACCTTGTTCCTAACTGCAAGATCTCAGGAGAAAAAGTGTAACTGTATATGGCAACTGTGTGACATCATCAAGTGCCCCATCTTGTGCATACACCATACTAAATTTTAATCATCTGTTTGAAGGAAAAAATTTTTTTTTTCCATCAAGGTAATGGGTCGAATATTGGCTGGTATCGGCCAGTTCAATAGAAAGTGGTCGATACGCAGGCTGTGTGTAAAGCAGCCTGTTGGACAGGAGCTGGTCTAATAGCTTTCATCAAGCGGGCATGCTGAAAAACCATCCAATCTGTGCTTGCAGCCAATGACTGTGAGCACTGATCAGTGTGTTCTAGTGGGGTGGGGGGGGGGGGGGCAGTCACCCTGTCAAAACACAATAGCTCAGCGGGGGAGATTGCTGTACTAACATTGTTTAGTTAGTATGGTGACCTCTCCTTTTTTTATTTCACTGGGTTGAACGCAAAAAAAAACTGTGAACCTAGCATTTGAAAAGAAATATGGTAGCTGAAACGTCTGAAGATGTGTGCTTCAAGGCTTTAATTCCTTTAAGATGCTTCACTTCTGCATCCCTGACTCAAAACATACACAGGGGGAGATTTACTAAAACTGGTGCACTGGTTCAGAATTAGCTTCTAACTTCAGCTTGTTCAATTAAGCTCTGGCAGTAAAACTTGGAAGCTGATTGGTTTCTATGCAGAGTTGCAGCAGATTGTGTACTCTCCAGTTTTAGTAAATAACTCCCACAGTGTCCCAAGAACTGATATATACTAGACATGTGCGATTATTTTCGTACAAATCGAAAATTCATACGAATTTCCATAAATTCGTACATTCGGGAGGATCCGAAATACGATTTGCTATGCTTTCGAATTTTGTACGAAATGCGAAATTTAGTCTATGAATTTTGGATCCAAATTCCGTTACAACGAAAATAGGATTTTTTGTACTCACCGTAAAATCCTTTTCTCTGTAGTTCACCGACTGACACAGCTCCTTTCTTAGACCATTCAGTTGTTACTAGTAAATAGTTATTCCTGCGCTGCTCCTAGTAAAGGTTATTTATATGAATAGCTGCATACACCGATACGAACCAAGCCGTGTCCACTAGGGAAAGTATGTAAGGAAAGTTGATGTCGCGCTATTCTTACCCTATTCTGGGTAGGAGGCTGTTACACCTTCCACTCTATCTAGTAACATATAAATGACTCTCAGAACATATATATTTGAATATATGATATCTTCTAGATGGTTCTATATGATTAGAAATTCATTATGGTGTAGGTATTTTATAGAAAGAACTATAGAATAAGGTGCCAAGAAAAGGACTACATTTTAAAAGTTGCACTCTTAAAAAACCATAAACACACTTGCAGAGGTGCTGACACCCAGTGATGTTGAGTGTATATAAAACTATCGGAAGTGTGTTAGTGTTGGATGTTACCGCATAAAAAAATAAAAATAAATTAAAAAATAAATAAACGCCCTACAGAGGCAATTATTGTATACATATGACTTATCAACTCTAAATCTATATGTGTTTAAATGACATCAATATTGCGTGAAAGAAAGTGCCACGTGCTCATCAGGTAAGTGCAACTATTTCAAATATGCTAAACAGAACTAAAAACTCTCTGATTCACTCATATATTACCTAGTGTTGGCTGGTAACAACATTGTTAACATTGTTATTACTACCTTTACAATACCAGCCAACACTAGGCAATATATGAGATAATTTAGAGAGTTTTTAGTTCTGTTTAGCATATTTAAAGTAGTTGCACTTATGTGATGAGCACGTGGCACTTTCTTTCACTCAATATTGATGTCATTTAAACACATATAGGTTTAGAGTTGATAAGTCATATGTATACAATCTATAGGGCGATTATTTATTTTTCAATTTTCTTATTTTTTTAATGCGGTAACACCCAACACTAAAACACTTCTGATAGTTTTATATAAAACCAACATCACTGGGTGTCAGCACCTCTGCAAGTGTGTTTATGTTTTTTTTAAGAGTGCAACTTTTAAAATTTAGTCCTTTTCTTGGCACCTTATTCTATAGTTCTTTCTATAAAATATCTACACCATAATGAATTTCTAATCATATAGAACCATCTAGAAGATATCATATATTCAAATATATATGTTCTGAGAGTCATTTATATGTTACTAGATAGAGTGGAAGGTGTAACCCCTACCCAGAATAGGGTAAGAATAGCGCGACATCAACTTTCCTTACATACATTCAGTTGTTACGCCACCTTCAGGAGAGGACTAGGCATAACATGTTAACATGTGATAATAAAACTAGAACTTTCTAGTTCCAACCAAGGGGCGGTCCCTTAGGTAACAACCCCTCAGCCTGATACTGCAGCTTCAGTACATCAACAAGCAGTATAACTTAGATAAAAATAGGAGGGGAGGGTGCTGTGTCAGTCAGGGAACTACAGAGAAAAGGATTTTACAGTGAGTACAAAAAAATCCTATTTTCTCTTACGTTCACAGACTGACACAGCTCCTTTCTTAGACCATTGGGACATCCCCAAACAGTGCCAAAACAAGGGGTGGGAAACCAGCATAAAACTTCACCCACAATGGCATGTGGGAACTAGTATAAAAACTTTTTTACCCACAAAAAAACAGGGTGCTCCTCAACTGGGAGTCACTGTCTCCAAACCGCAATAGAACTGCGGTAACAAATGCAACAGTGCATTTACTTAAAGGTACTGTGTTTTTAGCAAAAAAACAGTAAAAAATTTAAGTGCAATTGCAATTATACAGCCGCCTGCAAAACTCTGCGGCCAAAACAGGCATCAAACGATGCACTGACATCTACCTTGTAGACAGACGACCAAGTCGCCGCTTTACACACTTGAGCGACAGACGATTTATGTCGGAAGGCCCAAGACGTTCCGATTGACCTTGTGGAGTGGGCCGTGACTGGAAAGGGGGGCACCTGCTACTGATCCACCTGGAAATGGTGGCCGACAAGACCACCATGCCTTTTTTCGGACCAGCCATGAACCACGTCCAGGGAATGAAGGGCCACCTCCTTAGGATGTGTCGGTTTAGGACACAGAGATGGTAACACAATGTCTTCATTGATGTAGAACGCCTAAACCACCTTCGGCAGAAAAGAAGGTTGCGGACGCAACACCATCTTATCCTTATGGATAACCAGATAGGGCGACTTGCAAGACAAGGCTGCCAGTTCCGAAACCCTCCTGGCCGAAGTAATGGCCACTAGAACGACCACTTTCTGGGAAAGAATCAACAGAGGCATCTCTCTGATATTTTCAAATGGCGGTTTTTGAAGCGCCGATAACACCAGGTTCAGAACCCACAGGGTAACGGTGGGCGCACTGGAGGAACTACATGTCGGACCCCTTGAACAAAAGTGCTCACTAGAGAGTGAGATGCCGGGGGTTGCTGAAAAAAGACAGCCAAAGCTGATATTTGATCCTTAATGGTGCTTAAAGCCAATTTCTCATCTACTCCTTGCTGTAGAAACAGCAGGATCCTGGATATAGAAAAAGAGCGCGGACGCCAACCTTTCTCCTCACACATGGAGATGCAGGCCTTCCAGGTATGATGATATATCTTCCGAGAGGAAGATTTCCGTGCTCTCAACATAATGGGAATCACTGAGTCAGAAAGACCCCGGTTCCTCAACACCTGGCTCTCAATAGCCATGCCGTTAAAACCAACGATGGTAAAGCAGGATGGAGAATCGGACCTTAAGACAGCAGGTCTTCTCGTAACGGCAGTCGCCATGGGGCGTCCGCCACCAGGCGCACTAGGTCTGCATACCAGGGATGCTGGGGACAATTTGGGGCAATCAGTATTACTGGAATTCCCTCGGCCTCCACTCTGCGGAGCAGACGTGGTAACAGTTTCAGAGGAGGAAAGGCATAGATCAGTTGGTACTGATCCCACGGAGCCACCAGCACGTCTGACGCATCTGCCCAAGGATCTTTTGTCCTGGACATGAATCTCGGCACCTTCCAATTGAGATGGGAGGTCAGAAGATCCACGTCTGGTGCACCCCATGGCAGGCACAGTAGCCTGAACACCTCTGGATGCAACGCCCATTCTCCTGGGTCCAGCATCTGGCGACTTAGGTAGTCCACCTGCCAGTTTTCAACTCCCGGGATGTAAATGGCTGACAAGCCCCGTACATGTCGCTCTCTGCCCACTGAAGGATGTAAGCGACTTCCCGTGCGGCGGCCGAGCTTCTTGTTCCTCCTTGGTGATTGACATATGCCACTGCCGTGGCGTTGTCTGACTGGATCCTGATCGGACGCCCTCGAAGTCTTATCATCCATGTGGAGAGGGATAGCCTGATCGCTCTCAACTCGAGCAGATTGATCAGCAACTTGGATTCCTCCACCGACCAGAGGCCCTGGTTCGACTGAATCCCCATTACTCCACCCCAGCCAGTCAGACTGGCATCCGTTGTGACCACTGTCCATTTCAGAGGTAGGAGCGACTTCCCGGACCGAAGTGCCGGGGACTTCAGCCACCAAAGCAGGGAATCCTGACTAACTGGCTCACCTGAATCTGCCGATCCAGAGATTTGTCCCACTTTGTAAAAATCTCCTTCTGCAAGACTCTGGTGTGAAACTGGGCATACGGTACTGCCTCGAAGGAGGACACCATGAGTCCCAGGACTCGCATGCAGAAGCGTAGCGACGACCACCTGTGGTTCATCAGCAGTTTTACCGTGGCTCTGAGAGTCTGCAGCTTGTCTGAAGGGAGAAACACTGTCGCTTCCATGTAGTCCAGCAGTAAGCCTAGGTACTCCAGGCACTGAGTCGGTACAATCACCGACTTCTTTAGGTTCAACAGCCACCCAAACTCCTGCAGGGTCTGCATGGTGATCGCCACATCCTCCTCTAACTCTGAGGTGGAAGATGCTCTCAGGAGTAGATCGTCTAGGTAACCCACAATCGAGATCCCGGGTTGTCGCAGCAACGCAAAAACAGGAGCCAATACCTTGGTAAAGACTCGGAGGGCTGATGCCAAACCAAAAGGGAGAGCCACAAACTGGTATTGGGCTTCCCCAACTGCAAAACGCAGAAACCTCTGATGCCGAAGGCATATGGATATGTGCAAGTACGCATCCTGGATGTCCAAAGATGCCAGGGAGTCCCTTTGATGGAGTGCAGCGACTACTGAGCGAACTGATTCCATTCTGAACCTCTGTACTTTTACAAAGTAATTGAGGGCTTTTAGGTCCAAGATTGGACGTACCCCTTCCGTTTTGGGAACTACAAACAGATTGGAGTAGAACTCCCGGAATCTTTCTGGCTCCGGAACAGGTACTATCACCCCGCGACTCAGCAAGTCCCTTACCGCCCCAATAGGGCCTCCCGGCGAGCCCAAAGGATGCTGGGACTGTGACATCATAATGGGCGGGGATATCATCCGGTGATGCCCCTATATAAGTCGCCGCACACCGCGTGTCCTGTCAGTGTGACTGGAGACAGCGACGAGGCAACATCTCCAGAAGAGAAGAAGAGAAGAGAAGAACAGAAGAACAGAAGACAGTGGCAGCGGCGACAGAAGACCAGGCCACCACTTGTAAAAGAGCTAGAAGAAGGTGCGGTGGCCCGGCAAGAAGAACCGAAGAGGGGGACAAGACCCCCAAACAGGGGGACAAGACCCCCAAAGTTGGAAGAAGAGGGCGGCGGCGAAGAAGAAAGCCGGGCTCCTCCGCTAGTAAAAGAGCTAGCAGAAGATAGCAGAGGAGTCTGGCGAGAAAACCCTTGAAGATGGAAGAAGACCCCGGAGCTGTGCAATAAACTATTTTAACCCTTGTGTGTTGTGTTTTTTTTTTTTCACAGGTGAATGGGTAGGGGTACATTGTACCCCATACTCATTCACATAGGGTGGGGGGCCGGGATCCGGGGGCCCCCTTATTAAGGGGGCTCACGGATTCCGATAAGCCCCCCGCCCGCAGACCCCGACAACCAACGGCCAGGGTTGTCGGAAGAGGCCCTTGTCCTCATCAACATGGGTACAAGGTGCTTTGGGTTTGGGGGGCGCGCACCCCCCCTTCCCCAAGGCACCCCCCCATGTTGAGGGTACACGACCTGGTACGGCTCAGAAGGGGGGCGCTCGCTCGTCCCCATCCCCTTTCCTGGCCGGCCGGGTAGCGTGTTCGGATAAGGGTCTTGTATGGATCTGAGGGGGACCCCCAGGCCATCTTTTCAGCGTAGGGGGTTCCCCTTAAAATCCATACCAGACCTAAGGGCCTGGTATGCTCCTGGAGGGGAAACCCACGCCGTTTAAAAAAAAATAAAAATTGGCGTGGAGTTCCCCTTGAGAGCTCATTCTCTGATTGTCCACGGCAAAAGTCACCTGGCCTGGGGAAACTTAAAGTCGTTTTGTAAGTCGCCCCAAGTCGTGTTGATAAGTTGTGTCCAAGTTGCCTTTGAAAGTCGTGTTGCCCCTGTGTGAACCGACTCTTACTGGCAACAGCTTCCCCTCTACCTCTGACCACGAATTTGTGAGGAACAACCCTGCCTAAACTCGAGGGTGCTACATACATAATCCCTCACCTACAATTGATCCAGAGGAAGGCAAAAAACCCCAGCAAAGCATGCTCCAATTTGAATGTACAGCTTGTATAACAGTGTAAATTTGCTGTCCCCTCAAAATAACTCAACACACAGCCATTAAGGTCTAAATCGATGGCAACAAAAATTAGTACATTCCTTAGTGAAAATTTCCAAATTCAGCTCAAAGTGTCCATATTTTGTGTGGTCACCATTAGTTTCCAGCACTGCCTTGGGCATGGAGTTCACCAGAGCTTCACAGGTTGCCACCAATCTCTTCCACTCCTCCATGATGTCTACATAAAGTGGACCTTTTGTGGAAAAAGGGGATGCAGTTTAGTCTTAGATCACCAAATGTCCACCAAATGTCAGTTACCTATAAATCTTACTGTCATTTTAAAATAACTTAATGTATGATTTTTTCACTGAACCATACAGTTTCTAAATTTTGGATATGTTTTCTCTTCTAATTGTTAGTTTCCCTCATCTGTTCTCTACCTCCTTATCTCTACGCTAAAGTAGGTGTACTCTGTATTTTAGAAGCAATATCCTAAAAGCATGTTAAATGGCAGTGTACTTATATTTTATAGTGAATGCTTCTGTATTCTCTTTGCTAAAAATAAATAAATATAAAAAGACATTACATGCAGCCACTGAGATCATCAAAGAACTACACTTTTTATTCATAGGGTACACTTCACAAATGTTTTTTTTAAGATCAAAGTTCACAAACTTTGAGGTGAACCCAGTTGAACTTTATGAGGGAGCGAGCATTGGGGGTTATTTACGAAAGGCAAATCCACTTTGCACTGAAAGTGCACTTGGAAGTGCAGTCGCTCTAAATCTAAGGGGTAGATCTGAAATTTTATCATCCAATCATGTGCAAGCTAAAATGCTGTTTTCTATTTTCCTTGCCTGTCCCCCTCGGATCTACAGCGATTTTTCTTCCAAGTGCACTTTCAGTGCACTTGTAGTGCAAAGTGGATTTTCCTTTACTAAATAACACCCATTGTGTTTCAAATATGGCCAGCCTACAATTTGTAGGGCTAAAAAGAAATCTATTGTCAAGCAAAAGGCATAAGAAGCCAAGCATTGCCATAAAAGACATATGCCAATGCCAAAAATTAAAATATATAAAACAGTATCTCCCTCTAAACTGTGAGCTATGGCTGCTGTGAGTCCACCCAGAGGGAGAAGTATTGGATTCCTGAAAAAAAAAACAAGATGTCCACCTAGATGTCCCCTCTGGCTTCAGACCGAGAACTGAGTGATGAAATAGCGCTCATCTCTCATCTCTCAGTCTTCAGGCTGCAGAGAGTTGGTGACTGTCAGTCAGCGGTTCTCTGCTCCTCCAGGGCTCACTGGAGGGCTGGGCTGTGAAGGGGTGGGAGCGGTTAGCTCAGGCTCTCAGCAGCTTGCTGAAAGGCTGAGCCAGATGCCGGTCCAGACATCTGGGTGGATCCTAAGCTGGTCTCTATGCTATTCCGAAGAACCAAATATGACGCAAGGGCAGCTATTGGCTACTGGCTATTGAACTTCCCTTTCTAGTCCCGTCATAGGTCATAGCATTCTAAATGAGCGGACTTTGGCGTGATCGTGTGTAGGCAAGTCCGTTTCAGTCGGAACTCTGTTGGAAAGACCATCAGAGTTTATTCTGAGATAAAGTCGTGTGTACGTGGCATAAGAGTTACAAAGTGAAGAGAATCTCCACAATGTAACTCTCATCTGAACCAAGGGTGTCATCCTCAGATGTCCCATCCAAGGAGAAGGAGATTAAAATAAAGTTCAAATATACAGCACAGGGAGCACAGCCGCACACCAACCTTTTGTGATTTACCCTCCCACGCCGCTCTCTCCTATCTGCATGCGCCTAATAGGGCTGGGTTGTTCACCAATGACAAACTGACCACACCCCCTGCCAGAGTCCCGGCCAATCAGAGCTAACCTAGCAGCAGCAGCCAGCAGGGAAAGAACGGAGCAATTGTTGGCCTCGATCACCTGTGGGGGGTCTGCTAGTGAAAAGCGGCAGTGGTGGCTCAGATTTCCCTTCTTTTCTATAGCGGGCGCTGGGGGGGGTGCTAGTGAAAGAAAGGCGGTGACTCATCAGACTTGTGCATGCTCCCTTCTCCCTCTCTATAGAAGGCACCAGAGGGGGAAAGGGGGGGCCCAGCCAGGTGGGCCCCTTACAGGAGTACTGCCTTTACCCCCCTGATTGGGGCCCTGCAGTCGATAGATCGACTTCCATTCTATCAATATGGACATACATGGATTGAAATTTTGCCAGTTCAGCAGGGAATTTCGATCCAGCTATTGCCAGCTTTAGATTTTGTCAGCCAAACCCACAAATTAGCAGCCACAGTTAGAAATTCCACTGTTGATCTCCAAATCAAAGTGAACCCTAGACAGTCACATAGGATGGTTTAATGAGGGGATTTTTTTTAATTCAATCTTATTTTTATTGAGATATAGAAGCAAGATAGGAGGGGAAAAAAAAATACAGAATATTCCAACATATTCATGTTACATTGTTACATAAACATAAAAAAAAGAAACCACAGAGAAATCCACTCTACTACAGTGGTGTCGAACTGTCACAAGGTTAAAGTGTTTGTTTTGAGCTTCGATTTAGGTAGTATGGTAAGAGAGCCTGTAGTCCTACCATGATTAGTCTAAGTTAAAGTGGGTGTGTGTGCACCACTATCCTCTCAGCGGGTGTTGCCCACTCATTACAGGTAGACTAGGGCTATTGTGTTCATTCTGGCAACGTTCACTCTGGGGGGGAAGCTCTGTATGTGCCACCATGCTGGTCTAATGAGACTAGAGGTCATAACTTAAGTAATCGGGTATTACTGCAACTTGTATAGGGGAGGGAAGAAAGGGGGAAGAGAGTGAGGAAAGAGGGGTCAGGACAGTAAAGAGTTTAGGGATCAAAAGATATACATTCCACCCTGATCACACAGGTGTATTGGTAGAGTCCTCTGTGGCCCATGAGATAAACTCTGAGGAATATCGAAACATCGACCATGAGGTCCAGGTCTTAGAGAATTGTTCCTCCCTACCCGTTTCCTGCGACAACATTCTTTCCAAACTATTAATTCGGTCCACTTCAATTGCCCAATCCCCCAGGGAAGGCATGCTCGTTGACTTCCAATGTCTGGGCAACACCGTTCTAGCAGCCGCCAAAAAGTGACGCAGAACGTCTTTCTTGACTGACTTAAGCGGTCCCGGGAGCAGAGATAGCAGAGCCATCTCAGGAGAGGGTGCGATGGAGGTCGCCATGAGTTTGCAGTACAAGTCAAGGATCTTTTGCCAGAACTTCCTCACAGGGGGGCATGCCCACCAAATGTGAAGTGAGGGGATTTTTTTTAAACCTTACTCACTGACAAATACTATGTAAGCATATGTTAGCTATAAAAGTTCTTTAGTATTTCAAACATAATGTGAATGGCTACTCTACTGTTGTCTATATTTAAATGATGTTAATGCCTTTTCTGCCTTGTCAAATGTTAATTCTTAATAAAAAAAACAATTGAAGGAAGAAGTGGGCATTTTATGTTTTTAATGGACCAGATTCAATGTGCTGATTGATAAATATAACCATAAAAAATTCAGCTATAGACTATATGAATTTTGATATCTTTTTTTTGTCTTCATTTTATTTTAGCCACCGAACTGCAACAATATACAAAGTACCATGGACTTTCTGAACATGTCCCGCATTAGTGAGTTCTATTTTTAAATATAAATGCTCTGTATGGCTAAATTAACATTTTACGTGTTTCATCAACTTAAAATATTACAAAATGTTTTTTGGGTTTATTTTAGCTTTCAAAAAGAATCTTTCAAGTCTGACACTCCACTTTTCATGGAATTGGGCTCAAGCAGCCCCCCCCCCCCCAAACCATTGGCTAATACTTGGGGGGAGGGTGAAAGCGACCCTTCCATTGATCTTAACATTTACCATATAATTCCCAGCTGACCTAGAAACTACAATTTAAAAAAGTCCGACAAACAGAAGAAGGGGGAGTTCTGGTTGTGATGTCTGGTCCCTGGAAGCTGTTTTATTTTTACTGGTCCTCAACTGGTTTGCCACCACCCCTCTTGCCAGTGTCATCACTTGCTGTACAATTCCACCTCTACATAGTTGCCAAATGTCCCAGATCCTATAGTAAAGTTACTAAGTTTTGAAAACCATTCCATATTGTCTGTTTTCTGCAGGATTCGCTCTAGCACTGCTTGTCCTGGGCTTCCTCGCTTTTCTATTCTGAATTACTGGCTCCTCCATTTCAATTGCACTCATTCTAGGAATTCCTCCACTTGACCTTGGAATGCCATCATCCTTCACTCTACTACTGCTCATTTGGGGATTCTCTCCACCTCTCCCTGTGTCACTTTACTGTTCTACTGCTGCTCACCCTAATGACATCCACCCTACCTCTCCCCTGCACCTTTGTTCTAATGCTGCTCACCCTCCAAATTTAGCTCCTCCCTACAATCCTTGTTCTCCTTTTTCCTCATATTGCTTGCGCTACTCTTCTGCTCTTCTTCTACAGACTTCACTTCCTTTCACCCTAATCCTTCAACAATGTCTTATCCACCACACACAGTTCATTGTCACATACAGTAATCAACTCCCTGTGTTTAGTGTACAGACAGTAGATTGCTCGAGCAGCACCCACAACAGGACAATGCTGACTGTATGTAGCACAGGCTACTACAGTGAATTTCAGTAACTCCAGTGGCCCTCCCCTGTGGCAAATGGATAATTACATGTAACAAAGTTGGCCCAGTGTAAGTTTGAAAAATAGATCATTTCTGTAGTTCAGCTTTAATGGGTAATTACACTTTCATGGGGAAAAAATCAAGAAATAAAAAAAAAAAAGTACAGTGTATATAATTGCAACATATTGTAATTGGATGTGATTAAAAATGATCTTTCCTTTTCAATTTGCAGTGCTGTAATTTTCTGTAAAATGCAGTGCCCCCCCCCCCAGAAATGTAATGTCCTGCTTTCAGGTTTTCCCAGAAGTCTGCACTAAAATATAAGTCCGATTTTTGGCATTCCCTGCAACTAAAATGTAAATTTTGGTGAGATACTGCCAAAGGGAAATCATGTCTAAAGGGATGCAGACCTTGCCAATTTCCTCCATTAGAGCCCTGCATGTACAGCAGCCGATTGATAGTTATAAAACCACTCCCATACAGATTCACTGTGCACATGGACACAAACAGTTATTTCTTCAAAATAGCAAAAGGTAGGACTCGGCAGCAAAATCCTTGCAAGGTACATATATCACCCAGAGGGAAATGTTTTGAGTATCTCTTTAACTGCTCGCGTTCTGAAATGCCATCATATGACGGCATCCCAGAATGGCTGTTCTCGTGCACCCACGGGGCACGCAGAGCGGCGATCGCGGCCTCGCTATGTTGCTAGGACACAGCGTGACCCCGATCTCTGTAAAGAGCCGCGTCCGCAGCTCTTAAACCATGTGATCGGTTGTGTCCAAGCTCTCCTCGCCTCATGCTGACAGTGTGTGAGTAGAGGAGAGCTGATCAGTAGCATCTCCTCACAGGGGGACACGTAGGAATGTGATCAGGGCACTGATCATCAGTGCCCTGATTACAATAGTGAAACACAGTGCCCACCATTGCCAGCTATACCTGTCAGTGCTGCCCATCAATGTCCATCAGTACCGCCTATCAGTGCCCACCAGTGGAATCTCTGTCCTCAGTTTTTTCTCTCTCAAAGTGAGACATCAGAGCCTGTTGAGATCCCTGATATTTCATCAAAGACCCCCAGCAGAGCTCCTAAAAAAATTGTAAAAAATTAATAAAAAATATTTTGTAAAAAACAATAAAAATTAAAAACTGCCGACACCATCCACTGCCCTACCAATGGCTGCTCTACTGACAACGTCTACTTCTCTGCTGATATACACGCATGTGTGTTCATGCTCTGTGGTACACACCTTAATGCAATAGGCTGCGCACACCAATGCTGAAGAAGATAGTACTAAGACACTTCACTTGGATGGAGCCTGGCCGCACTGTTCAACTACGTTTAGTATTTAAGTGTTAATATTCTTTGCAAAGGTTATATTCTAGTCTGAATATATGCTTTCCAAGTGTTCTTAGCTTCTTCAAAATGTTCCCAGCAATCATATATCTAGATTAAATCTGGCTTAATAGATTATTTATTTATATACAGTATAATCAAACTTTTAAAACACATATATGATGTGACAGATTTTAGTTTACTAAGCCTTATAAATAACAGGGAACATAAATGCAGTTGTTACTGCATAGAGGGGTTTAAACAAGATGGTAAGACCCCCTTTAGCTCCCCATACCCATGCTTTTGGATGGTTATGCCTCCCTATAGACATATATATATATATACAGTGGTGTGAAAAAGTGTTTGCCCCCTTCGACATTTCCTGTTCCTTTGCATGTTTGTCACACTTAAGTGTTTCGGAACATCAAACCAATTTAAACAATAGTCAAGGACAACACAAGTAAACACAAAATGCAATTTGTAAATGAAGGTGTTTATTGTTAAAGGTGAAAAAAAATCCAAACCATCATGGCCCTGTGTAAAAAAGTGATTGCCCCCTAAACCTAATAACTGGTTGGGCCACCCTTAGCAACAACTGCAACCAAGCGTTTGCGATAACGTGCAATGAGGCTTTTACAGCGTCCTGGAGGAATTTTGGCCCACTCATCTTTGCAGAATTGTCCTAATTCAGTTACATTAGAGGGTTTTCGAGCATGAACGGCCTTTTTAAGGTCATACCACAACATCTCAATAGGATTCAGGTCAGGACTTTGGCTAGGCCACTCCAAAGTCTTCATTTTGTTTTTCTTCAGCCATTCGGTGGTGGACTTGCTGGTGTGTTTAGGATCATTGTCCTACTGCAGAACCCAAGTTCGTTTCAGCTTGAGTACACGAACAGATGGTCGGACATTCTCCTTCAGGATCTCTTGGTAGACAGCAGAATTCATAGTTCCTTTTATCACGGCAAGTCTTCCAGGTCCTGAAGCAGCAAAACAGCCCCAGACCATCACACTACCACCACCATATTTTACTGTTGGTATAATGTTCTTTTTATGAAATGCAGTGTTCCTTCTACGCCAGATATACTTGGACACACACCTTCCAAAGAGTTCCACTTTTGTCTCATCGGTCCACAAAATGTTGTCCCAAAAGTCTTGGGGATCATCAAGATGTGTTGTGGAGAAATTGAGACGAGCTTTGATGTTCTTTTTGCTCAGCAGTGGTTTTCTCCTTGGAACTCTGCCATGCAGGCCATTTTTGCCCAGTCTTTTCCTGATGGTGGAGGCATGAACGCTGACCTTAACTGAGGCAAGTGAGGCCTGCAGTTCCTTGGACGTTGTTGTGGGGTCTTTTGTGACCTCTTGGATGAGTCGTCGCTGCGCTCTTGGGGTAATTTTGGGCGGCCGGCCACTCCTGGGAAGGTTCACCACTGTTCCATGTCTTCGCCATTTGTGGATAATGGCTCTCACTGTGGTTCGCTGGATTCCCAAAGCTTTGGAAATGGCTTTATAACCCTTTCCAGACTGATAGATCTCAATTACTTTCTTTCTCAATTGTTCCTGAATTTCTTTGGGTCTCGGCATGATGTGTAGCTTTTAAGGATCTTCTGGTGGACCTTACTGTGTCAAGCAGCTCCTATTTAAGTGATGCCTTGATTGTGAACAGGTGTGGCAATAATCAGGCCTGGGTGTGGCTAGAGAAATTGAACTCAGGTGTGGACAACCACAGTTATAGTATGTTTTAACAAGGGGGGCAATCACTTTTTCACACAGGGCCATGATGGTTTGGATTTTTTTTCACCTTTAATAATAAACACCTTCATTTACAAATTGCATTTTGTGTTTACTTGTGTTGTCCTTGACTATTGTTTAAATTGGTTTGATGTTCCGAAACACTTAAGTGTGACAAACATGCAAAGGAACAGGAAATGAGGAAGGGGGCAAACACTTTTTCACACCACTGTATATATATATATATATATATATATATATATATATAAAATGCTGCAGCGCTGTAAGTGAAAGTCCTCCAATGCAATTCTCAGTAACAGATATTCCACCACTGTTTTGTGAAGGAACTGTGCATATGATATAGTCAGGACAACTTAAGTGCTCCTGCTCCTCATTCCAGCATCCGGGTTTTGGCTTTTGCACTCTCCCTGTCTGTGTCCACCTGCAAGGTGATTGATGTGGTCAGTCACCTGCTATAAGCAAGCCAAACACTCAGTCCCTTGCTTGTGATAGTGAGTGATACCTGTTTTGTTCCTGATCAAGCTCCCGGTCTGTCTGCCCTGCTTTGCTAGTTTGGATTTTGAACTATTCCTTGAACTCAGCCTTTCTTTTTACCTGGACTGTCATAGAACCATGCTATCTGTCTGTTAACTGCAAGTATCTCTTTGCTTTGCTCAGTTTGCATCTGCTCTGGTGTGGTGGCCAGGCCCTATAGCATTGTGTATAAGTACTGGGGGCAACCAAGTACCGGTAGGCCTGCTTAAGGGAAAGGGGGCTGCTATAGGTGAAGCACACAGTAGCCAGCTATAGCGTCTGACCACCTGAATTGGGGTAGAGGTTACAGATATATGATGATATTACCCCACCGGAAAAATACTCTTCCATACCAATCAAACTTCTGTTGCTGTAAGAAGAAAGCACATCCACCATAATATCTATGTGCATACTGACTGAGACTAGAGGTCAGTATGTGTAGAGATATGGTATCATCCCCTTATAGAATTATGGAACACTGTTTTGCAGCAGGCATCTGTCAATGTCTGGAGGCTTTGTCACAAAAAGGGTGTCATCAGGGGCTTTTTTCCTGTAGACATAATTGTAGGGAGATGCACATTGTGGATTCCAGAACCTTTCCTTCTCTCCCTAGTCCTTTGTTTTCCTTCCCATGCCCCTTATAAGGTCCCCATCTTTTGACTCATGCTTTAGTGTCTTTCACTTCTTCCCCCTTTTCATTTCTCTTCTCTTTTTTCCCCCTTCTTCCTTCCCTATGTCTTTAACTGCACAGAGAACATCGCAGATCATGCAGTTTCTTTAGACCAGCTATCACTAGCGTGAAATTGTTATGGGTAAAGATAAGTATGTAAATATAGTATTTCACAAACATTCACATTTTATGTAAATATATTACCATAAAATGTGACCAATATGTGACTGCAAAAATCTTTTTAATAACAATTATTGAAAGTGAGAATTCCTTCATCTTTAAGTTTTTTAGCAATATGTACACCTATATCTTAAAAAAAAAAAAAAAAAACAGCCTAACTATTCTCGGTAGTATCAAGTAGAATATATTAATACATTTTACCAGTATAATTTCACCTGACAGTTAATTTTTTTTTTTATTCTGAAACAGATGAAAGACTTAAGGCACAGAATGAGAAAATGATGTGTGACTTCAAACTAAAGCAGCATGAAGAAAACTACACAAAGACAATAGATGGCCATAACGCCAAAAACCAGGCGGTCAGTTCTGAAATTATACAGCTTAAAAGGGATAACAAAGACCTGGGGACTCAGATAAACCTGCTTCAAGAATCCTGTACTAAAATTAATGAAAAGTTCAGGCAGGAGCTACAGAGCTTAACAAGTGTGATTGAAACTGCTATACCTGGAAACTCCTATGATTCAACTATGAGGTGTAGACCAATTTCTGACTTGCTTAACAACAGGATCGATATGACCTTGAGCAGGTTAAGGCAAGATGTTAATGTTGTTGTCTATGAAAACACCCAGATCAAGGTGACCAACGCACGAATTAATGAGGATTTGGAGAAGTGCAAACAAGGCCAGACCATTCTCACTGAAGAAAAAAAAAACCTAGCAACAGAAAAAGCTTCATTACAAAATGAGGTGACGGTAAAAAAGGATGAACTTAGTAAGTTTTCTGCTCTATATGTAAGAAAGGAAGAAGAGTTATCACTTTGCCGGAGGCAACAGGTGAGAAGTGTCCCACATGATTTTTGGTGCATATTTTAAAAATTTAAAAATTGGTTATCTGCATATAATGTATGATGAACACTACTGGATTTGTAGATAAATGTGGATAAATCTTTTGCACTAATAAACTAAAGTTTGGAGGAAGAATATAGATCCAGTTACAATGAGTCATTCAGGTCATTTTATAGACTTGAAGAAAATGAAATATCTGAAAATAAAGGCTACAGCAACCAATGTAATTTTAGCCATCATGTCGCATGTACAGTGAGGGGAAAAAAGTATTTGATCCCCTGCTGATTTTGTATGTCTGCCCACTGACAAAGATATGATCAGTCTATAATTTTAATGGCAGGTTTATTTTAACAGTGAGAGAATAAAAAATCCAGAAAAACGCATTTCAAAAAAGTTAGAAATTGATTTTTATTTAACCACTTAAGGACCGCCTCACGCCGATATACGTCGGCAGAATGGCACAGCTGGGCACAATCACGTACCTGTACGTGGCTCTTTAAGTGCCCAGCCGTGGGGCGGGAGCTCGCCACGCTCCCAACCCGGTCCTGAGCTCCGTGAACGTGGCTACGGGACCAGCGGACCCAATCGCCGCTGGTGTCCCATGATCGGGTCACAGAGCTGAAGAACGAGGAGAGGTCTGTGTAAACAAACCTCTCCCCATGCTTCCTAGTGTGGCTGTCACCGATTGTCTGTTCCCTTTTATAGGGAAGGACGATCAGTGACGTCACATGCCAGGCCATGCCCCTACAATAAAAAAACACAAAACGTCATACATAACCCCTACACTGCCCCCTAGTGGTTAACTCCTTCACTGCCAGTGTCAGTTACACAGGAATCAGCACGGATTGCTGTATAAATGACAATGGTCCCAAAAATATGTCAAAAATGTCCGATGTGTCCACCATAATGTCGCAGTTACAGTAAAAATCGCTGATCGCCGCCATTACTAGTAAAAAAAATATTAATAAAAATGCTATAGAAACTATCCCCTATTTTGTAAATGCTGTAACTTTTGCGCAAACCAAATTTTTTAGTTTTTTTTTTTATCTAGAAGAATACGTGTTGGCCTAAACTGAGGAAGAAAATTTTTTTATATATATTTTTGGGGGATATTTATTATAGCAAAAAGTAAAAAATATTGAATTTTTTTCAAAATTGTCTCTCTATTTCTGTTTATAGCGCAAAAAATAAAAACCGCAGAGGTGATCACATACCACCAAGTGAAAGCTCTATTTGTGGGGAAAAAAAGATGCTAATTTTGTTTGGAAGCCACGTCGCACGACCGCGCAATTGTCAGTTAAAGCGACGCAGTGCCGAATTGCAAAAAGGTGCCTGGTCCTTTGGCTGCAAATTGGTCCGGGGCTTAAGTGGTTACCGTATATACTCGAGTATAGGCCGACCCGAATATAAGCCGAGGCCCCCAATTTACCCCCAAAAAACTGGCAAACTTATTGACTCGTGTATAAGCCGAGGGTGAGACATGCCTGTCCATCCCTGTGTGTGTGTCCGTCCCTGTGTGTCCGTCCATCCCTGTGTGTGTGTGTGTCCATCCATCCATCCATCCCTGTGTGTGTGTGTCCATCCATCCATCCATCCCTGTGTGTGTGTGTCTCCATCCATCCATCCCTGTGTGTGTGTGTCTCCATCCATCCATCCATCCCTGTGTGTGTGTGTCTCCATCCATCCATCCATCCCTGTGTGTGTGTGTCCGTGTGTGTGTCCGTGTGTGTGTCCGTGTGTGTGTCCGTGTGTGTGTGTGTGTGTGTGTGTGTGTGTGTGTCCAGCCTACCTGTGTCCCGAGCCTCCGTCCCGTGCCTTGCCTCCTTGCCTCCGTCCCGTGCCGTGCCTTGCCTCCTTGCCTCCGTCCCGTGCCGTGCCTTGCCTCCTTGCCTCCGTCCCGTGTCGTGTCGTGCCTTGCCTCCGTCCCGTCCCGTGCCGTGCCTTGCCTTGCCTCCGTCCCGTGCCTTGCCAGGATCGCCTCGGCGGCCATTCTAAAATTCAAAAGCCCCGCCTCCGCCTCCGCCTGTGATAGGCGGAACACTGAATTTCCCAGCAGCCTGTGTTCCGCCTATCACCGATATCGTCTCATCCTCGTACTACGGACGAGGATGAGACGATGTCCGTGATAGGCGGAACACAGGCTGCTGGGAAATTCAGTGTTCCGCCTATCACAGGCGGAGACGGAGAAGGAGGCGCGGCTTTCAAATTGTAGTATGTCCGCCGTCTGTCTGCTCGATACGCTGATCGAGCAGTCAGACGGCGATGACTCGAGTATAAGCCGAGGGGGGCACTTTCAGCCTCAAAAAAGAGGCTGAAAATCTCGGCTTATACTCGAGTATATACGGTAATTGAAATAAGTATTTGACCCCTTCGCAAAACATGACTTAGTACTTGGTGGCAAAGACCTTGTTGGCAATCGCAGAGGTCAGACATTTCTTGTAGTTGGCCACCAGATTTGCACCAGTGGTGGTGAGCCGGTGCTCAAAATTTTTGGGAGGGCGCAAACAAACTGAAAAAAAAAACATCAATTGCAGCCACTGTGCCCATCAGAATGCAGCTACTGTGCTGTCAAAACGCAGTCCCTGTGCTCATCAAAACGCAGTCCCTGTGCTCATCAAAACGCAGTCCCTGTGCTCATCAAAACGCAGTCCCTGTGCTCATCAAAACGCAGCCACTGTGCCATCAAACGCAGCCACTGTACCCATAAATTGCCACCACTGTGCTCCTCAAACGCAGCCACTGTGCTCCTCAAACGCAGCCACTGTGCTCATCAAATGCAGCCACTGTACCCATAAATTGCCACCACTTTGCCCATCAAACGTAGTCGCTGTGCCATCAAACGCAGCCACTATACCCATAAATTGCCACCACTGTGCCATCAAACGCAGCTACTATGCCATCAAATGCAGCCACTATACCCATAAATTGCCACCACTGTGCCCATCAAACGTAGTCACTGTGCCATCAAAACGCAGCTACTGTGCCATCAAACATAGAAACTGTGCCCATGAAACATAGTCACTGTACCCATAAATTGCCACCACTGTGGCCATCAAATGCAGAAACTGTGCCATCAAACGTAGTCACTGTGCCATCAAACGTAGTCACTGTGCCATCAAACGCAGCTCTGTGCCATCAAACGCAGCCACTGTACCCATAAATTGCCACCACTGTGCCCATCAAATGCAAAAATTTAAAATTGGGATTTGTTTTTACCAAAAAATATTTAGCAGATTACATATTGGCCTAAATTTATGAAATTGGATTTTTCTCCATTTTTTTTTATTGGATGTTTTACACCAGAAAATAAAAAAAAATGTTTTTGTTCATACCGCAAAAAAAACAGCAGAGGTGATCGAATACCACCAAAAGAAAGCTACATTCGTGGGAAAAAAGGGAGTCAGTTTTTTTTGGTGTACAGACGCGCACAACTGCGCAATTTCCAGTTAAAGCGACGCAGTGCCAAATCGCAAAAAGTGCTCTGGTCTGAAAGGGGGTAAAATCTTCTGGGGCTGAAGTGGTTAAACAGGGACCTGGGCAATGCCATACACAGTAGTGTGTGAAGGAGAGGGACTGTGTACTGTGACATGCTGTGTATACAGTGGGGGAGGTGTCTCACAATATAGCACACAGGCAGTAGAAATGTACAAACACACACTGACAGGTTAAGCCCTTTCCACCCCTCCTCTCCCCTCCAAGTCTTTAAGGTTTCGAGGCTGACATTTGGTAACTCAAAGCTTCAGCTCCCTCCACATATTTTCTATGGAATTAAGGTCTGGAGACTGGGTAGGCCACTCCAGGACCTTAATGTGTTTCTTCTTGAGCCACTCCTTTGTTTCCTTGACTGTGTGTTTTGGGTCATTGTCATGCTGGAATACCGATCCATGACCCATTTTCAATACCCTGGCTGAAGGATGGAGATTCTCACCTAAGATTTGATGGTACATGGCCCCATCCATCGCCCCTTTAATGCGGTGAAGTTGTCCTGTGCCCTTAGCAGAAAAACATCCCCCAAAACATAATGTTTCCACCTCCATGTTAGACAGTGGGGATGGATTTCTTGGGGTCATAGGCAGCATTCCTCCTCCTCCAAACATAGTGAGTTGAGTTGATGCCAAAGAGCCCGATTTTGGTCTCATCTGACCACAACACATTCAGCTAGTTCTTTTCTGAATCATATAGATGTTCATTAGCAAACTTCAGACGGGCCTGTACATGTGCTTTCTTGGGCAGGGGGATCTTGCAGGCTCTGCAGGATTTTAGTCCTTCACGGCGTAGTGTGTTACCAATTGTTTTCTTGGTGACTATGGTCCCAGCTGCCTTAAGATCATTGACAAGATTCTCCTGTGTAGTTCTGGGCTAATTCCTCACTGTTCCCATGATCATTGAAACTCCACGAGGTGAGATCTTGCATGGAGCCTCAGACCAAGGGAGATTGACAGTTATATTGTGTTTCTTCCATTTTGAAAAATCGCACCAACTGTTGCCACCTCTCACCAAGCTGCTTGGCGATGGTCTTGTAGCCCATTCCAGCCTTGTGTAGGTCTACAATCATGTCCCTGACATCCTTGGACAGCACTTTGGTTATGGTAAAAAAATTGGAACCTGATTGATTGATTGCTTCTGTGGACAGGTGTCTTTTATAGAGGTAACAAGCTAAGATTTAAAAGAGTGCTCCTAATCTCAGCTCATTACCTGTATAGAAGGCACCTGGGAGACAGATTTTTAGGGGATCAAATACTTATTTTACTCATTAACCAGTTGCCGACCGCCGCACGCCGATGTACGTCGGTACAATGGCACGGGCAGGCATAAGGACATACATGTACGTCCCTTGCCTCCCGCGGGTCGGGGGCCCGATCGGGCCCCCGCCCGGTGCCTGCGGCGGTCGGTATTCGTACGGGAGCGATCCCGGACGAGGGGACGGCCATTCATTCATGGCCACCCCCTCGCGATCGCTCCCGACGAATAGAAATCCCCGGTGACATCACTTCCTCTCCTGTAATGTAAACACAGGAGAGGAAGTGATGTATTCTCTCCTCCGTGTCGGTATTTTTCGTTCCGACACGGAGGAGAGCGGATCAGTAAGTTGCACCAACACTCTACACACACAGTAGAACATGCCAGGCACACTCACACCCCCCCTTTACCCCCCGATCACCCCCCCAATTACCCCTGCCCCCCAGTCACAGTGACACCAATGTCATTTTTTTTTTTTTTTTTTTTTTTTTTGCATTGGTGTCATTTGTGACTGTAATAACTGTTAGGGCAGTTAGAGTTAGCCCCCTTTAGTTCTAATGTACCCCCCTAACCCCCCCAATAAAGGTTTAACCCCGTGATCACCCCCCGTCGCCAGTGTCACTAAGGCTGGGTTCACATTGCAGCGGTTTATGAGAACGAATGTGATTCGCACCGCACTGCAGTGCAAATCACATCCGATCTCTGTGCGATTCGAGTTCAGCCATTCGCCGCACCCGCCGCACCCGCCACACCCGCCGCACCCGCCGCAAATTCGCACGGGACCCTTTTTTTGGCCCGCAGCAGAATCGGATCGCATGGGTGTTCACACCATGCGATCCGAGTTTGCAGATCGCACTGCGATATGCGAACTGATCTGGGGGTGTCAGTAACATTTCACTGACACTCCCAGCAGTTCGCATAGGGCAGTGTGAACTGCCGCCGGGAGGCATGCGATGCGGGAACCCGCCGCGCATTCGTGGCGTTTCCGCATCGCTCCAGTGTGAACCCAGCCTAATAAGCGATCATTTTTCTGATCGCCGTATTAGTGTCACAGGTGACGCTAGTTAGGCAGGTAGGTATTTAGGTTCGCCGCAGCTTTTTATAGCGCCAGGGACCCCCATATACTACCGCATAAAGCCCCCTGATTGCCCCCTAGTTAACCCTTTCACCTGTGATCACCATATAACTGTTACAGGTGACGCTGGTTGGTTAGTTATTTTTTTATAGTTTCAGGGCACCCGCCATTTATTACCTAATAAAGGTTTAACCCCCTGATCACCCGGCGGGTGTCATTTGTGACTAATAACTGTTAGGGCAGTTAGGGTTAGCCCCCTTTAGTTCTAAGGTACCCCCCTAACCCCCCCCAATAAAGGTTTAACCCCGTGATCACCCCCCGTCGCCAGTGTCACTAAGGCTGGGTTCACATTGCAGCGGTTTGAGAACGGATGTGATTCGCACCGCACTGCAGTGCAAATCACATCCGATCTCTGTGCGATTCGAGTTCAGCCATTCGCCGCACCCGCCACACCCGCCGCACCCGCCGCAAATTCGCACGGGACCCTTTTTTTGGCCCGCAGCAGAATCGGATCGCATGGGTGTTCACACCATGCGATCCGAGTTTGCAGATCGCACTGCGATATGCGAACTGATCTGGGGGTGTCAGTAACATTTCACTGACACTCCCAGCAGTTCGCATAGGGCAGTGTGAACTGCCGCCGGGAGGCATGCGATGCGGGAACCCGCCGCGCATTCGTGGCGTTCCCGCATCGCTCCAGTGTGAACCCAGCCTAATAAGCGATCGTTTTTCTGATCGCTGTATTAGTGTCACAGGTGACGCTAGTTAGGCAGGTAGGTATTTAGGTTCGCCGCAGCTTTTTATAGCGCCAGGGACCCCCATATACTACCGCATAAAGCCCCCTGATTGCCCCCTAGTTAACCCTTTCACCAGTGATCACCATATAACTGTTACAGGTGACGCTGATTGGTTAGTTATTTTTTTTATAGTTTCAGGGCACCCGCCATTTATTACCTAGTCTCACTAGTGTACCCCTAAATTTAGGGGTGTCTACTTTCCAAAATGGGGTCATTTGGGGGGGGTTTGTGCCATCTTGGCATTTTATGGCCTTCAAAACTGTAACGCCCTTAGAAAGCCTGAAGGCGGTGCTTGGTTTTCGGGGCCCCGTACGCGGCTAGGCTCCCAAAAAGTCCCACATATGTGGTATCCCCGTACTCAGGAGAAGCAGCAGAATTTATTTTGGGGTGTCATTTCACATATGCCCATGGCATGCGTGAGCAATATATCATTTAGTGACAACTTTGTGAAAAAAAAAAAAAAAAAAAAAAAGTTTGTAATTTTCCCGCAACTTGTGGCAAAATATAAAATATTCCATGGACTCAACATGCCTCTCAGCAAATAGCTTGGGGTGTCTACTTTCTAAAATGGGGTCATTTGTGGGGGTTTTGTGCCATCTTGGCATTTTATGGCCTTCAAAACTGTAATAGGTAGTGAGAAGTGAACTCAAAAATTTACGCCCTTAGAAAGCCTGAAGGCGGTGCTTGGTTTTCGGGGCCCCGTACGCGGCTAGGCTCCCAAAAAGTCCCACATATGTGGTATCCCCGTACTCAGGAGAAGCAGCAGAATTTATTTTGGGGTGTCATTTCACATATGCCCATGGCATGTGTGAGCAATATATCATTTAGTGACAACTTTGTGAAAAAAAAAAAAAAAAAAAAAAGTTTGTAATTTTCCCGCAACTTGTGGCAAAATATAAAATATTCCATGAACTCAACATGCCTCTCAGCAAATAGCTTGGGGTGTCTACTTTCTAAAATGGGGTCATTTGTGGGGGTTTTGTGCCATCTTGGCATTTTATGGCCTTCAAAACTGTAATAGGTAGTGAGAAGTGAACTCAAAAATGTACGCCCTTAGAAAGCCTGAAGGCGGTGCTTGGTTTTCGGGGCCCCGTACGCGGCTAGGCTCCCAAAAAGTCCCACATATGTGGTATCCCCGTACTCAGGAGAAGCAGCAGAATTTATTTTGGGGTGTCATTTCACATACGCCCATAGCATGTGTGAGCAATATATCATTTAGTGACAACTTTGTGTAAAAAAAAAAAAAAATTTTTTTTTTGTCATTATTCAATCGCTTGAGGCAAAAAAATAAAATATTCAATGGGCTCAACATGCCTCTTATCAATTTCCTTAGGGGGTCTACTTTCCAAAATGGGGTCATTTGGGGGGGTTTTGTACTGCCCTGCCATTTTAGCACCTCAAGAAATGAGATAGGCAGTCGTAAACTAAAAGCTGCGTAAATTCCAGAAAACGTACCTTAGTTTGTAGATGTGACAACTTTTGCGCAAACCAATAAATATACAATTATTGACTTTTTTTTTACCAAAGACATGTGGCTGAATACATTTTGGCCTAAATGTATGACTAAAATTGAGTTTATTGGATTTTTCTAATAACAAAAAGTAGAAAATATCATTTTTTTTCAAAATTTGCGGTCTTTTTACGTTTATATCGCAAAAAATAAAAATCGCAGAGGCAATCAAATACCATCAAAAGAAAGCTCTATTTGTGGGAAGAAAAGGACGCAAATTTTGTTTGGGTACAACATTGCATGACCGCGCAATTACCAGTTAAAGCAGCGCAGTGCCAAAGTGTAAAAAGACCTCTGGTCATTTACCAGCAAAATGGTCCGGTCTGAAAGTGGTTAAAATGCAAATCAATTTATAACTTTTTTGAAATGCGTTTTTGTGGATATTTTTGTTGTTGTTCTATCTCTCACTGTTAAAATAAGCCTACCATTAAAACTATAGACTGATTATTTCTTTATCAGTGGGCAAACGTACAAAATCACCAGGGGATCAAATACTGTTTTCCCTCACTGTACAAGTTACAAATAATTTGTTTTGCTACAGCAACCAATCCAATTTTAGCTGCCATTATGCACATAAAAGTTAGAAAAAATGAGTGCTATTTACATTTATAATGGTTCAAAGTTAACAAAAACCTTTCCTAACATAGCTACCCTCCTCAAGACATTTGAAATGCCATGCAACTATGTAAGATGTGTATATTCTAAAACAAAAAAAATATGATAATGTGCCAAGTACAATGTCCCAAGATGCTGAAAAATCTGCTTACATATGGGAGAACCACTTACACATCTAGAAAAATTAGACATGAGGTTTGGTAGGAACAGTACAAATATTTGCCCGCAAAGGGCCTGCTTATCTAGAACTGAGGTTACATGCAAGTACCCAGTCCTCTGAACGATATTTTGACATTACTGCATCCATAGATTTGCAACATATAGCCATCAATTTTGTCAGTTATAGTTTAATCCCAGTATAAAATATCGGCCTTTTCATCGGAGAATTTTAGTTTCCGTTAGCCATGTTCTAATGTGATTTCTATATTATTGCCATATTTGTGTATCTGATGTGTATATCCTGTTTCTATGTATATATTTATCAAATTATCACTTCCTAATATTTATTATTTTACAGACACGACCTCAATTTCCACCACAATTTCCACCACAATTTCCACCACGCAGTTAATGGAAAAGGGGAAAACAAGGTAAAATTTTTGTGAAAGTGGCCATCAATGGAAGGTGGCAGGTTTACTTTGTACAATTAAAGGGTGCGCTTGGCCAATATAGTGAAACACTGCAACACTGAAAAATCCCTGGATTGGTGGGATGTGGTAAATGTGGTATTAAGTGAAAAGTGCCCTGTCAAAACTAAGTCTTAAAGTTCATAGACTTATATACAATTACCAAATGTGTATGAACAATTGATACAAAATTACTAAAACTTGAAACAAACCAGTGAAACAAAGTCTGAAAAACAGTCCTGAAATTAAATGAAAAAAAATAATATTGGTGCAAAAAATAACTGTAATAAGTGAGTTAAAAATGATAGTTATGTTAAAAACAACCGTAATAACAAAAAATATGTGTAAAAAGATTCCCTCTATGAATCAACTAGTTGATTCACAGAGGGACTCATTTTTTTATACACATTGTTTTGTTTAGAAGCAGTAGGAGGGAACAAACCCCCCCCCCCCCCCCCCCCCGCCGTCTCCCATGGTTTTCTCGGGCTCTCCTGTCCCACCGGGGAACCTGAGAATGTAGCCGGTGGTTCCACAAGCTGACCATAGAGTTGATCGAAGACCAGATAGGCTCCAATCATCTCTATGGCCTAAGAAAGCGGAAGCTACGAGCATTTCATGACTTCGGTTTCACCAGATAGAATCAGTGCCATTGGGAAATTTGGAAAGCATTTTATCACACGATCTTTGTGTGGTCAGATGCTTTGAGGGCAGAGGAGAGATCTAGAGTCTAATAGACCCCAATTATTTTTTTTTTTTAAAGTGTACCTGTCACTACGTATTGCTATCGTAGGGGATATTTACATTCCCTGTGATAACAATAAAAATTATAGAAAAAAAATGAATGGAACAGTGTAAAAATGAAATAAAAAAGCAAAATAAATAATAGAAAATAAATGAAAAAAACACCAATCCCCCCCCGCCCCCCCGTGCTGGCGTGCAAATGCGAACGCAAGCATCGGTCTTGTGTCCCATGTAAACAGCAATTGCACCATGCATGTGAGGTATCACCGTGAACGTCAGATCGAGGGCAGTAATTTAGCAGTAGACCTTCTCTGTAAATCTAAAGTGGTAACCTGTAAAGACTTTTAAAAATGTATGTAGTTTGTCGCTGCTGCATGGTTGCGCGCAATTTTAAATCATGTCGTGTTTGGTATCTATGCACTTGGCATAAGATCATCTTTTATATTTTACCAAATAGTGATTTCACTTCCTCACTACCTATCACAGTTTTGGAGGCCCTAAAATGTCAATACAACACAATGCCCCCCCACCCCCAAATTACCCCTTTTTGGAAAGTAGACACCCCAAGGTATTTGCTAAGATGCATGGTGAGTATTTTGCAGCTCTTATTTGTTTTTGAAAATTAAGAAAGGAAAGGTATTTTTTTTTCTTTTTACAATTTTCAAAACTTTGACAAAAAACGAGATCTGCAAAGTACTCAACATGCCTCTCGGCAAATAGCTTGGGGTGTATTCTTTCCAAAATGGGGTAATTTGTTTGTTTTTTTTGCTATCTTGGCATTTCATGGCCTCGGAAACTGTGATGGCAGTAAGGAGTGAAATCAAAAATGTATGCCCTTAGAAATCCTGAAGGTGGTGATTGGTATTTCGGGTGCTGTATGCGGCTAGACTGCCAGAAAGTGGTATCACTGTACTCAGAAGCAGCAGAATGTATTTCAGGGTGTAATTCCACATATACCAATGGCATGTTTGAACAATATAATATTTAGTAACAACTTTGTGTAAAAAAAAAAAAAATTTTTAAATTTGAATTTTCCCAAAACTTGGGGTAAAATATAAAACATTCTATGGACTCAACGTACCTGTCAGAAAATAACTTGAAGTGCCTAAAATGGGGTCATTGGGGGGGGGGGGGGGGGGGGGTTGTGCTATCGTGACATTTCAGGGCACCTGAAACTGTGATAGGTAGATAGGAAGTGAAATCACCATTTTACGCCCATAGAAAGCCTGAATGCGGTGATGTGGTATCCCCGTTCTCAGGAGAAGCAGCGGAATGTATTTTGGGGTGTAATTCAATATACCATATTAATTGGCATATAACACACACTTCTTCCCCCTTAAGATAGGGGGAAAATTGTCTGTGCATGTCATACGCTGAAATGGGCTGCCACGGAGGGGAAGGAGGGGACGAGCGCCACCGAACTAGACAGAGCCGGATCTCCTGTGTACTCGGCTCGGGTTGTAGTCACAAATCTACAGGAGGCTTCCGCAAGTGCTCCTTAAGAGGGAGTATTTCTCTGAGTCTGGTGTCAATGAGGATGATGAATGTAATGAACTTCTCCAGCTCAGTGGGTACATCTCGGGCTGCTATCTCATCCTTGATGGTATACGAGAGACCATGAGAAAAAGCAGCCACGATTGCCTCATTGTTCCAAGCAACCTCTGCTGCCACAGTACGGAATTCAATGGCGTAATCGGCAACAGTTCTCATACTCTGTTTGATGGACATGGGGCACTTGGCAACAAAAGCGGAGCGTGCGGGAACATCAAATACCCTTTTAAAAGAAGCCACAAACTCAGGGTAACTCAAGACAACAGGTTTTTGCGTCTCCCATAGAGCGTTTGCCCAGGCCAAGGCTCTCTCAGAAAGCAAAGCTATCACGAAACCTACTTTGCTTCTGTCCGTGGGAAACGCCTGGGGCAGCATCTCAAAGTATATCTCAACCTGGTTGAGAAACCCTCTGCATTGGACTGGACCACTCCTAAATCACTGGGGAAGTGGAGCGAAACCAGACATACCTCTTATAGAGGTAATATTGGAGGCGGGTGCCTGCACAGAGACTGGAGTAGCAGTAGGGATGGCCTGCAACTCAGAATGTACCGGAGCAGCCACAGTGGGAGATTCCAGATGAGCCATGCAACTCGGGAGCACTTGTAACGCCATGGTAAACTGATCCATGCGGTGATCCTGCTCGTCCAATCTGGAAAAAATATTACCAACAAGTGGATTGACTGCAACTTCTGAATTCATGGCCTTCGCCTACTGTCAGCAACCATGAATCAGATGATACAGAAGTACAGTTAAATCACACTTGTTTAATAATAATAAAAAAAGGTAAACAGAGTAAACGTAGTCAAAACATAGCCAGAGTTCAGGAACCGGAACGGATAGTCAAAGAAGCCGAAACATCAGAGAGCCAGAGACGAGCATAGTAGAAGAGCAAGCAGGATCTAGAGCCAGAAGGAATGTCAGCAAACACAGGAGAGTGTCCCTAGAGATGTGACCAAGGTAAAGGCAGAGATCTGGATTGGACGGCTTAAGTAGGCAGGATATCATCAACAGGTGAGTCACTGTGGAGAGATAGGAGCTGTCAATTAGCCGACACATAAGTGGCCAGCTTTGAGATGGCAGGGCTGAGCCCAGCCCTCACACAAGGCTGCAGATGGGCACTGATCAGGCTACAGTGAGGAGCAAGGCTGCAGATGGGCACTCATTAGGCTGCAATGATAAGCAAGGCTGCAGATGGGCACTGATCAGGCTGTAATGATGAGGTTGTAATGATGAGCAATGGCGAGGGTGCAGATGGACACTGATAAGGCTGCAATGATGGGCAATGGTGAGGCTGCAGATGGATACTGATTAGGCTGCAATGATTGGCAATGGTGAGGCTGCAGAAGGGCACTGATTAGGCTGTAGTGATGGGTAATGTCAAGGCTGCAGATAGACACTGATCAGGCTTCATTAATGGGCAATGGTGAGGCTGCAGATGGGCACTGATCAGGCTGCAATGATGGGAATGGTGAGGTTGCAGATGGACACTGATCAGGCTTCTTTAATGGGCAATGGCGAAGCTGCAGATGGGCACTGATCAGGCTGTATTGATGGGCATTAACCTTTATTTTGCTTCAAAATTCTTTATTTAAAATGTAAGTTTTTTTTCCTGAAACTTGTCTCTTAAAATTAAGGTGCCTTTTATACAGCAATAAATACAATATATCCATGGCATGTGTGAGCAATTTACCATTTAGTGACAACTTTGTGAGGGTTTTTTTTTTGTAATTTTTCAATCACTTGTGACAAAATAAAATATTCAATGGGCTCAACGTGCCTCTCAGCAATTTCCTTGGGGTGTCTACTTTCTAAAATGGGGTCATTTAGGGGCATTGTACTGCCCTGTCATTTTAGCACCTCAAGAAATGAGATAGGCCATCATAAACTAAAAGCTGCGTAAATTGCAGAAACTGTACCATAGCTTGGAGACGCTATAACTTTTGCGCAGACCAATAAATATACGCTTATTGAATTATTATTTTTTTACCCAAGACATGTGGCTGAATACATTTTGGCCTAAATGTATGACAAAACTTGAGTTTATTTGGATTTTTATTAATAACAAAGTAGAAAATATATATATATATATTTTTTTTAATTTTCAGGTATTTTCTTTTATTTATATCACAAAAAAATAAAACTGCAGAGGTGATCAAATATCACTAAAAGAAAGCTCTATTTGTGGAAAAAAAATGATGCAAATTTTGTTTGGGTACAGCATTGCATGACCGCGCAACTACCAGTTAAAGCAGCGCAGTTCCAAATTGTAAAAAGTGCTCTGGTCATTAAGGGGGCAAATCCTTCTGGTCCTTAAGTGGTTAATATCTGGGTGTAATAGAATAGCTGAGGCTAGGGTTTCTATAGCAAGAGCAAAGAGGAGAGGGGAAAGAGGGCACCCTTGCCTAGCCCCTCTACCTATTTAAAAAAACTGAGTTGCATCCAGGTAGGCAAATTCTCATTTAAAGATTATTGTATAGTGTGTGGAAAGCATGACGAATTTCACCCTGTAGCCCATATTTTTGTAAAATGATGTCTAGGTATTTCCAAGAGACACTGACAAAAGCCTTATTAATATCAAGGCTCAAAAGAAGTAATTCTTGAGGATTTATGTTTGCTTATTAGATTATGTCTATTGCTAGTCAAATATTGTCGGTTAGCTGGCATCCTGGAATAAAACCAGATTGGAAGGGGGAGATCAATGCAGGAATCACTGAATTTAAATAATGTCGTTAATGTAGGTGCCAAACGAGGGGCAAATTGTTTGTAATAAAATGAGGTGAATCCATTTGAGCCTGGCTATGTACTTTTTTAGGGGCTTTAATAATTTGTAGAATTTCATCTTCAGTACATGGAGCGTTTCATTTTTCAATTTGAGAAGGAGATTGGGATTAGAGATGGACGAACTTCCGAAGGGACATTTCGTGAACACGGCTGAAAGTTCGCAAACCACAAAGTTCGCGGCGGGCCCCATTGACTTCAATGGCAGGCAAACTTTAAAAACCTACATGTCATATTTTCAGCCATAAAATAATTTCTAGCTGTACACACATAGTCCCACCACATGGCCACTGACATAACACATGTATGAAGTGAATTTTGGGATCGACAACTACAAGCATTCTTTTTTTTTATATGTGAAATTTTGACAATTCAGGACTCGGGAGCGCATGAAGGCAATGGAGGAGAGGAAAGGTCAGGGTAGGCTATGAAGAGGGTGCAGGAGATGATCACCAGCACCCTGATAGAGAGCACTGATAACAGCACCGTTATAGAGAGCACTGACACCAGCACCGTGATAGAGAGCACTGACACCACACCAGCACCATGATAGAGATCACTGACACCACACCAGCACCGTGGTATAGAGAGCACTGACACCACACCAGTACCGTGATAGAGAGCACTGACACCATACCAGCACCATGATAGAGAGCACTGAGACCACACCAGCACCGTGATAGAGAGCACTGAGACCACACCAGCACCGTGATAGAGAGCAATGAGACCACACCAGCACCGTGATAGAGAGCACTGAGACCACACCAGCACCGTGATAGAGAGCACTGAGACCACACCAGCACCGTGATAGAGGGCACTGACACCAGCACCGTGATAGAGGGCACTGACACCAGCACCGTGATGGAGGGCACTGACACCAGCACCATGATATAGAGCACTGACACCAGCACCGAGATAGAGAGCACTGACAGCAGCACTGATACCAGCAGCTCGCTACTGGGCCCCAAAAATATGACACAGCTCTGTTGCTCCTGCCCTACCCCTACCACCTCTGCGGAAGGGCCTGCCTCTTCCTCTGCCTGTCATTTTTTAAATGACCCCGTGACAAAAGTCTCTAGAGAAGTGCAGTATGTATGTGGAAGAAGGTATGTAACACCCCGCTTCAATCTGTTGTTTTTTGGGGGCCACTGGTCTATCACACCAGTTATAATACATTTTTTTTATTGCGTTCGTCACTCTCTGTAGTATCGCTGCAGAACTGCTCAGCAGTGACAATGCTGCACAGTGGAAATGCACTATATTATGCTTTCTATATGTGCAAGTATTTTATACGTGTATTACACACCTATATACTGCACACCAAATAGTACACCTATACCAGTCCTTACAAGGACCTTTGTGGACCAAGTAGCTAGTGATTTGCAGACTGTCCCTCAGTCCCTACACTGATAAAGGACTGCTGCAGAATAGGGCAGCAATCTGCAGCAGTGCACCACAACCCTCCAAATAGTACACCTATACCAGTCCTTAAAAGGACCTTTGTGGACCAAGTAGCTAGTGATTTGCAGACTGTACCTCAGTCCCTACACTGATAAAGGACTGCTGCAGAAAAGGGCAGCAGTCAAGTATAATATTCTTTCTTTATTTGGAAGAAAGTATATTATACGTGTACAACCCTATATACTGTACACCTATACCAGTCCTTAAAAGGACCTTTGTGGACCTAATAGTAATAGCTAGCTAGTGATTAAACTGACTGTCCCTGCTGCACACAGTGTCCTGTCCCTCCCTGCACTGACAAAAGACGGGCTGCTGCAATCACCAACACAGCAGTGAACTGAACCCTATATACTGTACACCTCTACCAGTCCTTAAAAGGACCTTTGTGGACCTAATAGTAATAGCTAGTGATTAAACTGACTGTCCCTGCTGCATACAGCGTCCTGTCCCTCCCTACACTGACAAACGACAGGCTGCTTCAATCGCCAGCACAGCAGTGCACTCAACCCTATATACTGTACTACCCCTATACCATACCAGTCCTTAAAAGGACTTTTGTGGACCTAATAGGCAATAGCTAGCGATTTGTGTCACTACAGTCTCTCCCTGCTCCACACAGCGTCCTGTCCCTACACTGAAATAAGACAGAATGTAAAATGGCCGCCAGATCAGGTCTATTTATAAGGTGGGGGAATGTCCAATTGTCCATGTGCTGAAATGTCTCAATTGGCTGTCCTGTACCCCGTGATGGATGTGTCATCATGGGTCAAAGTTCTTTCACACTGTAAACACATATGTCCACCGGGCGAACGTCGGCAATAGTCCACCGATCGCGCGAATCACGAACACACAAAATTTGCCACGAAACGACCGCCGGGCGAACAGTTCACCCATCCCTAATTGGGATGGTATTGGAATATTTTCTAGCCAAGAAAAGTCTGAGGCTGGAATGGAAAATGCGGGGCTTGAGAGGAGGTCTGAGTAAATTTTGACATCTTTTGGGTTTGTGACTAATTAACTAGAAGCATTCTTTAAATTATATCTAAGTGCCTTTTCTGTGTTATATGTGAGGCATGAGTATAGTTCTAGGCGTTTGCAGGAGATTTCATTCGCAACTAATGGAGCATGTGTATTCATATGGGTTTTATAGATCTTGCACACAGTTTTTGAAGGAACTCGATAGGTAGGTTGCTACAAATTTCTAACCACAGATCTTCTGTGCACATAGGTTGCCTCAAATCATTCTATCTCTTCATGTTATCCCAGACAGACTCTATGATGTTGAGATCACAGATCTATGGAGGCCACACCATCACTTCTAGGACTGCTTGCTCTTCTTTATGCTGAAGATAGTTAATTACATTGTATGTTTGGAGTCATTGTCCTGCTGGAGAATAACTTTGGGGACAATCACACACATCCCTGATGGTTTAGCATGATGGATAAGTATCGATTTCTCAGCACTGAGGACACCATTGATCCTCAGCAAATCTCCAAAACCATTTACAGAAATGCAGCCTTACACTTGCAAGGAACCTCCACCATGCTTCACTGTTGCCTGCAGACATTCATTATTGTACAGCTCTCAAGCACTTCACCGAACAAACTGCCTCCTGCTACAGCCAAATATTTAACATTTGGATTCATCAGTCCAGGACATTTTCTGCAGCCCAGTTCCTGTTTTCATGCATAGTTGAGTCGCTTACCCTTGTTTCCATGTCATGGGTATGTGTTTTTGGCCGCAGTTCATTCACAACCACCACTTCTGGCCAGAATTTTCCATACAGTAAATAGGTGTACCTGGGTCCCACTAGTTTCCACCAGTTCTATGCAGATAGCACTGCTGGACATCTTCTGATGTTGAAAGGAAGTAAGCATTATGTGTCTTTTCCTCCCAGCTGAGCTGTGAATCTCTGCAGCTCCTCCAGAGTTACTATGTGCCTCTTGGCTGCCTCTGATTAATGCTCTCCTTGCCAGACCTGTCAGTTTAGGTGGACAGCCATATCTTGGTAGGTTTGCAGTTGGGCCATACTCTTTCTATTTTTGAATAAGGGATTGAACAGTGCTCTGTGAGATGTTCAAAGCTTGGGCTATTTTTTTATAACCTATCCCAGCTTTAACTGCTTGCTGCCCGCCCACCGTCAAATGAGACAGAGCGGTGCAACTCTTGTTCTGGGATGACGTCATATGACGGCATCCCAGAATGGCCTCTTTTGCTTGCCTGCGAGGGTGTGCACCTGCGCTGTGTTGCTAGGAAACGGCTCGACCCCGATCTGTGTAAAGAGCCATGTCCGCGTGTGTGTGTGTGTGTGCGGAGAGATGGATGGATGGATAGATAGATAGATATCAACATAATTTATCAACCAGTGTTTTCCAAACAGTGGTGTAATAGTGTGCATTCAGATCCATGACACTGTTCAAATTCATACACCCGCTCATGCACGCATGTCAAATTTTGATATGCATCTAACTCCGTGCAGCTGCTGCATCCACTTCTGTGAGCTGCCTGCATGCAGTTCTGAGGTGGGGTCACACACAGCAGACAGCTGCTTAGCACATAGGACAGGTCTCAGTGCTTATCTGAATAAGCCCATAACCATGTAAGTGCAATACAGTGATTTTGAGAAAAACTACTTAGGGCTTGTTCACATGTGAGGCAGAGACCACAACTGAGCTGGATTGCTTTTCAGAGGTGTTTCAAAGACAGTAAAGAGGCGATAAGTTGCTTCCTCAACCCCCAATTTAACCCTTTTAAATTCTACGCTACTGTGCTGTACTAGCATGCATTGCATATAATTGTGGAACGGCTGCAGGGTGTCCCTAATAGGACTGTATTGTAATTAGTTGCGTTCAGCAGCAGCATCACCTGCTGAAAGCTGCATGCTGTCTAGGTTTTGCAGTGCCCATGAAATACAGCATCATGACTGTGGCATATGTAAAGTCAGGTCCATAAATATTGAGACATTGACACAATTCTAATCTTTTTGGCTCTACCACAATGGATTTGAAATGAAACAAACAAGATGGGCTTTAACTGCAAACGTTCAGCTTTAATTTGAGGGTATTTACATCCAAATCAGGTGAACAGTGTAGGAGTTACAACAGTTTGTATATGTGCCTCCCACTTTTTAAGGGACCAAAAGTAATGGGACAGATTAACAATCATCCATCAAACTTTCACTTTTTAATACTTGATTGTAAATCCTTTGCAGTCAATTACAGCCTAAAGTCTGGAACCCATAGACATTCCCAGATGCTGGGTTTCATCCCTGGTGATGCTCTGCCAGGCCTCTGCTGCAACTGTTTTCAGTTCCTGCTTGTTCATGGGGCATTTTCCCTTCAGTTTTGTCTTCAGCAAGTGAAATGCATGCTCAATCGGATTCAGATCAGGTGATTGACTTGGCTATTGCATAACATTTCACTTCTTTCCCTTAAACTCTTTGGTTGCTTTCGCAGTATGCTTCGGGCCATTGTCCATCTGCACTGAGAAGCGCTGTCCGAGGAGTTCTGAAGCATTTTGCTGAATATGAGCAGATAATATTGCCCAAAACACTTCAGAATTCATCCTGCTGCTTTTGTCAGCAGTCACATCATCAATAAATACTAGAGAACCAGTTCCATTGGCAGCCATACATGCCCACGCCATGACACTACCACCACCACGCTTCACTGATGAGGGGGTATGCTTTGGATCATGAGCAGTTCCTTTCCTTCTCCATACTCTTCTCTTCCTATCACTCTAGTACAAGTTGATCTTGGTCTCATCTGTCCATAGGATGTTGATCCAGAACTGTTTAAGGCTTTTCTAGATGTTTGGCAAACTCGAATCTGGCCTTCCTGTTTGAGGCTCACCAATGGTTTACATCTTGTGGTGAACCCTCTGTATTCAATCTCGTGAAGTCTTCTCTTGATTGTTGACTGTGACACACATACACCTACCTCCTGTTTTTTTTTCCCCTAAAAAGTGGGAGGCACATATACAAACTATTGTAATTCCTACGCCGTTCACGTGGTTTAGATGTAAATACCCTCAAATTAAAGCTGAAAGTCTGCAGTTAAAGCACATCTTGTTCATTTCATTTCAAATCCATTGTGGTGGAGCCAAAAAGATTAGAATTGTGTTGATGTCATAATATTTATGGACCTGACTGTACATCCGTGTCCAGCTGTATGTTTAGTATTCAGGCAGGGGGTCAACCACCTGGTTTAACTGCCCACTGCTCCAAGCTGCACATGCGAATAACCCTTTAAAGTGACTAAGCACAATATAATCAATCCAAAGGAGATACAGAACAATACACTTGTGCCAATGTATGCAGTATGCATAAAGTATATTGCCACTTTTGCAGCCAAATTAGGATAACACCTACTTTATATTTTTTTACATTTTCTCATAATATTATTTAAAAAAATATTTTAAAAACCCGTTTATCTCTTGTTGTTTATGAGGGCTGGAGAGCTGTGTTTGTCATAATTAACTTTGTTCAGCAGGCACTAGACAAAATTTGAACCATTAATGGCCAGGCTGAATGTACCATCAATTTATCAACTTATGTACAACCAGCCTGCTGGATTCTCTTGCGATTATCGATAGCGGCTGCTTAAGTCGCTAGTGGTGGTCACCGCCCACCCCCCCCCCCCCCCCATCGGGAGAAGACCATGGCCCGGCAGGAGGTTTTCCCCATCAACCCATGGTTGCAGCAAAGAAATTTGCTCAGTGTATGGTTAGCCTTATCCTTTCTAACGGGACAGACGTGCTAAATGTATTTAGAATTTTTTGCAGTCTTTCATGACACATAGAAGAGGATTTACTAAAATAAGTGATAGTGCTGATTTTCATCTGCTTTTCCTGCCTTCTACAAATTCATTTTGAGGCAGCCTATCATAAAGGGTCCGAAGGAATATGGGTGGGTGGGTGGGAAATTTGGGTGGGTGTTACGTAGTGTGCAAGCTCTAACACCTGAGAAAAGGGGGGAAAAGAGTGAGAGAGGCAGGCAGAGGGGTGGGGGAGGGGGGTGTAGAATCAAATGGCAAGCAAAAAAAGGAAAGAGTCTCAGAATGACCGCTTCAGTGCAATTTTCTGGATAGGTACTTAGGTAGGTCTGCATGAAAAAAAAACAGTTGGTGTCTTGCCTTTGTTTGCTCTTCATAAATGGTATGAGGAAGTCTTCCTGGGGTACAGGTAAAGCAAGGCCATTTCCAGTCTTCTGGCCAACAGTTATGAAATGATTTTTTCTTTCTGAAACTCAGGCCCCTTTCACACTACTGCGACTTCAAAGTCATGCAATTTTACCACAATTTCAGGGAATGCCTGTGTAACTCACATCAAAGTTGGACCAAAGTAGTGCAGGGGTTACTTTGAATTAGGCACGACTTGAAGTCGTACTAATATGAATGGTTGTCATTGGAAATCATCGGGAACGACTTGTCCCACAATTTAGGATTGCAAAGTACCATGACAAGTCGTACAAGTGTGAAAGGGGCCTCACACGGGCACTCAGTTTGGTGCGGTTTATTTCTTTGCTGGCTCTAGCAGTGCCCTACATTTATTCCAGCAGCTGAAAGCAGTTGTTTCTAACGTAGCCTCACAGCCTGCATGCAACATATGTCCCGTCCATGACTATATGAATGTCTTCTGAGGCTGTTTGTCATATGGTGCTGTATTTTTATTGTCCCATCACAGCTTGCAGCTATAAGAGTAATGTAGAGTATATAGCATATACATGCAATCCTGATACTTTTGCTTGCATTTCCACTTTAACCACTTGAACTTGAGTCTTTTTCTTTTTCTTTTTTATCTACAGGAAATAAGGGAGAAAGATAAAGGAGAACAGAATCCTAATCGCATCAACCTTAATATTGATTCTCAACAAGTACAAAGTGATGTTTTAATGAAGAAGGCAGATTCTTATGCTTTTTATTATACATAACAGTATATCAAATTTAAAAAAAAAGGCAATCGTATGTTCATATCATAATGGAGGTCAAGTGTTTTTGAGTATATATTGAATTTTAAATCCTAACTATACTTTAACAGCCCATTATAAAATTAGATTGTATGCTTGTATATTACATTGTATATATTACTGTAGTTCTATAAGAATGATTTTCATTTTCAATGAATTGTTATTGAAATATTTTGATTTTGAAAATATAAACATTGGTACAATTAACAAAATATTGATTACATTAAATGGTAGTATTAGTTGAATTTACATGTCAGATCTTAGTATTTCTTGTAGTTACAAGCATTTAAAGATTTAAGTAGGCTATATGTTTTTAGAAAGACTAAGGTGTTACAATCAATTTTAACAATTATATAATCAAGAGCAACAAAAAATTTAAAAGTTGTTCAACTTTTAACTTTTAGAGTAAATTGTAATAAACAAATAATATTAATTACTACGAGATTCAGTTACTTATAATAGGACATTAGAGCTTACTAACTACTATTGTATTATAATTGAGCATTATAAAAGTGAATGTTTCGCTACCATTTTGTTATGTAATTATAAATAGGAGAAGACAGGATAGAATAAGGAGAGAAGAAAAGACTAAAAGGAAAGTAAAGATAAGAGGAAAAGAAAAAAAAAGTCTGGATTAGTAGAGGTTTCCGGGGATTTCTTAGTAACAATATATACATAGTATCTATTTAGCAATTATTCAAAACAAAATTATATAGTTACCAAGGTCTAAGTAAAGAAGAAGTCAAATTAGGAGAAAGAGTCTCAAGTTTCAAACCTCAAATTTAGGTATGGTATCATTGGATATGGCATCTTTTTTCGAGAGGATCATGGCTTGATGTATTCTATTCATAGCTTCAGAAAGCATTAATGATGAGGTCTTCCATGCTTTGGTGATGGTCTGCTTTGCGGCTGTGGTAATTTGTAGGAGTTTAAATTGTGTATAGGATATTTGGGTAGGCTTTAAATTTAGAAGCGCAATTGTCGAATCTGGGATGATAGTTTTCTTGAATAATTTAGAGAGCATTAGGAATATTTCTTTCCAATAATTTTTTGCTATATGGCAATCCCAAAAGATATTAAAATGCGCTCCTGGATCACCACAGCTGCAAAAGCAAAGTGGAGAGTATTGTGGAACATGTTTTGCAATCCTAACAGGGACCAGATACCAACGCATAAGTACGTTATAGTTCACCCCTAAGGCTACTACATTTTGAGAAGATAGTTTGGTATTGGCCCAGAATTTATCTCATTTGGATGAGTGCATGTGAAAACCAAGATCATTCTCCCATTTTTCACATAGGAGGGTGTTTTTGTATCATGCAAAGCATTCAGGTGACTATACAACATCGACACGAGCCCCTTTGAATGGGGGTCATTTTTACAAATAAGTTCAAAATGCGTTATGTCACATAGATTATCTCTACCTTGTATAAATGGCATAACATTTTTTTGATCTGTAGATAACAAAGTTCTAAATCTGAAATTTGATGGGTTTCACATATTTCAGGAAAGGTTTTAAGTGAAGTGGTCATTTAAGTCAGCAGAAATCAATTTTTTTAAAGTTTTAGGAGATGTATGAGCCGGGTAGAAAAGTAGATTTCTCATAAATGATACAAGTATATGCGGAGATTGTAGTCTTTTAATTACTTTGAAACTATCCCATATAGCAATTGTATGTTTAGTAATCCTATTTTTTATTGTATGTTCAAAAAGGTAGACCACATTAGATTTGGTATGGACATCGGATCACAATTGATTGATTCAATCACTACCCAGAGGGGAACCTCATGTTTCGTGTGATATTTAGGAATATGTGCTATTTGTGCTGCATGGAAATAATCTGTAAAGTTAGGCAAACCTAATCCTCTAAGTTTAGAAAGATAAAGAGTGTGGGAAGGTAAGAGATTTTGAGGAGCTCCATATGAATGCTTGTGTTTTACGTTGTAGGTTCCTAAGGAAGTTTGCCGGGATAGGAATGGGTAATACACAAAAGAGATATAACATTTTAGGCAATACAGTCATTTTTATTACATTTATTTTACCAATCCATGATATTGACAAAGAGGACCATTTTTTAAGAAAATTTATAATTTTTCGTAGTAGTGGAGGATAGTTAGCAGAGAAGATATCAGATATATTGGGGGTAAGAGTAATACCTAGATACGTGAGGTGAGACGTTGACCATGTAAAGGGGAGAGATGTTAGTCCAGAAATGTGGGCAAAGTGATCTAGTTTACTTATAAGATTGGGAGCAGAAATATGAGGGGAAGACATAACAATGAATATATCAGCAAATAGACATAATTTGTGTTGATGGCCTGCTAAATCTATGCCCTTGATTGAGGGGTCTGAACGGATAGCCTGGTAAAGAGGTTCAATGAGTAAGGCAAATAAGAGTGGGGGAGAGAGGACAACCCTGACTTGTTCCTCTATTTATGTCAAACATGTCTGATTTGTATCCTGCATACTTACCATATGCCTTGGGATTATTGTGAAGTGACCCAGCTTAGAAAATGAGGGCCAAAGCCCCATTTTTGTAGAGCAAAATTTAAGTAGGGCCATGTCACTCAAATGCTTTTTTGATAACTAATGATAGGAGACACAGAGGTATTCGCCTTGTTTTAGCTTCTTGAATCAATAATGATGCTCTACGGACATTATCCGCTCCTTGTCGTAAAGGGATGAAACCTACTTGATCTTTGCTTATTAATGAACCAATTATATTAAGACGAGACACCATTACTTTCGCTAGTAGTTTTATATCTAGGTTTAATAAGGATATAGGTCTAAAGTTAGTACAAGATGAGTCATCAGACTGAGGTTTAGGGATCATCAAAATTATTGCTGTTAAAGTTTCCCGTCGGAAGGATTGTTTGTTAAGTAGGGAGTCAAATGCTTTTGTCAGCATGGGAGTCAGTAAATGGTAGAGGGCTGAGAATCCATCAGGGCCTGGCCCTTTATTTAAGGGATTTAATTGCTATTTCGATTTCAATAGGATTTTCAAGGCTATCGTATTGAACTTGAGAAATGGTCGGAAGTTTAACTTGTGAAAAAAATGATTCTGCTGAGGATTGATCAAAGGATCCTTCTTTTTTGTATAAAGAAGTAAGATGTTTATGAAAGATGTGTAATATCTTTACTGGGCTACTAGTATATTTATCATGGGGTATTTTTAGGCGAATTGGCTTAAAGGGGTTATTTAATTTTTTAAGCTCACGTGCAAGACGTGTGCCAGGTTTATTAGCTTTAAAGTAGACATTATGTTTAGATTTACGTATTGTTTTGTCCACCAATTCTGATAGGAATAGGTCAAGATTCAAACTTGCCTTATCAAGCTGTGCTTTTTGACACTGGAGTGGGGTTTGATTGGAAATTTGTGTGGCAGTCATTGAATTCTTTCTAGTTTTTGTTTTTCTTTAAGGTATGATTCTTATCCTAAACAGACCCCTCTAAGAACAGGTTTATGGGCTTCCCACAATGTCAGTGGGGGATATATCAGGAGTATCATTGTTTCCCAGATTCTTTTATTGCTGATTCTAAGTCAGATGAATGTGACGGGTGTGTGAGAATATAATCGTTTATGTGCCCTGTGGGGTCTTGAGCTTTTGGGATTAAAGAAGTAACGGTTAAAATTATCGCACAATGATCTGTCCAGTATTAGGTTTAATATGAGTTGAGAAATTCTGGTGACATACTTATAGATACGGTATTAGGATATGGTCAATATGGGAAAAAGATTTATGTGGGTGGGAGTAAAAAGAGAATTGACGTTTTGAAGAATTTATTTCACGCCAGGAATCTAGCAATGAATGTTGTTGAAGGAGTCTTTGAAACATACGAGATTGAGAGCTGGATACGGTTGGAGTAGGGGATTTATCTAGATAGGGATATAGAACTTCATTTGAATCACCACATATTAAAAGTGTGCCAATTTTATGCAAATCTATTAAATGTAGCAAGTGAAAAAGGAATGATGTTGGTCTTTTATTAGGTGCATAATAGGAAACAATTGTGAGTGGGATATCACATAGGTGTTCCAAAAATATGAGATAGTGGCCTTCTGGATCTTTGATCTCTGTTATGAGGGGGAAAAGGTGTAGTTTGGTGAAATGCTATTAGTACTCCACTGCATTTTGATTTAGCTGAAGCAGTATAAACTTGGGGGTAGCATGTCCCAAAATATTTAGGGGTTGAAGTTTCAGTAAAATGTGTCTCTTGGAGGCACACTATATGGGCTTTTGAGGAGGATAAAGATCTGAATACTTTAATTTGCTTAAGAGGAATGCTTAGACCTTGGAAATTTAGGGTTAGGACATTTAAAAGGAGCCATATATAATTTTCACATAAGATATATTGATATATTTCTGTTATCAGGTGCGGAATCAAAGAAACCCCAGGGAAAGATCGGATAAAAGAAAAAAGGAGAAGTAGAATATGAGAGAAGAAAGAAAGAATAAGAGTTTTATATTTAAAATAAGTTACAATTACTAATATATGTATAAAAATAAAACAATGGCGTACTGAGCACGCAAATCTGCTAGCTCAGAGGCACAAAGTCTATCCGAGGAGGCCCCTCACACTGTAACCCAAGTGGAGGAGAGTCCTAGGACAGAAAAATGGGGGCAGCAGTGACCAATTCTCGGGTCCCCTGTGCCCAAATTTATGAAAAAATAAAAAAAAATGTATTTAGACATCCGATTTTGGCTATATTCCTTAAAAAATAAGCAAACACAAGAATCAGATTGAATAGTATTCCTTTTAACAAATCCTAAATTAATTATATATGAATATTTTAGTGTAAGGTTATATACCTTAACTTATCACATATTAAGAATTTGAAATATTTAAAATTAAAGATAAGATAGGTGAACCGTTAAGTTGAATGAGCTTCAGAGAGAAATGCAAAATGCATTGTCCAGTGGGTCCAAATCTGGAGAATTGAATCTACCCCTTTTTGATGCACTTTGTCTGCTTCTGTCAGTTACAGGCTTAGATGCACTTTGTGGAGAAATAGAGGTTGTACGTCAGTCGACAAGCGCTAGTAGAGGACCCATTGTATAGATGAAGTTTATGCAAACAACTGTAATTCTTCAGAGCATCTGGTTGAATATTTGGTGCCTTGAAGTGTAAAACTAATAGAAAATGGGAAACCCCATTGATAAGGGATATGGTGGTGTTGGAGATTTTGGAGCAAAGGTTTCATTGCGCGCCGTTTAGCAACTGTTATTGGGGATAGGTCAGCAAAAATCTGGTATGAATGACCTTGAAAAGTAAAAGAGTCTTTGTTCCTGGCAGCTGTCATAAGTTGCGCTTTTGTGCGAAGAAAGGGGAACTTTACAATTATGTCACGAGGGGGACCTTCAGCTTTGCGTGGCGCCAAAGCTCTATGGATTCTGTCCATTTCCAATCTTTCAATTTGGATTGATGGTGTTAATTCCTGAAAAAGAGAAGTCATAGTCGATTGAAAGTCAATGATTGACTCAGGTATACCTCGCATGCGGAGGTTTGAACGACATGCCCTGTTCTCAAAATCTTCTAACGTGCTTGCAGCGTTACATTTTCATCTTTAAGGGACTCCAATTCATTGTCATATGATAGTACATTCGTTTCAAAGTCATCCATTCTGTTTTCCAATTCAGCTGTGCGTTGGCCTAAATCACGTATTTATTTTGTCAGTTTCTCTGTAATTTGGTCAGAGATCTGCTTTAAAGCTTTCTGTAGAATTTTCTCTATTTGCTTTACTATATTCGGGTGTAATGTATCTGCTTGTTGTGGCTGGGAGCTGCCGCTGTATTCACTTTCTGTGTTATACAGTTCCTGAGGTAAATGCAGCTGTTCCTTGTCAGCGCGTGTCTTAGCTGTGTGAGGAGAATTTGACTGAGCCATATTACAGGAGCCTCTCAGCGTTTTTTCCTTGTGGCTTTTCACTTTTGTTTTGCCTCGGGCAGCTCCTAAAACCATTCTATTTGGTTCACAGGGTATTAAGGAGGATATTAGTATGCTTTCTGTTTAGTTACCCTGCCATTCGGGCGTCTGTGGTGGCCGCAAATTCCCAGGAAGAACAGAGCCTCAGCAGGACATGTCTGACACTGTCCGCTCCATGCATGCACCCCCGTTTCAATCTTTTTATTAAAGTTTTCAACTAACAAACAGGCTCTCCAGCAAGGGGAAAAACAACAGAATACCAGTGTAGGCACTTGGAATTTGAACACAGTTAATGCTTTACTAAACCCACAACAAAAGCAGTCTGTATATGCAGAAAAGCATGCTTATTCTACTCAGTGTGGAACCTAAGGGTTTAGCCCAGCCAATTGTGTAAAAAGACTGATCCTGTCTTCTTTGACCTTCCTCTTCTTCCACAGTCCCCAATCCACCTCCTGATAGTACAGAGCCTTGAGGGCACTCTCTACATACTCAGTTTGGTGTGTATTGCTAGAGGGGTTTTTTTTTGTTTTGTTTTTTGGACGGTGCAGGTGATCAGCACAGGGCCAATTAGCACTGTCCAGACAGAGGGTTAGGAGTCATACAGCTTCATAGGACAGTCAGAAGAGAATGAAAACTCCTCCTACAAGCTTTAACCAGACACTGATAGAAGTCACAAGACCGCTATATATTACTGATGAGAAAAGGTATGTAGCAGGTAAAATTTACTATAAAAAATGTACATACATGTACAGATAATAGGGGAAGAGAATGTCACCAGGAGGAAAAAGGGAAAATACATTAAAATTTACATTTTGGAACAGAGCTATTTCAGTTTTTTTTTTTTTTCAAATATAACTTTTATTGAGAATTACAAGAAAAGGAGTACAGAGAAGTACAGTACAGTCCTGGAGATTTTAACATCTGTTACCTGTGCATATTATGGTGAAGGTTTGTATCCAAAACCCTGTGAGTTTGGAGCATTGCCACCATAAATGGAACATAGTGCCTAATTGGCCACAATGCCTAAAACACAGAAGAGAGGCTTGTGGATCTATTTTGGCCATATACGACCAGAACCTAGAATCAGATTATGCACAATTGTCTGCCAATCCTCCATGTCTAAGGTGGAGCCCAGGTCATGTTCTCATTGAGTAATATAGAAAAGTTTGCGTAAAGGGCACATGAGAAGCTCATAGAGGATAGATATATGACCTGTGACAAATATGGTAGCCTTGTAGGAATACTCAAATGTTGTAAGAGTAGCCAAGCCCTTAAGCTTTTTTAGTTTGGTCTTTATGAAAGATGTGATTTGATGAGTAGGCTATTTTTAAAATAATCAAGAGAATAAAGCCCTGTAAGAACTCCTATTCGCAGTAGCCCTTTATTTTCCCACCACTGGAAAAAAAACGTGGTTGCAGACCTGGGGGAAACGGCGGGTTATTGAGTAGGAGACATGAGAAATGAAAGGACCTCCACAATAGGGAGGTGTGAGAGGAGGTAGAAAGGAAAAGAAGTGAGGAGGGTGGAAAAAGGGGTCATAGAAGACCCCCCCAAGCTAGGACCTTAAGGCTCGTGCTATAAAAATGCTCTTCAATTCCTTGACTATTAAACACTTGATATATTTCAAAAGTTAGCATCTTTAAATGGGCATATGTAACACATACAGAAATGCACATAGCCCCAGGTAAATTGAACATTTTCCATAAGCTTTCAAGAGAGCTACTAAAATTTGTATTAAGCCATTTACGTATGAAGCATCTAGTCAGGTTTTTTTTCAGTACCTAGACTGACCAGGATGCAGTTTGAAATGAGTTTGTTGCTCCCTTCCCTATTTAGAACTTTCCTGGATGTGCCTAAGACTTTCTGTCCCCAGTCATGTGATTAATGCTTAAGTTATTACAGGAAACCCCTGTTTGTCTTTGTGTGCCAGCAATGTTTTCATTAAATGGTCATATAAACACACGCACATTGTTCTTTTTGTACATATTTCTTGCCTGTTACGGATGTGAAAAATAAACTTTATGTTCAACTGATACAAGAGACGTTTCCCGATTACTCAAAGATTTTTTTTTTGTGTGTGTTGAAAGGGGTCATAACTTAAAACGTGGCATGAGCTATGCACATCATAATAATAATATAAAAATAAAATGGAAACATGTTTGTAAGTGTTAAATAAACATGACTATAGAGAATGGTTGAAGCCACCTTAATTTGAGAAGTTATGAAATTGCCAAAACAATAGATTTGGTGGATAATGGGTCTATGTGCAATTTTATTTGTGTCCTTTAATTAGGGGAGCTGGTGGTTTCTTCCTCTGAGCTATCTGAGAACATATAGCCAAGTTCCAGTTTCCAGCCAAAACTTTTTTGTACCTTGATACACTCAAAGCCACCTTAATTTAGAAGCTATGGGATTGCCAAAACAATAGATTTGGTGGATAATGGGCCTCTGTGCAATTTTATTTGTGCCCTTTCATTAGGGGAGCTGGTGGTTTCTTCCCCTGAGCAATTTGAGAACATATAGCCAAGTTCCAGATTCCAGCCAAAACTTTTTTTATACCTTGATACACTCAAAGCTTAGCGGCTAATCATCCCCCATCCCCATTTGGCTTCCCTCCTCTCCTCTTCCATCAGCTTTGGCTACAGGCACACAGGGGGATGCTTCCGAATAGAGCAGGAAAAGGGGCCAGTAAATTGAGTGATCAGTACCAATCACTCACTGTGTTCATTCATAAACTGAAGCATAAACTGTGCTTACAATGCTTCAGTTTGTGAATGACCAGGAAGCCATTCCGCATAGCACTGCGAAATTGCATTGCACTGAACTGCATGCTTACAATGCTTCAGTTTGTGAATGACCGGGAAGCCACTCCGCATAGCACCCATTCTTTTACTATCTAGTGCAGCTGACTCTGCAGAGAAAGGAAATAGAAAATCTCTGTCCTCAAAAGTGAGACATCAGGGGTCTGTTTAGATCTCTGACATTTTACCAAAGCCCCTCGATGGGGCTCTTAAAAATTGCAACAAAAAAAAAATTGTAAAAAAAAAAACTTAAAATAAGAAAAAACTTCTGACCCAGTCCTCTGCCCTACTGACATGTCCACTACTCCAGTGATTGACACCATCCACTGTCCTACTGACATGTCCACTGTTCTACTGACACCATCCATGTTTAGTAAATTTTAAAATGTTTGTTTACATTTATAAGAGTGTGTGTGTGTGTGTGTGTGTGTGTGTGTGTGTGTGTGTGTGTATATACTGTATGTATACACAGAAATGCATGTGTGTGTTTAATAGTTGATCACACCTATGTTTACAGTATGTACAGAAGTCTCCTATCCTTATGAGCAAGCCAGTAGTGGTGCAGTACATCAAGGAAGCTTGGTTCCTGGGTGGGGGACATTGTGACATGTAGTCACTTTGACAAGAGGAGCCAAGGGCGTTCACACTAGAATGCAGTGCAGGAAAGACTGTGCATTTCAAAAAGTAGTGTATGTACTAGTTTTGGTGCGGTGCGAAATTTCACTGCACAGAACTGCATGTGAATCACACAGGAACCGCACAGCATTGCTGTGCAAATTGCATGCAGTTCCTAGTGTGAATGGGCCTTTAAGAGTGGAGTGTGACTAATATAGGAGCCTGGCAGACAAGATGGGTGAACTAGAGATACTATTGTATGAGGAGGATTTGGATTTTGTGAGAATTTCAGAGACCTAGTTAAACAGCTCTTGTGATTGGCTGGCAAACATTCAAGGGTATACCCTTTATCGCAAAGATAGAGAGGGTAAAAAAGGGGGAGGGGTATGCCTATATATCAAGAATAAATGTACAAGTGAATATGAGAGATGACATCACTAAGGGTGCTAGGGAGGAGGTGGAATCCTTATGGGTAGAGCTCCAAAGGGATGAAACTAAGGGGAAAATAATAATGGGAGTATGCTATAGGCCCCCTAACCTGAGGGAAGAAGGGGAGACTGATCTGCTATCACAATTTGAATTAGCAGCAAGAATGGGAAGTCTTATCATAATGGGGGATTTTAATTATCCAGACATAGATTGGGCAGAGGGAACCGCGCATTCATCTAAGGTTCACCAGTTCCTAAATGTCTTGCAGGACAATTTTATGGGTCAGATGGTAGGTGCACCAACTAGAAATAAAGCGTTACTGGATCTACTGATTACCAACAATACAGACCTGATCACGGATGTGGAAATACAGGGCAATTTAGGAAACAGCGACCACAGGGAAACATAAGGGGAATACAAAGACACTGAATTTCAAAAGAGCCAACTTTCCTAAACTACGAACCTTACTAGAAGGCATAAATTGGGATAAAATCTTAGGAACAAAGAATGCGGAGGAGAGATGGGTTTGCTTTAAGAGCATATTAAATAAGGGCATTATCAGATGCATCCCATTGGGTAATACATTTAAAAGAGTGAACAAAAGTCCTGGATGACTTAACTCCAATGTAAAAATACATATAAAAGCAAAAGGAGAAGGACTTCAAAAAATACAAGGTTGAGAGATCATCATCAGCATTCAGACATTATAAAAAAATGCAACAAGAAATGTAAGGGGGCAATAAGGACGGCTAAGATAGAACATGAAAGACACATAGTGGAGGAGAGCAACAGTATGTAAATAGTAAAAAAGTAATAGTAAACAAAACTGCAGTGTTTATCCTCAAGACACATCACAGGAAGCACCTCCATGGTTAACAGACAGAATTAAAATTAGACTTGGGAAACTTAACATTAATAAATCACCGGGACCATATGGCTTGCACACGAGGGTACTTAAAGCGGCACCACAATTGGCACCTTTCAAGGGGGAGGGGGTGCAGATACCTGTATAGTACAGGTATTTGCACCCACTTTTGGCATAGATATCTGCAGAATTTGCGGATATTTACACCACTTCCTGCGGGTCCCCCGCTGTCTGCTGGGAAACACACGGATCCCAGAGACAGCGGGGGCCATCCTTATTGCGCAGCGCGACTCACGCATGCGCAGTAGGGAACCAGGAAGTGAAGCCGCAAGGCTCCACTTCCTGATTCCCATACCCAAGATGGCGGCGGCAGCATCCGAGAGCCGATCGAGAGATCGGCTTCGGGTGCCGACATCGCGGACGCGCTGGGCGGGTAAGTGTCCTTATTTTAAAAGTCAGCAGCTGCAGTATTTGTACCTGCTGACTTTTTAAAAAAAAAACGGCGGAACTCCCGCTTTAAGGAACTCAGTCAAGTAATTGCCAGACCATTGTTACAAATTTTTACTGACAGTCTACTGACTGGAATGGTACCAGCTGATTGGAGAAAAGCCAATGTAGCACCAATATTTAAAAGGGGCCCAAAATACATCCCTGGGAATTACAGACCAGTTAGCCTAACATCAATTGTATGTAAACTCTTGGAGGGGATGATAAGGAACTATATGCAAGATTTTAGTAATGAGAATGGTATCATTAGCAGTAATCAGCATAGATTCATGAAGAATCGTTCTTGCCCAACCAATCTACTAACCTTCTATAAAGGAGGTGAGTTGCCAGCTAGATAAAAGAAGGCCCGTAGATGTGGTGTATCTGGATTTTGCAAAAACATTTGACACAGTTCCCCATAAACGTTTACTGTACAAAATAAGGTCCTTTGGCATGGACCATAAGGTGAGTACAAAAACTGGCTACAAGGGCGAGTTCAGAGGGTGGTGATAAATGGGGAGTACTCGGAATGGTCAGGGGTGGGTGGTGGGGTCCCCCAGGGTTCTGTGCTTGGACAAATCCTATTTAATTTGTTCATAAACGACCTGCAGGATGGGGTAAACAGTTCAAGCTCTGTATTTGCGGACGATGCTAAGCTAAGCAGGGCAATAACTTCTCCGCAGGATGTAGAAACAATGCAAAAAGATATGAACATTGCAAATGAGGTTCAATGTAGAAAAATTTAAAATAATGCATTTGAATGGAAAAAAATAGGAATGCAATCTATACACTGGGGGGAGAACCTCTGGGAGAATCTAGGAGATGATAGATGTAGATGATAGGCACAGCAATGGCATGCAATGCCAAGCTGCTGCTAACAAAGCAAACAGAATAATGGCATGCATTAAAAGGGGGATCAACTCCAAAGATAAAACTATAATTCTCCCGCTCTACAAGACTTTGGTCCGGCAGCACCTGGAATTTGCTGTTGAGTTCTGTGCACCAGTCCTCAGGAAGGATGTACTGGAAATGGAGCAAGTACAAAGAAGGGCAACAGAGCTGATAAAGGGTCTGGAGGATATTAGTCATGAGGAAAGATTTGCGAGCACTGAACTTATTCTCTCTGGAGAAGAGACACTTGAGAGGGGATATGATTTCAATATACAAATACCATACTGGTGACCCCACAATAGGGATAAATCTTTTTCGCAAGGGAGTTTAACGAGACTCATGGCCACTAAAATTAGAAGAAAAGAGGTTTAACCTTAAACTTCGTAGAGGGTTCTTTACTGTAAGAGCAGCAAGGATGTGTAATTCCCTTCCACAGGCGATGGTCTCAGCGAGGGGCATTGATAGCTTCAAGAAACTATTAGATAAGCCCCTGAATGACCACAACATACAGGGATATACAATCTAATACTGACATATAATCACACACATAGGTTGGACTTGATGGATTCTTTTTTCAACCTCACCTACTTTGTAACTATACTATGTAACATTATTTTCATATTTCTGATGGGGAGTGGAGGCAGACTGCTGTGGCCAGCACCCATCTTGTTCATGTATAGGAGGGGTGAGTCTTGAACAGAATGGTGGATTTGGGTATGTTTTTGTCATTGCATCTTCTATAGTTAGATTTCCTACTGATAAAATGTATGATTTCTTGGCCATTTTCCAAAGAATATGAATAACACAAAGCCTTTTCTTTCACTCATGGTTAGCATATGGCTGAAGCCATTTATTAAGTGCATATGGTAAGTGCAACAATTACATAAAAACACACAAAAGATATCTACGTGCATATAAACAACCAATTGCGAACAACTCTACCGCAAAGTGCAGTATGCATAAAAATGATAGAGTGCAAGGAAACCAAAACATTAAGTGAATAGTGCAAATCAGATCAATAAATATATCTACATATATAATTATCCAAAAACAACATCAATGAAAAATCATATATCAAATGATGTAAATAATTCAATATATAGTTCAATAATTCATCACGTGTCAATTCTCCATATACAACCAAAAAATAATAAGAAAGTTGAGATAACATTTTTTTTTTAAAAAAATCATTTTTTTTAAAAAAGAATTTTTACAGTGATGTGCAAAATACAAAGCAAAAGAAAAAAACATTTCTGTTTGTATATATATCAAATAGAGATGAAAATAAAAATATGTGAATAATAATTACAATTTAAAAAATTTTAAATTAAGAATTAAAAATAAAAATTAAATTCATTAGTGTCCAAGTGCAAGAAATCACTTACGTGCGTGACAACACCACAAAAAATAAAGTGACTCTTCTCTAAAAATATAGGTAACTTGTCGGTGCTCCCCTCCTTCATCCAGTGGCCCCTTTCATGAATGCACTCACCAGAGCGCCTCACCCCTGCTGGGGTAACAGGCGTGTAACCTCCTTATCCAGCTGTTGGTGGTAATCCTCCTGCTAGGGTCTCGCGGTAGTTACTAACCGTCAAAAAAAAACTTCTCAAAAGTGGGAATAGGTCAACAGCGGACAGTCCACATGTATCAGAAAAGAATGGAGCTCATAGCGTAAATCCATTAAAAAAAAATGTGTTTTTATTAAAATTAAAATAAAGCACGCTATGCCAGTAAGCAAAGAAAACAGGTGCCGCAGCACCCTGTAGCGGTAAAACGCTTCCGCGATCCAGCTCCTATAGCGTGCATTCCAGCAACACACTAATCGAGACCGGAAGACGGAGCTCACAGAAAGTGACATATTGCTTTTCCAAGTGAAGTCCCGCTTTACGTGCTTTACGTGCTTCGTCATACGGACATCATCGGAGGCCTAGCATGTTTTATTTTAATAAAAACAAATTTTTTTTTACGGATTTACGTCAAAAACAATGTAATTGTTGCACTTACCGTATGCACTTACCTATAGTGTAGAGAACAGCGCCACCATCCCTTTGTAGATCTTTGTTCTTTACTGGCTCCACTTTGTTGGGGTTTTTTCGGGGAGGCTGCAGTTCTTTTCCTTTATTTTTTGGATTATTGAAGCCATTTATTATCAAACAACTGTGTTAACTCTTTTTAAATCATAATCACAGAAACTACCCAAATGACCCTGATGAAAAGTTTACATACCCCAGTTCTTAATACCGTGCATTGCCCCCTTTATCATGAATGACAGCTTGAAGTCTTTTGTTGTATTTGTGGATGAGGCTCTTTATCTTCTCAGATTGTAAAGCTGCCCATTCCTCTTGACAAAAAGCCTCCAGTTTTTGCAAATTCCTGGGCTGTCTGGCATGAACTGCACGTTTGAGATCTTCCCAGAGTGGCAAAATGATATTGAGGTCAGGAGACTAAGATGCCCACTCCAGAACCTTCACTTGAGTCTTCTGTAGCCAATGACAGGTCGTCTTGGCCTTGTGTTTTGGATCATTGTCATGTTGGAATGTCCAAGTACATCCCATGCGCAGCTTTCTGGCTGATGAATGCAAATGTCCCTCCAGTATTTTTTGATAACATACTGCATTCATCTTGCCATGGATTTTGACCAAATTACCTGTGCCTTTGTAGCTCACACATCCCCAAAACATCAGCAATCCCCCTCCATGTTTCACAGTAGGAATGGTGCACCTTTCTTCATAGGCCTTGTCAACTTCTCTTGAAATGTAATGTTTATCGTTGTGTCCAAAAGCTCAATTTTGGTCTGATCACTCCAAATGACTTTGTGCCAGAAGGTTTGAGGCTGGTCTCTGGGCTGTTTGGCGTATTGTAAGTGGGATACTTTGTGGCATTTGCCATGTAACAGCTTTCTTCTGGCGACTCGACCATGAAGCCCATCTTTCTTCAATGCCGCGTACAAACGACCGGACTTTGACAGCAAAAGTCTGACGTAACGAATCCGTCGGACAATTCGATTGTGTGTGGGCTCCATCGGACCTTTGCTTTCCAAAAATCTGACTGACTTTAGAAATAGAACATGTTTCAATTTTTTTCACTGGAACTCCGCCGGACCCAGTTCCTATCGAGAAATCCACTCATGTGTATGCTAGGATGGACAAAAACCAACGCTAGGGCAGCTATTGGCTACTGGCTATGAACTTCCTTATTCTAGTCCGGTCATACTTCCTCACGTTCGAATCTGTCTGACTTTGGTGTGATTGTGTGTGGCCAAGAGCGTTTATTCGGAAAGTCCATCGGAACTCCGCCGAAAGTCCATCGGGAAGACCGTCAGACCTAGTCCGTCGAAAAGTCTGGTCGTGTGTACGCGGCACAAGTGCCTCCTTATTGTGCATCTTGAAACAGCCACACCACATTTTCAGAGAGTCCTGTATTTCACCTGAAGTTATTTGTAGGTTTTTCTTTGCATCCCAAACAATTTTCCTGGCAGTTGTGGCTGAAATTTTCGTTGGTATACCTGGCCGTGGTTTGGTTTCAACAGAACCCCTCATACTAACCAAGATCTTATATCGTCACTTGATTAGAGTTTGAACACTGCTGATTGGCATTCTCAATTCCTTTGATATCTTTTTCTACCCCTTTCCTGTTTTATACAGCTCAGCTACCTTTTCCTGCAGACCCTTTGACAATTATTTTGCTTTCCCCATGACTCAGAATCCAGAAACGTGAGTGCAGCACTGGATGAAATATGTAAGGGTCTGTCAGTAGTCCAGAAAATCATTGACCTTTTATACATACACACTAATTACAAGCAAACAGATGATAGGTGTTGTGGATTAAATAAAGCTTCTCCTGTAATGAAATAATTCCATGCGCTAATAAGTAGTGATGGACGAACTTCCGGCGGGACGTTTCGCGAACGCGGCCGATAGTTCACGAACCGGAATGTTCACGGCGGGCCCCATTGACTTCAATGGGAGGCAAACTTTGCAAACCTACAGGTCAAATTTGCAGCCACAAAATAATTAATAGCTGTGCAAACATAGTCCCACCACATGGCCAATGACATAACACATGTATGAGGTGAACCTGGGATCGACAACTACAAGCATTCTTTTTTTATATGGGAAATTGTTGTGACAATTCAGGACTGTGGAGCGCATGAAGGCAATGGAGGAGAGGGAAGGTCAGGGTAGGCAAAGAAGAGGGTGCAGGAGATGATCACCAGCAGCGTGACATACAGCAATGACACCTGCACCGTGATAGAGTCATCTGACAGCAACACCGTGATAGAGAGCACTGACATCAGCAGAGTGACATACTGCAATGACACTTGCACCGTGATAGAGTCATCTGACAACAGCACCGTGATAGAGAGCACTGACATCAGCAGCGTGACATAAAGCACTAACACCAGCACCGTGATATACAGCACTGACAGCAGCACCGTGATAGAGAGTTCTGACATCAGCAGCGTGACATAAAGCACTAACACCAGCACCGTAATATACAGCACTGACAGCAGCACCGTGATAGAGAGCACTGACATCAGCAGCGTGACATACAGCAATGACACCTGCACCGTGATAGAGTCATCTGACAACTGCACCGTGATAGAGAGCATTGACATCAGCAGCGTGACATAAAGCACTAACACCAGCACCGTGATATACAGCACTGACAGCAGCACCGTGATAGAGAGTAATGACATCAGCAGCGTGACATAAAGCACTAACACCAGCACCGGGCTATACAGCACTGACAGCAGCACCGTGATAGAGAGCACTGACATCAGCAGCGTGACATACAGCAATGACACCTGCACCGTGATAGAGTCATCTGACAACAGCACCGTGATAGAGAGCACTGGCATCAGCAGCGTGACATAAAGCACTAACACCAGCACCGTGATATACAGCACTGACAGCAGCACCGTGATAAAGAGCACTGACATTAGCAGCGTGACATACAGCAATGACACCTGCACCATGATAGAGTCATCTGACAACAGCACCGTGATAGAGAGCACTGACATCAGCAGCGTGACATAAAGCACTAACACCAGCACCGTGATATACAGCGCTGACAGCAGCACCGTGATAGAGAGTACTGACATCAGCACCGTGATATACAGCACTGACACCTGCACCGTAAGCAGCCCCAGGAGGAAGTCAGCATAGCACAGGGATGGTGGGAGCCCCTCATAATGAGCATAGCACAGGGATGGTGGGAGCCCCTCATAATGAGCATAGCACAGGGATGGTGGGAGCCTCTCATAATGAGCATAGCACAGGGATGGTGGGAGCCCCTCATAATGAGCATAGCACAGGGATGGTGGGAGCCCCTCATAATAAGCAGCCCCAGGAGGATGTCAGCATAGCACAGGGATGGTGGGAGCCCCTCATAATAAGCAGCCCAGGAGGAAGTCAGCACAGCACAGGGATGGTGGGAGCCCCTCATAATAAGCATAGCACAGGGATGGTGGGAGCCCCTCATAATATGCACAGCAGAGGTACAGCCCCAGGAGGAAGTCAGCACAGCACAGGGATGGTGGGAGCCCCTCATAATAAGCAGCCCCAGTAGAAATATGACACCGCTCAACCTCTTCAAAGAGGAGGGTACGGGCATATAGTACGGTGTGCTTTTTTTGGACAAGTAAGTGAGCCAAATGAAGAAAGAAGGTCTGTGTGCTCGATTAAAAAAATTGTTTATCGACATATACATGGTCTACTGGTCACATGTGTTGAATTCCTCCGAGATCCATGCCTCATTCATTTTTAGAAATGTGAGGTAGTTAACACTGTCGTGAGCTAGGCGAGTACGCTTATCGGTCACGATCCCCCCTGCTGCACTGAACGTCCTTTCGGACAGGACACTGGACGAGGGGCAAGCCAACAGTTCGATTGCAAATTGGGCAAGCTCTGGCCAGAGGTCAAGCCTGCCCACCCAGTAGTCCAGGGGTTCATCACTCCTCAGAGCGTCCACATCGGCCTTTAACCCGATGTAGTCGGACACCTGACGGTCTAGGCGTTCCCTGATGCTGGATCCGGATGAAACCTGTCGATGGGTCGGCTGAAAGAATGACCTCATATCCGAAGTCACCAACACATCTTCAAAACGGCCTCTTCTTGTAGGCACTGTTGGATTGGTACCCGCAACTCCTTCTCTGGGAGTGGGAATTGCTCCTCTGCCAGCGCACGCAAAAGCAGATTGCAGCATTTCTTGAAGCAAGGCCTGGAAGTGCTGCATTCTGACAGCCCTCTGTGACGGCGGTAACATTTCCGCCATTTTTTGTTTGTACCGGGGTCTAAGTACGTTGCCATCCAGTACTGGTCCTTGACCCTTATGCTTTTTATACAGGGGTCCCTATTAAAACACTGAAGCATGAAGGCCCCCATTTGCACTGAACTGGAAGCGGTGTGGTGGCCTGGCTCCTGCTCATCATCCAGGATAATGTCGTCCTCTTCATTCTCCTCTCCCCATCCACGCACAACAACAGGGATCCCAGAAAGGTTTAAAGCATGCTCTTCTTGCTCCTCCTCATCCGCCCCGGCACCATCCTCCTCTGACTCCTCTTCAGACTCCTGTTGTTGACTTGTCTCAGATAGAGTAGCCCCCCCTGGGAATTCATCCAGCATTGCGACTTCCTCATCTTCCTGCTCCTGCTTCTCCACAGCTTGATCAATGACACGACGCAATGCACGCTCCATAATGAAGGCATAAGGTACCATGTCACTGATGGCACCATGGCTGCGACTGACCAGTTTGGTGATCTCCTCAAATGGGCACAGAAGTCTGCATGCGTCGCGCATGAGCAGCCACTGGCGCGGTGAAAAAAAAACCAGCTCCCCAGAACCTGTTCTGCCGCAGAGTTCATACAGGTAGACGTTAACTGCACGTTTCTGCTGGAGCAGCCTATCAAGCATATAGAAGGTTGAGTTCCATCGCGTCGGGCAATCACAAATAAGACGTCTGACCGGCAGATTGTGTCGCCGCTGAATGTCAGCAAGGCGAGCCATGGCCGTGTAAGATCTTCTGAAATGGGCCGAGATTTTCCTTGCCTGCCGCAAGATGTCCTGGACCCCAGGGTATTTGACAACGAATCGCTGCACGACCAAGTTTAAGACGTGTGCCATGCATGGCATGTGCGTGATTTTTCCCTGTTTCAATGCGCTAAGCAGATTGGCACCGTTGTCACACACCACTTTACCAACTGTCAAATTGAGCGGTGTTAGCCACTGATCTGCCTGTGAACGCAAAGCTGAAAGGAGTGCCGGGCCAGTGTGGCTCTTGGCTTCCAGGCACAACAGACGCAGCACGGCATGGCAACGTCTCACCTGGCATGTCGAATAGGTTCTGGTGAGCTTGGGCGGCGCAGCGGAAGAGACGCTAGCAGCGGAAAAGGAGGAGTCAGCCGAGGAGGAGAGGGAGGAGGATGGAGTAGGAGGAGGAGGAGAAGAAGAGTCAGGCCTGCATGCAATCCGTGGCGGTAAAACCAAATCTACACGGGTGCCACGGGTTACATGCTTGACGGCCTTCAGAAGGTTCACCCAGTGGGCAGTAAAAGTGATATACCTTCCCTGCCCGTGTTTGCTAGACCACGTGTCTGTGGTCAGATGTATCTTGGCACCGACACTGTGTGCCAGAGATACATTCACTTGCCGCTGAACATGGCCATATAGCTCTGGGATGCCCTTCTCTGAGAAATACTTCCTTCCTGGGACCTTCCATTGTGGTGTTCCAATGGCCACAAATTTGCGAAAGGTCTCCGAGTCCACCAGTTTATATGGCAGTAGTTGGCGGGCTATGAGTTCTGACAAGCCAGCCGTCAACCGTTGGGCAAGAGGGTTATCCGGCGTCATCATTTTTTTACGCTCGAACATTAGGCCCACGGAAGCCTGCCTTTTTGCAGAAAAACGTGAGCTTGGCGTGATGGAAGGTGGAGTGGAGGACAATTGTGAGGAGAGAGGAGAAGGAGAAGTAGAAGACGAGGCTGGACGGTGAGAGCCTAGAGTGTGGCTTTGTGTGTTCCGTTGCTCCCACTGGGCTCAGTGATGGCTGCTCATGTGCCTTCTTAAGGCGGTCGTCCCTAGGTAAGTGTTGGGCTTACCACGACTAATGCGTTGACTGCAAAGATTGCAGATGGCAACGCTATTGTCAGCAGCGGACACGTTAAAAAAAGCCCACACTGCGGAGCCATGTGCCGGTGTCCTGGGAGCGCCAGATGTGACTGTACATGGTCGATGACTCGCTCCTGATACATTTGCAGTCTGCTTTGGCCCTCCTGTGCAATGTAAGTTATTCCTGCTTCTCCTCCCTATCTGCTGGTCCATATCTCCCTCTGAACTCCCCTCCTCTTCCTCTCTTGTGGGCACCCACGTGACATCACTAGACACGTCATCATCGACGTCACCTTCCCCACCGCTATAAGTAGAAATCTCGGAGTAGGCAGCAACACCGGGGACCAACCTCCTCCTTGGGCTGATCTGGGTACTGTCGTCAGACTGCTGAGTAGCGGTTGTTGCTACCTCCTCTTCCTGATCCAATACCAAGAGTGGCTGCGCATCAGAAATGTTTTGATATGGATCGGAAAATAATTCCTGTGACTCAAGCGGAAGGTATGTGGTGGTGGTGGTGTTGTTGGTGGTAGTGTATTTGGGGGTGCACATAGCAGAGAGTGAAGAAGAGGGTGCAGATCGAGAGGATGAGGAGGGTGCAGAAGAGTAAGGCTGAGTGAGCCACTCAACCAAGTCTGGTGCGTCCTTTAAATGAACTGAACGCACCTTCTGCAACTTCCCACTTTGGCTCAAGCCTGTTGCTCCTGCCCTACCTACCCTGCGGAAGGGCCTGCCTCTTCCTCTGCCTGTCATTTTTTAAATGACCCTGTGACAAAACTCTCAGTCCCTATACTGATGAAGGACTGCTGCAGTATAGGGCAGCGGTCAGCAGTAGTGCACCTCAACCCTATGTATTGTGGACCTATACCAGTCCTTATAGAATAGCAGACTGTACCTCACTCAACCCTATGTACTATAGCACCCTACACCAGGTTACCAGTCCTTATAAGGACCTTTGTGGAACAAGTAGGTTGTGTGTGACTGATTAGCAGACTGTACGTCAGTCCTTATACCGATGAAGGACTGCTGCAGTATAGGGCAGCGGTCAGCAGTAGTGCACCTCAACCCTATGTATTGTGGACCTATTCCAGTCCTTATAGAATAGAAGACTGTACCTCACTCAACCCTATGTACTATAGCACCCTACACCAGGTTACCAGTCCTTATAAGGACCTTTGTGGAACAAGTAGGTTGTGTGTGACTAATTAGCAGACTGCAGCAGAAGGGCAGCAGTCAAGTATAATATTCTTTCTATATTTGGAAGAAAGAATATTATACGTGTACAAGCCTATTACCATACCACTGATACCAGTCCTGAAAAGAACCTTTGTGGACCCTAATATAGTAACAGCTACTGATTAAACTGACCCTCACTGCCTCACACACTGCTTCCTGCCTGTCCCTATATAAACTGACAAAACAGAGGCTACTGGAACAATAACTGGAATAGCACTTTTTTGGACCTGATAATAACAGCTAATGACTAAACTGACTGTCCCTGAAGCACACACCGCCCTGTCCCTTTCTCTAAACTGACAAAAGACACTCAGGCTGCTGCAACAATCACTAGCACAGCACTGCCTCAAACCTATATCCTGAACTACACCTAACACATATACCAGTCCTGAAAAGAACTTTTGTGTACCAAATAGCTAGCGATTTGGGTCACTGCAATCTCTCCCTGCTCCACACAGCAACCTCTCCCTATAGTGACAGAAGAAAGAATGTAAAATGGCTGCCGGATCGGGTCTATTTATAAGTTAGGGGGAATGTCCAAGTGTCCATGTGCTGTAATGTCTCAATTGGCTGTCCTGTACCCCATGATGGATGTGTCATCATAGGTCAAAGTTCTTTTATACAGTAAAAACATGGTAGTCCGCCGGGCGGACGGCGGCAATAGTCCGCCGATCGGGCGGACCGCGAACAGCTGAAATTCGCCGCGAAACGACCGCCGGGCGAACCGTTCGACCATCACTACTAATAAGCACAATCATAGCTTTCTTGTATAATGCTGGGAAAGCTTGCTTATTTATCTCCAAGTAACACAGACAGATGCTTAGCAAAATCTTTCCATAGAATGCTCTACTGCTTTTATTTATACTGTAAACATGAATAACAAAGGAAGGTTGTGGCTTCAGAATCAGCCAACCAGACACTTATATTCTTTCAAAAGAACAACACACATGTATATATTCAAATAGAATTCCAGTAGTGACGTGTGAAGTTGGTCGAGTGTAGAGCCATGCGGCAATCGTCTTGTGAGATACTACTTACATGGCTCTGAACACGATCGTGTGCACATTCCCACGGCTACCAATGATGGGAGCCGTACCAATCTAAAGTTGAAGCACACTTGTGGGCAACCTAGTTGTCCCAATACCCAAACTGGCAAGAACCAGTGCTATTGTTATAACTATAACTAATTTTACCCTCTAGAAATGTATCGTTAAGTTCTATTGACATGTGTCTGTTTGGAGTTTTTTACTCAGTTTTTTTTTTTTCAAAATTCCTCATACCAATCTGAACATCATATATAGCATGTGCCATGTCATTGCTGGGGTACTAAAGCTCGGTGGAGGTTCAGAGTAGACCCAGCAATTGGTCCTGTTTGCTTTCTTAGATAGTTGGAGAATACACTTTAAACAATAAGTTGGGATGCTTTTCATTGTTACCCTTGCTAAAATATACTAAACTAAAAAATATAAATAAACAAAGATACTCCTTATTCTTTGGTATGGTTAAGCAGCTTCTTGCAGTGGCTGGCGTGGATCCAGTTGTCTCATCCCTCACTCTAACGACACAGTCACCTGGTTGGAAAGAATGTAAACCGGTTATTGTGTCAGGGTCCAGGAGGGACTCCTGTGGTGGGCCTTTTGAAGTTCATGTTACAGTGCCTGCACCTACTCCATCAGCTGAGAATGTCGACAACTGCTGAGGAAAGTACAACCCTGTTTTTGGTTGACCTTCAAACTTAACTAATGGAGATAATCCAGACGTGTGAACTCAATGAATCCTTTTTCATCGACTGTGGTCCCTGAACCTTCGTGTGGCTTACCATCTAGGGTGTAATACCTGGAACCATTGACAAAAAAGGTTTCTAGCATCTGGGATGGGAGCCTCCTTCACCAGACTGCTGGTTGCTGATTCAAATTCCATCAAAGAAAGACAGTCGTAGAACATGTCATCCTACTAGGTCACAACTTGGTTAGAATTAGAAATTGAAAATGGTCATTCTTTACATTATTCTAATTTTCTTCCTCATTACAAACCAGAGGGAGAGACACAGGGTTTAGAATGGTACAGAAAAAAACAATGACACAATGTAACTGCCTATTATACTTTTACCCTCTTTTGGGCGTGTGTATTTATGCATGTGTTCAGCTTTCTACATACACCTTCAGAAACTCACTGGACCTGAAAAGATACTTATACACAAAAGTAATTACTCTATCCTTCCGCTTTAACTTGCAAAGAAAGGCAATCAATACAATATTCCTGTACATTTGGTAAATTGTCACTGACATTCCCCAAATCCGACAACAAAACCCTCTAACTCTTATGCCGCGTACACACGATCGGACATTCCGACAACAAAATCCATGGATTTTTTCTGATGGATGTTGGCTCAAACTTATCTTGCATACACACGGTCACACAAATCTTGCCGGAAATTCTGAACGTCAAGAACGCGGCGACATACAACACATACGATGGCACTAGAAAAGGGAAGTTCAATACCGAGTCCACTAAGCTTTGGGTTCCTTCTGCTAATCTCGTGTTAGTAGAAGTTTGGTGAGAGACGACTTTTCAGCCTCGCGCTTTTCAGATCGTTACTGCTCTGCAGTTTGTGCTTGTTGGTTCGTATCTGGTTTTCAGTGCATGTAGTCAGTTCGCATTTGTTTTTCAGTGCGTATTTTATAGTACACATTTGATTTTGCAGTGCGTACTTGTCCACTCGTTTCTGATTTTTAGCTCGCTCTTCTCAGGTCTTTCTGTTTTTCAGTTCGTTCTGTTAGTTCGTTCTGACCAGCCGACCGTTTAGAAGCCAAGTTGCGGTTACGTACTCCTCGTAGAGTTTGTGCTATGCAGGGCTTGATGTTGGGGTTCTAATTACTTTGACCCAAGCCCAGTCCATGAACACGGCAGGGAGGAGTTCATGGACCAAGAATTGGTTACTCCAACGTGACCAATTTTCGCACATGCCTTTGTTGTAGGACATTGAGGAGAATAATCCAGATGATTTCAGGAATTAACCCTCGTTTTTCACCATCTCTTGGCTTTGCTGTCCCCTTATATTACCAAGCAGGACACCTGCATGTGGCAAGTCATCATGCCTGAACAGATGCTAGTCACCACATTGCGGTACTTGGCGACGCATGTAGTGAAAGGGCATGCCTGAATACTTTCACATGGTACTGTTTTAATTTTTCTTCTCCTATTATCTTGATAGGTAATTGCAGAATGTAAAAATGTGCTTCAATTAGGACAGTGTGTATTCATATTTTTGTATTATGTGTAAGTAAGGAGGGGCTGGCCAAAGTAACACACATTATTTATGCATTCAGCTCTCAATGAAGTGGAGACAGTTACCTGTCCAAAACATCTCCCTCCCTCCTAAAATTTTTACAATGGGCCATCAGAAGGGGTGAGGAATCTGATAAGTGGGTCTAATACTTTTGTCTTTAAATACTCCTTAAAATAACTGTTAATACTGATGTTGGCCAAGAATGTTTGTGTCTAATCTGCTTGCAATGTTATGTGCACAATTACTAATTATTTTTTTCTTGTTTGACTCCACAGTTTCCTTCAACGCCACAGGAACAGCAGACTGTGGCTTCCCAATTTGCCCAGCGGTGGGACTTTCCCAACTGCGGAATTGATGGGAAACACATCCACATAGTCCCACTTCCCAACTCGGGGTCATACTATTAAAACTATAAGGGCTTTAATAGTATTGTGATGTTGGTGGTGGTGTCTGTGACATATGAGTTTCTCTATGTGGACATGGAGAAGAATGGCCGGATGTTGGATGGTGGAGTCATCGCCCAGACCGAGTTTTACAGATGGCTCCAGAATTGTGGCTTGGGATTTCCACCTGCTGAAGAAAACGTGGAAGGACTCCCATTCGTCTTTGTCGCTGATAAAGCGTTTAGGCTGGGTGATCACCTGATGCGGCCTTTCCCGATGAGGACCCTCACCCCGGACCAGAGGGTTTTTAACTACCGGCTGGCCAGAGCCAGAAGAGTGGTGGAGAACGCTTTTGGGATAATGGTCAGCCAGTTCCGTTTATTCCTCACTGCAATAAACATGGCGGAATATAAAATCAATCACATCGTTCTTGCATGCTGCATATTACATACCTTTTTCAAACGATGTGGCCTCAGTTGGGACTGAGGCCGGCTTATTACCGTATCCAAAACATCTGATGGCTCTTGAAGCTGGCTGTCCTGGCTTTCCCCCCCAAAGCGCCCACGAAGTTCGCAAAAAGTATCTAGAGTACTTTGTGGGTAGGGGGGCTATTGATATGCCAGACAGGTTTAAGAAACATTTAAAAAATATTTTAGTTAAACTGAAATAATATTTCCTTGGATTTAATGCTTGTGTTTCTTTTCGCTGTCTCCTAGGTTCTCCAATGGGCTTTTCTTTTTGGCCATTTTCTTCAATAGTGCAACGTAATTAGGTAACAATCTATTCTTCAGCAAACTATTATATTGTGGGTCTGCTACACACACCTTGTTTTTGTTGTTAATGTATGTAATGCATTAATGATAAAAAGATTCATCATTTTCAGCACCATGAATTAATTTTTGTGAGTCAAGAAAATGGCGTGATTGTGGCAAATTTTAAAACACCGTGGGAGTTATTTACTAAAGGAAAATCTACTTTGCACTCCAAGTGCGCTGCAAAAGTGCACTTGAAACTGCACTGAAAGTGCACTTGTAGTGCAAAGTGGATTTGCCTTTAGTAAATAACCCCCATTGTCACTGTAAACAGCAACTTAGTACCAAAAACTGCTATTGAGCATTGAAAGAAGAAGCCACACATTGTGGATTTTCAATTTTTTTACTCTGTGCATATTCACATGTGCTTTAGAAAAGGGTTTTTGAACAAACCAACATATTTTTGGAATAACATTTTTGCATTTGACAGTACAAATAGCCTTTTTTTTGTGGTAAACAGACATGTTTAAAACCATAAAACAATACACAACTTAGGAACTTACAAAGTTCAACTTTGATAAATTGAAGGCAATATCAGACATTAGTATGTCCAAACTGTGTTGATATTACCTTCATCAGATGGGGTGATGTCACCCCTGTGAAAGCCACATTTTGAAGATGCACACAAATTGAGAGTCAAAATGGGGATTTCACTCCTGATCCTTTGCCTAATGTCAACATGTGCAAGCTCCCATCATGGTGGATCAATGAACGTGTTTTGGGGGTGCAACCCCTTCCTCTCAGCTACTTTAGTTGTGAGGAAGGAGTTTCACCCACAAAACGTGTACCTTGATATCCCGTGATGGCAGATAGCACATGTTGACACGCTGTATGCATCTTAAAATTTGACTTTCAATAGACTTCAATTTTTTTTTTCAATTTAGAAAATCTCAACAAACTGAAGAATTTTGGTGTGTTTTAGATTCTGCCTAAAACATCAATGATGTTTTTGAGTCTTTTTTGTCTTTCATTGATGTCTTCATTGATCTTCTGTAAATCATGATTGCACACCATGATCTCCCCGATGAGGACGTGTAAAGGACGTGTGCACTTGCACTTGTGAAATTAGTTTCTTCTTCCACAACATCCACATCACCTAAAATTCAAAAACACATCATGTATTAAAAATATGCAGGCATACATCCATTACCTGAAGCTGTGGTCTCAGACGCTCACCTGTTATGGTCACTATTTCACCAACTTCATAAACATCTCCCTCCACATCCTCTGGTTGTGTTGGTGGTATTTCCCCTTCTTTAGGAGGTTTCGGGTCCCTGGTGTCCTCAGATGTCACGAGTCTTTTCTCCTCTATGTGAAAAAAAGGTATACTTAGCACAAAAATAGTTGAGGGCAGAAATAGGAATCTGAAACATTGCTTGGAAGTGTCATACAATTGTCTTTTTGGGCAGAGTTCCAAGCTGAAGACATTTTTTTTCCCCTTTCTAAAGCTGGAATATTTACCTTTTTTGTACAATTTTCACACATGGAGACACCCCTAGTATCCACTGGAGCACCTGTTTGGGACACCCTAAAGAGTTTGTTCTGGTGTCCCACACTAGTGCTCCTGCGTCCAGATGTCTAAACAGCTGTTGAGTGTCCTCTCCTTACACTGTATCAAGTTTTCAGTTCATTCTAGTATCAAACCAATCTAGACAACAATGTACTAAACTTCTTTTAATACAAATAGGCATGAACAAATGTAGTTAACCTGGATCTGCCCCAAACATTGTATTTGTGGGCGAACGAATGATGTTTGCTACGAACGAATACTGTGCCCATGAACCTTAAAGTTGCCATTTTAAACTGTACAACAGTAAATAAAAGCACATGGAGCAGCATGCAAGTAATAATAATAATAATAGGAACACACAACAAATTACTTTTTTGATGAACTCTCTTGATTCTTCTGTACTGATCGTGCTCCCTCAATTTGAGGTCTGACCATCGTTTTCTCAGTTGATCCTTGGATCGCCATATACCAAAATTCCGGCGCAGACTCTTCACAACTTTAGTCATGATTGTGGCCTGACATTTGGGTTTGGGTAAGGTCCATGCTTCTCATCATAGTCGGCCCTCTTCAAGATGTGCACCATCTCCACCATCTCACCAAAGGAGGCTAATAGGGTAGTTATTCCTGCGCTGCCACTATTATGAGATAGATCGAGGAACTGCTGCGTTCACCGAGATGGATCAAACCAAATCCACTTAGTTATAACGTGAGGGTAGGTTGGCGTCGCGCTGTTCTGGTTTAAGGTATTACACGGGAGGGGATAGTTCCCTATATTTCTCACTCAATACTCATATTTGTTGAGTGAGAAATATAGGGAACTATCCCCTCCCGTGTAATACCTTAAACCAGAACAGCGTGACACCAACCTACCCTCACATCTCACCAAAGGACATATTAAAGGCCTTAAATCTCCTGGATCAGGAAGTTTGCGGCTCCGGGCTTTCGTCATCCTCCTCGTTGCTGCTTTCCTCTGCATGCACTTGCTCTGTCTCCTCCATGTGCTCTCCCACTGAGCCCAAAGACAAGGGGCGGGGAATAGACTAGAAAGAACATTGGGTGGGTGGATTTTCACGCATGCGCAGTGTAACAGTGTAAAGCGTGTAAAGCGCAGTGTAAAGCGTAACACGCGCGTGTCGTATGTACGATCTTTGAGCAGAGGAAGGAGTATCGTAAGTACCGACCGTTAGAATGAAGGTACAATGTGAATTTGGGGCATCAGTGGTCTATACTGCTTATAGATTGAGGCCTACATTGGGACAAGATTAGGAGAGTTTAGCCTGACATTGCTAAACACATAGGGTTTGTCTTGTGTTGTGTCTTGCAGAGAAAATGGATGGCTTCAACGACCGCAACTTCCTCCCACTATTCATAGACAAGTACAGGGAGCTGCTCTGTCTGTGGTAGATGAAACATCCACATTATAATCATAAATAAAAGAGGCAGGCAGTGCTGTAGAAACTGCTGGAGTTGGTGAAGCTGGTGGTCCCCACGGCAAACATTACCTATTTAAAAGCCAAAATTGGTGGCCTGAGTAGCCCTTATAATAGGAAGCGCAATAAGGTCCAGGATTCCATGAGATCAGGGGGTGCAGCAGATGACATTTATGTCCCCAGGCTGTGGTACTATGAGAGACTGCGGCTTCTATCTGACCAGACTGAAGTCAGGCAATCACTCTCCACACTTCCTTTCACCCCAGCTGAGGCTTCCGATGTCCAACCTGGGCCTTCCAGCCAGGAAAAAGTGGAGGTGCTCAGCTTGAGTCAGGTATAGCATTGTTCAACATATTTCTGGTCGTAAAATTAATGATGTTAACTAGATGTTATTATTGATCACTAATTGCTGATTTAATAGCGTTTTACATATCAATAGACAGTAGTGGCCAAAAATGTTTGGGACAAGAATGAAAAATGCTGGGGTCAGAATGATAGTCTTATCTATTTGTTAACATTCAATTTGCAACAGTCATGAGCTGAAAATTGTGTGTGGTTGATGAACAAAATACTAAAATGATGTCCCTTTTTCATACACAGGAAAGCCGCAGCCAGGAGGAGGGCATGGAATGTGGCATCCAGGAAGAGCCTGTGGAATGTGGCAGCCAGGTGGTGGCAGGGGAAAGTGGCAGCCAGGAGGTGGCTGTGCTCAGTAGCCTGACAGAATCCCAGGTCCCTCTGCTCTGCCTTTCAATCAAAAGGCCCAGGCCCACTCCTCAAGAGGCCTTTGGCTGTATGACTACCAGCAAATTGCAGGAAATGGAGGAGAGCCAATGCCTCATCTGTGAGGAAATTATGTATATGACCCTAAATAAGGGGTTGAGGGGCCAACTCACAACCAAAACACACCTGTGTGAGTTGTGTGCTTTGGATAAGTCTCTATGAGCTTGCCACATCTTACCATTGGGATTTTTGCCCATTCCTCCTTGCAAAACTGCTCCAGCTCATTCAAGTTGGATGGTTTGCGCTTGTGCAATCTTTAAGTCTGACACAGATTTCCTATTGGATTGAGGTCTGGGCTTTTACTAGGCCATTCCAACACATTTACATGTTTCCCCTTAAACCAATCAAGTGTTGCTTTAGCAGTGTATTTGGGGGGTCATTGTCTTGCTGGAAGGTGAACCTCCGTCCTAGCCTCAAATCGCACACAGAGTGGTACAGGTTTTTTCAAGAATTTTTTCCCTCAACTCTGACCAGTTTCCCAGTCCTGACTCTGGAAAAACATGGATGGTGTTCTTTGGGTGATGTGATGTGTTCGGTTTCCACAAAACATAGCGTTTTCTTTGATGGCCAAAAAGTTCAATTTTAGTCTCATCAGACTAGAGCACCTTCCTCCATACATTTTAGGAGTCTCCCAAGTGCCTTTTTGCAAACTCAAAATGTGCTATTTTGTTTTTTTGCTGAAAGTAATGGCTTTCTTCTGGCCACTCTGCCATAAACTCTATGGAGTGTACGGCTTATTGTTGTCCTATGTACAGATACTTCAGTCTCTGCTATGGAACTCTGCAGCTCCTCCAGGGTTCCCTTTGTCTCTGTGCTGCCTCTCTGATTAATGCCCTCCTTGCCAGGTCCCTGAGTTTTGGTGTGTGGCCGTCTCTTGGTAGTTTTGCTGTTGTGCCATGTTCTTTCCATTTGGTTATGATAGATTTGATGGGGCTCCTAGGGATCATCAAAGATTTGGATATTTTTTTTATAACCTAACCCTGACATGTACTTCTCAACAACATTGTCCCTTACTTGTTTGGAGAGTTCCTTGGTGTAAGGGCTTACCTTGGTTGGAGTCCATAGTGCAGAGATGTATGCTCACCCTTGCAAATACACACAGCCCACTGTAACAAGGTAAAAAGCTACCAGGGTTGTGAATCTGTGCATGGGGGCTTGACCGGAATTAACCAAAGGATTGGTGAAGCCATAGTTAGGGATTCCAGTCAGAGTAAACAATGAACAGAGTCAGGGTCAGAAGCCGGGGTCAGGTCTTGGAACACTTCAACTTGAAAACAAAACCACAGGAATGTTTGGCAATACAAGAGACAATGAACTGACAAAGCCCTCAGAGAGAGGCAGTGTTTCATATCCCGCTGATTAGATAAACTGCCTCAGCTGAACCAAGAGTGACAGGTGCTAACTGCAAAGCAAGATCCAGAGTATAACCCTCTGTGCTGAATGCAGAACAAGGCATAGCTGTAAACTAGGCTGAATAGTGAACTGAGGTGTGGCTCAGAGGCAATACAACAGGAGCAGTACACAGAACATCATGGGTTCAATACCTTTCTGAGCCACTTGGGGCGTGACCACGCCTCGTGAATTACGCTGTTTTTCGTCTTAGGGGTTTCCCTTTAAATCCATACCAGGTGACGGAGCTAGTAAGGTGTCAGTTTTGCCGATGGAGGTGATGACATTGACTTCCTTCGCTAGTCCCGTCTACCTGGAGTCACGTTCAAAATGAATGGACTTTACTCCGCGTGTGGGCAAGTCCGGTGGACCTCCGCCAAAAGTCCGGCGGATTGTCCGCCAGACCTAGTCCACCAGAAAAGTCCAGTCGTGTGTGGGCAAGTCCACTCGTTCAGAAAGTCTGGATAGTCTGATCGTGTGCACGCGGCATTAGATTGCACAAAGGCGGACATCATTTCACTAATTATGTGACTTCTGAAGGTAATTGGTTGCGCTGCAGCTTTTTATGAGCTTCATAACAAAGGGGATGAAGCACATACAAATTATCAGTTTTTTTATTTCTGAAAAACAGTTGTATATATTTTTCTAATTTTACTTCAACAACTAATTCTGCATACACATGACCGGACTTTCCAGCAGACTAGGTCCGACGGAATCAGTCCGCCTAATAATCCGATCATGTGTGGGCTAATCCAATCATTTTCATAAAAAAAAAAAAAAAATCAGAAGGACCTAGAAATAGAACATGGTTCAAATCTGTCCGACGGACTCAATTCTTATCGGGAAAATTGTTCGTCTGTATGCTGGTCCGACAGACCAAATACGACGCAAGGGAATCGATTGGCTACTGGCTATTGAACTTCCTTTTTTAGTCCCGTCTTACGTCATCACGTTCAAAATGAACGAACTTTCGAACGGACTTAGTCCGTTCGTGTGTGGCAAAGTCCGTTCGTTCGGAAGTCCATCGGAACTTCGCCGAAAAGTCAGTCGGACCTAGTCTGCTGGAAAGTCCGGTCGTGTGTACGTGGCATTAGACTATTGTGTTCGGATCTGTCACATATAATTCAGATTAACCACTTGCCGACCGCCGCACGACGATATACGTCGGCAGAATGGCACGGGCAGGCATATGGGCGTATATATAAGTCCCTGCCTTCCCGCGGGTGCCGGTGCCTGCGGCGGTCGGCATTTGTTCGGGGGCAATCCGGGATGAGGGGGCGGCCATTCATTCATGGCCACCCCCTCGCGATCGCTCCCGACGAATAGAAATGCTCCGTGACATCACTTCCTCTCCTCACAGGAGAGGAAGTGATGTGATCTCTCCTCCGTGTCTGTATTTTTCGTTCCGGCACCGAGGAGAGAGGATCGGTGAGTTGCACCAACACACCACACGTACAGTAGAACATGCCAGGCACAGTGACACCAATTGCATTTATTTATTTTTTTTTGCATTGGTGTCATTTGTGACTGTAATAACTGTTAGGGCAGTTAGGGTTAGCCCCCTTTAGTTCTAATGTGCCCCCCTAACCCCCCCAATAAAGGTTTAACCCCGTGATCACCCCCCGTCGCCAGTGTCACTAAGGCTGGGTTCACATTGCAGCGGTTTATGAGAACGAATGTGATTCGCACCGCACTGCAGTGCAAATCACATCCGATCTCTGTGCGATTCGAGTTCAGCCATACAGATAGTATGGCTGAATTCGCGCCGCACCCGCCGCAAATTCGCACGGGACCCTTTTTTTGGTCCGCAGCAGAATCGGATCGCATGGGTGTTCACACCATGCGATCCGAGTTTGCAAATCGCACTGCGATATGCAAACTGATCTGGGGGTGTCATTAACATTTCACTGACACTCCCAGCAGTTCGCATAGGGCAGTGTGAACTGCCGCCGGGAGGCATGCGATGCGGGAACCCGCCGCGGATTCGTGGCGTTCCCGCATCGCTCCAGTGTGAACCCAGCCTAATAAGCGATCATTTTTCTGATCGCTGTATTAGTGTCACAGGTGACGCTAGTTAGGCAGGTAGGTATTTAGGTTCGCCGCAACTTTTTATAGCGCCAGGGACCCCCATATACTACCGCATAAAGCCCCCTGATTGCCCCCTAGTTAACCCTTTCACCAGTGATCACCATATAACTGTTACAGGTGACGCTGGTTGGTTAGTTATTTTTTTAAAGTTTCAGGGCACCCGCCATTTATTACCTAATAAAGGTTTAACCCCCTGATCACCCGGCGGGTGTCATTTGTGACTGTAATAACTGTTAGGGCAGTTAGGGTTAGCCCCCTTTAGTTCTAAGGTACCCCCCTAACCCCCCCAATAAAGGTTTAACCCCGTGATCACCCCCCGTCGCCAGTGTCACTAAGACTGGGTTCACATTGCAGCGGTTTGAGAACGGATGTGATTCGCACCGCACTGCAGTGCAAATCACATCCGATCTCTGTACGATTCGAGTTCAGCCATACAGATAGTATGGCTGAATTCGTTTGGGTTAAGGTATCCCCGCGCTGTCGTCAAGGGCCTAAACTATTTAAAAGGATAGGTTGCAGCAAACTACCGACAGGGGTATGAACCCTAACCCCCAGATAATAAAATGAAAATCAAACAGATGGTGTTGCGCTACCTGAACTAGATATAAATAAAGAGCCTAATACTGGAAGAAATAAAATCTAGCTATAAATCGACTAGCCTATCTTAAATAAAAATTAAGGTGCCTTGTGCTATGTTGATAATAAAAAAAAAAAAAAAAAAACTGATTTGAACTTGCTCCACCAAGTTAGTCCAAAAAAACAGAGAGTATCCAGTGTATTATAAAACATAAATTCCAGAAATCATGTGTTTATATATCAACATAAGTAACTCTAAGTAAAAGGGGAAAATATTCCATAAAGTGCAAATGTCTTATATTAAAACGTGCAATTCATAGTGCATGATTACAAAAAGTTGGTAAGATACAGTCTTTAGTGAAATTAAATGAAGTGCCAGTGATTATTAGTTCCGTAATCTTCTTAATACAAAAAAATTAAATATGTATATAAAACAGTCTATATGTGAGCTGAAATAGGTGCTCAGTGACTTATTCAGTGCTTCTCAAAAAAACAGGTGCCAGCAATCGTGTTGTAATTTCTGTGTCTCCAGTATACACGGCACACTAGGTAAAATGGCCCCTTACCTTACTGCTGTAAGGTAAACAGCAAATCAAGCAGCCAAAACAAGGGTCCAGGGATTCTATCCCAATTCCTAGCAGGTGGATATTGGCCCCCTCAGGTAGGTTTTTTTCCTCTCAGATAGTTTCCATATAGATCTTTGGCTTCAGTGTAACTCCCAGAGGTCTCATAGGAAAGATAGAGGTACACTCGGATGGTGAAGTACGTTCGTAAAATTTATTATAACGATATATAAAAAGAGGTACTCACAAACATACGATAAAATACAGCTTTAAAAACGAATGAGCATTCCGCTCGTGTATGCGAACGTCACTTCCGGTATCCTCGTTCCGACGCGTATCGTCACTAGTCACGTGACTTCATCAGGGAATGGGATACTCTAGCACGGAAGTGTCTTTTATATGCACGTGTATGGCGGCCATTTTACTGAAGTCTCCCATAAGATAACATTGGCACAGCCATCTTTTTGGAGTCTTCCATAAGTTAACATGGTGCAGCCATCTTTTAGAAGTCAATCTACACCCAACATCATTTTCCACATATCTAAGCTACACCCGCGGCCATTTTTCGTTGGTCCCGGTTAGCAGCCATTTCCCCATAGCTCACCCATGGGTTATATCTGCAGTGATGTTTTTATATATAATGGTGGGAATTTCTATCGGGTTCTTTTATTCCATTAAATGTCATATACAAATTTGTCCGCAGTTCCATTGGTTCACATCAAATTTCTACCGGGGGACAGCGGGGGAGGGAGAGGGGGGGGAAGGGGGAGGAGAGAGATGGGGGGGGAAATTAGGTGGTCATAAGAGGTATAAGTGAACTCGATATTAAGTATCAACCTATACAAAGGTTATTTATCAAATGTCATAGATCACGTGAGCATTATAACCCCATATTTTACACTAAAAAATTCTAAAACCGTTCTTTAAAATTAGTATATATAAATTTATAAAACAAGTGGTGAGGTAGCATTTTATCTCATGGCTGGTATATATTAGCACTATATTTCCCCTAAATAAAATACCCCTTAACTAGTTCGCCAATCCCCAGCTGATCCATTATTTGTATTTATCCTGTAGTTTTAAATATTAGGGTGTCCAAAACCGGATTAAGGTAGTATGGACTAGTGGTCCAGAGCTAGTCCATTATAGCCATATATATATGTTATTTATCCTGACTTTTTGGGTATCTAAGACCAAATTAGGATAATATGGGAAGTAGAGAGTTATCCTATTATTGTCGTTTATGCCAGAAACCGGAAATGGCGTTCAAGATGGACCCAAAATGGTTCATTTATACTATCACAATACATAGAATAGTTTTACAAACATGTGAATTAAATATATTATATAAAATGAGTATTGCAAGATCATTACATTAAAACAAGTATCAAATCTAAAAACAAGTTAAAAGATATAAAAATAGACAAAAAATAATTTTTTAGAAATCGCTGATAAAGCAGTTTAAGTCGAAATCAATGTTCAAGCCTTGGGGGGTAAATGTGTCTAAAATAAAAATCCACTTAGATTCTGCTTGGCTAAGTGTCCTAACTTTGTGGCCCCCCCCTCCAATGTTTCTTATATGGTTCTATACCCCAAAAGGTCAAATGAGTAGGGTCTTTATTGTGGTGGATACTGAAGTGTCTGGATACACTATGCTTATCAAAGCCGCTAATAATGTTCTTTACATGTTCTTTTATCCTTACTCTCAGCGGTCTTTTGGTTCGCCCAACATATTGTAAGCCGCAACTACACTGTAAAGCATAAACAGCTCCCTTGGTGTTGCAGCATATAAAATCCTTAATATTATACGTGTTTCCAGTACTTGTAGAGGTAAAGTTAAATTTCTTTTCAACCGGCTTTTTTATTCTTGTGCACGCATAGCAGCGTCTACAGGGAAAAAATCCCTTGCCTGTAAAGAAAGTTAAACCATTATAGGGGGGATCGGGGATGTTTTTTACAATCTTATCCCTTAGGGTTGGTGCCCTTTTATAAATAAATCGTGGATATTGGGGTAGGATCACGGAGAAGCCCAGGAAGAAGAGAGGAAAGAGAGCCGGAAAGAGAACACAGGCCAAGAAGAAATTAAAAGGTGAAGGTATTTTTAATATAAGTGGCAAACCCCTATCCCACGAAGAAATTGGAGTATTGGATAAGGGTCTGAAATATGCACCGATAAAAAACCTAGACAAATTTGAGACCTATATACAGATCCAAAAATACATCAGAACCTTAAACATCAAAAAATACATAGCTAGTAACCCCTCTAAAAGACGACCGCCTGTAGAAAACCAAGAAATAGTCCATAGTGAATTAAGAAACAAATCTGTTTTTAATCCAGTTTTAAATAATAATAAACATATAGATGTTTTTAAAAAAGTAGTATTGCAAGATCTAAAGGAAATGAAAGTCAAAAAACTAGAAGGACCGAAATTCATAAAAAATGGCATAAGTAAACTGATAAAGAGAAAGGACATTGTCCTCCGCCCGGCAGATAAAGGGGGAGGAATTGTAGTCCAATCTAAAACACAATACAAAGAGACCATGAAGAAGCTACTGGAAGATAAAGACACATACAAAGTATTGCCGAGCAATCCGGTATTTAGATGCAGAAAGGAATTAGAGCAGATTGTACATCTAGGCTTAAAGAGAAATATTCTCAACAAAAAGGAAGCTAAGTTCTTGATCCCTGAGTCGTGCAGGACTCCTGTTATTTATTCAGTACCTAAGATACATAAAGATAGCACAAACCCCCCACCGAGACCTATAGTCAATGGAATCGATTCCTTGACCTCAAGAATAGGACAATACCTGGATTATTACTTACAACCAGTGGTCAAACAAACTAGAGCCTACTTGAGAGACACTAAACAAGTACTGCAACTAATAGAGGAGACCCCCAAAGGAGAAACGCCGTGGATACTGGCAACTGCCGATGTGGCTTCCTTGTACACAATTATTCAACATCATCAGGCATGTGAAGCCACAAAATGGGGCCTAAGAAAATTCTCGACCTTGCCATGCTTCCAAAGAAAATTTTTAATTAAAAGTTTAGATTTTTGTTTAAAAAGCAGTTATTTTTGGTATGACCGAAATTATTATCATCAAAAAGTGGGTGTAGCGATGGGCGTAAAATTTGCACCCAGTGTGGCATGTCTCTTCATGTCACAATGGGAGGAGGAGACGATTTTTAAGAACCCCCCTGAAGAGCTAGTGACCTATAAGAGGTACATAGATGACATATTAATACTGTGGAAAGGGGAAAAAAACAAACTAATCTCCTTCCTAGAAGGATTAAATAAAAACGACAGGAACATCAATTTAATGTGGGAGATAAGTGACGAGACCATTACGTTCCTGGACCTAGAAATAAAACAAGACGAGAAATCATTGTATACTAAAACTCATTTTAAAAATGTGGACAGGAATAGCTATTTGCCCACTGATAGTTGCCACCATTGGAATTGGTTGAGCAATATCCCGAAAGGACAAATGATCCGGCTACGAAGGAACTGCTCCCACCCAAGAGACTTTGTGACACAAGCAGAGAAAATTGGAAATAGATTTATCCATAAAGGCTACAAGAGTGAAGATATCAAGACAAACATTACAGAAATAGAGAATATGGATAGAGCAACACTAATAAAGGATAAACCACCCACTATGAACAAAAGTGATGGAGTACCAATAATATTGAATTATAATATGCAACATAAGAAGATCGAGAAAATGATCAAAAAGCATTGGCACATATTAAGGTCAGATATACACCTGCAGGAGATCCTACCCCAATATCCACGATTTATTTATAAAAGGGCACCAACCCTAAGGGATAAGATTGTAAAAAACATCCCCGATCCCCCCTATAATGGTTTAACTTTCTTTACAGGCAAGGGATTTTTTCCCTGTAGACGCTGCTATGCGTGCACAAGAATAAAAAAGCCGGTTGAAAAGAAATTTAACTTTACCTCTACAAGTACTGGAAACACGTATAATATTAAGGATTTTATATGCTGCAACACCAAGGGAGCTGTTTATGCTTTACAGTGTAGTTGCGGCTTACAATATGTTGGGCGAACCAAAAGACCGCTGAGAGTAAGGATAAAAGAACATGTAAAGAACATTATTAGCGGCTTTGATAAGCATAGTGTATCCAGACACTTCAGTATCCACCACAATAAAGACCCTACTCATTTGACCTTTTGGGGTATAGAACCATATAAGAAACATTGGAGGGGGGGCCACAAAGTTAGGACACTTAGCCAAGCAGAATCTAAGTGGATTTTTATTTTAGACACATTTACCCCCCAAGGCTTGAACATTGATTTCGACTTAAATTGCTTTATCAGCGATTTCTAAAAAATTATTTTTTGTCTATTTTTATATCTTTTAACTTGTTTTTAGATTTGATACTTGTTTTAATGTAATGATCTTGCAATACTCATTTTATATAATATATTTAATTCACATGTTTGTAAAACTATTCTATGTATTGTGATAGTATAAATGAACCATTTTGGGTCCATCTTGAACGCCATTTCCGGTTTCTGGCATAAACGACAATAATAGGATAACTCTCTACTTCCCATATTATCCTAATTTGGTCTTAGATACCCAAAAAGTCAGGATAAATAACATATATATATGGCTATAATGGACTAGCTCTGGACCACTAGTCCATACTACCTTAATCCGGTTTTGGACACCCTAATATTTAAAACTACAGGATAAATACAAATAATGGATCAGCTGGGGATTGGCGAACTAGTTAAGGGGTATTTTATTTAGGGGAAATATAGTGCTAATATATACCAGCCATGAGATAAAATGCTACCTCACCACTTGTTTTATAAATTTATATATACTAATTTTAAAGAACGGTTTTAGAATTTTTTAGTGTAAAATATGGGGTTATAATGCTCACGTGATCTATGACATTTGATAAATAACCTTTGTATAGGTTGATACTTAATATCGAGTTCACTTATACCTCTTATGACCACCTAATTTCCCCCCCCATCTCTCTCCCCCCCCCCCCCCTCTCCCCACCTCTTCCCCCTTCCCCCCCCCCCTTTCCCTCCCCCGCTGTCCCCCGGTAGAAATTTGATGTGAACCAATGGAACTGCGGACAAATTTGTATATGACATTTAATGGAATAAAAGAACCCGATAGAAATTCCCACCATTATATATAAAAACATCACTGCAGATATAACCCATGGGTGAGCTATGGGGAAATGGCTGCTAACCGGGACCAACGAAAAATGGCCGCGGGTGTAGCTTAGATATGTGGAAAATGATGTTGGGTGTAGATTGACTTCTAAAAGATGGCTGCACCATGTTAACTTATGGAAGACTCCAAAAAGATGGCTGTGCCAATGTTATCTTATGGGAGACTTCAGTAAAATGGCCGCCATACACGTGCATATAAAAGACACTTCCGTGCTAGAGTATCCCATTCCCTGATGAAGTCACGTGACTAGTGACGATACGCGTCGGAACGAGGATACCGGAAGTGACGTTCGCATACACGAGCGGAATGCTCGTTCGTTTTTAAAGCTGTATTTTATCGTATGTTTGTGAGTACCTCTTTTTATATATCGTTATAATAAATTTTACGAACGTACTTCACCATCCGAGTGTACCTCTATCTTTCCTATGAGACCTCTGGGAGTTACACTGAAGCCAAAGATCTATATGGAAACTATCTGAGAGGAAAAAACCTACCTGAGGGGGCCAATATCCACCTGCTAGGAATTGGGATAGAATCCCTGGACCCTTGTTTTGGCTGCTTGATTTGCTGTTTACCTTACAGCAGTAAGGTAAGGGGCCATTTTACCTAGTGTGCCGTGTATACTGGAGACACAGAAATTACAACACGATTGCTGGCACCTGTTTTTTTGAGAAGCACTGAATAAGTCACTGAGCACCTATTTCAGCTCACATATAGACTGTTTTATATACATATTTAATTTTTGTGTATTAAGAAGATTACGGAACTAATAATCACTGGCACTTCATTTAATTTCACTAAAGACTGTATCTTACCAACTTTTTGTAATCATGCACTATGAATTGCACGTTTTAATATAAGACATTTGCACTTTATGGAATATTTTCCCCTTTTACTTAGAGTTACTTATGTTGATATATAAACACATGATTTCTGGAATTTATGTTTTATAATACACTGGATACTCTCTGTTTTTTTGGACTAACTTGGTGGAGCAAGTTTAAATCAGTTTTTTTTTTTTTTTTTTTTTTTATTATCAACATAGCACAAGGCACCTTAATTTTTATTTAAGATAGGCTAGTCGATTTATAGCTAGATTTTATTTCTTCCAGTATATGGCTGAATTCGTGTCGCACCCGCCGCATCCGCCGCAAACTCGCACGGGACCCTTTTTTTGGTCCGCAGCAGAATCGGATCGCATGGGTGTTCACACCATGCGATCCGAGTTTGCAGATCGCACTGCGATATGCGAACTGATCTGGGGGTGTCATTAACATTTCACTGACACTCCCAGCAGTTCGCATAGGGCAGTGTGAACTGCTGCCGGGAGGCATGCGATGCGGGAACCCTCCGTGGATTTGTGGCATTCCTGCATCGCTCCAGTGTGAACCCAGCCTAATAAGCGATCGTTTTTCTGATCGCTGTATTAGTGTCACAGGTGACGCTAGTTAGACAGGTAGGTATTTAGGTTCGCCGCAGCTTTTATAGCGCCAGGGACCCCCATATACTACCGCATAAAGCCCCCTGATTGCCCCCTAGTTAACCCTTTCACCAGTGATCACCATATAACGGTTACAGGTGACGCTGGTTGGTTAGTTATTTTTTTATAGTTTCAGGGCACCCGCCATTTAGTACCTAGTCTCACTAGTGTACCCCTAAATTTAGGGGTGTCTACTTTCCAAAATGGGGTCATTTGGGGGGCGTTTGTGCCATCTTGGCATTTTATGGCCTTCAAAACTGTAACGCCCTTAGAAAGCCTGAAGGCGGTGCTTGGTTTTCGGGGCCCCGTACGCGGCTAGGCTCCCAAAAAGTCCCACATTTGTGGTATCCTCGTACTCAGGAGAAGCAGCAGAATTTATTTTGGGGTGTCATTTCACATATGCCCATGGCATGCGTGAGCAATATATCATTTAGTGACAACTTTGTGAAAAAAATAAATAAAATAAAAAAGTTTGTAATTTTCCCGCAACTTGTGGCAAAATATAAAATATTCCATGGACTCAACATGCCTCTCAGCAAATAGCTTGGGGTGTCTACTTTCTAAAATGGGGTCATTTGTGGGGGTTTTGTGCCATCTTGGCATTTTATGGCCTTCAAAACTGTAATAGGTAGTGAGGAGTGAAGTCAAATATTTACGCCCTTAGAAAACCTGAAGGCGGTTCTTGGCTTTCGGGGCCCCGTACGCGGCTAGGCTCCCAAAAAATCCCACACATGTGGTATCCCCGTACTCAGGAGAAGCAGCAGAATTTATTTTGGGGTGTAATTTCACATATGCCCATGGCATGTGTGAGCAATATATCATTTAGTGACAACTTTGTGAAAAAAAAAAAAAAAAAAATTAAAGTTTGTAATTTTCCCGCAACTTGTGGCAAAATATAAAATATTCCATGGACTCAACATGCCTCTCAGCAAATAGCTTGGGGTGTCTACTTTCTAAAATGGGGTCATTTGTGGGGGTTTTGTGCCATCTTGGCATTTTATGGCCTTCAAAACTGTAATAGGTAGTGAGGAGTGAAGTCAAATATTTACGCCCTTAGAAAACCTGAAGGCGGTTCTTGGCTTTCGGGGCCCCGTACGCGGCTAGGCTCCCAAAAAATCCCACACATGTGGTATCCCCGTACTCAGGAGAAGCAGCAGAATTTATTTTGGGGTGTCATTTCACATATGCCCATAGCATGTGTGAGCAATATATCAATTAGTGACAACTTTGTGTAAAAAAAAAATATATATTTTTTTTGTCATTATTCAATCGCTTGAGGCAAAAAAATAAAATATTCAATGGGCTCAACATGCCACTTATCAATTTCCTTAGGGGGTCTACTTTCCAAAATGGGGTCATTTGGGGGGGTTTTGTACTGCCCTGCCATTTTAGCACCTCAAGAAATGAGATAGGCAGTCGTAAACTAAAAGCTGCGTAAATTCCAGAAAACGTACCTTAGTTTGTAGATGTGACAACTTTTGCGCAAACCAATAAATATACAGTTATTGACTTTTTTTTTACCAAAGACATGTGGCTGAATACATTTTGGCCTAAATGTATGACTAAAATTGAGTTTATTGGATTTTTCTAATAACAAAAAGTAGAAAATATCATTTTTTTTCAAAATTTGCGGTCTTTTTCCATTTATATCGCAAAAAATAAAAATCGCAGAGGCAATCAAATACCATCAAAAGAAAGCTCTATTTGTGGGAAGAAAAGGACGCAAATTTTGTTTGGGTACAACATTGCATGACCGCGCAATTACCAGTTAAAGCAGCGCAGTGCCAAATTGTAAAAAGACCTCTGGTCATTTACCAGCAAAATGGTCCGGTCTGAAAGTGGTTAAAAAAACATTGAATTAAAGGCTGTAATGTAACAAAATATGTAAAAAGCCAAGGGGGGGGGGGGGGGGGGGGGGTGAATACTTTTGCAAGGCACTGTACATCACAAACTAACTACACAGCATACAGTTTCTTATCAGCCTGCTCAGTCATATACAGCATACAGTTACTTATCAGCCTGCTTAGTCACACACACAATTCATTTTAAGTATGTGTTAAATGGGACCTAGAGAGGATTTAAATATAACTACCCCTCTAATTAATAGACCTACTTACAATGAAAAAATATATCCTAAAATGAAGGTCCTGCCATTATACAGAAAGGAACAAAAAACAAAAGGTTCTTTTGACTAGCAGAACTTAACCCTTAGATCCCTTTCACACCAAGGGTGTTTTGCAGGCGCTATAGCGTTAGAAATAGCGCCTGCAATCCGCCCTAAAAAAGCTGTACCGTTGTCTGTAGTGTGAAAGCCCGAGGGCTTTCACACTGGAGCGGTGCGCTGGCAGGACGTCATGAAAAATCCTGCCAGCAGCTTCTTTGGAGCAGTGAAGGAGCGGTGTGTTTACCGCTCCTCCACCACTGCTCCCCATTGAAATCAATGGGGCAGCGCTGTAATACCGCCGGAAAAATGCCACTATTGTGGCGTGTTGCCGGGGGTTTTAACCCTTTCTCGGCTGCTAAATACGACGGTAAGACGGCATTTTACCGCCGATGCTATGGGCGGTGTGGTGTGAAAGGGGTCATACAGCGGACAGAGAAATTAAGATCTAGAACACAGCAAAAATGTTAAAAAAATTTGAAGTATGGTTGTCTTACCATAGGCTGGCCTTTGCTGGTCTAGTTCTAGATCCTCATCCCCCCATCGAGGTCCGCTGGATAAGAAAGTTCTGTTGGCTCTGAAATCTTTGGCTCTGCTGTGGATTAAATAAAGCTTATCCTATAAGCAAATAATTCCATGCACTAATAAGCACAATCATAGCTTTCTTGTATAATTCCGGGAAAGCGTGCTTGTTTATCTCCATGTAACACAGACAGACGCTGGTATCACGTTGAGCTTAGCAAAATCCTTCCATAGAAAGCTCTACTGCTTTTATTTATACTCTAAACATGAACAACAAAGGAAGATGGAGGCTTCAGAATCAGCCAGACACTTGTGTTCTTTCAAAAGAACCAATCACAAACATGTATATATTGAAATAGAATTCCAGTAGTGACGTGTGCAGATGGTCGTGTGTAGAGTCATGCAGCAAGCGTCTTGTGAGACACAAAGTGCTCTATCATCGTACTCTATCATGACTCAATGGGCCATAATTTTTGTATGGTTATGCTATGGTTCCCATGTACGCAGATCTGTTGGCTGGGATCGTTAATGCAGTCGCCATGAGATGGCCAGTCCCTTGGTGAGGTATAAACGAACATCCCTAAAAGAGAAAACAGATCTGTCCTGTCCACTGGAAGGTAAAACTGACACTGGGGGACATCTGACAACATATAGTAATAAAAATGTACACAGCACAGGTGAGGATGGTTACCTTTAAAAGCCATTCAAACCCCTTTGCGTCAAATTGTGTGCATGTTATCAGGCCAATATCACCAGGGTCATTTAAACGTTAAACTTTTGATCAGAGTAATTTGGGTAGTTTCTGTTGTGATTATGATTTAAAAAGAGTAAACACAGTTGATTGATAATAAATTACTTCAGCCAAACACTAACCATGAGTAGTGAAAGAAAAGTTTTTGTGTTATCATTCATATTCTCTCTGAAAAATGGCCAAGAAATCATAAATTCTGCCCTGGTATGTAAACTTATGAGCACAACTGTACGTTCTAATATAAGTAGCCCATACATGGTTTGTTTTGATTAACTCCTGCTGAATCAGCCAAAATCCAAGCCATGGGCACCACCTGGCTCGACAAACTTGATTGATATCACATGCAGTCACTGTCTGGGTATTCGGAAAGCCAGGGGTGCTGCAGTTGTCTACAACAGCTGGCAGGGGAAGTTCCTCCATCCACAGTGTTCAGTGTAGATGGAGGAATATGTCAATTTTCTCCTGTTCCCTTGTGTACTGAACAAAACAAATCTCTGCCTAGAGTTTGCATGTTCTCTCTGTGCCCACATGGGTTTCCACCCACCCTCCAAAGACATGCTGGTAGATTAACTGGATCCTGTCCAAATTGGCCCTAGTATGTGTACTGTATGTATGAATGTGAGTTAGGGACTGTAAGCTCCTTGAGGGCAGGGACTGATGTGAACGTATAATATATATACAGGTGCATCTCCAAAAATTTGAATATCAAAAAGTTAATGTATTTCAGTAATTCAATTCACAAAGTGAAACTCATATTATCTACAAATAATATAAACACACAGAGTGATACATTTCTTTCTTTTAATTTTGATGATTATGGCTTACAACTAGTGAAAACACAAAATTAAATATTTCAGAAAATTAGAATATTGTGAAAAAGTTCAATATTGCAGACTCATGGCATCATGTTGTAATCAGCTAATTAACTCAAAACACCTGTAAAGGTTTCATGAGCCTTTAAATGGTCTCTCAGTCTGGTTCAGTAGGTTACACAATCATAGGGAAAACTGCTGACTTGACAGTTGTCCAGATTACAGTCATTGACACCCTCCACAAGGGTAAGTCACAAAAGGTCATTGCTAAAGAAGCTGGCTGTTCACAGAGTGCTTTAACCAAGCATATTAACCACTTGCTTACTGGGCATTTAAACCCCCCTCAGTCCCAGACCAATTTTCAGCTTTCAGCGCTGATGCACTTTGAGTGACAATTACGCGGTCATACAACACTGTACTCAAATGAAATTTTTATCATTTTTTTCCCACAAATAGAGCTTTCTTTTGGTGGTATTTAGTTACAGCTCGGAGTTTTATTTTTTGCTAAACAAACAAAAAAAGATGCAAAAAAAAAAAAAAAAATCATGTTTTAATAGTTTGTTATAAAATTTTGCAAACGGGTCATTTTTCTCCTTCATTGAAGTGCGCTGATTAGGCGGCACTGATAGGCTGCATTGGTGGGCACTGATGGGCTGCATTGGTGGGCACTGATGGGCTGCATTGGTGGGCACTGATAGGCTGCACCGGTGGGCACTGATAGGCATAGTTAAGGCGGCACTAATAGGCACAGATAAGGCGGCACTGATGGGCAAAGATGGGCACAGATAAGATGGCACGGATGGGTGGCACGGATAAGTGGCACGGATGGGTGGCACGGATGGGCACTGATAGGTACCACAGATAGATGGGACTGATGGGCACTGATAGGTGGCACTGATAGGTGGCTCTGATAGGTGGCACTGCTGGGCACTGATGGGCGGCACTGCTGGGCACTGATGGGCGGCACTGCTGGGCACTGATGGGCGGCACTGGGGTGCAGCACCTTTGAGGCAGATTGGGTGGCACTGTGGGTGGCACTGTGGGTGGCACTGTGGGGTGGCACTGTGGGTGGCACTGTGGGTGGCACTGTGGGCACTATGGGCACTGACGGGGGGCACTGACGGGGGGCACTTACTTTTGCTTTTATTTTACTTCAGGATGGCACTGCGGGAGGCAGGTGGGCACAGGCAGGTGGCAGGTGGTCCCTTGTATTGATGGCCGTGATCGGGACTGATGTCCCGATCACGGCCGCCGGTGATCGGCTTTTTTTTTCTCTCCTCGCGCTGTCAGCGCGAGGAGGAATAATAGCCGATTACCGGCTCCGTTCTATCACATGATCAGCTGTCATTGGCTGACAGCTGATCACGTGATAAGGGGTCGGGATCGACCCCTTACACGGATCGGTGATCAGGCGAGTCTCACGGACTCGCCGATCACAGAGCACGCCGCGCGCGCCCCTCAGGGGGTGCGCAGGCCGCTCGTAACCGGGACGACGTCAATAGACGTAGTCCCGGAAATGTAGGTCCGCGCTAATGCCGTCATTTGGCAATAGCGCGGATCTGAAGTGGTTAAAGAGGGATTCCACCAAAAAAAAAAATTATTAAAAGCCAGCAGCTATAAATACTACAGCTGCTGACTTTTAATAAATGGACACTCACCTGTCCCGGGTTCCAGCGATGCCGGCAGCCGAGGCCGATCGATCGCTCAGCCCTCGGCTGCTGCCGCCACCATTCTAGGTGAGGGAATCAGGAAGTGAAGCGAATCAGCTTCACTTCCCAGTTCCCTACTGCGCATGCGCGAGTCGCGCAGCGCAATAGGAATTCTCCGCGCTGTCACTGAGACCCGTGTGTGTCCCAGCAGACAGCGCGGCAGGACAGGAAATGGCGTAGACTCCCACGGGAGTCTATGCCCGGAAGTGGGTGTAAATACCTGTCTTTGACAGGTATCTCCACCCCCCTCCCCCCTGAAAGGTGCCAATTGTGACACCGGAGGGGGGGAGGGATCCGATCAGCGGAGGTTCCACTTTAGGGTGGAACCCCACTTTAATGAAAGATTGAGTGCAAGGAAAAGGTGCTGGACTGTTGCTCAGTGGTCCAAAGTCCTCTTTTCGGAAGAAAGTAAATGTTGTATTTCATTTGGAAAACAAGGTCTGGAGGAAGAGTACAGACGCACAGAATCCAAGTTGCACGAGGTCCATTGTGAAGTTTCAATAGCTAGTAGTGGTTTGGGGAGCTATGTCATCTGCTGGTGATGGTCCAATGTGTTGTATCAAGTCCAAAGTCAGCACAGCTCTCTACCAGGTAATTCTGGAGTACTGTATGCTTCCTCTGCTGACCAGCTTTATGGAGATGCTGATTTCATTTTCCAGCATGACTTGGCACCAAAAGTACCAATACCTGGTTTAATGTTCATGATATCACTGTGATTGATTGGCCAGCAAACTTGCCTGACCTAAACCCCATAGAGAATCTGTGGGGTATTGTCAAGAGGAAGATGAGACACCAGACCCAACAACACAGACAAGCTGAATCCTGCTATCAAAGCAACCTGGGCTTCCATAACACCTCAGCAGTGCCACAGGCTGATGCAGTAATTCATGCAAAAAGAGCCCTGACCAAGTATTGAGTGCATACTATACTGTACATGGACATACTTTTCAGTAAGCCAAAATTTCTGTATTAAAAATCCTTTTTTTAATTGGTCTTATGTAAGATTCACATTTTCTGAGATACTGAATATTGGGTTTTCACTAGCTGTAAGCTATAATCATCAAAATTCAATGAAAGAAATGCTTGAAATATCTGTGTGTGTGTGTGTAATAAATCAATATAATATACGAGTGTCACTTCTTGAATTTACTATTTGATATTCAAATTTTTTGAGATGCACATGTTTGTGTAAAGCACAGCATAAATATACAGCACTCTATAAGTACCTGTAACAATCAATAAATGACATGCCCCCTAGACCCATTGTTAACGGGATAGATTCCCTCACTTCAATAATGGGACAATATATTGACAATAATGCTGTAAAGAAAACCGAAGCTTATTTACGAGATACTAAGCAAATACTTCAGATTTTAGAAGAATTACCAAAGAATGGTGGTCCATGGATTTTGGCAACAGCAGACATGTCCTTATTGTACACAATTATTTTTTATCACCAGGCCTGTGAAACCACAAAAGGGGGTCTTAGGAAATATACTGCACTACCTTGTTCATGTATGTATTGGGGGACATACATACACACACATACAGACACATGCATACACATACATACGTATACACATACATACAGAGACACACACATACAGACACATAAATAAAGCACTTTTTAACACAAATTTAACTTGTAGCATAGTACAGTACCTTTCCAGCTTCCTCATTCAGTCGGGTACTGCACTGTAGGGGGAAGCAGGGAGCACAGCACACTCCTCTGCACTTTACTTTCACTTTTGAAGCTGATGGAGCGTTTCACAGTGCCAGGGATCGGGCTCATCTGACAGCCCTGATCCTGCGGCACACTGTGAGAGGGATAACCAGGCGGGGCATTCAAAACCGGGCCGCGGGCCGGACTTTGGACATGCCTACTTTAGGTCTACAACTGAGAAGAAAGGAAAGAGGCTCCTTCCCCTCTCCCCCAGAGTGACCCACTGGCTTTACTATATGCTGCTTACCTTGCAGCTGTAAGGTAATAAGTTAGTACACCTGCGGGCAACATTTCTCACCGAACATTCACCTAAAGTCACTGTGTCACCCTACTGATGCTACCCTACATCCTGCACCTTGCACTTTAATACTAAGTGGAATCTATACCACTTGTTGCACCTTTGCACATTTGGACATTCTGAAGATTCACCTTATTTATGGTGTAATTATTATTGGTTTATGAGTTGTAAAGGACTTTCAGCCACTTTATTTTGATTGCTTGCGCCTTAATTTGTTTGTTTGCACTTTGCACTATGTTGCACATTTGGACATTCTGAAGCTTCATTGCTATATTTATGGCAAATTTTTTTCATTGTATTTATGCTAGCTGTTAAGTACTCATTATCTATTGTACTTAGCCAGTTTTCACTCCTATTTTGCTTTTTTGCACATTATTGATCACGGCTTTTATTATTTTACCTATATATTTATTTATTTTTTGTCCCATATCCATGTCCACGTTGTAAGTGGGTATTTATATTTTCACAGTTCACGTTGGAGCACAACACCATCACTTGATTGTTTTTGAACATATTTTTTTGGGGTAGTGTTTGGCCCATATGGTGGTTGCAGCACCATTGATCATTATTTATTCATATTCCATTGGAGTGCAGGAATAACTATTCTATTTATTAATTAACATGTTCTACTTGTAGAGCCAGCTCTTCTCAAAAAGATTTTCTTCTAATATAGCTATCTCCTTCTTTAAAGCGGTGATCCGCCTGGGGGGATAAATAAAAGTCAGCAGCTACAATTACTGTAGCTGCTGATTTTTAATATAAAGACACTTACCTGTCCAGGAAACCCACGATGTCGACACCCCAGCCGATTTTCGGATCGGCTGTCGGGTGCTGCAGGCGCCATTCTTCATAAGGGAAACTGCGCATGTGCGAAGCGCACTGCATTTTCTAACTGGCCCAGAGGAAGAAAGCCGAACTGCCGATTGACGGCGCTGCGACACTGTCTTCCGGAAGTGGGAAAGGGTACCTGCATCCCCCTGAAAGGTGCCAAATGTGGCACCGGAGGGGGGGGCCAGATAAGTGGAGCTTCGCTCTTGGGTCAAACTCTGCTTTAATAATATTTCCTACTAATAAGAATAGCTTCTTCTTTGATACAATTTTCTACTAGTGGAGTTTGCTCCTTTTAAGACCTTTTTATTATTGAGCTTAGCATGTATTCTAATACAATTTTTTATTGGTAAGGTCATCAGGATGTGACCATGCTGAGCACTATGAGCTAGTTGCTGCAATTGTTCATTATTTTATAGATGATGGGTTAAGATAAAAGGAAGACAATTGCAATTATCTCAATCATAGACAAAATGTATTTTAAAAGTGTTTGGGCAGAAAAGGTTTAAACCTGTCATGTTATTGTCTGATCCCATTAAAGAGATTTCCCTTAAATGTATGTGTGGTCATTGAGACAGGAGGTGAAAGTACACTATATTGTGAAAAGTATTGGGATGCCTGCCTTTACACGCACATGAACTGTAATGGAAACCCAGTCTTAGACCGTACTGTTCAATATTGAGTTGACCCACCCTTTGCAGCTATAACAGCTTCAACTCTTCTGGGAAGGCTGTCCACAAGGTTTAGGAGTGTCTATGGAAATGTTTGACCATTCTTTCAGAAGCACATTTATGAGGTCAGGCACTGGCTCGCAGCCTCCACTCTAATTCATCCCAAAGGTGTTCTATCGGGTTAAGGTCAGGACTCTGTGCAGGCCAGTCAAGTTCCTCCACCCCAAACTTGCTCATCTATGTCTTAATAGACTTTGCTTTGTGCACTGGTGCGCAGTCATGTTGGAACAGGAAGGGGCCATCCCCAAACTATTCCCACAAAGTTGGGAGCATGAAATTGTTCAAAATGTCTTGGTATGTTGACACCTTAAGAGTTCCCTTCACTGCAACTAAGGGGCCAAGCCCAACCCCTGAAAAACAACCCCACATCATAATCCCCCCTCGACCAAATGATTTAGACCAGTGCACAAAGCAAGGTCCATATAGCTGCAAAGGGTGGGCCAACTCAATATTGAACCCTATAGACTAAGACTGGGATACCATTAACCACTTGGCGACCAGCCGCTGCAGTTTTATAGCACGACTGAGCGAAGCAACGTTATGTTACGTCGCTCCGGCTGTGGCCACTAGGGGCGCGCACCCGCTGCTCTCCCCCAGAGCCAATGCGAGTGTCCGGCACGCGCGATTGCTCGTGACTCAGCGAGAACCATAAACTGTGTGTGTGAGGGGAGAAGAGACAGATCGTGTGTCCATACAAAGTATGGACAGCGATCTGTCATCTCCCCTAGACATTTAAACTCTTGATCGCCCCCTAGTGTTAACCCCTTCCCTGCCAGTGACATTTTTACAGTAATCAGTGCATTTTTATAGCACTGATCGCTGTATAAATGCAAATGGTCCCAAAAAAGTCTCCGATGTGTCCGCCATAATGTCGCTGTCCTGATACAAATTGCAGAATGCCACCATTACTAGTAAAAAAAATAAAAAAAAATAATGAAAATAAATCTATCCCCTATTTTGTAGACGCTATAACTTTTGGGCAAACCAATCAATATACAGTTATTGCAATTTTTTTACCAAAAATATGTAGAAGAATACATATCGGCCTTAACTGAGAAAAAATTTGCTTTAACCACTTGGGATCCGCGCTATTGCAAAATGACGGCAATAGCGCGGACCCACATTTTCGGGACTACGTCTATTGACGTAGTCCCGGTTACGAGCGGCCTGCGCGCCCCCTGAGGGGCGCGCGCGGCGCGCTCTGTGATCGGCGAGTCCGTGAGACTCGCCTGATCACCGATCCGTGTAAGGGGTCGATCCCGACCCCTTATCACGTGATCAGCTGTCAGCCAATGACAGCTGATCATGTGATAAAACGGAGCCGGTAATCGGCTATTATTCCTCCTCGCGCTGACAGCGCGAGGAGAAAAAAAAAAAGCCGATCGCCGGCGGCCGTGTTCGGGACATCAGTCCCGATCACGGCCAGCAATTTAAAAGGACACCTGCCCCCTGCCAGTGCCCACCTGCCACCCGCAGTGCCATCCTGAAATAAAGTAAGTGCCCCCCTGTCAGTGCCACCCAGCAGTGCCCATAGTGCCCACAGTGCCACCCAGCAGTGCCCACAGTGCCACCCAGCAGTGCCCACAGTGCCACCCACAGTGCCACCCAGCAGTGCCACCCAAAATCTGCCTCAGGTGCTGCACCCCAGTGCCGCCCATCAGTGCCCAGCAGTGCCGCCCATCAGTGCCCAGCAGTGCCGCCCATCAGTGCCCAGCAGTGCCACCTATCAGAGCCACCTATCAGTGCCACCTATCAGTGCCCATCAGTCCCATCTATCTGTGGTACCTATCAGTGCCCATCCGTGCCACCCATCCGTGCCACTTATCCGTGCCACCCATCCGTGCCATCTTATCTGTGCCCATCTTTGCCCATCAGTGCCGCCTTATCTGTGCCCATCGGTGCCGCCTTATCTGTGCCTATTAGTGCCGCCTTAACTATGCCTATCAGTGCCCACCAGTGCAGCCTATCAGTGCCCACCAATGCAGCCCATCAGTGCCCACCAATGCAGCCCATCAGTGCCCACCAATGCAGCCTATCAGTGCCGCCTAATCAGCGCACTTCAATGAAGGAGAAAAATGACCCGTTTGCAAAATTTTATAACAAACTATTAAAACATGATTTTTTTTTTTTTTTTTTTTGCATCTTTTTTTGTTTGTTTAGCAAAAAATAAAACTCCGAGCTGTAACTAAATACCACCAAAAGAAAGCTCTATTTGTGGGAAAAAAATGATAAAAAATTCATTTGGGTACAGTGTTGTATGACCGCGTAATTGTCACTCAAAGTGCATCAGCGCTGAAAGCTGAAAATTGGTCTGGGACTGAGGGGGGTTTAAGTGCCCAGTAAGCAAGTGGTTAAAAAAAAAAATGGGGATATATATTTTATATATACATATATATATATATATATATATATATATATATATATAGCAAAATGTACAAAATATTGTGTTTTTTTTTCAAAATTGTCACTCTTTTTTTGTTTATAGCGCAAAAAATAAAAACCGCAGAGATGATCAAATACCACCAAAAGTCCTATTTGTGAGAAAAAAGGACATCAACTTTGTTTGGATGCAGTGCCACACTACCACGCAGTTGTCAGTTAAGGCGACGCAGTGGCAAATCGCAAAAAAAATGGCCTAGCCATTCAGCAGCCACATCTTTCGCGGCTGAAGTAGTTAAAGTTCATGTGCGTGAAAAGGCAGGCACCCCAATACTTTTGACAATATAGTGTAGTTTTGTTTAGTAGGCTGGGGAAGGATTAAGTCAGGCCATAGATGGTGCAAATTTTCTTTCCTGCAACCACAGGTTGCAGGAAAGGAGAGGAGATGATGTACATAGGGACACCAATCGGTCACCTCCCCCAGTAAGTCCCCTCCCCCCACAGTTAGAATAGCTCCTTAGGGCACACATTTAACCCCTTGATCACCCCCCAGTGATAACCCCTTCCCTGGCAGTCACATTTATACGGTAATCAATGCATTTTTATAGCATGTATCGCTGTATAAATGTGAATGGTCCCAAAAATGTGTCAAAAGTGCCCGATGTGTCCGATGTGTCCGCTGCAATATCGCAGTCATGATAAAAATTCGCCATCACTAGTAAAAAAAATTTTTTTTAAATGCTATAAATCTATCCCCTATTTTGTAGATGCTATAACTTTTGCGCAAACTAATCAATATACACTATATGCAGAAGAATACATATCGGCCTAAACTGAGGAAAAAATTTGTTTTAAAAAAAAAAATGGATATTTATTATAGAAAAAGTAAAAAATATTGTGTTTTTTCAAACTTGTCCCTCTTCTTTTGTTTATAGCGCAAGAAAAAATGCAGAGGTGATCAAATGTGACCAAAAGAAAGCTCTATTTATGGGGAAATAATTATAAAAATTGAATTTGGGTACAGCGTTGCATGACCGCGCAATTGTCATTCAAATGCGACTGCGCTGAAAAATGGCTTGGGCAGGAAGGAGGTTAAAGTGCCTGGTATTGAGGTGGTTAACTAGGCACATAAACCAGCCTAAGTGAACAAAGTACTATACAATACACATTATTACAAGTATAAACACGTTAATGAGAAAACCGACCAATTAACAATGGGAGGAAGACACTTAGGAGGCACACTATGGGAGAGACCTACTTACAACAGCTACAGTCATTGCTGGTTTGAGGCATAGAGGCCCCAAATATGTATATGGAGCTTCCAGTTCCCAGAGTTTGTATTTTGGGCAGATATGGACTTGAATCCAAACAAGACCACTCCAAGGGTCCCCCAGGCACACACCCCCCAAAGAGTAGTGTTCCCTTAACCACCTCAATACAGGGCACTTAAAAACCCTTCCTGCCCAGACCAATTTTCAGCTTTCACTGCTCTCACACTTTGAATGACAATTAAAGTCATGCAACACTGTACCCAAATTAAATTTTTGTCCTTTTTTTTTCACACAAATAGACCTTTCTTTAGGTGGTATTTAATCACTAATGTTTTTTTTATTTTTTGTGCTATAAATAAAAAAAGACCATAAATTTTGTGACAAATTGCCTTTTTCTTTGTTTCTGTCATAAAATTTAGCAAATTAGTTATTTTTCTTCATAAATTTTGGCCAAAATTTATACTGCTATATATCTTTGGTAAAAATAACCCAAATTAGTGTATGTTATTTGGTCTTTGTGAAAGTTATAGAGTCTACAAACTAAGGTGCCAATCACTGAAAATGTAAAACATCTGATCAGGCCTTAAGTATATCAGGTGAATCTCATTTCTTGAGGTACGAACATGTCAGAAAAGTACAAATACCCCCCAAATTACCCCTTTTTAGAAAGTAGACATTCCAAGGTATTAAGTAAGTAGTAGTATTGTCATATTAACTGGTTATTTCTCTCGCAGAGCATATGCACACAACAAATTACACCCCAAAATACATTCTGTTACTCTTCCTGAGTATGGGGATATCACATGCAAGACTTTTAGCCCGAAACTGGTGTTGCATACACACGGTCGGACAAAGTTGGCGGAAAATCTGATCGTTCGGAATGTGATGCCGTTCATTCATTCTTTCCGACGGGATTACGTTGAGGCTACTAGCCAATAGCTTTGCTCTCATACTTTGATCTGAGCATGCATGGCACTTTGTCTAATCCAATTATTTACAAACGATCGGAAAAAGTCAGATCGGATTTTGTTGAAGTTTGAGATCCCGCTCTCAAATTTTTTCCGTCTAAATTTCAGACGGAAAAAGTCCGATAGAGCCCACACACGATTGGATTTTCCGACAATATAATCCGACCGGACCTTTTCTGTCCGAATTTCTGACCGTGTGTACGGGGCATTACACAGCCTGGCCACATACAAAAGGCCTGACATTGAAGTAGCACCTTCAGGCGTTCTACAAGCATACATTTCTCATTTCTCAACCACCTATTACACTTTTGAAGACCCTGGAGCACCAGGACAATGGAATTGCCCACAAAATGACCCCATTTTGGAAAGCAAACACCCCAACATATAATCTATGAGGCATAATGAGTCTTTTGAATGGTTCTTTTTTTTCCAGAAGTTTTTGTAAAAATGTGGAAAAAAAATGAAAACGCATTTTCTTTTTACACAAAGTTATCTATTTATAAGATATTTCCAACACATAGCAAATACATAGCAAAAATTACACCTCAAAATACATTCTGCTACTCCTCCTGAGTATGGCGATACCACATGTGTGAGATTTTTAGACAGCTTGGGCACATACAGAGGCCCAACATCCAAGTAGCACCATCAGGCGTTCTAGGAGCATACATTACATAGATAATTTCCTGACAACCTATCATTTTTGAAGGCCCTTCATATTTCTAACACATAGCATGTACATACCAAGAATTACAATCCAAAAAAAAAATTCTATTGCGGAAAGGGTAAAAAAAAAAAAATAGTATTATCTGTGTTTTTAGTAGTGTCCACAAAAGAGAGCACTGATCCAGGCAGCAGTCAGGGATGTGTTTAGCGACAGCAATAGTAATTATCCAGGCAGCAGGCAGGAATATTGTCTATGGTCAGCACAAGGATATTGTCAGCACAGCCAAAGCATTTGTCCAGGCAGAGACAGCCAGCACAGCCATAATATTGGTCCTGGTACACTGTTACCTGCAGACAGTCATTATTGTACCGCTCTCCAGCCCTTCATAAACATACTGCCTCTTGCTACAACTAATTATTTGCATAGTTCAGGTAGCAGGCAGAGGTGTGGTCCGTTCATACGGCAGGCAAAGGCATGATGTCAGTAAGTCAGCAGCAGGCTGAGGGCCGCAAAGGGTAACACAGGTGTAGGGGCTCCGACACACCCAAATCTCTATGAAGCCTCCGGACTCCAGACCCTAGTTTTCTCCATCCGGTAAAACTATTCTGGAGCCCCTCACATATGTGAGACCCTGTGTACTACAGTAGCAGGGCAACAGATCAGTCCAAGTGGTAGGCAAAAGCATAGTCCAAAGAACAGGCCAGGGTCAGTTCTCGTGTAAGCAGGCCAAGCGGTAGGCAGAAGCATAGTCACAAAACAGGCCAGGGTCAGTTCACGTGGAAGCAGTCCAAATGGTAGGCAGAGGCAGAGGCATAGTCAAAAAGCAGGCCAGGGACAGTTCACGTGGAAGGCAGTGGCATGGTTATTTGGGGAAAATGGTCAGCACAGATGATGAAAATGGGGAAAATATGGGCTAATATGTTAGGGATGTATGATAAAGTTCGAAGCATTTACCAATGCAAAGGTCAAGTTGGGAGGGACACTGGGGACAATGGTAGCTGGTATCTTTTCGAAATCCTCTTCTGCTGCACATGCAACATCTTTTTTGCCATCTTTGGCCTGCTTCAGATGGGGGAATGTTGTACGGGAAGTGACGTTCATGAAGTCGGCTAACAGCATCAGAGTAAAGGTCTTCTGGGGGGGTCTTTGTTGATAGATGAGGAAAGTTACTACTTCTTCTATGAATTTTAGGAAGGGGGTGGGGCTTTCTGTGGAGTTAGTGTAGACTGTGTAGGAATTATAAATGGCCAAATGGATGAGATAAATTGCTACCTTCTTGTACCAGAATCGGGACATCCTTATTGACAAATAGGGCCAATCACTTGATCATTGAAATTCACCCCCCCCCCCCCCCCATTTAGAGATTATACTCTTGGACACATGTCGGCTTTTCAATGGGACCTTGTCTTTGCTGAACTATAACTGTAGTGTCATCGTGAATGATGGACAACATGTGCACGTTCCTATTATCCGTCCACCTCAAGGCCAGCACTTCATTGCATTTTAGTGTTGCTCTTTCCCCCCTTTGCAGCTTTTTGTTTACTATGGATTGTGGGAAGCCCTTCCTATTTTTTTCTGGAGGTTCCACAGGCCAGGGTTTTTTTCGATGTATAGGTGTTTGAAAAGGGGCAGGCTAGTATAGAAGTTGTCAAGGTATATATAATATCCTTTTTGTGGGTAAGCCAGGTCCCATACGATTTTTCCAGTTGTGCCCATGTAGGCCAGGCACTCAGGGGGCTGGAGCTGGGAATCTCTACCTTCATATATGTGGAACACATAAAATAAATATCCGTGACTCTCTCACAGAGCTTGTAAAATTTTACTCCGTATTTGACCTTTTTGCTAGGAATATATCTTTTTATTCCTAGCCGGCCTGAAAATGGTACCAGGGACCCATCCACACATATATGCTTCTCGGGGACATAGAGTTCTGCAAATTGTTGGGACAAACTCAGTCTCTTTAGGAAAACACCATGTTTAATGCACAGGATATTTCCAAATAGAAGAAAAAGACATCTTGCCATCAAACAAAAACAAACTTCTGCTCTACCGAGCCTTACTGTGTCCATAGTCTGACCAGTCCTTGGTTGTGTAGTAAGTGTCCGTACAAACGCAAGTCCTTGTGTCCAAAGTCAGGGTTTTGCAGCCATGCTACTAGATGCCTCCTCACACGGAGACACACTCACTCTCTGAGAGCTAGGACCAGCTGCCTTAATCAAGACCTGAAAAGGAAAACACCAAACTGCAGTCCACGGACTTGGGAGTCTGTCCCACCCAGACCTCTATCAGACTCCCAATAAAACCAGCCACGGAACGGACTTTACCAACTATCCTTCTTTACCCTGAAGTCTTTGCTGGTATTATCTTAGATTATAAATCTAAGAATCCGTGGAGGAACATATCTCCTATCAATTACTTTTCCTGTCATTTTAACTTGTTCACACTTGTTAACTTCACAGGCACTCTGCTACAATGGGCATGTGGTAGATGGGGTTGGTGGACCAATAGGCATGTCTTTCACTTTTTTTTTTGTAAGCCCCGTGCTTAGGGTGAGGCCCAAAAACAATTTGAACTCCTCCAAATTCAGATCTCTCCACTCAAATGGACGGGCATAAGATGATTGGGGGTTGTTGGCAATATACTGCCGGGCATATGAATTCATCTGGTCCAAAATTAATTGCAGCAAAGTGTTGGGCAAAAACAGCACGGCATGAAAGCAATTGATCTCTGTGAAATTTTGGGCGTTGGCCTGCACACCTGGCTGTGAAAGCGGGAATAATTGGTGATCCCGAGTCGGAAGACAGCCATATTGGGTTGGCAAGACCATCTGGCATGTATGTAGTGGCCCTGACTCTTGTGGGACGTGACACTCCAGTAGTTGGGGGAGTTTAATTTCCTGTGCTGGTACTCAGGCGTGATGTGGCAGCACTGGTACTGGCCTGTGTGTGCATTTGTTTGCTGGGCCTATTGCTGGGGGCAGCACTGGTACTGGGCCTTTGTTCCTGGGGCTTATTGCTGGTGGCAGCACTGGTACTGGGCCTGGGAATATAATCCTGGTTGCTGGCAGCTGCCTGGTTTTCGGAGTGTCATGCCCTTTTAGGAGGGACCCATTCTTCATCCAAATCATTACTACTCTCGATCGGTTCAAATGCCGAATTTGATTCGGAATCAGAATTGGAATCTGATGAAAACTCCCTGGTGCTCAAATCAGTCAAGGAGAGGATCTGGAATGCTTCCTCACTGTTATATACTCTTTTGGACATGGCTGTGTGGCGGGTAGCTGTGCAGTGACAGATGGGTGGCAGGTGATGGTCACTGATGGGCTGTGCGATGGGTGACAGGTGACGTTCACCGATAGGTGATGATGGTGTGACGGGCGATGGTCACTGATGGGTGACAGGCCACGGACGGTGACGGGTGATGGGTGACAGACCACGGTCACTGATGGGTGACAGGTGATAGGCCACGGTCACTGATGGGTGACGGGTGCACTGCTGAAGGTCATTGATGGGTGGCAGGTGATGGATGACAGGCCCACGGTCACTGATGGGTGACATGTTCACTTCTGACAGTCACTGAGGGGTGCCAGGTGATGGATGACACGCCACGGTCACTAATTTGTAACGGGTGCACCGCTGATGGTCACTGATGGGTGATGGGTGACAGGGTGTGGTCACTGATGGGTGACAGGTGCACTGCTGATGGTCACTGATGGGTGATGGGTGACAGGGTGTGGTCACTGATGGGTGATGGTTGCACGCTGATGGTCACTGATGGCAGTCTCTTATGTGACAGGTGCACTTTTATAGGGTGATTGTTGGGTGACAGATGACAATGGGAGGGAAATGGGACAGGTGTGGTGCACACACTACTAAACATAGATCTGTAACTCACTGCTCTTAGCTCTTCTCTCCTCACACTGGAAGCGGTATGTGAGGAGAGAAGAGCTGGTACAGTTAGTTACAGCTCTATGTTTACATTTAGTGGTCGACTGTGAATGGATCACAGCCGATCATGTGGTAAACAGCCATGCCCAGTGGCTGTTCACCCCCATCTGTGACGAGCAGTGTCTCGATGACAAGCCGCCACCGACAGTACAGGGCTGCGCGCACACGATCGCACGCATGCCCTGTTTAAATGGGCTCACATCACGTCATCCTCTGGGACGGTGACATCGTAATGGGCGGGGACATCATCCTGTGATGTCCCTATATAAGTCGCCGCACGCCGCGTCTCTGTCATTGTGACCGGAGACAGCGATAAGGCAACATCTCCTGAAGAGAAGAACAGAAGAACAGAAGGCGGCGACAGCGGCAGAGGCGACAGAAGACCGGGCCACCGCTTGTAAAAGAGCTAGAAGAAGGCGCGTTGGCCCGGCAAGAAGAACCGAAGAGGGGGACAAGACCCCCGAAGTCGGAATAAGAGGGCGGTGGCAGCAAAGAAGAAAGCCGTGCTCCTCCGCTAGTAAAAGAGCTAGCAGAAGATAGCGGAGGAGTCCGGCGAGAAGACCCCCGAAGAAGGAAGAAGACCCCCGGAGCTGTGCAATAAACTATTTTAACCCTTGTGTGTTGTGTTTTTTTTTTTTTTACATTTTTTCACAGGTGAATGGGTAGGGGTACATTGTACCCCATACTCATTCACATAGGGTGGGGGGCCGGTATCCAGGGCCCCCTTGTTAAAGGGGCCTCATGGATTACGATAAGCCCCCTCCCGCAGACCCCGACAACCAACGGCCAGGGTTGTCAGGAAGAGTCCCTTGTCCCCCCTTCCCCAAGGCACCCCCCCATGTTGAGGGCACGCAGCCTGGTATGGCTCAGGAGGGGGGGGCTCGCTCATCCCCACCCCCTTTCCTGGCCGGCCGGGTAGCGTGCTCGGATAAGGGTCTGATATGGACCTGGGGGGGACCCCCACGCCGTAGGGATTCCCATTTAAGTCCATACCAGGTGACGGGGCCAGAGATGCCTCCTTTGCTGGCCCCGGCTACCTGGAGTCGCACTCAAAATGAGTGGACTTTTCTCCGGGCGGGAAAAGTCCGTTCATTCCAAAAGTATGACGGACTGGCACACACAGGGCCATACTGTCCGCCGAAATGCGAGTCCGACGGACACATTGGAGTGCAAAAATACTTTCTTAGTCCGCCGGACTTTTGGGTAAAAAAAAGTCCGCCGGAGCCTACACACGGGCGGATTGTCCGGCGGATTGTTTGATCATGTGTACGAGGCATAAGTCACAGAGATTACCCACAAAGAAGATGCATTTATATTTAGCAATACATAAATATGAATATGAGGCCAAGTAACAATAATGCCGATTCTATACCAAATAAACCATAGTGCATAAGATAAATGTTGGTCACAAAACAGTAGGAAGTAGAATGAACAACATACATACAAAGATGATATTGACGACACATCTATGACATTTTACATTTTTTTGCATCAAAAAGTCACATATCTTTCGAGAGGTTTCGATACGTCATACCTGGGACATCATTGATTGTAAGTTTGTATTTGGTATTAGTACATGTATAATCAATGATTTTCCACCCTAATATAAATGCATCATTTATCAGGATAAGTCAGCTAAATATGTGGGGAATATTGGTATATGCTCAGCAAGCTAATGTGCTGTAAAACATTTTGACCTCTTTCGCACAGACACTGTCCTGTCTGATCAGCAAGGGATCCATGAACAAATCCCTTGCTGAATTGGATCAGGAAAGGGCAGACGTCACTTTTGTGACATCCGTTTTCCCGTTCCGTTTTTTTCAAATTAGCAAACGAGCTTTCCAGGCTCATGCTGGATCTACTGGACTTGCATCCGTTTACATCAGGCTACATCCGATCTGTCATGTTGAGGTCCAAAAAAAAACAGGAAAGGACGAAGAACTTTTCCTTTTATATTTCTGGACATGGACAGACGCAGAGGTAAAAGGATGTAAGTGGACGCTTAAAGCTGATCTATGGGTCAGTAGTTTGATGGGGTAATAAAACAAAACCAATCCCACTCCCTTTTAACTAATTTACAAGTTTGACTCCATGTAGGTAGTGTCTGGATTGGAATTCAAAGCAAAGATTCTAGTGCTGCAAGACAGAAGTGCTAACCACTAAGTCACTAATAAACGTAAAACTTAAAAGGTGACAGATTCTAGGTTTTGGTGAGGCAGACAATTTAATATAGTTTATATTTCACCTTGCATCTAGTTTGCTGTTGATAACAATCCTTAGGTTTAGAAGGAATTATTCAGCTCTGCTATTTTTTAACACAATAACTGCTTTTAATCACTTGGGTGTGCGGAAATCCTGTTGGCAATGGCATGTGACAGGATCATGGGTTTTAAATGTATGGAGGAAATGTTGTGAGACATTAATGGGACATCAACATCACAAGAAGGCATTTAATTTTATCTGCTTCCTACTTCACTCGCTCTTATCTCGCAGTACACCTCCACAATCTTTTCCTTGCTAGACACATGTTTAGGTACCAATACATTTTTACAGACATATGTAGGACACATGTCAGAGGGGCGTATGGCCAACTCATTTTAATCTTTTCCTTTTCTAGTTAAGTTGTGTTGAGAAACAATAGAACACCAAGCCTATGCATGTGAGACCCCTGGTCATTTACTTGAGGGTTCCAAATCCGTCCAGGTTAGACTAGCCAATAAGTATTTCAGGTCAGCATGGCAGCCCCACATTTCCCCCAGCACAGTTGTCCTCCAGAAGCAATTTTACATGCATTTAAGCATGCTGCCATTTGACTAAATGAAAAGGACAGTATACTTTTCCTAGGCCCCGGGCACCCCAATCCCTTGTACACACATTAATGCTTTATTGTCAATCTTCACTGTATTGTAGCATATTACAATGTTAAAAGGTCATTGTCATCTGTTGTATATCAATTTATGGCATTGTATACATTGCTAGCTTGAATGATACCTTTTTCTTTCTCCTAATCTCATAACATTTTAAAAAGAAGTGGGTTTTCCCTGTCTATTGCGGAAACAGATCAGGCTCCAACCTGAGCCCTGGAAAGTAGTTAAAGTGATTGTAAAGGATAGTTTTTTTGTTTTTTTTTAAATAACATGTTATACTGAGCAGCTCATTTTGCACAGAGTGGCCTCGAACATCCTCTTCTGGGGTCCCTCGGCGGCTCCTCCCCGCATCAGATGGCTGCACTATCAATCCATCCAATCAAATGTGAAATTCCAGGGCTCAGGTAAGCAAAATGGGGGGGGGGGGCATTAAGGTGAAAAAAATAGGGTTTACAACCCCTTTAACCACTTGCCGCCCGCCCTATTACAAATTGACGGTGGCAAAGTGGTTTCATAATCCTGATTGGACGTCATATGACGTGATCAGGATTATGAGCCGCTGCGCGCCCCCGGGGGCGCGCATCGCAGCGATCGTTGTTGCGGGGTGTCAGTCTGACACCCTGCAACTACGATCTCGGTAAAGAGTCTCCGACGGAGACTCTTTACCATGTGATCAGCCGTGTCCAATCACGGCTGATCACAGTGTAAATAGGAAGAGCCGGTAATCGGCTTTTCCTCACTCGCGTCTGTCAGACGCGAGTAGAGGAGAGCTGATCGGCTGCTCCTCTGACAGGGGGGGCCTTTGCTGATCGATTATCAGCACAGCCCCCCCCGAGGATGCCCACACTGGACCACCAGGGACGCCACCAGACCACCAGGGATGCCCAGGATAAGGTATGCCACCCTAGACCACCAGGGATTCCAGTCAGTGCCACAATGGATGCCAATCAGTGCCCATAATGGATGCCAATCAGTGCCCACAATGGGCATCACTGATTGGCATGCATTATTGTTTGCCACTGATTGGCATCCATTAGTACAGTATATTATAATACAATGCCGCCTATCAGTTCCCATCCGTGCCGCCTATCAGTGCCCATCCATGCCACCTATCAGTGCCCATTCATGCCCACGTGTGCCGCCTACCCATGCCCACCTGTGCCGACTACCCATGCCCACCTGTGCCGCCTATCCATGCTGCCCATCCATGCCAGCTATCAGTGCCAATTTGTGCCACCTATCAGTGCCCATCCGTGTCGCCCATCAGTGCCGCCTATCAGTGCCACATATCAGTGTCCATCAATGCCACCTCATCGGTGCCCAGCAGTGCTGCCTTATCATTGCCCATCAGTGTATCCCCATCATTGCCCATCAGTGAAGGAGAAAATTTACTTATTTACAAAGTTTTGAAACTGAAACAAAAAAAAAACATTTTTTTTTAAAAAAATTTCGGTATTTTTTTATTTGTTTAGCAAAAAATAAAAACCACAGAGGTGATCAAATACCACCAAAAGAAAGCTCTATTTGTGTGAAAAAAATGATAAAAATTTCATTTGGGTACAGTGTAGCATGACCGCGCAATTGTCATTCAAAGTGCGACAGTGCTGAAAGCTCAAAATTGGTCTGGGCAGCAAGGTGTTTAAGTGCCCGGTATTGAAGTGGTTAAGGAATAGAGGGCGTGGGGTAGGGAGTAGAAAAAGGGGCAAGGGTATGGGAAGGGAGGGAAGAGGAGAGGGGTGGTTGTTGTGAGGTCATCTCCACAGTTTTCAGGGAACCTTACTCTTACAAGCACAAAGATATAAGCCTTGACTCATGGGTTCCCACTGATGCACCTCTTATCCCTTGTATGGGCTGTTTGCATAGCCCTGCGAGGAGGTAAAATCTATCCAATAAAACCAGTTCTTCTGGAAGTTAAAAGCTATTTTATACATAAACATTTTCTATAGAAAACTTGTTTTCAATTACCTTTTTCTTTGCCTCTGATAGTTGCAAACAATGCTTTGGGATAGCACAGCGTAATATAGAACATTTCATAATTTGTCCAAGTGATAGATATTAAAGTGTGGTTGGGCTATGAAATGTTACTGAACATTACGTCGTTCCTTACATTTAGCTCATCAGGTAGTTCATAGCTTTTTGCCACCATATTGTATTAAAAGTATGTTTATTACACAGACAGCACCAGTTTTTATATTTGTAGATTGGTTGGGCAGGCATTTTAAGGCAACGCAGAAGGATGGGAAACTTAGAATTTACAAGAAGCCTGACCACTTTTCATGCTGCCACTTTGAAGTTAACATGTGGCAAACTCATTGAAAATATATTATGCAGAAAGCTTAGAAGACAGTTGGATCTTCCAGTGCAATTGACACTCTAATACAGTAAAGATATTTTTTCATAAATATAAAGGTTTTCCAGGCATCTACTAGGTTATGAATATAAGAAGTAGAGGAGAGAATGGAATGAGTCTACTGGGTATATGTTTATGTATGATTCTAGGGGAAAATGGCTCAGAAATTATAGTGCAACGGCCAGTGTGTCTGCATTCTTGCCCTTTGTAATGTCTGTGACCACAGCAATGATAGAAACAATAACCACAGAGATACCGCTGTGCTGTATTAGTTCAGTTTTTAACAGGATATAAGTCTGATGCATGTATTTGCATCTTGTTTAAAAGAAACTAGTGAGCTGTCAGTGCTGATAGCCAGCCTAGAATTTGCAGAGGGCAAACATTTGATCCAACTGCTTCTGTGATTTACCTGACCCAGAACAAGTACTGAAGTCAGAAGCCCTCATAATTAACCACTTACGCTCTGGAAGGTTTTACCCCTTCATGACCAGGCTATTTTTTGCTATTCAGCAAAGTGCTACTTAAGCTAGCAATTGCACGGCTAAATGCAATGCTGTACACAAACAAAACTTTTACCACAAATAGAGCTTTCTTTTGGTGGTATTTGATCACCCCTGGGTTTTTTTATATTTATGCATTATACACGAAAAAAAAGAGCATAAATAAAATAAAAAAATAAAAAAAAAATGTTCTACTATCTGTCATAAAACATATGCAAAAAAAAAAAAAAAGTCAAATTCCAATTTATTCATACAGTTAGGCCAAAATGTAGGCTACATGTCTTTGGTAAAAAAAAAAAAAAAACCCAATACATGTATGGCAATCTAACAGCTAACTGCCACTGACGTCTCCAGTGACACCAATACAGTAATCAGCAGTGTTGGTCATCTTACTTTAAAAAAGCAATTAGTTAAGTTACAAATTACTTCTCCCAAAAAGTAATTGCGTTAGTAACTCGGTTACTACATTGGAAAAGTAATTAGTTACTCAGCAAAGTAACTGACTTTTTTTTATATTATAGATGGGACTAGGAAGTGAATGCCGCCGCCTCCATCGGCGAGATTGACACCTCGTGAGCCTCGTCGGCTGGTATGGATTTAAAGGGGGACCCCTACGCTGAAAAAACAGCGTGGGGGTCCCTCCAAAGTCCATAGCAGACCCTTATCCGAGCACGCAACCCGGCCGGTCAGGAAAGGGGATGGGGACGAGCGCCGTCCATTCACTAGGGGGAGCCAATCAGTGGGTCTGGCCACCTGCGATTGCTCCACAGAAAGGCAGAACGGGGATCCAGTGTAAACAAACAGATCCCTGATCTGTCAGGGGAGTAGAGTGAGATTGTCTGTCCCTAGTGATTAGGAATAGCACTCTCTCTACTCCCAGTCAGTCCACCACCACCACCCCCCACATAACCCATAACCCTTTGATTGCCCCTTAGTGTTAACCCTTTGCCTGCCAGTGTCATTTATACAGTAATCAGTGCCTTTTATAGCACTGATCGCTGTATAAATGTCGCTGGTCCCAAAAAAGTATAAAAAAAAGTGTCCGATCTGTCCGCCGCAATGTCGCAGTCCTGCTAAAACTGCAGATCACTGCCATTACTAGTAAAAAAAATAATAAAAATGCCATAAATCTATCCCGTTTTGTAGACGCGATAACTTTTGCACAAATCAATATACACTAATTGGGATTTTTTTCTACCAAAAATATGTAGAATACATATTGGCCTAACCATAGGAAGAAATTCTTTTATTTTACATTTTTTGGGAGGATATTTGTTATAGCAAAAATGTAAAAATATTGTTGTTTCTTTTTTCAAAATGTACTTCCTGCATAAAGAGCAAAAAAAACAAAAACGCAGGAAGTGATCAAATACTACCAAAAGAAAGCACTATTTGTGGGAAAAAAAGGACATCAATTTTGTTTGGCTACAACATCGCACGACCAGGCAATTGTCAGTTAAAGCGACGCAGTGCCGTATCTCAAAAAAATGGCCTGGTCATTATGGGGGTAAAACCTTCCAGTCCTTAAGTGGTTACGGTTTACAAAGCTGGAATTTAGAGCAGGTTTGTCATTAGGAAATGGGTCATGTGGAAGACCAGTGCACAAATACATACTGTATTTCCCGGTGTATAAGGCGACCGGGCGTATTAGACGACCCCCTAATTTTACAGTTGTTAAAGCTTTTTTGCCTGTACTTACCGTATAAGACGACCCCCCTTTCCAGGCTTCCGACGCTTCATATTTCTTCCTTCTTGCTGAAGCTGGACCTGGCACCATATCCTTCTTCCTGCTTGCTGGAGCCAATCACGGCGAATCTCAAAGCCAATCCGAGTAGGCTACTCTATGTAGCCTGCTTGGATTGGCAGAGGTCGTTACTCCAATCCGAGCAAGCTCTGTATTCATTTGAATACATCGATCACCGGGATTGGCTCAGTGGTATATACTGTATGTAGCCGAAGCTACATACAGTATTACCGAACACCCAGCAGACATCCGAGGGGCTGACCCGGCATATAAGACGACCCCTGCTTTTTGGCCAGTTTTTTAAGTGTAAAAGGTCATCTTATATGCCGGAAAATAAAGTACGTTTAACCACTAGGGATCCGCGCTATAGCCAAATGACGGCTACAGCGTGGACCTCCTTTGCCGGGACTACGTCTATTGACGTCGTCCCGTGCACGAGCGGCCTGCGCGCCCCCCGGAGGGGCGCACGCGGCGCGCTCTGTGATCAGCGAGTCTATGAGACTCGCCTGATCACAGATCGAAGCAAGGGGTCGATCCCGACCCCTTACCACGTGATCAGCTGTCAGCCAATGACAGCTGATCGTGTGATCACAACAGAGCCGGCAATCGTCTATTTTCCTCCTCGCGCTGACAGCGCGAGGAGAAAAAAAAAAAGCCGATCACTGGCAGCCGTGACAGGGACTTCAGTCCCGATCACGGCCAAGCCATCAGTGCCCACCTGCCCCCTGCCAGTGCAATATATATATAGTAAATGTGCCACCCATCAGTACCACCCCTTAGTGCCCATAGTGCCACCCATTAGTGCCCATAGTGCCACCTATCAGTGCCCATAGTGCCACCCATCAGTGCCCACAGTGCCACAACAGTGCTGCACCTCATATGCCACATATCTGTGCCCATCAGTGTCATCTACCAGTGCCCATCAGTGCCCATCAGTGCCGCCCATCAGTGCCCAGCAGTGCCACCTATCAGAGCCACCTATCAGTGCCCATCAGTCCCATCTATCAGTGGTACCTATCCGTGCCCATCCGTGCCACCCACCCGTGCCACCCATCTGTGCCATCTTATCTGTGCCCATCTTTGCCCATCAGTGCCGCCTTATCTGTGCCCATCAGTGCTGCCTTATCTGTGCCTATCAGTACCGCCTTATCTGTGCCTATCGGTGCCACCTTAACCGTGCCTATCAGTGCCCACCAGTGCAGCCTCATCAGCGCATTTCAATGAAGGAGAAAAATTACCTGTTTGCAAAATTTTATTTTTTGCATCTTTTTTTGTTTGTTTAGCAAAAAATAAAACTCCCAGCTGTAATTAGATACCATCAAAAGAAAGCTCTATTTGTGGGAAAAAAAATGATAAAAATTTCATTTGGGTACGGTGTTGTATGGCCGCGCAATTGTCATTCAAAGTGCATCAGCGCTGAAAGCTGAAAATTGGTCTGGGCAGGAGGGGGGTTTAAGTGCCCAGTAAGCAAGTGGTTAAACATACGGTTTAAGGAGAGCAAAACACTGGTCCCTAAGCAGTAGAAAAGAGTAATATGATCTGTTCTGATCTACTGTTACATCCAGAAGGAGTTTACATTTCGCAAATGGCAAAAAGAAGTCTTTAAGCAACAGAACCAGTTTACAGTTGTTTAACACAAATCGGTTTTCCTTATGGGCAGCCATCTCATGGGAGTTATTAGGTCTTATAATGATCAAAGGAAATGGGGCTATTTTATTGGAACAGGTGTACTACTGTGTAAACATGGTTGCCTTTTACAGTTTCTATATCCCAGAATGTCATTATATTAAATGCTAAAAATATTCAAAAGTGGTTTTACCACCTTTCCAGTCAATTGCAATACAAACAATGTGGTCATGTAACATATGCTACTAGTAATCAATGCAGTTCTCCAGGTGCTCTGGGGTTCCAGTCAGGCCAAGGTCCCACAATGTCAGTCTGAAAAAAAAACTGGGAGTACAATTATAGCCATTGCAAAATGTTTCCATTTATTCTATCATTGAGGATATAAAACTGCCCAGCACTTTGGGCAACATACAGTACAGACCAAAAGTTTGGACACCTTCTCATTCAAAGAGTTTTCTTTATTTTCATGACTATGAAAATTGTAGATTCACACTGAAGGCATCAAAACTATGAATTAACACATGTCCAATTATATACTGAACAAAAAAGTGTGAAACAACTGAAAATATGTCTTATATTCTAAGTTCTTCAAAGTAGCCACCCTTTGCTTTGATTACTGCTCCGCACACTCTTGGCATTCTGTTGATGACCTTCAAGAGGTAGTCACCCGAAATGGTTTTCACTTCACAGGTATGCCCTGTCAGGTTTAATAAGTGGGATTTCAAGCCTTCTAAATGGGGTTGGGACCATCAGTTGTGTTGTGCAGGAGGTGGATACAGTACACAGCTGATAGTCCTACTGAATAGACTGTTAGAATTTGTATTATGGCAAGAAAAAAACAGCTAAGTAAAGAAAAAAGAGTGGCCATCATTACTTTAAGAAATGAAGGTCAGTCAGTCTGAACAATTGGGAAAACTTTGAAAGTGTCCCCAAGTGCAGTGGCAAAAACCATCAAGCACTACAAAGAAACTGGCTCACATGAGGACCGCCCCAGGAAAGGAAGACCAAGAGTCACCTCTGCTGCGGACGATAAGTTCATCCGAGTCACCAGCCTCAGAAATCGCAGGTTAACAGCAGCTCAGATTAGAGAACAGGTCAATGCCACACAGAGTTCTAGCAGCAGACACATCTCTAGAACAACTGTTAAGAGGAGACTGTGTGAATCAGGCCTTCATAGTAAAATAACTGCTAGGAAACCACTGCTGAGGACAGGCAACAAGCAGAAGAGACTTGTTCGGGCTAAAGAACACAAGGAATGGACATTAGACCAGTGGAAATCTGTGCTTTGGTCTGATGAGTACAAGTTTGAGATCTTTGGTTCCAACCACCGTGTCTTTGTGCGACGCAGAAGAGGTGAACGGATGGACTCTACATGCCCGGTTCCCACCGTGAAGCATGGAGGAGGTGTGATGGTGTTAGGGTGCTTTGCTGGTGACACTGTTGGGGATTTATTCAAAATTGAAGGCATACTGAACCAGCATGGCTACCACAGCATCTTGCAGCGGCATGCTATTCCATCCGGTTTGCGTTTAGTTGGACCATCATTTATTTTTCAACAGGACAATAAGCCCAAACACACCTCCAGGCTGTGTAAGGACTATTTGACCAAGAAGGAGAGTGATGGGGTGCTGCGCCAGAGGACCTGGCCTCCAGTCACCGGACCTGAACCCAATCGAGATGGTTTGGGGTGTGCTGGACAGCAGAGTGAAGGCAAAAGGGCCAACAAGTGCTAAGCATCTCTGGGAACTCCTTCAAGACTGTTGGAAAGCCATTTCAGGTGACTACCTCTTGAAGCTCATCAACAGAATGCCAAGAGTGTGCGGAGCAGTAATCAAAGCAAAAGGTGACTACTTTGAAGAACCTAGAATATAACACATATTTTCAGTTATTTCACACTTTTTTGTTCAGTATATAATTGGACATGTGTTAATTCATAGTTTTGATGCCTTCAGTGTGAATCTACAATTTTCATAGTCATGAAAATAAAGAAAACTCTTTGAATGAGAAGGTGTGTCCAAACTTTTGGTCTGTACTGTAAGCCCTTTGTGAAGTGCTTTGCACCTGGCAAAGGGCCAAATATAGCGCAGTTTTGGGTATTTATGAACCTTTACAGGAAGGTCCAGTGTTAGTCCAGATGGTGTTTTATTTGAAACAATGGGGAAACTGATTTTCCCTAATAGGCCCCCCTACCAGGTTTTTGATAATAATTTACAGTATTAGGTGTCCTTTTGTCCTTATAAGACCTGGTCCACAGTGATGTGACTTCAAATGCGGCTTGCTTCACACTGAATTATTATTATTATACAGGATTTATATACCACCAACAGTTTACACAGCACTTTAAAATATAAAAGGGAGACAATACATTTATAATACAATAAAATACAAGAGGATTAAGAGGGCCTTGCTCAGAAGAGCTTACAATCTAATAGGTTGCGGCAAGAAGTACAAAAGGTTGTGAATGACATTAAGTACTCTACAAACTACTATTAACTTGTCTCTTCCCATGGTTATCTAGTTTATAAAACTCTACTAGGCACACTGATATAAAGTTACTTATGAAAACATACACATTGCTGCTAGTAAAACACTATCTTATTTATTTCCCAATATATTAGGAAAGCTAACATAAAGTATTAAAAAGACATTACAATATCACAAAGCTTACAATCAGAGCATATAATACAAGAATATGAAAGATACTTATCACACGGTCCTCCGTGAGGCTTTGCTGCATCGGCTAGGCTCAGACCAGGAGAGGGCCTTCACCATGAGGTTTAGGCCGGAGCCATCACCCAGAGAAGGCCTCAAGGTGGCCGAATCATCAGGTCAGCAGAAACACATGGCAGGCTCTTGCAGCGAACAGAGAGAGAGCATTGTCTGTGTGTGAGCCTTTTCATTTAAACATACATGCCCACTCGTAGCCACCCCCATTTGCCTTCCATCCAATAGATTTCGCCAAGAGGTAATCTTTCACATGTATGCCCATTCTTCAGGAAGCATGCTGCATTGTCCACTATGGTCAGTGTCTCTATTAGCCCTGAGCCGTCTAGCTAGCTCTTATTCCCTTTGAAGCCTGCAATCACACATATCACAGTGGTGGGTCTGAGCCAAGCTATTGTTCTTCTGATTACAAAGCTTTCATGTGCTTCATTCAACTGAGGCTAAGTGGCTATCTCAATCAGGAACAAATACAGAAGTATTATATGAATTCAATCCAACAGGTTGTAACTGTAATGCCGCGCACACATTTCAGCGGACAATCCGCTCGTGTGTGGGCTTCAGCGGACTTTTTCAGCGTGCAGTCCGGAGTACTAAGTATTTTGTTTTTTTTTTAATTCTGTCCGTCGTACTTTGGTTTCAGCGGACAATATGGTCGTCAGTATGCTAGTTCGGCGGACTAAGAATGGCGCATGCCCAGAAAGGATTTACACGGCGGAAGGGTGCTTTGCTGTGTCTTGGACTTCCTATTTCTAGTCCCGTCGTATGTGCTGTACACGTCATCGCGCAAGCTTTCGACGGACTGTTTGTGCATCCGTGTGTGGTCAAGTCCGTTCAGTGGAAAGTACGACGGATTGTCCGTCGGATTGTATGACGGACTAAGTACGCCATACAATCCGCTCGTGTGTACGCGGCATTAGGAATGAGCTGATGGAAGTGGTAAAAGATTAGCTGGAGGCATGATAGGCTTCCCTGAAGAGATGAGTTTTCAGGGACCACCTGAAGGTAGCACGAGTAGGGGATAGTCGAACAGGTTGAGGTAGCGAGTTCCAGAGGATGGGAGAGGCTCTGGAGAAATCTTGGAGACGAGCATGGGAGGAGGAGACGAGGGAGCTTGAGAGTAGGAGGTCTTGGGAGGAGTGGAGAGGACGGTTTGGGTGATATTTGGAGACAAGATTGGTGATGTAGCTCGGGGCAGAGTTGTGAATGGTTTTGTATGTTGTGGTTAGTATTTTGAATCTAATTCGCTGGAAGATTGGGAGCCAGTGTAGGGATTTGAGGAGAGGGTTAGTGGACGCTGAATGGTGGGTAAGGTGGATAAGCCTGGCAGCAGCATTCAGGTAACGTCCCTGTCCATGCCTGCTGGACCATGAGTCAGCGGTAATATGCACCTTACCACTGACCGCCCTGTCCAGCGAGGCAAGGACATTGCTTTCCACATGCCGGTAGAGAGCCGGAATCGCCTTCCATGAGAAAAAGTGGCGTTTGGGGACCTGCCACTGAGGAACCACACATTTCACAAACTCATGGAAGGGGGCAGAGTCTACCAACTGAAAAGGTAGCAGTTGAAGTTCTAGCAATTTAGCCAAGCTAGCATTCAACCGCTGGGCATGTGGATGGCTGGGAGTGAACTTCTTTCTAAGGTCCAGCAGCAAGGGCAGGGAAATTTGCCTCCTACAATCGGACGTAGGTGTACTGCTAGCAGAGTGCCCACAAGCACTTGGCTGTGACACACCTAATTCTACACCTTAATTCCTCTCAGCGCAGGTTTAAGAGAGGACTGAAGGTCTAGTGGGGTTGGAGATCCCAGCTGATGAGGAGCAAGGAGAGGTCCGCTTTGTGGGTCTTTGAGGTACGCTTGCCAATGAGCTGCATGGCAGGTCAACATATGTCTGGTCAAGCATGTAGTGCCCAAGCGGCTGATGTTTTGGCCATGCGAGATACGCTTGAGACATATGTTGCAAATAGCAGCGGTGCGATCTGATGCACTCGTCTCAAAAAAGGCCCACACCAAAGAACTTTTAGAATAACGCGCAGAGGCAGTGCCCTGCACAGGCGGAGCTCTGCGGTGTGATTCAGTCGGTGTGCTGCCCCTAAGCTGGCCCCGGGAGGGCATCCTGCCTCATTGGAGATGTGCCTCCTCCTCTCTCCTACCAGGCACCTACGTGGAGTCAGTGCCCTCATCATCCCCTACCTCTTCATCCCTGGAGCAAACATGGCAGTATGCTGCAGCTTGTGGAACATGACTGCTAGATTGCTGTCCTTCTTGAGCATCCCCTCTTTCTGCGCTCATGCTACTGCCTTCCTCTAGCTGAGTATCATCATCAGAGCCTACAAAACACTGGGCATGCTCCTGGAGCGTGTACCCAACACTGTACTCAAAGAGTTCAGGGGGCTCCTCAGGAGGACGTGGTGGGTCTAGGTTAGGAGTCACTGATGATGACATTGAGATGAGGGAAGAGGATGCCTTGGCAGCTGCTTTGCTAGTACCCTGAGCCTGGGTGAGAGAGGATGAGGAGGATGAAGAGGGCTTGGTCATCCACTCTACCAAGTCTTCGGCATGATGCGGCTCAACACGTCCAATTGCCGAAAATAAGGACAAGCGTGTCCCATGGCCACGTGCTGATGACGATGCACCGCGTCCACGACCAGCACTGTTGTCTCTAGACACAGAGCCTGCTTGTCCTCTTTTATCGGCTCGTGCCTGTCTGCCTCTCCTTTTTAGCCTTCCAGACATGGTAATGGCCTGAAGGGAGATGGGAAAACCAGGAATTGGGTAGTGTATATTGTGCTGGAGGCACACAACACCCACTAACTCCTGCCGATGCCATTATTATAGAACAACAGGAATTAAAGGGTAGATACCAGTTTATACTGTGCTGTGCTGGAGGCACACAACACCAACTAACTTCTGCAGATGGCTCAATTAGAGAAGAGCAAAATAGGTAGATACAGGTGTATACTGTGCTCAGGGCACACAGACAACACCCAGAAACTCCTGCAGATGGCTGATAGCTCAATTACAGAAGAGCAATATAGCTATATAGGTGGATAAAGGTGTATACTGCACTCAGGGCACACAGACAACACCCAGAAACTCCTGCAGTTGGCTGGCTGATAGCTCAATTAGAGAAGAGCAATAAAGCAAAATAGGTAGATACAGGTGTATACTGTGCTCAGGGCACACAGACAACACCCAGAAACTCCTGCAGATGGCTGATAGCTCAATTACAGAAGAGCAATATAGCTATATAGGTGGATAAAGATGTATACTGCACTCGGAGCACACAGACAACACCCAGAAACTCCTGCAGATGGCTCATAGCTCAATTACAGAAGAGCAATATTGCTATATAGGTGGATAAAGGTGTATACTACACTCAGGGCACACAGAAAACACCCAGAAACTCCTGCAGATGGCTGATAGCTCAATTACAGAAGAGCAATAACGCAAAATTAGTGGATAGAGGTGTATACTGCACTCAGGGCACACAGACAACACCCAGAAACTCCTGCAAATGGCTGATAGCTCAATTACAGAAGAGCAATATAGCTATATAGGTGGATAAAGGTGTATACTGCATTTAGGGCACACAGACAACACCCAGAAACTCCTGCAGATGGCTGATAGCTCAATTACAGAAGAGCAATAACGTTAAATAGGTAGATACAGGTGTATACTGCGCAGAAGGTACACAGAGAACACCCACTAACTCCTGCAGACGCCAACACACTACACAAGGCTGCTGCGCCGGCGGCCTTATATAGTGTGGGGCGTGTACTACACAGCCTGAGCTATGATTGGCCACAGGCATCCTCGCTGTCGGCGCTGTGATTGGCCAAGCATGCGGGGTCACGGTGCATGCTTGGCCAATCATGAGCCAGCAATGCACTGCGATGGCGCAGTGCATTGTGGGCCGTGAGCGCCACACGAATTTGGCGCGAATGGCCCACAGAGTTCTGGCTTCGCCGAACGGGCAATCAGCCGGTGTTCGAGTCGAACATGCGTTCAACTTGAACACCAAGCTTATCCCTAGTGGTGGAGGAGTGTTCCTGGAAGTCTTGATGAATTAAAATTATAATTGATTCACTGGTCACTATCTAATGAACGTTGGACTTTTTGTGTTTAAAAACTGGACACTTTATTTATTTATTCATTCATATAATTTGTTGCAACTATTCACTTCACAGGGTGTTGCTATTATAGTTTAAAGTGGTAACAATTAAGCTCCATGCACACTGGAGCTCATAAACTGCAGTTTAATGGAGTTTGGGCATTTTTTTTAAAAGCCCATAAACTCCACTCTATGTTAGCCTATGTGCTCATGCACACATGGATGTTTTTTAGCTTTAATGAGCAGTGGTGTTTATGGGCTTTTTTCTGAACGCCAGAAATTCGCGTTCAAAGTGGCGTTTTTCACCGCCAAAAAACGACAAATGCAGATAAACGCTCATAAACACAGATTAATTATCATTCAGCGTTCTATTTTTCCAATACATTGTGGGAGTTTGGAATGCACTGTGGGATTTTTGGAGTGTCCTCTGTGTATTTTTATTAAAAACGCCCATAAACACTCATAAACGCTAGTACAAAACGCTGTTAGAAGCAAGTTTTTCAACCAGAGTTTTCTGCCAGCAATCTGGCGTCCAGAAAAAGCTTTTTTGAGCTTCAGTGTGCATGGAGCCTAGCTTTTTTGAGCTTCAGTGTGCATGGAGGCTTGCACACTGAAGCTCAAAAAAGCTTTTTCTGGACGCCAGATTGCTGGCAGAAAACGCTGGTTGAAAAACTTGCTTCTAACAGCGTTTTGTACTAGCGTTTGAGTGTTTAATAGCGTTAGCGTTTATGGACGTTTTTAATAAAAATACACAGAGGACACTCCAAAAATCCCACAGTGCATTCCAAACTTGTGTGTTATGCCTATAAAGTCCATCATTTACTACATTGTTGTATAACGCGTAACATGTAGGGCAATTTCGAGCTGAGACATCTATAATACACTGTCTATATTATTGATTTTTTTTTGCTTATGTTAATTATTACCTGCTATAGAAAAATTTAATTGTTTGAGTTTTTGATCAATACGTGATTTAAATAGATTATATTGACAGTGTAATCTTTATGCTCTGAGGCAATTAGTGTTTTTTTTGCAAATCTCTGTATGTTTTGCATTAAATATTTTTATTTTGTAAATAAATTTTGTTAAAAATCTTTTTTAAAGAAACTTGTGTGTTATGCTTATAAAGTCCATCATTTTCAACAAAATTGTGTTATCCAATAACTTCAAATATCGGGACGTGGCACGTTTTACCACAGCACCACTCTGTGTTGATACGCAACTAATTTAAAGACAATGTAGTAACTTTTCTTCCCTGGAACTTGGTTTTGGGAAAAACGATTGCAGGACAATATCTTCATTCAGATGAAAGCCTGAAACCACCAGCCGGGACGAGGGCTTAACACCACTCTGTCCTCATGAATAATCAAATATGGCTCTTTACAAGAAAGAGCAGCCAATTCTGAAACCCTCCTTGCTGAGCATATAGCAACCAAAAATATCAGCTTCCTAGTCAGAAGGACTAAGGAAACATGCTGTAATGGTTCGAATGGTGGTTTTTGTAACACTAACAAAACTAAATTCAAGTCCCAAGGGGTTAAAGGTGATTTAACTGGCAGATTTATCTGCATCACCCCTTGCATATAACCCCAGACTAAAGAATGTGTAGCAAGCAGTCTTTGAAATAAAACCGATAAGGCTGAGACTTGGCCCTTAATAGTACCTATGGCCAACTTCATCTCTACACCCAATTGTAGAAAGGCAAGGATTCTGAATATAATATATCTCAGAGGGTGCCAACCCTTGGATTCATACCAGGAAATGTAAACTTTCCAAACTCTATAATATACAGCTCTGGAAACTAGTTTCCTTGCATTGATTAAAGTTGAGATAACAGACCTGGAAAGCCCGCGCTTCTTCAGAATGTAGGTTTCAATAGCCAAGCTGTTAAATTTAGCGTTTGTAAAGTAGGATGGAATATGCGATAGCAGGTCTGGCCTTAGTGGGAGAGGCCAAGGACCCTCCACTGCCATCTTTACGATCTTCTGGGCCATGCTGGAGCTACCAGAATTACGGGCTTTCTTTCCAGCTTGATCCTGCAAAGAAGTCGATGTATCAACTGAATCGGGGGAAAAGCATAGATCAGTGAAAACTGATCCCACGGGGTTACCAGCGCATCTGTTGCCATATGCGAGTGGATCCCTTGTTCTGGACACAAAGTTGACCAACTTCATGTTGAATCTGGACGCTAGAAGATCTATGTTCGGAGTCCCCCATCTTTGGCAAACAGCCCAAAACACTTTGGGGCGAAGAGACCATTCCCCTGGGAATAACTACTGGTCACTTAGATAGTCCGTCTGCCAATTTTCTACTCCCAGATTGAAAACTTCCGATAGGGATGGGACATTCCTTTCTGCCCAAGTTAGGATATGGTTCACCTATCTCTGAGCTGAGAGACTCTTAGTTCCCCCTTGGTGATTGATATAGGCCACAGCCGTGGCATTGTCGGATTGAATCCTGACTGGACAATTCTTTAACCCGGAGGTCCAGGTTTTCAGAGCCAGAAACACTGCCCAAATCTCTAGGATTCGAGTTTTGACCATAGTCACTGGACAGTCATCTCCTCTAGTACCGCTCCCCAGCCGGAGAGGCTGGCATATGTCGTTACTACTTTCCAGATTATCGGTCTGAAGAATTTCCCCCTTCAGAAAATTCTGGCTTCGTAACCACCAACTGAGGCTTTGAGACACTCTTGGGGACAGCCGCATTGGCAAGTCCAAAGCTAGGATTGTCCTGCTCCTAAAAGAGAGGATTCTGTTTTGCAACAGTCTTGAATGGAACTGGACATAGGGGACTGTTTTGAATGAAGCTACCATATTTCCTAACAACCTCATGCAAAGGCGAATTGAAGGATTGCTTTTGACCTGACTATACGTACCAGCTCTTGTATGGTGCTGATCTTTGCTGGAGGCAAGAGCTCCCTTTTCTGGGCTGTATCTATGATCAGGCCTAAGTAATCCGGCCTTCTTACTGGTTTTAAGGAAGACCTCTAGGTTGAGGATCCAACCGAGACTTTCGAGGTAACTGGTTGTAATGCGTACGCTTTAGCTTAAGTGAATCACTGACTGGTCTATTAACAATAGATCATCTAGGTACGCCAACACTGTCATGCCCTGTGCCCTCAACCTGGCTAGAGGTGGGGCCAGTATTTTTGTGAATACCCATGGTGCTGTGGCTAGTCCGAAGGGTAAGGCTGCGAACTGAAAGTGCCGTTGTTCCACTTCGAAGCGCAGAAACCTTAGGTGAGTGGGAAATATAGGGACATGCAGATATGTGTCCCTGATGTCGATGGATGCCAGAAGTTCTCTGCCTTGTAGGGTGGAGACCACTGACCTGATCGACTCCATTCGAAATGAGTCAATTTTTAGGAACCGATTTAGATTTTTTAGATCCAGAATGGGCCTGACATCTCCATTTGGTTTTGGTACCATAAACAGGTTTGAATAGAAACCTAAACCTTGTTCTTCTATGGGGATCTGTATGATTACCCCTTGAGTCAATAATTGGTCTAATGCTTGAAACAGGAATTATCTTTTCCCTGGATCCTTGGGAATGTTTGATCTCAGAAAGTGAGATGGTGGAAACTCCCGAAACTCTAGTTTGTATCCTAGAGTCACTGTGGTGAGAGCCCATCTGTCCTAAGTTTCCATCTGCCAGACTTCTGCGAAATGCAGAGGTCTTCCCCCACCTTGGTGAGAGGAGACACCTATTCATGAAGAGGTCTTAGTATTCTGGTTTGTAGTCTTGCGGCTCCAGGTCTTCCTTTGAGCCAGGGCCTGACCCTGTGATTTTCCTCTGTAATCTGATGGTGGAAGCCATTGCCACTGCCTAGATGCGGATGCGCTTGGCGCAGGAAAGAAAGTCTGTTTAAATGATGGACATTTATACTTTGTTTTGACTGGCAAAAGAGTACTTTTTTCACTGGAAATTGTCTGGATGTATTTTTCCAAATCACCGCCAAATAGTCGCTCTCCATGAAATGAGGAACTAGACAGTAGGTTCTTGCAGGGTGCTTCAGCAGACCAACCCTTTAGTCAAAGGGTTCTATGCATGTGTACTAGCACAAGTGCAAGATGAGACGTCTGGTGAATAGAATCCTTTATAGCATCTATGGCAAAACATAATGCTTTTGGTAAATCGGCCAACTCACTGGCCTGTTGTGCAGGGAGCTCGTTAAGGTCCTCTGTGAAATGGTCTTTTAAGGACTAACAGATGCCTATAGCTGCAATTGCATGCTGAGTAATGCCGCGTACACACGATCAAACAAACAAGCGGGTGGAAAAGTCCGGCAAACTCAAGTCCGCTGGACAGTCCCCCCGTGTGTAGCCTCCGGCATACTTTTTTGACCCGAAAGTACGGCGGACTTAGAAAGTAGTTTTACACTCCAATCTTCCCGCCAGACTCACATTTCGGCGGACAATCCGCCCGTGTGTGCCAGTCCGCCGTACTTTTGAAATGAATGGACTTTTCCCGCCCGGAGAAAAGTCTGTTCATTTAGAGCGGGTCTCCAGGTAGGCAGGGCCCGCGAAGGAGACGTCGCTGGCCCCACCACCTGGTATGGACTTAAAGGGGAACCCCAACGCCGGAAAAAATCGGCGTGGGGGTCCCCCAGGTCCACATCAGACCCTTGTCCGAGCACGCTACCCGGCCGGCCAGGAAAGGGGGGACGAGCGAGCGCCCCCCCCCCCCTCCTGAGCCGTACCAGGCCGCGTGCCCTCAACATGGGGGGTGCCTTGGGGAAGGGGGGCCGCGCGGCCCCTCCACCCCACAGCACCTTGTCCCCATGTTGATGAGGACAAGGGCCTCTTTCCGACAACCCTGGCCGTTGGTTGTCGGGGTCTGCGGGCGGGGGGCTTATCGGAATCCGGGAGCCCCCTTTAATAAGGGGGCCCCCGGATACCGGCCCCCCACCCTATGTGAATGAGTATGGGGTACAATGTACCCCTACCCATTCACCTGTAAAATAAATACAAAAAAAACACAACACACAAGATAAAATAGTTTATTGCACAGCTCCGGGGGTCTTCCGTCTTCGGGAGTCTTCTCGCCAGACTCCTCCGCTATCTTCTTGTAGCTCTTTTACTAGTGGAGGAGTCCAGCTTTCTTCCTCGCCGCGGCCTCTTCTTCCGACTTCGGGGGTCTTGTCCCCCCTCTTCGGTTCTTATGCCGGTCTTCTGTCGCCGCTGTCACCGCCGCCGCCTTCTGTTCTGTTCTTCTCTTCTTCTTCAGATGTTGCCTCGTCGAGTCCTCCGCTCACAATGGCTCTGACCGGGCACGCGGCGACTTATATAGGGACATCACCGGATGATATCCCCGCCTATTATGATGTCACAGTCCCAGCATCCTCTGGGACTGTGACACCATAATGGGCGGGGACATCATCCGGGATGTCCCTATATAAGTCGCCGCGTGCCCGGTCAGAGCCATTGTGAGCGGAGGACTCGATGAGGCAACATCTGAAGAAGAAGAAGAAGAACAGAACAGAAGGCGGCGGCGACAGAAGACTGGGCCACCGCCTGTAAAAGAGCTATAAGAAGGCGCGGTGGACTGGTAGAAGAACCGAAGAGGGGGGACAAGACCCCCGAAGTCGGAAGAAGAGGCCGCGGCGAGGAAGAAAGCCGGACTCCTCCGCCAGTAAAAGAGCTACAAGAAGATAGTGGAGGAGTCCGGCGAGAAGACCCCCGAAGACGGAAGACCCCCGGAGCTGTACAATAAACTATTTTATCTTGTGTGTTGTTTTTTTTTGTACTTTATTTTACAGGTGAATGGGTAGGGGTACATTGTACCCCATACTCATTCACATAGGGTGGGGGGCCGGTATCCGGGGGCCCCCTTATTAAAGGGGGCTCCCGGATTCTGATAAGCCCCCGCCCGCAGACCCCGACAACCAACGGCCAGGGTTGTCGGAAAGAGGCCCTTGTCCTTATCAACATGGGGACAAGGTGCTGTGGGGTGGGGGGGCCGCGCGGCCCCCCTTCCCCAAGGCACCCCCCATGTTGAGGGCACGCGGCCTGGTACGGCTCAGGAGGGGGGGCACTCGCTCGTCCCCCCTTTCCTGGCAGGCCGGGTAGCGTGCTCGGACAAGGGTCTGATGTGGACCTGGGGAAACCCCCACGCCAATTTTTTTCGGCGTTGGGGTTCCCCCTTTAAGTCCATAACAGGTGGCGGGGCCAGCGACGTCTTCCTCCGTGTGTGTGTGGGCGAGTCCGTTCATTTCAAAAGTAGGGCGGATAGTACGGCGGACTTAGTACGCCGTATTAGTCCGCTGAAAAAGTGCCATGTGTGGGCAAGTAGCCCGTTCGGAAAGTCCGACGGACAGTCTGGCGGGAAGTCCGCCAGACTAAGTCCCTCGGATAGTCCGCTACGTGTGTACGCGGCATAACAGTACCTGCTAAATAAAAATAGGGTTTTAACAGGAATTCCAACTTTTTTATTTTGCTGGAACTTTCAATTTTTTGGTGAATTTTTCCTCCATAGGATAGAGAACTGAGAATCTCCTTGGAGGGAGAAAATGCTTATTCGGATGATCCCATTCGGTATAAATAAGCTTCTCTAGTAATGTGTGGAATAGAAACGCATGCACTGGTTGTGAAGGTTTCAAGGAACCCAAAGAAGAAACCAGACTTTCAGCTGACTCTGTTAGGGGTAGCATGAAAGTGGAGTGAACCATGTCCGTAAGGATTTGTATCTCAGATTGTGAAGCTGAAACTTAAACTGTTGTTTCCTCCGCAGAGGAGTAATCGGTTTGTTTTTCCCGATCGTTTGAGGGCAATACCTCATCCTATCCTCACTGTTCCCCTGGTAAGGGGTTTGGAGTGGGAAAGAGGGATAGCATGCTTCTTATCCCCTTCAATGAAGGATGCGATCAAAGCCACTAATCTTCCTTTTAAGCCCTGCAGGGCAGAGGAAAATGCATCTTCAGTCACGTACTCAGGGGCTGAAGTGTGAGAAGCACATGTACCACCAATTGCTTCCAATGACTCACCCTGGCTTGGGATGTCAGGTATATCCGAGAGGATGACAATGTGGAGGCATGTCTGGAGTTCCAAGCGCCTGGGGGTGGTTTTGGTGCCTTAGTAGTAAGCCTTGAAGCCATAGTGCAAAGCACAAAAAGCAAAGATACTCTAAGAACTGTTCTATTTATTTGAACAATAGTAGGAAAAACAGTGGTAGCATAGAATGATCTAATGCTAATGGAGCGCATTCGGCACAGTACAAATCCCATTTCAAATCAAATCAAATGCTAAACAATATGTTTTTTCCTGCACCAGCTCTTCTGTGTCCAGTGGCAGCCTTGCTTCAGCTGCTCTGATGGACACTGTCTGTTTCCCAGAGTATCAGCTTTAAGCTTTTTCAGGTGTGAGCCTGATTGTCTATGCGCCACACCTTTTCTTTTGCGATTTAGCAAGAGTCACCTCAGAGGGGAGGCGGGAAGGGGATTTACGTGGTCTTTTTATCAGCTTTTCAGATTTATGCTAGTTTAAACATAACATGTATCCCTATCCACTCAGTTTCCCCTATTTAGGGGGAGAGCAGACCCCCCCTCCAGCTGTTGAGACACACGCTGTATTAGCACAGATTTAAACAGGGTCTATACACTATTACTCCCTCTAGAGGAGTTTTTAAGGCATTTTACAATATAATTGAGAGAAAAGTCATAGGTGGACTTTGCAGTTCCTATGCTTCCCTCTTACCTCGTCCTCACTGCAGGATACTGCTGTAAACAGACAGATCACCCATAACGGCGAGCAGAGTGGTTAAACCTTCAAAGACTGGGGCAGTTTTAATAGGGGTTCACTCCTTTGGACCATGTATAGCACCGCTCAGGACAGCTTTAGGCAATATAGCAAGACCAAAAAGAGTCCTGGTTCCTAGGGTCCAGCTCTCAAAGAGGAGCGTTACAGGCAAAACCTCGTTCTTCTATGCAAGGTCCGGGTACCATCCTGGAGCCGCAGTGGCGGGATGGATCCGGTTGTGGAGGCTTTTTAAATCCAGCATGGATCCCTCCTGGAGCTCCGCAGAGCACATCTTCACTCGTGCCAACAACTTTAGACACTGGTGAAAAAACTGAGGTACTCCTGGAAAGAGGAAGGGTTATATAGGGGAGTCAACTTCCTGTATTTGGTGTGTCAACACCTGAAGGTAGCTATAACCCACTAAATAAATACTTAAGGCTTTGTGTCCCTATGATGTAGAAATAGCAAATCTGCGTACTATATTCAAAAAAGAATTGAATAAATGTTTCCAAAAGTTCTGGTGCAGGTGCAGATCAAGTATACGTGCCACACTTGTGGTATTTTTAGAGTCTCTGTTTTCTGACTGAGAAAGCACGACCCTCTGCATCAAATTTAGACTGTATCAGTGGAAATATTTCAGATGAAGAAGATGTAACATTAGAGGAAATGGCAGTCAGGTAACTAATCATATAGGTTTTTATTATACACTTTTATATGTACAGATAAGAAAAGATAATAAGTCATACAAAATTATACCACAAATCAAACTTTAAAGCCAAAAATTAACAGCACCTTTGTATATTTGATTTCTTAAGGCAAAAATAACATGGCACCTGTGGTTAGTATTGAAATAATCACTAAATGCAGATAATCAAATTTACATATACCATTTAGAGGTTGTTTTGCCAATCTACTGCTCCACAACCTAGAAAATATTGCTTATAATCCAGGCAATTCTGATGGTGCAGTTGACCAGAGAGACGTGGTGGGGCATGGGCCCAGGTCCTTCAGTATCATTACACCACTCTCCAGGCATGACATCCCCAGACAGAATCCACCATGGATTGTGGCATGTAGGTGGAGGTAGTACACCTTAAGAAATTATGCAACATGCAGCAACAATGAAATATAATGTCAATTTTTGTGGGGGCTACATTTATTGCTGCATGGATGATACAAAAGTGGTTGGACATAATACCAAATGCATTTTCTAAAACTCGTCTAGCATGAGATAACTTGTAATTAAAGATTTTTTGATCAGGTGTAAAGTTTTTAAGGACAAATGGTTTCAACACATGGTATAGAATGCAAATGTGTCATCTGCAACAAATATGAATTTTAGTCTTTCCACAGTGTCCTCTTGGGATGGTAGCTGCAGAAGTCCATTTTTTAAACAATGAGAAAATGCGGTTTTCTCAATTATTCCCCCAATCTGAATTTCGTCCATTTTTGCCAATGTCCATAAAGATTAACTAAAACTTTGCATTCACAATCGCCATTAGGACGGTGCAAAAGTAGTCTTTGTAATTAAAATAGAAGGAGCCAGATTTTACTGAGGGTGTTAGGCGAACATGCTTCCCGTCTATGGCACCACTACAGTTGGGGAAATTCCAATAGTCGTTAAATTGTTTAGCTGTTGCTTTCCATTCCTCCACAGATGTCGGTAGATGTGAAAGGTAAAAATATATGTTGAAAACATTTTTAGGATTAATTATCTTAGGGCTGTTACTGATTAAAATTTTAGTGTTCGATTAATCTTTTTTTTTTTTTTATCGATTAATTGACTAATTTCGATTAATTATAACGCACATACAGATCCAACTACTTTTAGCTCATCTCCTTGCATTGCGACTCTGCATTAGGCTGAATATAGGGTTCCACCCACCTGTTATTTCTTTAATTTTGTCTTTCATTGAATATTTGGTGAGTTGATTTCCATACTCTCTTCAGGTGATTATGTGTCCTTGTTTAAACAATGTTTTCATTTCTTTTATATATCAATTGATTGTTTGTTAATGATTTGTACACTATTTGTTACAATCTGTTTAGATATCCTCCTGAAGAAGCGGTTGGCCCACGAAACTAGTAGAGGAGACCCCTGTACGCCACCAGAACCAAATCCTCTCTTTTGAGTATTTGTACCTACTAAATATTCTGGGGTGTATTATATTTTATTATTGATGACTTATGTATTGTTTTTCTTTTCTTTCTTTTTTTGTATTTCATTAAACATTAATACATTTTTTAATTTTTCCTTTTTTTGTTACAATAAGTACCGGTATAGTCCAACCTCTATTTATTGGTTTGGGTGAGTTATGGGAGTATAGCGTGGACGGCTGCCCCAATACCCCCACACCAAACCCCTTTGCATCTTAAAATTTGTGGATGATGGTACTGGACAATTTTTATAATTATTCTTATCTGAGGCGATACTTACTATTTCTGCAACTCTGCATTAGTCAGTGGTAAATGTGGTATACACTATATACAATCACCCGACACTAGTTACTTTCCAAAATCCATGACTTAACTTCACAGTTCACACAAATACGTTTTAAATTCAAACTGTAGCACTGACGTAAGTCTTTTTTTTTTCCCACAGTAGCACAACAATCCCTCCATCTCCGGTCTAACTAATCACTCTCACCTTATGGCATGGACCTCTGTGCAAACAGGTGGTCATGCAAGCGGGTATCAAAAGGGTTAACACGGACCATAAACTTCTCTCACGTTTCCTTAGATCTCAGCAAGGACGCCAGGTCATGGGTAGAAAGAAAAGTGCTCACCGCTTAAGTATAAATATAAGTACCGCTTAAGTATAAGATTTAATTTTTGTGTTCAAACACAAACTACTCACATAAACATGATAAAAACACAGCACGTAAAGCCGACAATCGTGTTAGTTCCATAGGGCAGCAGGAGGTGACGCCATGTGTAGCTCCTCCCCCATATGCGTTATGTTCAATCAGAACTTCAACGTCACCGGACTCCTCCCCCGTCCCTTCGTTAGCAGACGGAGGCACTTGGGGAAGGGGAGAGGAGCCCAGTGACGTTGATGTCCATGACGTCACCGGATCTCCTGATGGAACTCCCTGAAGACCCGGAAGCCGGCAGAGAGGTGAGTACCGATCAAAAGAATTTTGATCGATCAAAAAAATTACAGATTAATTGAGGAATTCATCTTTAATTTCCACAGCCCAAATTATCTATACATTTTTCTTTTTTCCTTTATTATACGGGATCTATTTGGCAATGAATCACAAACTATCACATCACCACCAGAAAGCAGGAACAAAAAGAGAAAGGCAACAGTCTACAGGCAACTTTCTACTACAAGCATCTGCAGCGTTAAATCAGAAGAGGGATGAATGTGATGACCTGGGTGCATTTACTGCCAAGAAAATACGTTGGATGTCAGAAGACCAAAAACAATTACTGGAACCAATACTTGTTCAGCTTCTTATTAAAGGCTTAAGAGGGGAGCTCACCGCAAATACGCAATTAGCTGAGCACAAAACCACACACACCCAATCATCTCAACAACCTCAACAAATCCATCAGTGGCTTGTACCATTCATACAGCAGGATCATCCACAAAACAACTGGGGATATGATTACCAGTACACATCTTTGTGAATAACATACTTTTGGTTTAAAACATTTTAAGTTTGTCAGTTTGACATGTTATGAACTAGTTTGAGTTTCCTCATATGTTTAGAGCTTCAAAATGCAAAGATTACCAAAGCAAGCTCTGTTGTACAGTGTTTGACAGTTAAAAATAAAAGTACTGTGTCATTACCTATAAGTATTCGTCTTGCATGATTGTTATGATGGCTTGACAGGTCTCAGTTATGATGTGGCCTAGCAACTGGACAGAGATTCCAGTGGTGAACTTGAGGTCTTCAAAACTTCATCCAGTTGCCAGGAAACGAAGTGTTGCTACCAGTCTCTGCTCCGCTGTGATGCTAGGTCTTAAGATTGTGTCCTTTTTTGTCAAGGGGGATGACACTTGACTAAGGAGCAGCTGAAAGGACTCATCAGGCATCCTCAGATAGTTCCGATAATCATTGGGATTGTTTTTCTTGAGCTCTTGAACCAATCTTATATGAGAGAAGTTATCACGGTTCTTCAGCCACATTTTACTCCACAACCTTCGCCTTTTGCTCCTGGGCTCCTCTGCTTGCTGTACGGTATAGCCATCACTCCAAGCATTACTAAGGCAATTGTGCTCTCATCCACATCAATATTGAAGGTGGTGCTGGTGTAGGTGAAGCAGTAGAGATGCTCACTACGCACAAGGTTCGTTCCGACGAACGCACATTGCTACTCTGGGTGTATACATAAATTGATGTTCGTAAACGATTTATTGTTTGAAAATCGGTCATTACCTGATAGCATGATTGTTTTCTCTCGTGAACGTATGTTCATTTTTCAAAAGCGCATTCGGACGATTTTTCATATTGTATGGCCAGCATTAATCTTTAGTTTTATGTATCAAACCATGGTCATGAAGTTCCCAAGTGTCCCCATGCGCAGCTTCCAGGCTGATGAATGCAAATTTCAAATAATACGCTGAATGCATCTTGCCATCAGTTTTGACTACATTTTGTTGTGCCTCTGTAGCTCATACACCCAAATCTTGAGAGCTCCATCTTCATGTTTTACAGTAGAGGTATTGTATTTCTCTTTGTAGGCCATGATGACTCCTTTCCAAACAGCACTTATGGCTGTGACCATATTTGGTCTCATCACTCTAAATTATTTAATTCCACAAATTGTTAGGCCCTTCAGGTGCAGTTTGGCATATTGAAAATGGCTGCTTTGTGGTGTTGGTGCAGCAAAAATGGCTAACATTTTACAAATGTAAATTATACAGTATATTATAAACACAGGTACCTTAACCTCTTCCCGCCCGCCCTATAGCCGAATGACACCTATAGAGCAGGCGCTTTCATCCGGGAGGCCGTCCCCGGACCTCCTGTTGTTTACTTCCGCAATGCGCGCCGCCGCGGGCGCGCATTGGGGAAGTTCTGTGTTTGCTGTGTCCCCGGGGACAGGCAAACACAGATCGCTGTAAACGGCCAATCACAGCAGCTGTTTACAGCGCGATCCGCGTGTCCAATGTGAGATGATCTCATATGTAAACATATGAGATCATCTCTCAGCGCTGCTCTCCCTCCTCACATAGACAACGTGTGAGAGGGGAGAGATGAACGGCTGCAGCGGCCGTAAGTGTAAAAAAAAGTTTAAAAAAGTGCCATGCGCCCCAGTGCCATCCTCCCCCAGTACCATCCTGCCCCAGTGCCATCCACCCCAGTGCCATCCACCCCAATGCCATCCACCCCATGCTACCTGCCCCCAGTGCCACCTGTTAGTGCTATCTGTCCCCAGTGCCACCTGTTAGTGCTATCTGTCCCCAGTGCCACCTGTTGTCAGTGCCATTTGTCCCCAGTGCCACGTATAAGTGCCATCTGTCATCAGTGCCACATAGTGCCATCTGTCATCAGTGCCACATATTAGTGCCATCTGTCATCAGTGCCACGTATCAGAGCCATTTGTCATCAGTGCCACCTGTCAGTGTCACGTGCCATCTGTTGTCAGTGTCACTTGGCATCAATGCCACTTATCAGTGCCATCTGTCATCAGTGTCACGCGTCATCGTTGCCACGTATTAGTGCCATCTGTCATCGGTGGCACGTATTAGTGCCACGTATTAGTGCCATCTGTCATTAGTGCCACGTATTAGTGCCACCTGTCATCAGTGCCACGTATAAGTGCCACGTATAAGTGCCACGTATAAGTGCCATCTGTCATCAGTGCCACATATTAGTGCCATCTGTCATCAGTGCCACGTATAAGTGTCATCATTGCCACGTATCAGTGCCATCTGTCATCAGTGCCACGTGTCATTGTCCTGGTGCTCCAGGGCCTTCAAAAGTGTAATAGGTAGTCAACAAGTTAAATGTGTAATTTATGCTCCTAAAACACATGATGGCGCTCCCTGCATGTGAAATAGTCCCACACATGTGGTATTGTAATACTCAGGAGGAGTAGCAGAATTTTTTTGGGGGTGTCATTTGTGGTATACACATGCCATGTGAGAGAAATAACCTATTACAATGACAATTTTGTGGAAAAAAAAATAAAAAATGAAAAATCTTAATTTTGCAAAGAATTGTGGGAAAAAAATGACAACATCAAAAAGCTCACCATGCCTCTTACTAAATACCTTGGAATGTCTACTTTCCAAAAAGGGGTCATTTGGGGGGTATTTGTACTTTCCTGACTTGTTCGGGTCACAAGAAGCGAGATAGGCCACCAGTACATCAGATGTGATCAATTTTGTGCGATTCGCACCACAGCTTTTTAGACTCTCTAACTTTCACAAAGACCAAATAATATCCACTATTTTGGGTTATTTTTTTACCAAAGATATGTAGCAGTATAAATTGTGGCCAAAATTTATGAAGAAAAAATAATAATTTGCATAATTCTGTCACAGAAACAAAGAAATATGCGTTTTCTTTAAAAAATTTCGGTCTTTTTTCATTTATAGCGCAAAAAATAAAAACCCCAGAGGTGATCAAATACCACCAAAAGAAAGCTCTATTTGTGGGAAAAAAAATTCATTTGGGTACAGTGTTGCATGACTGAGTAATTGTCATTCAAAGTGTGAGAGCACCGAAAGCTGAATATTGGTCTGGGCAGGAAGGGTGTTTAAGTGCCCAGTAAGCAAGTGGTTAAAATGTACCAACGATGTACTGTATGATCTAAATTAAGGTTAAAAGGAAAAAAATAAAAATAAAAGAATGAGATTCTTTTAAAATGTGCTTATATTCACGTATATAAAGTGCTTGACTGTCATACTACAGCATTGCATAGTACTTGTGAACAGCCCACCTCAATTTCATGCAACAAACATAAATCAATGAACATAAAAAAAAGACAACATTGCCAGATGTTACAGTCTACTAGACTGTGGAAAAATCATAACATTAAAAACACTGCTTCCAGAATAGTTTAAACTTTCATTCCAGGAATGTGGTATGGCTTTCAAGGCATTTTAAAAATAGGACATACGTTCTTTTGTTTTGTATATATGTCTTAGGTCTGACCTTTCTCAAATTACTCTGCCCATTAACAATAGAGGTATTTAGTAAGTTTTAAAGGGAAGTAACAGCATGAAGACAGATTATGTGCAAGTATGCAGTCAGTGTGCTGAAAAGCACATTATACATGCAGCACAATAACATTAAAAAATATATTCTGATATTTGCTTTTTACTCTTCTAACCATATTCTTGATTTCCTTAATATAACCCTGGACAGTTTATTTTAAATGTACTTTCGGCATATCACTTTTGCAGGAAATCTATTTTATAAATCCACCACCCATTGTGTAAAGTAGTACTTCCTCCCATCTCCCTAGAGCATACAGGATATGGACAACCTCTCTTGTGCATAGAAAAAAATATTTACTTTGCTATTGTTTTCTATAAAAAGGAAAATTCCAACGAAAGCGCAGAGTGACAGTTACAATGTCCTTGTATGTCACAGTATCATTATCACAGTAAGGCATAAAGAGTTCTTGGAACAGATTTATTAGTGACATTAAATAAAGGAATTATTAAACTATGAGATTCCTGGAACCACTGGAGCAAACTTGTTACACGGGAAGACCATCTGGAAAATAGGTATCTTTGAACTTTAGAGTACCCTTTTGCTAATGATCCATGTACTCTTTAAACTGTGCAAATTATTTTCAAATACATATGGCTTGTTTACAAGTTAACGGAAGCATGATTATGAAGATAAAATGATGAACATTATATGGAGCCAAATTCCCCTTTATTTTATTTTTATTTTTTTAATAAAAATGACGTAAATATAATTAACTGTTACACAATTATAGTTAATATATTAATAACAACATGACTTATCACTTCTGTCATTCTCCCCGTGTGCGTCGGTCTGTCGGACATCCATGCTGGAAAACCAGCAGCCAACCGAATCCTGATCAATGCTCTCAGCCAATGGCAGGGAGGTGGTCTATGGTAAATGCTGTCTCTGACTACGCAGGTTTGCGGAAAATTTGAATGGACACATGGATGAACAGCTATGCAGCTGTATCCTTTTTTAAGACCTGTGTTTTAGAGATACGCATAATCTATCATAAGCATGGTGGTTCACAGGGTAAGAAAAGGATTTAATATAAACATAAGTAATCAGTTCCAGATCCAAAAGCCCATAAATAATCACAGTACATTTAACTGCTTCAGATGCGCGCTATAGCCGAATAACTGCTGCAGCATGGATCTGCTTTGCCGGGAGTACGTCTATTGACGTCCTCCCCTTTGCAGGCTCGCCATGCCCCCCTGAAGGGCGCGTGTGGCACGTGCTGTGATCAAACAAGCCAATGAGGCTCGCGTGATCACAGATCCGAGTAAGGGGCCGATCCAGGGTCCTTACCATGTGATCAACTGGCAGCCAATGACAGCTGATCACATGATATAAACAGAGGATCAGTAATCATTTTTTTTCTTCTCACGTTGACAGCGTGAGGAGAAAAAAAGCTGATCCCCGGCTTCTGTTTGAAGAGACAAAGTCCCGAAGAGGAAGAGCCTCATATGTGCCCACCAGTACTGCCTGTGCCACCTGCCAGTACCACAATCAGTGCTCACAGTACATGCCAGCAATCAGTGCCACCTATCAGTGCCCACAAGTGGCACCTATCAATGCCCACCAGTGGTGCAAATCAGTGCCACCTAGCAGCGCTGCCTATCAGTGTGCGCTATCAGTGCTGATCAGTGCCCATCACTGCCACCCATCAGTGCCCATCACTGCCAACCCAGAGGTGATCAAATACCACCAAAAGAAATCTCTATTTATGAGAAAAAAATATAAAAATTTCATTTGGGTACAATGTTGTATGACCACGCAATTGTCATGCAATGAGTGACAGCGTGGGGGCGTGTCCGGATGTAAGAGCAGGCAGACGTGTGATTGAGGAGCTCTGGCAATCCCGTTTAATAATCCTCTGCCATCCTTAAGAAATAACTGCAATCACTTGAAAAACTACCTCCCAGGGGAACAGCTATACCCACCCACTTCATCTTGTGCAATTATTGTGGAGGTTCGGCCCGTGTGTGGCCGGGAGACAGCTGGTCCTCCACACCTGTGGCGGCCGCCATCTTTCCGTCCTGTGCCAGACTAGAGGAACCCTTTCACGGACTGCTGGCGAGGTAAGGGGCTCCCCTCATCCTTTTACCAACCTCCTTGTGTCCAGGGAGTGGCCAGCCAGACCGTGGAGCCGCTGGTGCTGCCTGGCGGGGCCGAGGGCTAGTCCGACCTAGTGCAGCCTGCCGCCGACTGGACTTTCCTGCACAGCCAGATGGCGGAGGAGCACCGCAATCGGCCTCAAACCCAGAGCAAGGACACTGCTGACTGAGCAGAGGCTCCCTACATCCTTCAGCATCCCTCACTGCATTTATTTGGAGAGGCTGCTGGTCCGTGGGGCTGTCGTTGCGGCCGTGGCCTGACGCACACCGCAGTTTCCTGCTGGCGAGGGAGCACTGCGGCCGGCCTGAACCTGGGAACAGTTACTGTTGCCCTGTCAGCCCTTCACCTTCTTGCTGGACGCTATTGATTCATGAGGGGTGGGCTGTCTGTTTGGGCAGGCTGAGGGCTTCTGGAGACCAACATCCCTGTCACCCCCAGAATCCATCCATCCGGCTCCCTGGGCCCTCTGGCGGGGAAGGTCTTTGAGTGCGGAGACAAAAATAGCAAACTCCTAGCGAATTTAGTAGCGGATTCTAAAATGCAGACGGTGGTGTCAGAAACTTGTGGGTTGGATGGTCAGCTGATATCTACTCCCGAACTGATTCTAGATTAATTCAAATTCTTCTATGAAAACCTATATAACGCGGTCCCTGGCTGGCCGGAGGACAGGCGTGGGGAGTTTTTGCATTCCTTACATCTACCAACTCTTTCGCAGGAAGATATGGAATTTCTAGACAAAGATTTTACCACTGAAGAGATAGGGGAAGCGATTTGTTCATTTCCTAATGGGAAACCACCAGGACCTGATGGTCTACCTGGTGAATGGTACAGAATGTATGCCTCCTTAGTTACACCAACATTTTTAAAAGTCTTCTCTGAAAGTAAAAAATAGATGACATTACCCCCTTCCATGTATCAGGCACACATAGTCCTTATCCCTAAGCCTGGTAAAGACACATCCCTCTGCACCTCTTACATGCCGATCTCTCTGCTAAACTATGGCCTCAAGATCTTGACAAAAATATTAGAGACCAGACTGTGGACGATTTTACCATCCCTGATTAATATAGATCAGACTGGTTTCATGCCAGGGAAATCCACAGATATAAACTTACGTAGAGTGTTTACCCATCTTAAGCTACCTCCCGCTGAGTCCTCCACGAGGGTAATGGTTACACTAGACATTGAAAAGGTGTTTGATTCGGTAGCATGGACTTTCATGTCTTCAGTCCTGGAGGTTATGGGTTTTGGAGAAATATTCCGCAAATGGATTAATATTTTATATAAGGAACCAACAGCGCAGATTAAGCTTGGTGGTGCTCTGTCGACACCTTTTGCTGTTAGAAGAGGTACGAAGCAAGGCTGTCCACTGTCACCGGCTCTCTTTGCCTTGGTGATGGAGCCACTTGCCTCGGCCCTCAGACAGGCGAACAGGGTTAGAAGGATACAGGTGGGATCCATACATGAGAAAGTTGCTTTATACACGGATGATCTTATCATTTTCTTCAGTGACCCTGCCCAGTCCCTTCGAGAGACGTTGACCATCCTTTCCAATTTTACTAGCTGTTTGGGACTCAAGGTAAACTGGGATAAATCTCAAATCTTGCCGATAGAGCGGCAAGAGATGTAGCAGATCCCAACCTATCACTACTATGGACAGAAAATCAAATATCTAGGTATTCACATCTCCACTTCTACCTCTGACTATTCATGCCCTTAACTTGGAACCACTGATACATAGGATGAGGACAAGACAAAAGGCATGGGCACATCTCCCTCTCTCTTTAATCAGGAGGATCAATTTATTTAAGATGAAGCTTCTACCTGCCTTTCTCTATGCTCTCAGACATGCACCTGTCTGGATCCCCAAAAAGGTATTTTGCATGATAAATGCCATCTTAGTTTCTTTTCTCTGGGGAAACGGTCAACCAAGATTTAAGCTAACAGTGCTGCAGAGGCCTTGGGGAGAAGGAGGCTTGGCTTGCCCGGACCTCCACTCCTATTTCTTGGCGGCTCTGTTATCCCCCACCCACAACTTGCTGGTCTCGGATGAGTCCAACGCGGCGGTGGTCCTGGAAGCAGCACATTTGGGGTCTTATGAAGCGCTACGGAACCTACTGTACCGGGGCCCTAGAGCTCCTTTCCCTCTTACCTCAGCAATGAGAGCGGTCATGAGGGCATGGTCAGTGGCAAATTCAATACGCCCCATACCATTGGGACACATTTCCCCGTATAACCCTCTTTGGTTTAACCCAAATTTATCAGAATTTCGGATCCATTCCTGATTCTAGTGTGTGGGCATGCAGGGGCATTAAATATATTAATCAAATCTGTTTTGAGGGCAAAATACAGACCTTTGACAGGTTGAAACAACAATATAATTGACCTAACTCACATCTATTTAGATTCCTCCAGCTTAGTCATGCTTTTAACACCCAGTTTGATAATGCTCCCGTAGCCTTTTATACCTCGAATCTGGAGACTCTGCTCAGAGATGAAACTCTATCTAAGCCCTTATCCACCAAATATAAAGTATTACTCCCTAACGTCCATACGGGACTAGAAAACCTTAAGGCAAAGTAGGAAGTAGATTTCTCCGCATTAGACACAGAAGACTGGGAAGAAATGTGGGAGTACCCATTTTCACAGCTAGTATCGGCTAGAGATAAATTAGTGCAATTTAAAATAGTACATAGGGTGTACTACACGCCTGTATGTCTACATAGAATCTATCCATCTATTTCCGCCTCTTGCTGGACATGCAACTCACCCTCAGCGGATTTCACTCATATGTTTTGGAGCTGTCCTCAGATAGAGATTTTTTGGGTGGAGGTGACCAAATTTATTTTGACAGTCACCACCATCCCTGTGCCAGTGTCTTTAGAGGTATGCCTGCTGGGACTAGTTGAACCACTGGCCCCACGACGGGCGATCAGAACCCTGCTAGGACTATTACTATACTATGCCCGTAAATCTATAGTACTCAGATGGAAGGCCTCGGCCGCACCTTCAATACATTTCTGGAAAAGGTTAGTGAACATGGTTCTACCATTGTACAAAGCTACGTGGATGTGGCAACAAATTTAAAAAAATATGGGATATTTGGACGGAATCCCAGTCCACTAATGCAGATTTGATCGATGTCTAGTATCATTCTACTAGGCACCGAGAATGACGTGGGTGACATCCCTGATCTCATAAACATCCCTGGGCTCTCATGTCAATAATCTATGGGGAGTAGGGGGGAGTAAGAATGTGCAAGTATATTGTACATTTCATCCCATGAATAATTGAAGAAAGTTGCAGGGTATATGCGAAATTGGAGGATTTATTTTCATATTCTGCATAGGTGGTTGAGCGTACAGTGGTTTTGTTAGGAATACATGTAATTTATATGTATGTTTCTTTTTTTTTTTCCTTCGTAGTGACCGAGCCTGGGTATGCCCATTAGGCTGTTTTGTTTTGTATTTACCTTAAAAATTCAATAAAAACAACTTTAAAAAAAAAAAAGAGTCACAGCGCTAAAAGCTGAAAATTGCTCTGGGCAGGAGGGGGGTTTAGGTGCCCAGTAAGCAATTGGTTAAAGCATATGTATAACCAAAATGTTTTGAGTGTTTGAAAGATTAGGAGAGCATTAAATACTGTTACTTTATTTTTGCTGTCTGTGTCCTGTTGGGGAGATTTTCTGTCACTTCCTGTCATGGAGATTGAACAGGAGTGAGCGGAGTTCCCGTATTAAACATCTGTCACCAGAACAAGTGACAAGAGACCTCATTGCAATACTTCCCATCTATTTCTGTTCAAGGGACAACTATAAACCTTTTGATGTCCCATCATTTCCATTTCAATGACAATAGCCAACATGAAAAGTAAAGAGGTTGAAACTCCCCAGTGGTAAATGGCAATAAAAAAAAAAACTTGAGAGGGGTTCCAACCATTCCAAACTCTACCCAAAGCATAAAAAAAATGTTTTGGCTACATAAACATTTTAATCACATTAAAGTAAATGCATGAAATGTTGTAACTTGTTATGCTTTTTGTATTCCAAATAGCAATTGGCAAAATGTTCATTAGGTGACTAAAAATATACATGAAGCCATACAATATACATACAAATGAATCCATTAGGGTAAAGGCAAAGAAAAGCAGCTTGCTTCAGAACACATCGGTAGATGCTGTATTCTTGTCCAAAAAAAGTTTTAAAGGATATATCATATGTCAATGTGACATAAATAAAGTGGGTAGTCACTTTCCAATGCAGAAATCCGAAAATATAATATCCAGAATTTCTTCCGCCCCTACCCTTCCGGTGATAGTGCCAAGCTGTCTGTGGGCAATACGCAGTTCCTCTGCAACCAAAACCAAATCTTGTTGCCGATAGACCTCATAGCGTCTCAGTGCATGTAGGCATTTAGTGAGATGAAACCTGTGACGAGTCTGAGTTATTGTTGGAGCTCCCTGAAGAGGATCACCATAGCTAAAAGGAAACAGAAAACAATAAATACAGAGAGGAAGGGTATTACATTGTTGCACTTATTTAGAAGTAATGTGTATCAGAAGCTATTGACATTATTCTTACCTAAAAATACATTCAAGTCTTGGTTTGTTTTTTCTAGAATAAAAAACGATGATATACTTTTCTGCTCAGTGCAACTATATAGCACAGAGCGGTCTCTTACCTCCTTTTGGAGTCCCCTAACAGCACTCTCTGCTCCTCATTTCCTGTGGGTGCTCCCATAGCAAGCATTGTGCAATTGGTGCACCTGTGTGGGAACACTCATGTGTGTGCATCCATAGACATACACAGAGCCCTCAGCCATGCCCCCTGCTCCCTTCTCACAGGATCTGACTGACATCAGCAGCAGCCAATGGGTCTCAGTGCCCTCTGTGCCTCCTTTGAGACCAGGAAGATAGAGCATTGCTGCTGCAGATGAGCACAGCTCTTCATCGAAAGAGGATTAAGGTCTTTAGGGCTGAGGTAGGGGGAAACAGGTATTGGAATGTTTTTTACCCTAATGCAGAGAATGCATTAAGGTAAAATAGTTTCGATTTTAGAACCACTTTAATAAAATTCTTGTTTTCACCATTCCTTATTGTGTATTAGCACTGCTGATTTCCTGCAGCCTCTTTGAAAGCATCTACTGTCTACATGCTTGTACTATAGTGATGGCTGTAAGGTATTCCTTAGCGAAGTTTTCGTAATGGTGACAACACCAGACCAGACCAGATCAGCATGTGTAAGTACGCCACTCTACTCCCCATGGAAGATAGAGACAGAGCAATGACACTCTGTAAGAGGCTTATAGCTCAACAAAAAGCTGTTGTAAATGTAACCATGCTGTGCCCCCCTACCCCAAAAAATGGGTTAAATTATAAATTTGTCCAGGGAGACTGGAATAAGCACAAAAGTACAAATACCTACCTTACTCCTTGCTCCAGCCAGTGGCGGAAGTATAGGGGTCGCTGAGGTCGACCAGGCCTCATACTGCAGGGGGCCCCCTGTATATCTCGATAGGAATGCGGAGCCTGAGAACGAGCTCGCCGTTCGTCAGCCGAACTGTAATCGACACTGTGCGGTGAGCTTGTCACACTGATCTGAAGTGAAAGCAGTGTGATTGTGCTGTGCTCTTTGTCTCCCCCTACAGTACAGTACCTGGCAGGAAGAGGTAAGGTAAAGTACTGCCCTTTTTTAAAAGGCTGTATGTATGTGTGTTTATGTGTATGTATGTGTGTGTGTGTTTGCATGTGTTTATATGTGTACATTTATATATTTTTTTTTGCATAAAATTTTTATTTATTTCAACAATAAAGCCTTAATACAGTCAGTAATGCATTTGCATAAGCCTTACAGGGTATATTTTCATTTTTAACAGAAAACAGGTTACACCATGCAGGTTTTAATGGTGGATGTCACAGCCTGTGTAATATTTCCCATGTGGCTGTCAATGGTCAATCATATATCGAGGGCATCATCTATAAATGCTCTGCAGAACCAGAAATAGTGAGTGTGTACATTTATATATGTGTGTATTTATATATGTATGTGTGTGTGTATGTGTGTGTGTGTATATTATATACAGTACGTGTGTGTGTGTGTGTGTGTGTGTGTTTAGATGCAGTGGCGGCCCGTGCATTAAGGGCGCATGAGCGCCACCCCATCTCTCACCAATATATTGATTTATGCATTCATGCCGCCGCTACCACTGCACCTGATTACAGCTATAGACTCTAATAGGTGTCAAAAAAGGTGACCTGCGAGCACCATGCTGGGCGCTTGCAAGTCACTCAGCTGTGTTAGAAAAGTGAATGATTATTCGCTTTCCTAACACTAAACCGCCTCTCTGCCAATCAAGTGGCCGGCTCTGTTACCTGTCACCTGATTGGCCGCCTATCAGGAGGAGAGGACGGGAGATGAAGATGGCAGGAGAGGCTCGGAGGACCCTGCTCGTCACAGTCACCCACTGCCCCACTAAGACAGGGTAAGTGCCGGGCAGACCGCGAGCGTGCGGGGGTCATATTATGGGCACACTGGCAGCATATGCTGGGCACACTGGCAGCAATTGATGGCACAGTGGCAGCAATTGATGGCACAGTGGCAGCATTTGGCACAGTGGTTGCAATTGGTGGTAGGGTGGCAGCGTCTGAGGGCACAGTGGCAGCGTTTAATTGGCACAGTAGCTGCAATTGAGGGTACAGTGGCAGCGTTTGATGGCACAGTGGCAGCGTTTGATGGCACAGTGGCAGCGTTTGATGGCACAGTGGCAGCATTTGATTTGCACAGTGGCAGTGTTTAACTGGCACAGTGGCTGCAATTGAGGGCACAGTGGCAGTGTTTGATAGGCACAGTGGCAACGTTTGATGGGCACAGTGGCTGCATTTGATGATTTTTTTTCAAACTATTTTTGCACCTCCCAAAAACTTTGAGCACCAGCCGCCACTGTTTAGATGTATTTATGCATATTTTATGTATGCGCGTTTAATCCTATATGTGTACAGTCAGAACAGATTTTTTTTTCTTGTTTGTTCAAAGTAGCAGCAAAAAAATGATGTTACTCTGAAAAGCAATCCATGCTTAGATCGCTTTTCAGAGGCATTTGATAGTCGATAAAGAGGCAATATGTTGCCTCAGGGCCACCTGTTTTAACCCCTTAAAGTGATTGTAAAGGTTTGCGTTTTTTTTTTTTAATAACAAACATGTCATATTTACCTCCACTGTGCAGTTAGTTTTGCACAGACTGGCATCGACTTCTGGGGTCCCCCGGTTGCTCCTCCTCTTATCAGATAACCCCCTAGGAGAAGCGCTCTCCTGGGGGTGTTACCTTGCAGGCGAGCTCTGGAGTCCAGCATTGCATCCATAGACACGAATGTTGGACTCGGCCCCTGACTACCGCATCATTGGATTTGATTGACATCAGCGGGAGCCAATGGCTGCGCTGCTATCAATCCACCAGGTGAAGTTCCAGGGCTCAGGTAAGTAAAATGGGATGGGGGGGGGGGGGGCGCCTGGGGGGTCGGTAACTGCCAGGTGTTTTTTCACCTTAATGCATACGATGCATTAAGGTGAAAAAACACGAGGGTTTACAACCCCTTTAAATGCATCATCACTATGCTGTAACTGCATGCAGTGCACACAGTTACAGAGTGGTTGCAGTGCAGCCCCATTCACCTAGGGGTATACTTCAAGGGTGCCCTGAAAGAAAAAAGATGGAGAAACACTGGCATAGAGGAACGGATCTCTCCATTTTCTTCCTGCAGCTGCTGAATGCCTGTGGGAGGGAGAGGTGGAGAAGCGAGGGAAATGGAGAAATCGGTTCCTTTATATGCAGCCACCCACTTGTGACCGGGCCCTGTTGTTCCGCCAGGAGGGGGGGTGCTTAAAGCAGAACTTTCCTTTCTGTTAAGGAAAAAAAAAAAAAAAAAAACACACATAAACATTGTCTGTCCTAATCTCTTTCTACACATAGGTGCGCCAAGAAGAACTGTATGTATAGGCTTCAACATTTCACTTACATGGTTTCTAAAGTCTGTTTGAGGATTCTTAAGAAGTCACCAATCCCTTCATCTGTATGGCAGGACAACAGACATATTGGTGGCAGTCCATGCTGTCGGCATAGCTCCTGCACAGTAGACAAATTGTCTTGGCTCAGTAGATCTATTTTGTTCAGTACTACAATGACACTCCTTGGACCATCCTCCTGTACACCGAAGCTCATGTTCTGCAGTTGGGCCATAATGAAGTCTTGAGAGAGTGGACTATTGCTTACATCAATTACAGCTACAAGAATATCTGCTTCAGTGACCCTTAGAAAGAAACAAAAGGAAAATAGTATTTCATATCAATCTGCCAAGTCATATGTCATTGCACTATAGCCTATTATTCAATTACTTATTGTCACACACAATTCACTTTCCATTCTCAAAGGGCCTATTTTGACAGTGTTTGAATTTGTATTGATGGGCAAATACAGCCTGTTTTCAGTTTAATTCAGCTTGCACTTAAAGTTTTTTTTTTTTTTTTTTTAAATAACAAAACATTGTTATACATTGTTATACTTACCTCCTCTGTGCAGTTGATTTTGCTCAGAGCAGCCCGAATCCTCCTCTTCTTGGGTCCCTCGTTGCTGCTCCTGAACCCTACCTCCTATTGAGTGCCCCCTAAGCCAACGAGTCAGAGCTCCATGTATCCATTCAGATACGGAGCCCTGACCTGGCCCTGCCCCATCTGTCCCCTGATTGGCTGACTGACTTTGACAACCGCAAGAGCCAGTGGTGCCAATGCTGAGACTCAGCCAATCAGGAAGATTTTCCCAGATGGCTTAGACACTTGCGGACATCGCTAGAGAGAGAAGGGGCTCAGGTAAGTAATTAGGGGTTGCTGGGGAGGCTGCACACACAAAAGGTTTTTTCTCTTAAAGCAGAGTTACACACATTTTTTTGTTTTTTTTAAAGTCAGCAGCTACAAAAAGTGTAGCTGCTGAATATTAATAAACATACACTTACCTGTCTCACGGTCCAGCAATGCGGCCGCCCAGGGCCTCGCTCCTCTCCCGCTCCTCTCTGTCGGCGCCGTTGTAGCAACTGTGGACACCCTGCAATGACAGCTTTTGGCTTCACAGCCGGACACGCTCTGCTAGTGGGCATGAAATCTTCTGGGGCCTGTGACGTGTCCCAGAAGATTGCAGAGAGGGAAGGGCCACGTAGGAGGGGAGGAGAGGAGGCGTCACCTAGGTGGCAAAGAGCAGGAAGGAGGACGTGGGACAGGAAGTCCCACTCTAAACTAGGTACACCCCCCCCCCTCAAAAAAAAAAAATCATGCCAAATGTGGCATGTCAAGGGGCGAGGAGTACTTAACCACTTCAGCCCCGGACCAATTAACAGCCTAAGGACCAGAGGTCTTTTTACAATTTCGCACTGCACTGCTTTAACTGGTAATTGCGCGGTCATGCAATGTTGTACCCAAACAAAATTTGCGTCCTTTTCTTCCCACAAATAGAGCTTTCTTTTGATGGTATTTGATTGCCTCTGCGATTTTTATTTTTTGCGATATAAATGGAAAAGATCGAAAATTTTGAGAAAAAATTATATTTTCTACTTTTTGTTATAAGAAAAATCGAATAAACTCAATTTTAGTCATACATTGAGGGCAAAATTTATTCAGCCACATGTCTTTAGTAAAAAAAAGTCAATAAGCGTACATTTATTGGTTTGCGCAAAAGTTATAGCGTCTACAAACTAGAGTACATTTTCTGGAATTTACACAGCTTTTAATTTACGACTGCCTATCTCATTTCTTGAGGTGCTAAAATGGCAGGGCAGTACAAACCCCCCCCCAAATGACCCCATTTTGGAAAGTAGACACCCCAAGGAAGTTGTGGAGAGGCATGTTGAGCCCATTGAATATTTTTTTTTTTTGTCCCAAGTGATTGAATAATGACACAAAAAAAAAAAAAAAAAAGTTTACAAAAAGTTGTCACTAAATGATATATTTCTCACACATGCCATAGTTATATGTGAAATTGCACCCCAAAATATATTCTGCTGCTTCTCCTCAGTACGGATATACCACATATGTGGGACTTTTTGGGATTCTAGCCGCGTACGGCACCCCAAAAACCAATCACTGCCTTCAGGATTTCTAAGGGTGCAAATTTATGATTTCACTCCTCACTACCTATCACAGTTTTAAAGGCCATAAAATGCCAAAATAACACAAAACCCCCCCAAATGACCCCATTTTAGAAAGTAGACACCCCAAGGAAGTTGTGGAGAGGCATGTTGAGCCCATTGAATATTTTTTTTTTGTCCCAAGTGATTGAATAATGACACAAAAAAAAAAAAAAAAAAAGTTTACAAAAAGTTGTCACTAAATGATATATTGCTCACACATGCCATAGTTATATGTGGAATTCCACCCCAAAATATATTCTGTTGCTTCTCCTGAGTACGAGGATACCACATATGTGGGACTTTTTGGGAGTCTAGCCGTGTACGGCACCCCGAAAACCAATCACTGCCTTCAGGGTTTCTAATGGTGCAAATTTTTGATTTCACTCCTCACTACCTATCACAGTTTTGAAGGCCATAAAATGCCAAAATAGCACAAAAACCCCCCAAATGACCCCATGTTGGAAAGTAGACACCCCAAGCTATTTACTGAGAGGCATGTTGAGTCCATGAAATATTTTATATTTTGCCACAAGTTGCAGAAATTTTACAATTTTTTTTTGCACAAAGTTGTCACTAAATGATATATTGCTCACACATGCTATGGGCATAAGTCAAATTACACCCCAAAATAAATTCTGCTGCTTCTCCCGAGTACGGGGATACCACATGTGGGGGACTTTTTGGGAGCCTAGCCACGTACGGGACCCCGAAAACCAAGCACTGCCTTCCGGATTTAAATATAAAATGCTACCAAAAAAAAAACTGTTAGCGATCGCAGGGATCAGGCCTGATTTTGCGATCGCTGCAGTTAAGTGTTTAGTGTTTTGTAAGTGACAGTGATCGATCGATACTGCACTTGGGTGGGCTGGGCAGAGGGGCAAAACGCAGGTGCCAGCAGGTATCTGGGCTGATCCCGCTAACAATGCGTTTTTTTGGAACCCTAAACTGCTGGGGATGCTAGTATAGATCTGATCAGATCAGATATTGATCTGTTCAGATTCTATACCACTACGGGAGGTTTATGCTTTGCGTGTGGGTGTTAGCGGTACTGGCACTAACCTAGCGCTGCCTGGGGCGATGCAGACCCTGACCCTAAAACCTAATTGATATCACCCGCCGGGTGATCAGGGGGTTAAACCTTTATTGGGTAATAAATGGTGGGTGCCCTGATGCTATAAAAAGCAAACTAACCAGAGTCACCCGTAACACTTATACGGTGATCACTGGTGAAAGGGTTAACTAGGGGCAATCAGGGGGTTCAAATTTTTATTAGGTAGTATATGGGGGTCCCTGGCACTATATAAAAACCTGACGGGGAACCTAAATAACTAACTGGCTAACCAGCGTCACCAGTGACACTTATACTGTGATCGCTGGTGAAAGGGTTAACTAGGGGCAATCAGGGGGTTAAAACCATTATTGGGTAGTATATGGGGGTACCTAGCGCTATAAAAACCTGGCGGTGAACCTAAAAAAATAACTAGCTACCTAGCGACACTAGTGACACTAATGCAGCGATCAGAAAAATGATCGCTTAGTGACACTGGCAAAAGGGGGTGAAAAGGTTAAATAGGGGCAATCAGGGGGTTAAAACCATTATTGGGTAGAATATCGGGGTACCTAGCGCTATAAAAACCTGGCGGTGAACCTAAAAAAAAACGAGCTACCTAGCGACACTAGCAACACTAATGCAGCGATCAGAAAAATGATCGCTTAGTGACACTGGCAAAAGGGGGTGAAAGGGTTAACTAGGGGCAATCAGGGGGTTAAAACCATTATTGGGTAGTATATCGGGGTACCTAGCGCTATAAAAACCTGTCGGTGAACCTAAAAAAATAACTAGCTACCTAGCGACACTAATGCAGTGATCAGAAAAACGATCGCTTAGTGACACTGGCAAAAGGGGGTGAAAGGGTTAACTAGGGACAATCAGGGGGTTAAAACCATTATTGGGTAGTATATCGGGGTACCTAGCGCTATAAAAACCTGGCAGTGAACCTAAAAAAAAACTAGCTACCTAGCGACACTAATGCAGCGATCAGAAAAATGATCGCTTAGTGACACTGGCAAAAGGGGGTGAAAGGGTTAACTAGGAGCAATCAGGGGATTAAAACCATCATTGGGTAGTATATCGGGGTACCTAGCGCTATAAAAACCTGGCGGTGAACCTAAAAAAATAACTAGCTACCTAGCGACACTAATGCAGCGATCAGAAAAATGATCGCTTAGTGACACTGGCAAAAGGGGGTGAAAGGGTTAACTAGGGGCAATCAGGGGGTTAAAATCATTATTGGGTAGTATATCGGGGTACCTAGCGCTATAAAAACCTGGCTGTGAACCTAAAAAAATAACTAGCTACCTAGCGACACTAATGCAGCGATCAGAAAAATGATCGCTTAGTGACATTGGCAAAAGGGGGTGAAAGGGTTAACTAGGGGCAATCAGGGGGTTAAAACCATTATTGGGTAGTATATCGGGGTACCTAGCGCTATAAAAACCTGGCGGTGAACCTAAAAAAATAACTAGCTACCTAGCGACACTAATGCAGCGATCAGAAAAATGATCGCTTAGTGACACTGGTAAAAGGGGGTGAAAGGGTTAACTCTAGGGGCAATCAGGGGGTTAAACCTTTATTGGGGGGTGGTAGGGGCTACCCTGGACCTAACACTAACTGCCCTGACAGTTTTTACTTTTACAACTGACACTGAATGCAGTGATCAGTAAATAAATGATCACTGCAATCAGTGACACTGTGACTGGGGGGGGAGGGGGGCGGGGGGGATCGGGGCGCGATCGGGGGGGGGTTTGTGTGCCTGTGTGTGCCTACATGTCAGTGTAGTGTTGGTGCACACTTACATTCTGTCTTCTCCTCGTAGTCCGGTCAAAAAGACCGCCCCGAGGAGAATGACATAACTTCCTCTCTGCCTGTGTATACAATACACAGTGGGAGGAAGCTTCTCATTCGCCAGGAGCGATCAAGAGGGGATGGCCAGAAACCAACGGCCATCCCCTCATCCTGGATCGCTCCTGAAGCGAAACGGACCGCCGTATCCAGCGGGAGGGGGTCCGATCGGACCCCCCACCCACTGGAAGGCAAGCACGTACATGTACGTGCTTGTGCCTGCCGGTGCCGTTGTAATGACGTACATTGGCAATACGGCGGTCCTTAAGTGGTTAAAGTGGAAGTTCTACCTTTGGGTGGAACTCCGCTTTAAAGCATAGAATGATAAAAAAAAAAAACCTTCTGCCTTTACAATCTCTTTAAGAACAATTTAGGATGATTTTGAGATCATTCTCAGTTATTGATAGTTTTTCATGATGTGGGTTTAAAGTGGCGTTCCACCCAAAAATTGAACTTCTTCTGTTCGGATCACCCCCCACCCCTCTGGTGTCACATTTGGCACCTTTCAGGGGGAGGGGGGAGCAGATACCTGTCTAATACAGGTATTTTCTCCCACTTCCCTTACCTAAGATGCCCGTGCCACCACCCGGAGCCGAGGGACGGGTCAGCTTCAGGTGAGGACATCGCGGGCACCCTAGACAGGTAAGTGTCCTTATGGCTTATAGCTGCTGACTTTTTTTTTTAGGCGGGACTATGCTTTAATGAGACTTTAATGTCTATGCAAAGCTACTCATTGTTCGACAATCATAGTGTCTTCTTGTAAATATATTGTGCAATTCACTTTCAGTTCTCTATGGGAAACAACCTAGTAATAAATATATTTACTTTACCTTGGCATGTTGGTTTCCCTCTCTTTTAAAGCACTAAGCTTTTTTTTATCACAATACTAAGCAAAACACAACATGTACATTAAAAAATGTATATATGTATATCTATATATACACACACACACAGTTGTGCTCATAGGTTTACATACCAGGGCAGAATTTATGATTTCTTGGCCATTTTTCAGAGAATATGAATGATAACACAAAAACTTTTCTTTCACTCATGGTTGTAGTGATATAATATATATAGTTGGTAAACGATTAGTAGTTATTATAGATACTCTTCCGCAGCAACCCAATTCTTCCAGAAAGATGCACTTTATTGACTTCCAATACAGAACAAAGTCTTGCAACAGATGACACAATCCAACAGAGTAAATCTTATCAATATAGTAATATAGTAAATATTCAGAGCCTCATGTTTCCTCAGACCTTGGTGACTTCATGACCACACACCCAAACAAGACTGAATGAATACCAGCTTGAATGTCCTCTCAAGTACTGGTCTGACACCGGGGGGGGGGGCAAAACGCAGGTGCCAGCAGGTATCTGGACTGATCCCGCTAACAATGCGTTTTTTTGGAACCCTAAACTGCAGGGGATGCTAGTATAGATCTGATCAGATCAGATATTGATCTGTTCAGATTCTATACCACTACGGGAGGTTTATGCTTTGCGTGTGGGTGTTAGCGGTACTGGCACTAACCTAGCGCTGCCTGGGGCGATGCAGACCCTGACCCTAAAACCTAATTGATATCACCCGCCGGGTGATCAGGGGGTTAAACCTTTATTGGGTAATAAATGGTGGGTGCCCTGATGCTATAAAAAGCAAACTAACCAGAGTCACCCATAACACTTATACGGTGATCACTGGTGAAAGGGTTAACTAGGGGCAATCAGGGGGTTCAAATTTTTATTAGGTAGTATATGGGGGTCCCTGGCACTATATAAAAACCTGACGGGGAACCTAAATAACTAACTGGCTAACCAGCGTCACCAGTGACACTTATACTGTGATCGCTGGTGAAAGGGTTAACTAGGGGCAATCAGGGGGTTAAAACCATTATTGGGTAGTATATGGGGGTACCTAGCGCTATAAAAACCTGGCGGTGAACCTAAAAAAATAACTAGCTACCTAGCGACACTAGTGACACTAATGCAGCGATCAGAAAAATGATCGCTTAGTGACACTGGCAAAAGGGGGTGAAAGGGTTAAATAAGGGCAATCAGGGGGTTAAAACCATTATTGGGTAGTATATCGGGGTACCTAGCGCTATAAAAACCTGGCGGTGAACCTAAAAAAATAACTAGCTACCTAGCGACACTAATGCAGCGATCAGAAAAATGATCGCTTAGTGACACTGGCAAAAGGGGGTGAAAGGGTTAACTAGGGGCAATCAGGGGGTTAAAACCATTATTGGGTAGTATATCGGGGTACCTAGCGCTATAAAAACCTTGCGGTGAACCTAAAAAAATAACTAGCTACCTAGCGACACTAATGCAGCGATCAGAAAAATGATCGCTTAGTGACACTGGTAAAAGGGGGTGAAAGGGTTAACTCTAGGGGCAATCAGGGGGTTAAACCTTTATTGGGGGGTGGAAGGGGCTACCCTGGACCTAACACTAACTGCCCTGACAGTTTTTAATTTTACAACTGACACTGAATGCAGTGATCAGTAATTAAATGATCACTGCAATCAGTGACACTGTGACTGGGGGGGGATCGGGGGGGGGGGGGTTTGTGTGCCTGTGTGTGCCTACATGTCAGTGTAGTGTTGGTGCACACTTACTTTCTGTCTTCTCCTCGTAGTCCGGTCAAAAAGACCGCCCCGAGGAGAATGACATCACTTCCTCCCTGCCTGTGTATACAATACACAGTGGGAGGAAGCTTCTCATTCGCCAGGAGCGATCGAGAGGGGATGGCCAGAAACCAACGGCCATCCCCTCATCCCGGATCGCTCCTGAAGCGAAACGGACCGCCGTATCCAGCGGGAGGGGGTCCGATCGGACCCCCCACCCACTGGAAGGCAAGCACGTACATGTACGTGCTTGTGCCTGCCGGTGCCGTTGTAATGACGTACATTGGCAATACGGCGGTCCTTAAGTGGTTAAAGTGGAAGTTCTACCTTTGGGTGGAACTCCGCTTTAAAGCATAGAATGATAAAAAAAAAAAACCTTCTGCCTTTACAATCTCTTTAAGAACAATTTAGGATGATTTTGAGATCATTCTCAGTTATTGATAGTTTTTCATGATGTGGGTTTAAAGTGGCGTTCCACCCAAAAATTGAACTTCTTCTGTTCGGATCACCCCCCACCCCCCTGGTGTCACATTTGGCACCTTTCAGGGGGAGGGGGGAGCAAATACCTGTCTAATACAGGTATTTTCTCCCACTTCCCTTACCTAAGATGCCGGTGCCACCACCCGGAGCTGAGGGACGGGTCAGCTTCAGGTGAGAACATCGCGGGCACCCTGGACAGGTAAGTGTCCTTATGGCTTATAGCTGCTGACTTTTTTTTTTAGGCGGGACTATGCTTTAATGAGACTTTAACCACTTTCAGACCGGACCATTTTGCTGGTAAATGACCAGAGGTCTTTTTACACTTTGGCACTGCGCTGCTTTAACTGGTAATTGCGCGGTCATGCAATGTTGTACCCAAACAAAATTTGCGTCCTTTTCTTCCCACAAATAGAGCTTTCTTTTGATGGTATTTGATTGCCTCTGCGATTTTTATTTTTTGCGATATAAACGTAAAAAGACCGCAAATTTTGAAAAAAAATGATATTTTCTAATTTTTGTTATTAGAAAAATCCAATAAACTCAATTTTAGTCATACATTTAGGCCAAAATGTATTCAGCCACATGTCTTTGGTAAAAAAAAAGTCAATAATTGTATATTTATTGGTTTGCGCAAAAGTTGTCACATCTACAAACTAAGGTACGTTTTCTGGAATTTACGCAGCTTTTAGTTTACGACTGCCTATCTCATTTCTTGAGGTGCTAAAATGGCAGGGCAGTACAAAACCCCCCCAAATGACCCCATTTTGGAAAGTAGACCCCCTAAGGAAATTGATAAGTGGCATGCTGAGCCCATTGAATATTTTATTTTTTTGCCTCAAGCGATTGAATAATGACAAAAAAAAAATTTTTTTTTTTTTTTTACACAAAGTTGTCACTAAATGATATATTGCTCACACATGCTATGGGCGTATGTGAAATGACACCCCAAAATAAATTCTGCTGCTTCTCCTGAGTACGGGGATACCACATATGTGGGACTTTTTGGGAGCTTAGCCGCGTACGGGGCCCCGAAAACCAAGCACCGCCTTCAGGCTTTCTAAGGGCGTACATTTTTGAGTTCACTTCTCACTACCTATTACAGTTTTGAAGGCCATAAAATGCCAAGATGGCACAAAACCCCCACAAATGACCCCATTTTAGAAAGTAGACACCCCAAGCTATTTGCTGAGAGGCATGTTGAGTTCATGGAATATTTTATATTTTGCCACAAGTTGCGGGAAAATTACAAACTTTTTTTTTTTTTTTTTTTTTTCACAAAGTTGTCACTAAATGATATATTGCTCACACATGCCATGGGCATATGTGAAATGACACCCCAAAATAAATTCTGCTGCTTCTCCTGAGTACGGGGATACCACATATGTGGGACTTTTTGGGAGCCTAGCCGCGTACGGGGCCCCGAAAACCAAGCACCGCCTTCAGGCTTTCTAAGGGCGTTACAGTTTTGAAGGCCATAAAATGCCAAGATGGCACAAACCCCCCCCAAATGACCCCATTTTGGAAAGTAGACACCCCTAAATTTAGGGGTACACTAGTGAGACTAGGTAATAAATGGCGGGTGCCCTGAAACTATAAAAAAATAACTAACCAACCAACGTCACCTGTAACAGTTATATGGTGATCACTGGTGAAAGGGTTAACTAGGGGGCAATCAGGGGGCTTTATGCGGTAGTATATGGGGGTCCCTGGCGCTATAAAAAGCTGCGGCGAACCTAAATACCTACCTGCCTAACTAGCGTCACCTGTGACACTAATACAGCGATCAGAAAAACGATCGCTTATTAGGCTGGGTTCACACTGGAGCGATGCGGGAACGCCACGAATGCGCGGCGGGTTCCCGCATCGCATGCCTCCCGGCGGCAGTTCACACTGCCCTATGCGAACTGCTGGGAGTGTCAGTGAAATGTTACTGACACCCCCAGATCAGTTCGCATATCGCAGTGCGATCTGCAAACTCGGATCGCATGGTGTGAACACCCATGCCATCCGATTCTGCTGCGGGCCAAAAAAAGGGTCCCGTGCGAATTTGCGGCGGGTGTGGCGGGTGCGGCGAATGGCTGAACTCGAATCGCACAGAGATCGGATGTGATTTGCACTGCAGTGCGGTGCGAATCACATCCGTTCTCAAACCGCTGCAATGTGAACCCAGCCTTAGTGACACTGGCGACGGGGGGTGATCACGGGGTTAAACCTTTATTGGGGGGGTTAGGGGGGTACCTTAGAACTAAAGGGGGCTAACCCTAACTGCCCTAACAGTTATTAGTCACAAATGACACCCGCCGGGTGATCAGGGCGTTAAACCTTTATTAGGTAATAAATGGCGGGTGCCCTGAAACTATAAAAAAATAACTAACCAACCAGCGTCACCTGTAACAGTTATATGGTGATCACAGGTGAAAGGGTTAACTAGGGGGCAATCAGGGGGCTTTATGCGGTAGTATATGGGGGTCCCTGGCGCTATAAAAAGCTGCGGCGAACCTAAATACCTACCTGCCTAACTAGCGTCACCTGTGACACTAATACGGCGATCAGAAAAATGATCGCTTATTAGGCTGGGTTCACACTGGAGCGATGCGGAAACGCCGCGAATGCGCGGCGGGTTCCCGCATCGCATGCCTCCCGGCGGCAGTTCACACTGCCCTATGCGAACTGCTGGGAGTGTCAGTGAAATGTTACTGACACCCCCAGATCAGTTCGCATATCGCAGTGCGATCTGCAAACTCGGATCCCATGGTGTGAACACCCATGCGATCCGATTCTGCTGCGGGCCAAAAAAAGGGTCCCGTGCGAATTTGCGGCGGGTGCGGCGGGTGTGGCGGGTGCGGCGGGTGCGGCGAATGGCTGAACTCGAATCGCACAGAGATCGGATGTGATTTGCACTGCAGTGCGGTGCGAATCACATTTGTTCTCATAAACCGCTGCAATGTGAACCCAGCCTTAGTGACACTGGCGACGGGGGGTGATCACGGGGTTAAACCTTTATTGGGGGGGTTAGGGGGGTACATTAGAACTAAAGGGGGCTAACTCTAACTGCCCTAACAGTTATTACAGTCACAAATGACACCAATGCAAAAAAAAAAAAAAAAAAAAAAAAAAAAATGACATTGGTGTCACTGTGACTGGGGGGCAGGGGTAATTGGGGGGGTGATCGGGGGGTAAAGGGGGGGTGTGAGTGTGCCTGGCATGTTCTACTGTGTGTGTAGAGTGTTGGTGCAACTTACTGATCCGCTCTCCTCCGTGTCGGAACGAAAAATACCGACACGGAGGAGAGAATACATCACTTCCTCTCCTGTGTTTACATTACAGGAGAGGAAGTGATGTCACCGGGGATTTCTATTCGTCGGGAGCGATCGCGAGGGGGTGGCCATGAATGAATGGCCGTCCCCTCGTCCGGGATCGCTCCCGAACGAATACCGACCGCCGCAGGCACCGGGCGGGGGCCCGATCGGGCCCCCGACCCGCGGGAGGCAAGGGACGTACATGTATGTCATTATGCCTGCCCGTGCCATTGTACCGACGTACATCGGCGTGCGGCGGTCGGCAACTGGTTAATGTCTATGCAAAGCTACTCATTGTTCGACAATCATAGTGTCTTCTTGTAAATATATTGTGCAATTCACTTTCAGTTCTCTATGGGAAACAACCTAGTAATAAATATATTTACTTTACCTTGGCATGTTGGTTTCCCTCTCTTTTAAAGCACTAAGCTTTTTTTTATCACAATACTAAGCAAAACACAACATGTACATTAAAAAATTTATATATGTATATCTATATATACACACACACACACAGTTGTGCTCATAGGTTTACATACCAGGGCAGAATTTATGATTTCTTGGCCATTTTTCAGAGAATATGAATGATAACACAAAAACTTTTCTTTCACTCATGGTTGTAGTGATATAATATATATAGTTGGTAAATGATGAGTAGTTATTATAGATACTCTTCCGCAGCAACCCAATTCTTCCAGAAAGATGCACTTTATTGACTTCCAATACAGAACAAAGTCTTGCAACAGATGACACAATCCAACAGAGTAAATCTTATCAATATAGTAATATAGTAAATATTCAGAGCCTCATGTTTCCTCAGACCTTGGTGACTTCATGACCACACACCCAAACAAGACTGACTGAATACCAGCTTGAATGTCCTCTCAAGTACTGGTCTGACACGGGGGGGTGGGTAGGGGTTCTGCTAGGTCAACCAAATGTTTCCCATGAATACCTCCCTCCAATCTAATTACCATCAATAAATACTTATTCTATGATCCTACATCTTCCTTAAGTTAAAACAATGTATCCATTGAAATGTTCAATTAGCTTAACAGGCCATACCTCACACACCTAGGTAGACTTGCATAAGATTAACACATCAAAGGGTCTTCAGCTGTCCCTTTGATATGTTAAAATGCAGTTGGCTTGGACAACTCAACTGAATTTCTGGTCATTATGGTACTTTAATACAATATCCTACATGAATTGCCCAACATATTACAACAGTGGTGTTTGGCTGAAGCCATATATTATCAATGGAATCATGGTGTTTACTCTTTTTCATAATGGCAAAAGAAACTACCCAAATGACCCTGATCAAAAGTTTACATATCCTGGTGATTTTGGCCTGATAACATGCACAGAAGTTTACACAAAGGGGTTTGAATGGCTATTAAGGTTGAATATGTTTTTATTTTAAAAAGAAAAAACAGGAACAAAAGGGGGATACAGAATGAAGAAAAGGGGGGGGGGGGAAGCGGTATGCGCCTACCACCCGACATTCAAACCATTGTAAAACATGTGTATGAATGTTTGAAACAATTCTTAGGCCGCGTACACACGAGAGGATTGTCCGTCCAACTAAGTCCGTCAGACAATCCGACAGACAGTCCGTCCTACTTTTGAATGAACGGACTTGACCACACACGATGAACAGACAGTCCGCTGAAAGCTTGCGCGATGACGTGTACAGCACGTATGACGGGACTAGAAATACGACGTCCAATACACTGCAATGCAACCTTCGGCAGTATAAATCCTTTCTGAGCATGCGCCATACTTAGTCCGTCCAACTTGCCTACTCACGAGCGGACTGTCCGCTGAAAACAAAGTTGGACGGACAATATTACGGAAATTCCGAAAGACTTAGTCCGCCAGACTGTCCGCTGAAAAAGTCAGCTGAAGCCCACACACGAGCGGACTGTCCGCTGAAACACGTTTCAGCGGACTAAGTTGGACGGACAATCCTCTCGTGTGTACGCGGCCTTAGTATCGCAATACTATACAATGCAGCGTCTATTTTACTCAAGTCACAGCATATGATATATGACACATGAGCAATCATATGAGGGGGGATATAGAATTGGGAACAGATGGGAGTAAAAAGGGGGGGGGGGGACCCAGCAGTACAGGTCTAGAAACACCTTGATTTCTGGAATTTTAAGCCCTGGGGGGCATCATAGCCACCTTCATTGGTGACTTGAGTGTATCGGGGGGGGGTAAGCAAATCGTATAATCGTATCGTATCGAATCGTATAATATGTATAATCGTATGAGATTGGACCTATTCCTCAGGCAGAAATTTTGTTGAGGAGGAGGCCTGAGGATGAGTTGTGAAGCCACAAGTACCATAATTGTTTGTGTTTATCCCAAGTGTTTCTGTCTTTGCCTGCAACTCCTTCATGAGCATGGTGTCATTGAGAACGTCTATCCATCTGTTAATGGGGGTGACTTCTGTTTTCCAATGTTGCGATATGACATGGCGGGCTGCAGATACAAAGAATCTGAGGAGGCTTTTTCTGTGAGAGTTAATGGGGCCTGGTAGGATGGATAAAAGGGCTACCTTAGGGGAGGAGGTGAGAGAGACATTGTATAAATTGTTGTATATGTCAAAAACCTTGTCCCAAAAAGGGCAAACTTGTTCGCACTCCCACCACGTGGAGGTAAGAGCCTCTTCCTCTGTGACAGCGCAGCAAACGTCTGTAGTGTTGGGGTACATCCTTGTTGGATCCTTGTACCACCGAGAAAAGAGTTTAGAATTCTTCTATTGTGAGAACCCAGAGATAGGCGATTTGTGTGTGAGTGTGAATAAGGTGTACCATTGTTCCAGGGGTATCTCCGTGCCCAGAACCCTGGACCATCTTTGCGTGAAGTTAGGGAGTGTGTTGTATGTATAGGATATATATATCAAAGAAAGAGGGTGTTTGGGGGTCTGAGAGAGACTACACATATCCTCAAATATTGTGAGTGGTCTATGACTCTGTCCCGAGAGGTGAAGTGTTTTGCCGAGTTGCCACAGATACAGCACGGATAGCCAGTCAATCAAGGTGGTGGGTTGTAGGTCTGGTTGCGATCGGAATTGTCCCATGGTGGGGTGAACAAACAGTGGTGCGGTGGCCATTGTGCTCTCATATAGGAACAGCAGTGTCCCTAAGTGTTGTAAGTCAGGAGTAGGGATGAGCCGAACACCCCCCTGTTCGGTTCGCACCAGAACCTGCGAACAGACCTAAACTTCGTGTGAACTTTAGAACCCTATTAAAGTCTATGGGACTCGAACGTTCACAATCTAAAGTGCTCATTTTAAAGGGTAATATGCAGGTTACTGTCCTAAAAAGTGTTTGGGGACCCGGGTCCTGCCCCAGGGGACATGGATCAATGCAAAAAGAAGTTTTAAAAACGGCCGTTTTTTCAGGAGCAGTGATTTTAATAATGATTAAAGTGAAACAATAAAAGTGTAATATTCCTTTAAATTTCGTAGCTGGGGGGTGTGTATAGTATGCCTGTGAAGGGGCGCATGTTTTTCCTGCACAAATGACACTTTGTGCAGGGACAGTTCTAAGCCCCAGAAACATGCGCCCCTTCACAGGCGTACTATAGATACCCCCCAGCTACGAAATTCAAAGGAATATTACACTTTTATTGTTTCACTTTAATCATTATTAAAATCACTGCTCCTGAAAAAACGGCCGTTTTTAAAACTTTTTTTTGCATTGATCCATGTCCCCTGGAGCAGGACCCGGGTCCCCAAACACTTTTTAGGACAGTAACCTGCATATTACCCTTTAAAATGAGCACTTTAGATTTCTCCCATAGACTTGTATAGGGTGTTCCGGCTTTTCGAATTTGCTGCGAACAGCCCAAATTGTTCACTGTTCGCTGAACAGGCGAACAGGCAATGTTCGAGTCGAACATGAGTTCGACTCGAACTCGAAGCTCATCCCTAGTCAGGAGCACCGGGTTATCAAATAGGAGGGATAACAGGCTAGGCTCTGTGGACAGGGCGTAGGTGGTTTGTTTGCCATACCATAGGGAGAGTGTCGCCAGCGTTAGAGGGAATATTCTGTTCATTGTGTGGAATTTAGCGTTATATCCCCATAATAGAGCCCGAAGATCTACTCGTGCCTTGTCTTGCGTAATGACTGTGGACAGTTTAATCGGGGGGCCGGGAAACCATTCAAGAAGTCTTGGTATTATGGCTGAGGCATGGTATAGTCTGGTAGGCCAATGCCCCCTCTAGTTTTGGGGGCACATAGTATTTTATGTTTAAGTCTGGAGGGATGGTGTTGCCAGATGAACTTGATTTCTAGGGAGCGGAGCGTCTGAAAGAAGGTGTTGGGGAGGGTTTGAAATGGATATAATAATTTGGAGAGAATATACATCTCGGGGAGATTAATTAGACAAAACCAAGAGCGTTTGAGGTGATGCCATGATTCCAGTGAGCGTCTAATTTTAGTCATTAAGGGATTGTAGTTCAAGGCATATATGTCATGAGAGTCCCAAGGGATCTCTGTCCCTAGGTATTTAATCAAGCGTGATTGCCAGTGAAAAGGGAATTGCTGCTGAATTATGGATATGTTTGTCGGGGTGAGGGAAATATTTTGGACTTACGTTTTGGTGATATTTAATTTAAAATTGCTGTGTACTCCAAAGCAATCAAGCTCTTGTATCAAGGCAGGGATACCGATATGTGGTTGTGTGACATAAAGGAGAAGGTCGTCAGCATATAGGGAGAGTTTGCAGTGTGCCGAGGGGGTGGAGATCCCATGGATAGTGTCATTACTATGAATGCCTTGAGCTAGATGTTCAACAGTAATCGCGAACAGTAGTGGGGACAGCGGGCACCCCTGTCTTGTGCCATTCTTGATCTCCTAGGCCTCCGAGGACTCCCCATTGGCTGCTACTTTCATCAAAGGGTTGGTATATAGGGACATAATTTTGTTCAATAATTTTGGGCCTAGGCCTATCTGTTGAAGGGATGCTTGGAGAAAGGGCCAACTGACTATTGAATGCTTTCTCAGCGTCACATGCCAATAAGTATGTGGGGATATTCTGGCGCTGAGCGTAAGATATGAGATGCAGAGTTTTTGTGGTGTTGTCCCTAGCTTCCCAGCCTGGGATGAAACCAACCTGGTCACAGCGAACAAGGGATTGGAGAAGGGGGGCTAAGCGGTTCACTATGGTTTTTGAAAAGAGTTTAAGATCAACGATTAATAGAGATATGGGTCTGTAATTTCCGCATTGTAAGTAGTCTTTTCCGGGTTTGGGCAGTACCACCATCTGAGCCTGGAGAAGTTGTGGTGAGAGTGGGTGATTTTCATCCACCTCCTGAAATGCTTGCGCCATGATGAAGGCCAGCTGGTGAGCATACGTTTTATAGAAAGGGGGGGTATACCTGTCTGGGCCTGGGCTTTTGCCATTCTTAACCTCTTTAATCATGGTCAGAAAGTCTGAGGGGGCAATAGGTTGTTCGAGGCTGTCTACATCAGATGGGGGGATCCTGGGGAGAGCTGTGCCATGTATGTATTGTTGTAGGTCTGAGGGGATGGGGGTGGATGAAGAACTCAGTGGCAGGGGAGGGGGAAGGTTGTAAAGTAAGGAGTAGAATTCCTTGAATTCAGAGGCAATCTCCGAGTTATGTCGTTTTTGGTTGGATAGGGAGATAACGTGAGTTATGTTTTGTCTGTGTTGTCTGTGGTGTATAACCCGAGCTAAATGTTTCCCGCATTTATTAGCCTGGGAGTAGTAGATATGACTCCCTTTGTTTCGGGCTGTCAGTGAGCGTTCCGTAAAAAGGTGTAGATCTCTACGCGCATTTGATAGTTCGGCTAATGTCTTGGGGTCTAGTGTGTGGTTGAGCGTTGATTTGAGAGAGGCGATTAGAGTGAAGAGGCGAGTTATGTCTTCCGTGCAAGCGAGTTTCAGTCTAGTGCCGTGTTGAATAAAGACCCCCCTTAGAACGCACTTCAGTTTTTCCCATTTATTCATGGCAGAGGTCTTGTCTCTGCTGTGGGATTGGACGAAGTCCGTGATGGCTTTAGACACCGCTGCAGTGCATGCTGTGTCGGTGAGTAAATTTTCATTCAGTCTCCAGGTGGTTCTACCTGCGCACTTCAGTAGTCTACCTAGGGTGATATGTACTGGAGCGTGGTCTGACCATAGTTTCAGCCCGCGCTAGTGGGGTTGAGGTCCAGTAGGGATTGTGAGAGAAAGATGTAGTCTATCCTGCTATAGGACCTGTGTGCAGGGGAGTAGTATGTGTAATCTCTCTCAGAGGGGTGTAGAAGTATCCATGTGTCCAACAGGGAGAAGTCCGTTAGGGTGGAGAGTATTTTGATTAGTGTGGTGGGGGAAATGTGTGACTTACCAGTGGAGGAATCCAGTCTCGGGATGAGGGGGGCATTGAGGTCACCAACTAGGATTAAATCAAATAAAAAATAACAAATAAAAGATATATAAACACACCCTAAAGAGTTACTACAATATAATTTATTGCTTAAAAAGCGCGAACTACAAAAATTCACAGCAAGCCAAAATCCCAATTATCCCCTATATATAGGACAAAAAGGAGTTGTAACACTTCCTCAATGTTTTATACTTCCCTATATCAATGGGAACAAATAACCCATGTATATATATATGGCTATCTCCCAAGGCTGGGGAAATAGACAGGGTAAATACAGCAGTCTGCAGACCCCTCCCACCCCTAAATAAAAAGCACCCCTTATAATACCTAAAGAATCCCCCAAAAACTGCCTATAAACAAATACCAGCATAATTCCTAGTGTGTTTCCGTAATATACAGATAATTATCAAACTGTTCTATAATCGAATGATGCACAATCCACATTATACTGATACACCCATATATCTTATCAATATCACTATTCAGTCAGTCAGTGGGGCTAAGTGAAAAAACACACGTCACAATGAAAAAATTGCTAAAACCTGTGAATAATCTGTGAGACAACATTATGTGGATTTACAGTGTCCAGGGGCATATACAATCTATCTGGTTGTGGATATATATCTTTGTCTTTATCATTACACATCGGGATAGAAGCATCCGGGACTAATTAATATTGGAGAATCAACACACTTGTCAGTGAAGGAGTCTTTTTTACCATCTTTTGGATTAGCAATTTTTTCATTGTGACCAATCGTGTGTTTTTTCACTTAGCCCCACGGACTGACTGACTGGTGATACTGATAAGATATATGGGTGTATCAGTATAACGTGGATTGTGCATCATTCCATTAATGGTACAGTGTGATAATTATCTGTATTTTACGGAAACACGCTAGTCCTTTTAGGAATTATATGCTGGTATTTGTTTATAGGCAGTTTTTGGGGGATTCTTTAGGTATTATAAGGGATGCTTTTTCTTTAGGGGAGGGAGGGGCCTGCGGACTGCTGTATTTACCCTGTCTATTTCCCCAGCCTTGGGAGATAGCCATATATATATATATATATATATATATATATATATATATATATATATATATATATATATATATATATATATATATATATACACACATGGGTTATTTGTTCCCATTGATATAGGGAAGTATAGAACATTGAGGAAGTGTCACAACTCCTTTTTGTCCTATATATAGGGAATAAGCGGGATTTTGACTTGCTGTGAATTTCTGTAGTTTGCTCTTTTTAAGCAATAAATTATATTGTAGTTAACTCTTTAGGGTGTGTTTATATCTCTTTATTTGTTATTCTTTTTATTTGATTTAGTGTTTTTATTACACCCCCCCCCCCCCTCCAATACACAATCAGTAAGTACTACAAATTAATGAATAGCGGTGGGAATCCCATTATTCTCTAGTTTTGGACCTCCTAGGATTAGGTTGAGGGTCCCAAAGGCTTTCAGGCGGGATATCACAGAGGAAAGGAAGTGTAGCTGCTCCTGATTAAGGAAATAAACATTAGCAACTGTGAAAATCATCTACTGGTATTGTAATTTCAAAAACAAAAAGCGCTCCTTAGGGTCTATCTCTGAGTCGAGCACCTCTGGGGTAAAGGAGCAACGGAAGGTACTTAACGGTACTTAAGGCCAAACTCCTTCCATCTACCAATTGGAAAAAGAAAGAAAGAGAAAAACCTCTCCACCACATATTTCTGTGGGTGCCACTTCCTGGGTTCACACCAGGCAAAAAATATTTTCAACTGTTGTAATTGAAGTTCCCCCGAAGCTGGCTTCCAGGGGTTCAACAGTGCTGAGATACAGGACTCAAGACCATCAAATCTCGCTGAACCGGGAGTGTCCAAAGGAGTAACCCCCGCAAGACCTGCTATGTCTGCGTACCAAGCCCTCCTTGGCTAATTCGGCCAACACTAATATCAGTGTTGCCACCTTATGGATTCTTCGCAAGAGATGTGGCAGAATCCTAAATAGGGAAAAAGCGCCAAATAAGGGAGAACAAGACTTTAACCACTTGCCACCCGCCAATTGTCAAATGACGGCTGCAAAGTGGTTTCAAAATCCTGACTGGACGTCATAGACCGTCCTCAGGATTTTGAGCCACTGCTGACACCCCACAACTACGATCTCAGTAAAGAGTCACCAACGGAGACTCTTTACCACATGATCAGCCCTGTCCAATCACGGCTGATCACAGTGTAAATAGTAAAAGCCGGTGATCGGCTTTTCCTCATTTGCGTCTGTCAGACGCGAGTAGAGGAGAGCCAAACGGCTGCTCCTCTGACGGGGGGGTCTGTAGTGATCGATTATCAGCACATCCCCCCTGAGGATGCCCACACTGGGCCACCAGACCACCAGGGATGCCCAGCACCAGGTTTGCCACCCTAGACCACCAGGGATACCAGTCAGTGCCACAATAGATGCCACAATGGGCATCACTGATTGGCATGCATTGTTTGGCACTGATTGGCATACATCAGCACAAAACCATACAATACAATGTCGCCTATCAGTGCCCATCCATGCCACCTATCAGTGCCCATCTGTGCCACCTATCCATGCCCATACATGCCGCCTATGCATGCCAATCCATGCCAATTTGTGCCACCTATCAGTGTCCATCCGTGTAGCCCATAAGTGCTACCTATCAGTGCCCATCAGTGCCGTCTATCAGTGCCACATATCAGTGCCCACCAATGCCAGCTCATCAGTGCCCATCAGTGCCACCTTATCAGTGCCCGTCAGTGCAGCCCCATCAGTGCCCATCAGTGAAGGAGAAAACTTACTTATTTACAAAGTTTTGAAACTGAAACAAAAAAACATATTTTTTTCAAAATTTTCGGTATTTTTTTATTTGTTTAGCAAAAAATAAAAACCGTAGAGGTGATCAAATAGCACCAAAAGAAAGCTCTATTTGTGGGAAAAAAATGATAAAAATTTCATTTGGGTACAGTGTAGCATGACCGCGCAATTGTCATTCAAAGTGCGACAGCGCTGAAAGCTCAAAATTGGTCTGGGCAGGAAGGTGTTTAAGTGCCCAGTATTGAAGTGGTTAAGGTATTACCAGTGTATGTACCACCATTGGCAGTGGGACTCTTGTCCTGGACACACCTGTCCCAACTGTTGTAGACCCTGTAATCTAGTAGATTCCCCTGCAGAGTTCCCCTTGCCACTATCCTATACCTGGAATATGTATTGGCGATGGAGACAGCACTTGTACTGTCCAGACAGAATGTGGTACACCTCGCATGACCTCTGGTGCTGCCCTGGTGGTAGATTTTATATATATATATATATATATATATATATATATATATATATATATATATATGCCTGCCAAGGCATTACCAGATTGAACCTACAACAGGTCTGTCCTATAATCTAGAGAATTATACCAGTATTTACTCCTGTGGAGATCAAGCCTACTGAACTGTAGCCAGCCTTAAGCCAACTTAGAGAGACTGGCATCAGTGGGTATCTTCCACATTCCTGAAAAGGAAGAATATCAAGCACCAATCTTTGCTCTGCAACACCCCGGAAACAGAGCCTTCTGGCCAAGCAATGCCTGGATCCTCAAGTTCCCAACAGGGAATGAACTTCTGCCAAGACCTGGAGTAGGGCTGTAAGTAGAGAACATGCTTTGACCCAAACACAGCCTCCTTCTGTAGAAATATATCGAAGGAACTCCTGGACTTGACTGCTTCTATAGCAAATATTGAGGTAAAGAGCAATGAGGTGTCTTCAGCAAGCCCAGCACTGGGGCTAGAAGCTTTGAGAATCCTCCTGAGCTGTAGCCAACCCAAAGGGATGATTCTCAGAAAAAAAAAAAAGCTTTCCACTGCAATTACAGAAATCCTTGATGAGCCTGGAAACAAAACACCACATGAAACCTACCTCTTGCAGAAAGGTCATCACTGAACCATCTAACCTATCTGAAAATAGAAGCATGCTCAGCGAGTTCAGATCTTAAGATAGACCTCATGTTCCTACTTTTTTGGAACTGCCACCATTTAATTGTCTCACAATAATGAGCCCATAAATTCTGCTCCAAGAGCATATATACGGCAAAGACTGATGACTATGACAGACCCCTACCCAAGAGGTGCCCTTAACCTACCAGGTTTCTGCCAGCAAAAGATGGAACAAAACCACCTCAGAGACTGCCCTAAGTCTGACTGGCCTCAGATGCTCTCAAAAACCCCAGCGGCCTCAGATGCTTCCCTCACCCCGATGGGGAATAGCTTACAGCATCTGGTTTCCCTGGGCAGTCTCTCATCTGTATACTAACCAGGCTTGATCATGTTTAGGCTTCAATCAACCAAGATCAGGCATGAACAAGGTGATGTGGCCGCAGTCTGATGAAAAATGAATGTGCCAGGACACCCTGCAATGCCAAATACCACAGGGGTTCCGATGCACCCGAAACCACTGTCCACCAGGGGATGTGGATATCTGCCAGATCACTGAACCTGAGAGTGGTGCTCCTGCTTCCCCCGGCTGCCTCACTTTTTTTTAAAACCGTTTAATTGGTATAACAGGTATCCCAATAAACAGTCCTCCAAGGATGCAGGTCTAAACCAAAGTAGGTTTACCGCCACACAAGCCCTTAGGTATGCAATCACCTAGGCATGCAAACTTGCAGGTATACAGGTGGTCTTGCCATTCATGTATGCCATACAGGGTCAAAACGCTCATACGGATGTACCCTCAGGCAAATAAGCACACTGGCAAATAGGCCCATATGCATGTAGTCCTATGTGAATAAGTACATATAGGTAAATAGTCCCGGAGAAAAATAGGATTTTTATAACAGCTTACCTGTAAAATCCTTTTCTTTGATGTACATCAGGGGACACAGAGCCATAGTAATAACTATGTGGGTTATATCGGTGTATCAGGTGCTGGACACTGGCACGCCCCTTAAGGCGTGTACTTCCCCCATATAACCCCTCCCATTACTGGGAGTTCTCACTTTTGTAGCCAAGCAATACAAGTGTATAAGAAGAAGAAGGGAGGGACCTCTGTGTCCCCTGATGCACATCAAAGAAAAGGATTTTACAGGTAAGCTGTTATAAAAATCCTATTTTCTTTTCTTACATGAGGGGACACAGAGCAATAGTAATAACTAGGTGGGATGTCCCATAGCAATGGCAACTGAAGGAGGGGGGGGACAGAACAAGGAAACAGGAGGCCAGAGGACTCCTACTGCAGCCTTCAGTATATGCTGTGCCCAAAGGCAATATCCTCATGACCTTTAATATCGATTTGATAAAATCGGATAAACGTATGAACCGAAGACCAAGTTGCAGTCTAACAGATCTGAGCCAGAAAGGACTGATGATGCACCACCCAAGAGGCATTAATCGCCCTGGATGAGTGTGCTCTTAATATGAGAAGGAAGAATTTTCCTGAAGCTTAAATAATCACTTGACAAATCCATTTGGAAAATAGTGGATTTTGACACTGTCTGTCCACATCTTGGACCCTCTGGCAGAACAAACAAAACCCATGTTTTGCAAACCTGAGCGGTCGACCTTAGATAGACTCTGATTGCTCTTACTACATCAAGAGAATGTAGTGCTCTCTCTTCCCCAGATTAATGCTCTGGGGAAAAGGAGGAAGAATAATATATTGGTTTAAATGAAACCTGTTACCACTTTTGGTAAGTATTCAGGATGAGGACATAAAACCACCTCATCCTTATGCATGATGAAATATGGCAGAGCCGTTAATTCTGATACTCTTCTAGCAGAAGAAACGGTAAGCAGAAAAGATTGTCTTTCTTGTCAAAGAGCCAAGGGAACTTCCTGTAAGGTTCAAACGGCTGATTTAACAAAGCCGATAAGACCAATTTTAAATCCTAAGGATTTAGAGGTGCCTTGATAGGGGGAATAAACCGTGTTACCCCCCTGAATAAGCTAGGCATCAAGTGTGGGAAGCAAGAGGCCATAGGAACAAACACTGACAAAAGCCTGTATCTGACTCCTGATAGAAGTCAAGGCCAGCTTCATTTCAGATCCCATATGCAGGAATCAGGAATCCTGCCTATTGACATACTTCCTGGGGTGCCAACCCCCGGATCCACACCAAGAAACCTATGCCTTCCAGACTCTAAAGTAAGTGATTCTGGAAGCCGGCTTCCTGGTATTAGTCAAAGTAGACACTACCGAAGGAGATCACCCACGATCCTATATATAGTGAGATTTAACAGTCAAACCTGTTAAACCTTTTGTCCGTAAGGTAGGATGAAATGCCGGACCTTGTGCAAGAAGATCTGGCTATAATGGCAGAGTCCAAAGTACTCTTACTGTCATCTTTATGATCTCGGTAAATTAAGATCTTCTGGGACCCACTGGGGCCGCCAGAATGACCTCCTTTTGTTCCTGCTTAATCCTGTGGAAAAGGCACGGAAGTAGCAGAACTGGAGGAAATGCATAGATCAGTGAAAACTGATCCCCTGGGAAGACTAATGCGTCTCTTCCGCCTGCTAGTGGACCCCTTGTTCGACATAAAGTTGTCAACCTTATTAATGAATCTGGACGCGAATAGGTCCATGTCCGGATTACCCCATCTAACATATTGCATGAAAGATGTCGGAGTGACGAGATGATTCTCTTGGAAAAAATTGTTGGCGTCTCAAGTAGTACGCCTGACAATTTTGAATTGCCGATAGGCAAGGAGTGCTGTGTTCTGCCAAAGCTAGAACATTATTAACCTCTTTTTGGACTGCATGACTTCTCGTGCCTCCCCTGGTGATCGATGTAAGCCACCGCCATGGCCCTGTCAGATTGAATCCTGTCAGGACAGTCCCGTAGTCTGCCTGCCAAGATTCTATGGTCAGATGTACTGCCTGAAACTTCCAAAAAAGTTGATAGGCAAGGTCCTCTAACCTGGACAGAATCTTCTTCCAGGGCTGCTCCCCGGCCTAGAAGGCTGGCATCTGTTGTTAACACCTTCCAGGATAAAGATTTTCCCTCCTGCTGGATAACAACCACCAATTTAGGCTCTGACCTATGTCGGGAGCCAAGCGTCTTGGAAACAAACAAGGCCTGAATCCTCTTTATTCCAGACCGACAGGATGGTGTCTTGAAGCAAAACTGCGCATAAGGGACGACCTTGAAGGAGCTCACCATTTCCCCTAAAAATCTCCTGCAGCCGAATGAAGGAATTTTCCTTTGTCCTGATAAGGTGAATTAGTCCTACAATGAACTGATTCTCGTCTGGAGTAAAAATACCTTCTGTATGGTATTCCTAACCAGCCCCCAAGTAACCTCCTTGATGGTTTTAACCACTTCCCGACCAGCGCACGACGATGTACGTCGACAGAATGGCACGGGCAGGCATATTGGCGTACAGGTACGTCCAATATTCAATGCCGCCCTGCCATCGGGAGCGCGCCGCCGGCGGCGCGCTCCCGCGCTGGTCGGGACCCCCGTGAGTCCGGTCGCGGGACCCGCGGACTCGATCGCCGCGGGCATCCCCGCGATCGTCTCACGGAGCGGCCGAATGGAGGAAATGCAGAGTAAACAGCATTTCTCCATTCTGCCTAGCAACTAGTGACGCTGATCTCTGCTCCATGTGATTGGAGCAGAGATCAGTGTTCACTAAATGAAAGCCCAACCCCCCCACAGTTAGTAACACACCCCTAGGAACACTTAACCCCTACACTGCCACCCACTGGTTAACCCCTTTACTGCCAGTGTCATTTACACAGGAATCACTGCATTTATATAGCAGTGATTACTGTATAAATGACAATGGTCCCAAAAATGTGTCAAAAATGTCCGATGGGTCCCCCACAATGTCGCAGTCACAATAAAAATCGCTGATCGCCGCCATTACTAGTAAAAAAAAAATAATAAAAAATTATTAATAAAAATGCTATAAAACTATCCCTATTTTCTAAACGCTATAACTTTTGCGCAAACCAATCAATAATCGCTTATTGCGATTTTTTTACCAAAAATATGTAGAAGAATACATATCGGCCTAAACTGAGGGAAAAAAATGTTTTTTTATATATTTTTGGGGGATATTTATTATAACAAAAAGTAAAAAATAATGCGTTTTTTTCAAAATTGTCGCTCTATTTTTGTTTATAGCGCAAAAAATAAAAACCGCAGGGGTGATCAAATACCACCAAAAGAAAGCTCTATTTGTGGCAAAAAAAGGACGTCAATTTTGTTTGGGAGCCACGTCGCACGACTGCGCAATTGTCAGTTAAAGCGACGCAGTGCCGAATCGCAAAAAGTGGTCTGGTCTTTGACCAGCAAAATGGTCCGGTCTGCAAGTGGTTAAGGAGAATCTTCCTAGGCTGAGCATCCAGCCTAGAGATTTCAGCGATCTACATCTGAGATCAGACTCTGGTTTTAGACCTGAGCCTGAATGATCTATTAAAAGTAGATCTTCTAATAGGCTAAAGGAGGTGCCATAATCTTTCAGAACACTTGTGGTGCTGTAGCTAAGCTGAATGGCAGTGCCACAACTGAAAAAATTATTTTATATTTCAAACCACAGAGATTTCTGGTAAGCGGGAAACTCTGGCACATGGAGACATGCAACTCCCCTCCTTGCAGGGTGGACACAGCCAATCGAATTATAAAAGGATCGGATGGTTAAGTGCCGATTCAGATCTCCGAGATTTAGAATGGGTCTTACCTCTCTGTTTGGCTCTGAGACCTTAAAAGGTTTGAGCCAAAAAAACCTAGTTCCACTAAGGGAACCTCTGATATCACTGACTGGGATAACAGCTGATTGAGAGGCCAGGAAGAGAGAAATCTCTTTTTTTTTTCGTGGAGCATTCTCTGAGGAGATGGACACTCTTGCATAAAGACTGCCGCATCAGCAACCCTAAGGACCCCACAGGCAGCACCCAAACAGGACCCAAACCCCGGACCCTCAGATCAAAAACTGAGTTGAGTGCAGCATTAATAGCTGGAACCCCCCATTTCTTCATAGAAATGTTCCCATTCCGAATACATAGCTATGCATGAATAGGAAAAAACATCCCCAGGTGGGGAGGTTTTAAATTAACCTCATTAGAGGTAGATACCTCAAGAGCCTGTGCTGCAGGCAACAAAAGGGTTAAGTAAGGGAGTAGACAAACACCTGACTTGTGCAACTACTCCCTCCCTGTTAGGATCTACCTGATCCCCAGCCTCCTGCACATCAACAAAAGGGCCCAGAGGACTAGATGGGAATCTGCTATGTTTAGTCCTACTATGGAGAAACATCAAAGCCATAATCTTTTAAATGGTAGAAGAAAAAACCTGTTTGTATGAAATACACAGGGACAGAAGTGTTCTACCCTTGATGGCTCATCTGACTGGCCGTTTACCTCTCGGGGGAGGATGACATTCTTTTGGAAGGGTTTTTAGTTTGTTGTATACCATTAACCCCTTAGAACCCTCAGAGGAGTTCCTGGTCCCTTTGTCACTCATAGCTTACAGTACAAAGCAGAGGCAATACCAGTAAAATAATGTTTCACTTGCTAGGCTATAGTACAGTACAATAACTGCTATTAATCCTAGCTACACAGTACAATGTTGTCAAAAGGGAAATGCCTGTGTCACCAAACCTAACCAGCAATCACTCTGCTCTGTCCCTCCACCGCCAGGCAGCAGCTTCTCTCACAGGGCTTTAAAATACTTCCTACACGTGTGGCCGGCGTCTGATGCCATTTAGCCACGCCCCCGCACGGAATACGGGCCCTTCCTCTTTCAAACAAGGAAGTTGAATCTCCAGCGCGAGCACCGCAATCATGGCGGGGGAGGGGGGATAAATCCTCTGCTCAGTGAGTGGCCGCGGTTTGCCAAAAAAAAAAAAAAAAGTTTTTTTTTCATGAAAGAAAAAAAAGGCAGCTAGCTGGCATTAATTCAGACAAAAATAACCAATCTGGGGGCCCAGGAAGTGATCAGACCCCCCTCTTACCTGAGGTTCTGAGCTGGCTTAGACGGAGAGGAGAGTGGAGCTTCTGATGTTTCCAGTGTCAGAATGGTGAGTGCTCAATACAGCCCCCAGTGGTGACACATAGGCATGACAACACAATACATGGAAGGAGAGATTCTTGAGAAAATCTCCCCTACCTTATCCTCGCAGCAAGGTTTTATCAGAGATGAAAACCCAATCTTCAGCCCTTCATGGTAGGCTCTGAGACCTTAAAAGGAAATCTTCAGGTACCGGGGAACACTCAGGTTGACCCACAATCCTGGACCTGCGAGAAGACCCTGCCAGTAAACCTTTATTGGCCTTACTACCAAAAAGTACTGGATCCCCCGGCCCAGCTCTCAAAGCATTCGCAAGCAAAACCTTGTGTCTTCTGATTACGAGGCCTGGGTACCATTCATTAAGTTCATTACGGAGACATCAGAATGGATCCGGTCAGGATGGCTGGCTCTCATCAAGGATTACTGCCTGTGGAGCTCAGTACACACATCCTTACTCGTGCCCAACACCTTAGACACTGGCGAAAAAAAACGAGTACTCCCAGTAATGGGAGGGGTTATATGGGGAAGTACACGCCTTAAGGGGCGTGCCAGTGTCCAGCACCTGATACGCCAATATAACCCACCTAGTTATTACTATGGCTCTGTGTTCCCTGATGTAAGAAAATAAACAAGTACATATGTATACAGCTTAATGTAATAAATATGTGTATGCAGTATAAATGAAAACATGCCAGCATGTGTTTAACCAGTTCCCGACCGCCGCACGACGATGTACGTCGACAGCATGGCACGGGCAGGCATATTGGCGTACATGTACGTCCCTGCCTTGCCCTGGGTCGGGGGCCCTATCGGGCCCCCGCCCGGTGCCTGCGGCGGTCGGTATTCGTTCGGGACCGATCCGGGATGAGGGGGCGGCCATTCATTCATGGCCACCCCCTCGCGATCGCTCCCGACGAATAGAAAGTCTTCGTGACATCACTTCCTCTCCTGTAATGTAAACACAGGAGAGGAAATGATGTAATCTCTCCTCGTGTCGGTCGGTGGATCGGTGAGGATCGGTGAGTTGCACCAACACACTACACTAACAGTAGAACACGCCAGGCACACTTTTCACCCCCCTGATCACCCCCCAATCACCCCCCAATCACCCCTGCCCCCCCCCAGTCACAGTGACACCAAGTGCATTTTTTTTATTTTTTTGCATTGGTGTCATTTGTGACTGTAATAACTGTTAGGGCAGTTAGGGTTAGCCCCCTTTAGCTCTAGGGTGCCCCCCTAACCCCCCCAATAAAGGTTTAACCCCGTGATCACCCCCCGTCGCCAGTGTCACTAATAAGCGATTTTTTTCTGATCGCTGTATTAGTGTCACAGGTGACGCTAGTTAGGCAGGTAAGTATTTGGGTTCGCCGCAGCTTTTTATAGCGTCAGGGACCCCCATATACTACCGCATAGCCCCCTGATTGCCCCCCAGTTAACCCTTTCACCAGTGATCACCATATAACTGTTACAGGTGACGCTGGTTGGTTAGTTATTTTTTTTTGTTTCAGGGCACCCGCCATTTATTACCTAATAAAGGTTTAACCCCCTGATCACCCGGCGGGTGATATAAGTTTGAGGGTCAGATAAGGCCTGCGTCGCCCCAGCGTCAGGTTAGTGCCAGTACCGCTAACACCCACGCGCAAAGCATACACCTCCCTTAGTAATATAGTATCTGATCAGATCTATATTAGCATTGCCTGCATTTTAGGTTTCCCAAAACGCATTGTTAGCGGGATCAGCCCAGATACCCGCTAGCACCTGCGTTTAGCCCCTCCGCCAAGCCCAGCCCAGCCCACCCAAGTGCAGTATCGATCGATCACTGTCACTTACAAAACACAACACACATAACTGCAGCGTTCGCAGAGTCAGGCTTGATCCCTGCGATCGCTAACAGTTTTTTTTGTAGCGTTTTGAAACAGTCGCTGACAGGCTAGGTGCTTTTTTACCTGTGAGTCTCACTAGTGTACCCCTAAATTTAGAGCCCAAAATGGCAAAGCGAAGGTACACTAGTGAAGAGGCCTACACGTTTCTGAGCATGACAGATAGTGAAGAGGACGTCACTCATCTGTCAGATTCAGGCTCAGAATACGATCCTGTAGAGGACAGCGGCTCCATCACAGATAGCTCTGACGACGGAGATGAGGCCTCTGTTAGGGACAGGTGTGCCCGATCCCGAATGTATTCTGTTGTTGAGGTGCATAAACCGCAGGCCACTCGTATGGAGCAGAGACGTACTAGAGCCGCTCATCCTTCTGGTGAACTGGCAAGCACCAGCGGCCTAGTACACCCTGGACCTACATCCAGCACTGCAGTAACACGTGGTGACGTGGCGAGTCCCATAAGTGCAGTTCAAGCTGGCGAGGTGGCAAGCACAAGTAGTGTCCCGCTGCCACCAAGAAGACAAAGACAGGCCCGTCGTACCCATAGTGCCCTTCCTGCAGAATTCGCCAATCCTATTTGGGTGCCCACCACTTCTGCAGAACCCGTACTTCCCCCATTCACTGGCCAACCTGGCATTAAGGTGGAAACAGTTGATTTTACGACACTTGACTTTTACTCACTGTTTTTCACCGAAGATCTCTTTAGATCTATTGTGGACCAAACCAATTTGTACGCTGCTCAACACATCGCCACTATTCCCCAGTCCGCCCTTGCCAGACAATGGAAACTAGTTACGGTTTCCGATTTAAAATCTTTCTGGGCCTCTCCCTCAACATGGGCATAACCAAAAAGAGTGAGTTGCGGTCATATTGGTCCACTGACCCAATTCACCATATGCGCGTGTTCTCTGCTTCCATGTCCAGGGCACGATACGAGATGATTTTGCGGTTCATGCACTTCAGCGACAATGAACTCTGTCGTCCTCGTGGAGACCCTGAGTACGATCGGCTCTACAAAATTCGGCCCCTCATAAACCACTTCAACCAACGTTTTGCAGACTTGTTTACTCCCGATCAAGTTGTCTGCATTGATGAGTCCCTGATTAAGTTTTCTGGTCGCTTGTCATTCAAACAATACGTCCCCAACAAGCGTTCCAGATACGGGGTCAAGATGTATAAGCTCTGTGACAGGGCCACAGGCTATACACGTAGTTTCATGGTTTATGAGGGAAGAGATAGTCACGTAGAGCCGGAGAACTGCCCTGACTACATAGGAAGCGCTGGCAAGATAGTGTGGGACATGGTGTCACCCTTATTCGGAAAGGGGTACCACTTGTACGTGGACAATTATTACACAAGCGTGCCACTGTTTAGTCACTTGTTTGATCAGCAGATTGGAGCATGTGGCACCGTGCGACCTAATCGCCGGGGCTTTCCCCAGCGGCTTGTAGAGTCCCGTCTTAGGCTGGGGGAGAGAGCCTGCTTGCGCAGTAATAATTTGCTCGCTATGAAGTGGAGGGATAATAAGAATGTTTTCGTTCTTACCTCCCTTCATGCAGACACGACGGTCCAAATTCCTACGGCGACTGGTATTGTGGAGAAACCCCTCTGTGTCCACAAATATAACCTTAACATGGGAGGGGTGGACCTCAATGACCAGTTGTTGGCGCCGTATCTAGTTGCCCGTAAGTCCAGACGCTGGTACAAAAAAGTGTCTGTTTATTTATTCCAATTGGCTATACTGAATGCTTATGTACTACACAAAGCTTCAGGACGGACTGGATCCTTCCTCAAATTCCAGGAGGATATCGTCAGAGCCCTTCTGTATCCAGGCGGTGCTCCACCTCACCTTCCCCTACCAGATGCAGTAAGCCGGCTGCATGAGAGGCATTATTCTTATGTCATCCCGAGTACCCCTACCCAACGAGCCCCCCAAAGAAAATGTCGTGTCTGCAGAAAGCGCGGATTTAGGCGTGACACCCGTTCTTATTGTCCCCGCTGTCCTGACCAGCCTGGTCTTTGTCAGGGTGAGTGTTTTGAACGCTACCATTCACTAGTTGAGTATTAGCGTAGGGTACAGCATTGCACAGGCTAGGCACACGTTCACAGGGTCTCCCAAGATGCCATCGCATTTTGAGAGACCCAAACCGCTGGAACCGTTACAACAGAAAAAGTGTTAAAAAAAAAAAAAAAAGTGTTAAAAAACAAAAAAAAAGTAAAAAAAAAAAAAAACAAAAAAAATATAAAATAAAAAAACCAAAAATAGTTGTCGTTTTATTGTTCTCTCTCTCTCTATTCTCTCTCTATTGTTCTGCTCCTTTGTACTGTATTCTATTCTGCAATGTTTTATTGTTAACCATTTTTTGTTTTCAGGTACGCCATTCAGCAGTAGCGTGGATTTATTTATCTTGACAGCAACAGCGTTTGCTCCCACGATATGTAAAGCCACGACTCCAGCGCTGTCGGAGGTGATTTCACCACCACAGTTAAAAAAGAGCATATATGCCGAAGCATGGGGGCATAAGGGGTGGAGGAGCGATTTTGCTCCTAATGCCGCGTACATACAGTCAAAATTCCGACGGAGGGCTTGCCCGTGGAAAAGTTTGAATGTATGTACGCGGCATAACTTTTTTGCGGGAGGATGCCCCCATGCTTCGGCATATATATATTTTAGGCACAGATTGTGTTAAATGTGTTATTTTTTGCGATTTTTTTTGTATTTGCTTTGCAGGTATGGTAAGTCCTACTGTTATACTGTAATGTTACTTTGTTTTATTGTTAACCATCATTTGCTTAGCAGGTACGCCATTCTGCTGCAGAGCGGATTTATTTATCTTGACAGCAACAGCGTTTGCTCCCATGATACATAAAGCCGCAATTCCAGCACTGTCGGGGGTGATTTCACCACCACAGTTAAAAAAGAGCATATATGCCGAAGCATGGGGGCATAAGGGGTGGAGGAGCGATCTGCTCCTACCTTTTGCGGGAGGATGCCCCCATGCTTCGGCATATATAAATGGTGCATGTATGCCCACCATTAGAAAGTGGGTGGATGAAGGGTGGTATCTAATGGTGGGCATACCCACCGATCAATATTTTTTTTTCGTTCAGCCCACAGGCTGCATGAAAAAAAAATTACAATATATGCCCAACCAGTTCCAGCAACATACTGGTATGTTGTGGGACTTTGAGTGCTTATACCAGAATGATGCCTGCAGGTTTAGGTATCATCTTGGTATCATTCTTTTCAGCCAGCGGTCGGCTTTTATGTAAAAGCAATCCTAGCGGCTAATTAGCCTCTAGACTACTTTTACAAGCAGTGGGAGGGAATGTCCCCCCCCCCGCACCATCTTCCATGGTTTTCTCAGGCTCTCCTGTCCCAACAGGAAACCTGAGAATGCAGCCGGTGGTTCCGCCAGCTGACCATAGAGCTGATCAGAGATCAGAATGGCTCCAATCATCTCTATGGCCTAAGACACCGGAAGCTACGAACATTTCATGACTTAGATTTTGCGGGATGTAAACAGCGCCATTGGGAAATTGGGAAAGCATTTTATCACACCGATCTTGGTGTGGTCAGATGCTTTGAGGACAGAGGAGAGATCTAGGGTCTGATAGACCCTAATTTTTTTCAAAAAGAGTACCTGTCACTAACTATTGCAATCATAGGGGATATTTACATTCCCTGAGATAACAATAAAAATCATAAAAAAATATATATAAATGAAAGGAACAGTTTAAAAAAAAATAAAAAAAGCAAAATAAATAATAAAAAAAAATAAATAAAAAAAAACACCCCTGTCCCCCCCTGCTAAGGCGCAACGCGGAACGCAAGCGTTGGTCTGGTGGCATATGTAAACAGCAATTGCACCATGCATGTGAGGTATCACCACGAAGGTCAGATCGAGGGTACTAATTTTAGCAGTAGACCTCCTCCGTAAATCTAAAGTGGTCACCTGTAAAGGCATTTAAAGGCTTTTAAAAATGTACGTAGTTTGTCGCTGCTGCACGTTTCTGCGCAATTTTAAAGCATGTCATGTTTGGTATCCATGTACTCAGCCTAAGATCATATTTTTTATTTCATCAAACATTTGGGCAATATAGTGATTTTTAGTGCATTAAAATAAAAAAAAGTGTGTTTTTTCCCCAAAAAATGCGTTTGAAAAATCGCTGCGCAAATACCGTGTGAAAAAAAAAAATGAAACACCCACCATTTTAATCGGTAGGGCTTTTGCTTTAAAAAAACACTTCATGTTTGGGGGTTCAAAGTAATTTTCTTGCAAAAAAAAATATTTTTTCATGTAAACAAAAAGTGTCAGAAAGGGCTTTTTCTTCAAGTGGTTAGAAGAGTGGGTGATGTGTGACATAAGCTTCTAAATGTTGTGCATAAAATGCCAGGACAGTTCAAAACCTCCCCAAATGACCCCATTTTAGAAAGTAGACACCCCAAGCTATTTGCTGAGAGGCAGGTCGAGTCCATGGAATATTTTATATTTTGACAAAAGTTGTGGAAAAAATACATTATTATTTTTTTTTTTTTTTGCACAAAGTTGTCATTAAATGATATATTGCTCAAACATGCCATGGTTATATGTAAAATTACACCCCAAAATACATTCTGTTGCTTCTCCTGAGTACGGGGATACCACAAGTGTGAGACTTTTTGGGAGCCTAGCCGCGTACGGTACCCCAAAATCCAAGCACCACCTTCAGGATTTCTAAGGGTGTAAATTTTAGATTTCATTCCTCACTGCCTATCACAGTTTCGGAGGCCATGGAATGCCCAGATAGCACAAAATCCCCCCAAGTGACCCCATTTTGGAAAGGAGACACCCCAAGCTATTTGCCGAGAGGTATGGTTAGTATTTTGCAGACCTTCATTTTTGTCACAAAGTTTTGAAAATTGAAAAAAAGAAAAAAAATATACATTATTTTTTTTTTTCTTCATTTTCAAAAACAAATGAGAGCTGCAAAATACTCACCATGCCTCTCGGCAAATAGCTTGGGGTGTCTACTTTCCAAAATGGGGTCATTTTGGGGGGTTTTGTGCTATTTTGGCATTTTATGGCCTTCAAAACTGTGATAGGTAGTGAGGTGTAAAATCAAAAATTTACACCCTTAGAAATCCTGAAGGCGGTTCTTGGTTTTCGGTTCCCCGTACGCGACTAGGCTCCCAAAAAGTCCCACACATGTGGTATCCCCGTACTCAGGAGAAGCAGCAGAATTTATTTTGGGGTGTCATTTCACATATGTCCCTGGCATGTGTGAGCAATATATCATTTAGTGACAACTTTGTGAAAAAAAAATAAAAAAAAATAAAAGTTTGTAATTTTCCCGCAACTTGTGGCAAAATATAAAATATTCCATGGACTCAACATGCCTCTCAGCAAATAGCTTGGGGTGTCTACTTTCTAAAATGGGGTCATTTGTGGGGGTTTTGTGCCATCTTGGCATTTTATGGCCTTCAAAACTGTAAGGCCGCGTACACACGCGCGGACTGTTCGCCCAACCTTGTCCGCTGAACAGTGTTTGGGCGGACAGTCCGCTCGTGTGTGGGGCTTCAGCGGACAGTTTCAGCGGACAGTTGGCCGAACAAGGTCTTACGGAAATTCCGAAAAACTGTCCGCTGAAACAAGGTTTCAGCGGACTGTTCGCTCGTGTGTAGGCTTGTTCGGCCAACTAAGTCTCGCGCATGCTCAGAAAGGATTTCCACGTCGGAAGGTTGCATTGCAGTGTATAGGACGTCGTATTTTTCGTCCCGTCGTACGTGCCGTTCACGTCATCGCGCACGGTTTCAGCAAACTGTTCGTCCGTCGTGTGTGGCCATGTCCGTCCATGCTAAGTTTGAGCGGACTGTTCGCTCAAACTGTTGGACGGACAAAGTTGGGCCAACAGTCCGCGCGTGTGTACGCGGCCTAATAGGTAGTGAGGCGTGAAATCAAAAATGTACGCCCTTAGAAAGCCTGAAGGCGGTTCTTGGCTTTCGGGGCCCCGTACGCAGCTAGGCTCCCAAAAAATCCCACACATGTGGTATCCCCGTACTCAGGAGAAGCAGCAGAATTTATTTTGGGGTGTCATTTTACATATGCCCATGGCATACGTGAGCAATATATCATTTAGTGACAACTTTGTGAAAAAAAAAAAAAAAAAATAAAAGTTTGTAATTTTCCCGCAACTTGCGGCAAAATATAAAATATTCCATGGACTCAACATGCCTCTCAGCAAATAGCTTGGGGTGTCTACTTTCTAAAATGGGGTCATTTGTGGGGGTTTTGTGCCATCTTGGCATTTTATGGCCTTCAAAACTGTAATAGGTAGTGAGGCGTGAAATCAAAGATTTACGCCCTTAGAAAGCCTGAAGGCGGTTCTTGGCTTTTGGGGCCCCGTACGCAGCTAGGCTCCCAAAAAGTCCCACATATGTGGTATCCCCGTACTCAGGAGAAGCAGCAGAATTTATTTTGGGGTGTCATTTCACATATGCCCATGGCATGCGTGAGCAATATATCATTTAGTGACAACTTTGTGAAAAAAAAATAAAAAATAAAAAAAGTTTGTAATTTTCCCGCAACTTGCGGCAAAATATAAAATATTCCATGGACTCAACATGCCTCTCACCAAATAGCTTGGGGTGTCTACTTTCTAAAATGGGGTCATTTGTGGGGGTTTTGTGCCATCTTGGCATTTTATGGCCTTCAAAACTGTAATAGGTAGTGAGGCGTGAAATTAAAAATTTACGCCCTTAGAAAGCCTGAAGGCGGTGCTTGGTTTTCGGGGCCCCGTACGCGGCAAGGCTCCCAAAAAATCCCACACATGTGGTATCCCCGTACTCAGGAGAAGCAGCAGAATTTATTTTGGGGTGTCATTTCACATATGCCCATGGCATGTGTGAGCAATATATCATTTAGTGACAACTTTGTGAAAAATTTATAAAGTTTGTCATATTCCCGCAACTTGTGGCAAAATATAAATTATTCCATGGACTCAACATGCCTCTCAGCAAATAGCTTGGGGTGTCTACTTTCTAAAATGGGGTCATTTGTGGGGGTTTTGTGCCATCTTGGCATTTTATGGCCTTCAAAACTGTGATAGGTAGTGAGGAGTAAAATGACATATGTATGCCCTTAGAAATCCTGAAGGCGGTGCTTGGCTTTCGGGGCCCCGTACGCGGCTAGGCTTCCAAAAAGTCGACCACATGTGGTATCCCCGTACTCAGGAGAAGCAGCAGAATGTATTTTGGGGTAAAATTCCACATATAACCATGGCATGTGTGAGCAATATATCATTTAGTGACAACTTTGTGTAAAAAAAAAAAAAAATTTTTTTTTTGTCATTATTCAATCGCTTGCGGCAAAAAAATAAAATATTCAATGGGCTCAACATGCCTCTTATCAATTTCCTTAGGGTGTCTACTTTCCAAAATGGGGTCATTTGGGGGGGTTTTGTACTGCCCTGCCATTTTAGCACCTCAAGAAATGAGATAGGCAGTCATAAACTAAAAGCTGCGTAAATTCCAGAAAATGTACCTTAGTTTGTAGATGTGACAACTTTTGCGCAAACCAATAAATATACAGTTATTGACTTTTTTTTTACCAAAGACATGTGGCTGAATACATTTTGGCCTAAATGTATGACTAAAATTGAGTTTATTGGATTTTTCTAATAACAAAAAGTAGAAAATATCATTTTTTTTCAAAATTTGCGGTCTTTTTACGTTTATATCGCAAAAAATAAAAATCGCAGAGTCAGTCAAATACCTTTAAAAGAAAGCTCTATTTGTGGGAAGAAAAGGACGCAAATTTTGTTTGGGTACAACATTGCATGACCGCGCAATTACCAGTTAAAGCAGCGCAGTGCCAAAGTGTAAAAAGACCTCTGGTCATTTACCAGCAAAATGGTCCGGTCTGAAAGTGGTTAAGCAATATGCTTCCATGCAACCATGTGTACATGCAAATATGCATTTTGGCAAAATATGAAAGTGTGCGTTAAGCCACGTACACACGATCAAACAAGCGGGTGGAAAAGTCCGGCAAACTCAAGTCCGCCAGACAATCTCCCCGTGTGTAGCCTCCGGCATATTTTTTGACCCGAAAGTACGGCGGACTTAGAAAGAAGTTTTGCACTCCAATCTTCCCGCTGGACTCGCGTTTCGGCGGACATTCTGGCCGTGTGTATGCCAGTCCGCCGTACTTTTGAAATGAGCGGACTTTTCCCGCCCGGATAAAAGTCCGCTCATTTCGAGCGGGTCTGCAGGTAGGCGGGGCCCGCGAAGGAGACGCCGCTGGCCCCGCCACCTGGTATGGACTTAAAGGGGAACCCCAACGCAGAAAAAAATCAGCGTGGGGGTCCCCCCCAAGTCCACAACAGACCCTTGTCCGAGCACGCTACCCGGCTGGCCAGGAAAGGAGGGGCGAACGAGCGCTCCCCCCCTCCTGAGCCGTACTGAGCGCCCCCCCCCCCTCCTGAGCCGGTCTTCTGTCGCCGCCGCCTTCCGTTCTTCTCTTCTTCTTCTTAGCCACGCCCCCGCACGGAATACGGTTCCTTCCTCTTTCAAACAAGGAAGTTGAATGTCCAGCGCGAGCACCGCAATCATGGCGGGGGGGGTAAAGAACAGAAGAACGGAAGGCGGCGGCGGCGACAAAAGACCGGGCCACCGCCTGTAAAAGAGCTATAAGAAGGCGCGGTGGCCCGGCAGAAGAACCAAAGAGGGGGACAAGACCCCCGAAGTCGGAAGAAGAGGCCGGTGGCGAGGAAGAAAGCCGGGCTCCTCCGCTAATAAAAGAGCTACAAGAAGATAGCGGAGGAGTCCGGCGAGAAGACCCCCGAAGACGGAAGACCCCCGGATCTGTGCAATAAAGTATTTTATCTCGTGTGTTGTGTTTTTTTTGTACTTTTATTTTACAGGTGAATGGGTAGGGGTACATTGTACCCCATACTCATTCACATAGGGTGGGGGGCCGGTATCCGGGGGCCCCCTTATTAAAGGGGGCTCCCGGATTCTGATAAGCCCCCCGCCCGCAGACCCTGACAACCAAAGGCCAGGGTTGTCGGGAAGAGGCCCTTGTCCTCATCAACATGGGGACAAGGTGCTTTGGGGTGGGGGGGCCGCGCGGCCCCCCCTTCCCCAAGGCACCCCCCCATGTTGAGGGCACACGGCCTGGTACGGCTCAGGAGGGGGGGGGGGGGGCGCTCGCTCGCCTCCCCTTTCCTGGCCGGCCGGGTAGCGTGCTTGGACAAGGGTCTGTTGTGGACTTTGGGTGGACCCCCACGCCGTTTTTTTCGGCGTTGGGGTTCCCCTTTAAGTCCATACCAGGCGGCGGGGCCAGCGACGTCTCCTTCGCGGGCCCCGCCTACCTGGAGACGCGCTCGAAATGAGCGGACTTTCCTCCGCGTGTATGGGCGAGTCCGTTCATTTCAAAGGTACGGAGGACTTAGTACGCCGTATTAGTCCGCTCAAAAAGTGCCGTGTGTGGGCAAGTAGCCCGTTCGGAAAGTCCGACGGACAGTCTGGCGGGAAGTCCGCCAGACTAAGTACGTCGGACAGACGGCTACGTGTGTACGCGGCTTTATATACACGCATTCATGCAATCCGTGCCCATGGAAACAGGCATTCTCCCAATAAGCAAGAATGCGTTTATGAAACTTGTTTATGCAACATGTATCTATGTAGACATGTATAAACATGCATCTTTATGCAACCATGTAATTTTATGTGCGTTCATGTATTTTATGCGATCCAGCATCTATATGCGATCCAGCATCTTTATGCGAACCAGCAATTTTATGCGATCAAGCATCCTTATGCGATCAAGCAGCTCTAAGTGATCAAGTATTCTTATGCAACTATGGGGGTTATTCACCAAGGGCAAATCCACCCCACACCAAGTGTACTGCAAGTGCACTCAGAAGTAAAGTCACCAGAGATCTGAGGGGGATATGCAAGAAAACTAAAAAAAACAGCATTTCAGCCTGCACCTGATTGGATGACAAAATCAGAGGAGCTTCCCCTTATTTCAGATCTACCCCCTAGAATCAGAGTGACTGCACCCCCAAGTGCACCCGCAGTGCAAAGCAGATTTGCCCTCCACAAACCACTCCCCATGTGAACATGTATAACCATGTATATTCAAGCAAACATGTATAATCATGTATCTTTATGCAAACAAACATCTTTATGTGATCAAGCATTTCTATACGACCATGCATCTTTATGTAAAAATATAACACAAATTATCCATATATTACGTATATGTAAAAATCAATGTCCATTTATATAAACATGTCCAAACCTGCATCTTTATGCAAGCATTAATAACCATGCATCTCTATGCGATTATGCATTCTATGCAACCATGAACATGTATCTCCATGCAAACATGTAAATTCTTGTATATTTCTGAAAACATGAATAAACATGCATCTTTGTACATCCATGCATGCTTAAGCAACCATGAGCATGTATCTCTATGCAAACATGTATAGCCATGTATATTTATGCAAAACCTGACAAAAACATGCATCTTTGTGCAAACGTGCGTTTTTAGCAACCATGCTGTTTGCAAGCACCTGCTTAACTGAAGTTGGGCCCAACTAGACCTGCCCACATTTTCCCAAACATGTACATTTAAACATGCATTTAAAGCGGGAGTCCGCCGGGACTCCGCGTTTTTTTTTTTTTTTTAAAGCCAGCAGCTACAAATACTGCAGCTGCTGACTTTTAAAATAGTGACACTTACCTGTCCAGCGCGCCCGCGATGTCGGCACCCGAAGCCGATCTGTAGATCGTTTCTCGGGTGCTGCCGCCGCCATCTTGGGTATGGGAATCAGGAAATGGAGCCTTTTGGCTTCATTTTCCGGTTCCCTACTGCGCATGCGCGAGCCGCGCTGCGCAATTAGGACGGTCCCCGCTGCCTCTGGGATCTGTGTGTTTTCCCAGCAGGCAGCAGGGCACTTGCGAAAAAGGGGCGGGCACTTGCGGAAAGGGGCGTAATCTACGCCCCTTTCCACAGAGAGCTATCCCGGAAGTGGGTGCATTTACCTGGATTATCCAGGTAACTGCACCCCCCTCCCCCCTGAAAGGTGCCAATTGTGGCGCCGGAGGGGGGGAGGATTCCGATGAGCGGAAGGTCCATTTTAGGGTGGACCTCCGCTTTAAGCAACAAAATTGCAAGCATGTATACTATGCTGCACCTGCTTATAGAGCAGTCAACACTTTAAGTGAACTGCTAACCATCCAGGGGTGTTCTTAACATTCAGTTGTACATTCCCCCCAGATAAGCAGTAAATATGCAGCATCAAATCATGATTTGTCTTCACATAGTTCTCCCATAGTAAGTACTCACACTTGTTAGTATCTTTAGGCTGCTGCTATTTCTCCAGAGGTCAACTGAACCTGTTGCAACATGGCATGGCCACCCTTCCATTCCCTGCCTAAAAATAGGCCACACTGAGCGAGCCTGCCGTCTCTAGTGGCTGGAGGATAAACCGAAGTCCACATGAGTAAGACTCCATAGCATGATTAAATGGCACGCTGCTCCCAGTGGCCACCGGGAGAGCAGACAGATCTCTCTCTTTTCTTTTTTTTTTTTTTTTTAATAAAGAGAAACTGCAAACAAATGCAGACTTACCATTCTTGAAGGACTCTGAACATAACAGGAGTCCAATCTTCACTCATCACAGCGAGCTTTGTCATAAAGACCTTCAGAGACTGGGCCCCCCTCAATCTTGGGTCCACTCCCCTGGACCTGTATAGCACCCTGCAGAAAAGCACCTTGTTCAGAACAAATACTGCACAGGTTTCCATCAAGCAGGGTCCAGTGCCGTAAGGCTGCATTACAGGTAAAACCTCAAGGAAGGCTTGGGCCCGAGCCTTACCATGAGGCTCGGGTACCATCCATTTTAGCCTTCATGCCATCGGAATGGATCTGATCACAAGGCCTTTACTGGGACATCGTTAAGTTTTGAAGAGCTTCAAACAACCATGACCATCACCTTCAAGACACTGGTGAAAAAAACGGAGGTACTTCCTGTATGGGAGGGGTTATATGGGGGAAACTTTCTTTCTATTGGTTGCCAGTGTCCAATCACCTAAAGGTAGCATATAACCCAGATAGTTATTAGTATGGTGCTCTGTGTACCGTGGTGTATGAGAAATTTAGCTTTATGGCCACAACCATAAACGCTACATTTGGAGAGGAGTCAACAAGTCCTATGATAATAGATAAGGAGGTGGATCGCTAATGTTTTGGGGATGTGTGAGCTACAAAAGGCACAGGAAATTTGGTCAAAATTCTTGGCAAGATGAATGCAGTCTGCTATCAAAAAATACTGGAGGAACATTTGCATTCATCTGCCAAGAAGGTGCGCATGGGACCTAGTTGGACATTCCAACATGACAATGATCCAAAACACAAGGACAAGTTGACCTGTCATTGGCTACAGCAGAATAAGGGAAGGTTCTGGAGTGGCTAACTCAGTCTCCTTGTGTCAATATCATTGAGCCACTCTGGGGAGATCTCAAAACGTGCAGATCATGCAAGACAGCCCAAGAATTTACAGGAACTGGAGGCTTTTTGCCAAGTGGAATGGGCAGCTTTACCATCTGAGAAGATAAAGAGCCTCATCTACAAATACCACAAAAGACTTCAAGCTGTCATTGATGTTAAAGGGGGCAATACACATTAAGAACAGGGGCATGTAAACTTTTGATCAGGGTCATTTGGGTAGTTTCTGTTGCCATTAAGGATGAGCCGAACACCCCCACGGTTCGGTTCGCAACAGAACCTGCGAACAGATCTAAACTTAGTGTGAACTTTAGAACCCTATTAAAGTATATGGGACTCGAACTTTCAAAATCTAAAGTGCTAATTTTAAAGGCTAATATGCAAGTTGCTGTCCTAAAAAGTGTTTGGGGACCTGGGTCCTGCCCCAGGGAACATGGATCAATGCAAAAAAAAGTTTTAAAAACGGCCGTTTTTTTTCGGGAGCTCTGATTTTAATAATGATTAAAGTGAAACAATAAAAGTGTAATATTCCTTTAAATTTCATACCTGGGGGGTGTCTATAGTATGCCTGTGAAGAGGCTCATGTTTCCAGTGCTTAGAACTGTAATTAATTTCTGCAGAAAAAAAATTCATTTAAAATCACTCGCGGCTATAATGAATTGTCGGCTCCCGTAATACAGAGAACACTCATTGAAAGTCATTGATGAAAGAAAAAAGTGGGGGGTTCCCCCAAATTCAATTACCGGGCCCTTCAGGTCTGGTATGGATATTAAAGGGAACCCTGCATCAAATTTTAAAAAAATTGACGTGGGGTTCCCCCTAAATATCCATACCAGACCCTTCAGGTCTGGTATGGATATTAAGGGGGAACCCCGCGTCAAATTAAAAAGAAAATTGGCGTGGGGTCCCCCTAAAAATCCATACCAGACCCTTTATCCTGCTCCCGAAAAAACTTCAGTTTTTAAAACTTTTTTTGCATTGATCCATGTCCCCTGGGGCAGGACCCAGGTCCCCAAACACTTTTTAGGACAGTAACTTGCATATTAGCCTTTAAAATTAGCACTTTAGATTTCTCCCATAGACTTGTACAGGGTGTTCTGCGGCTTTTCGAATTTTCCGCGAACACCCCAAATTGTTCACTGTTCGCTGAACAGGTGAACAGGCAATGTTCGAGTCGAACATGAGTTCGACTTGAACTCAAAGCTCATCTCTAGTTGCCATTATGATTTAAAAAGAGTAAACACAGTTGATTGATAAACTTATGTGCACAACAGTATATACACACGTGATTCTGAACCATGTTTTCGGCGCGAATGCATGCCACCAGCAGTGCGCTCCAGCTGTAATTTTACACAGCTGGACCCCATCTCTGCGGGGCACCCACTGATAGAATGCCAGTCTGCCTATGTAAACAAAGCAGATTATCATTCCGTCAGTACAGAAGACATGGATCCTGTGTTTCTGTAAAGCAGGGACACCGATCCATGCCTTTCACTAGTAAAAGCACGTCCCCCACTACACTGAAACATTAGCTAGTCACACCCTTTGATTGCCCCTGATGTTAACCCCTTCCCTGCCAGTGTCATTAGTACAGTGACTCTGCATATTTTTAGCACTGATCACTGCAAGTCGATGATCGCCACCATTACTAGTAATAAAAAATAAAAAATAAAAAACACACACACACACACACACACACACACACACACACACACACACACACACACACACACACACACACACACACAATCCCATGGTTTGTAGATGCTATAACTTTTGCCCATACCAGTCAATTTACGCTTATTGGGATTTCTTTTTACCAAAAACATGTAGCAGAATACATATTGGCCTACACTGGTGAAGAATTTAGATTTTTTTACTTTTTTATTGGATGTGTTTTGTTTTAGAGCAGAAAGTAAAAAATATATATATTTTTTTTTAATTTCGGTTGTTGGAAGAGCAGCACAGAAGGAGATGGCACCTGGAGATGCGATGAGAGCTGCTGAGCAACTGGCAGACCAGTTCCTCCGAGTTACCAAGCGGTATTTGCCTCATCTAGCCCACCTGTGCCTGCTCAGACCCTTTGTGGAAGATGGTCTCCGTAGGTGGCTACAATGGAACAAGCACTGAGATTACATCAGCATGTCGTGGGGCTGGGCAATGTTGCTGGCTACCATCTTCGTCCTTATCAATATGTTTGGACAGCTGACTGGATGTGTCCTTGTCCTTACTAGGAAATTTGTACCATATGCTTGCCTTGGCCTATCCGTGATCATCGTCCTCCAGATAATCATGTACAATATCCTGTGGGATCTGAAGTTTCTCATGAGAAACATGCCATTGGGTGGCGATCTCCTTCTGTTACTGGCCGAGTCCTGTTCTGAAGGAAAGCCCATGTTTGCCAGGGTACCTAGTGCAGGGGAGAGGTTGCCGCATCAGTACATGCAGCTAGGAGGTTGAATGCTGCTCATCCTAATGTTCATGACCTTGCTTGGATACAATGCAAGAACATTTGAAATCTTCCAAAATCTCTTCAGCCTGACCCTCATCATCTTGGTTGCGATTGGCTATAGGACCAAGCTGGCAGCCTTGACTCTGGTCCTTTGGCTCATGGTCATCAATGTCCTCCAGAATGCTTTCTGGATGGTGCCAGCTTACCGCCCACTCCACGACTTCCTGAAGTACGATTTCTTCCAGACCCTCTCAGTAACAGATGGGCTGCTGCTGGTCGTGGTGCTGGGGCCTGGCAGAGTGTCCATGGATGAGCACAAGAAGAAGTGGTGACCTGCCTTTGCCAGGCAGGACAACGCCTTGCCTAACAGCCCATTACTATACAGTCAGTACCCTTTCTCCAGTCTGCGCAATGTGCACCTGACAGGTATAAGAACACCTGACTGGAATGTTCCATTTTGGGGGGGGAGGGGGCTTTCCTGAAGTCGCTCCGGCCGTGGAATGTTCCATTCAAATGGATTTTACATTACTGTTAGGATGGCAGCATAGAGGGAAGGTAGCACCAACCCAGTTTGTCTTTCAGCAACGTACAGTTATGCCTTTGATGGACACAGATGTGTGCATAGCGACATTGAGATGGATGTATTGCCCCTCCTCCCGTAACCTGCCATTCCATTAATAATTTGCAGAGGAGCATTATTATCTTCCACTACTGGAATGGTTCCCCCTACCTCCACCTATAAACACTACCTGCATGAATAGTCGCAACCAGTCATTTCACATCAACTTGTTTCAAGTTCCTCAATGTCCCTGGAAAATATGCTTCAACGTGGTTGCCAGGAGTATGAGTCGGGCTTAGTGTGAAGTGCTGGAACCATTAAGAGAAGAAACATTTTAATGGTTTAATGGATAGTTGTAAAAACATTTTTTTTAAATAGATTTACTATTTTCAGATCAATTATAATAATAAAAAAACTATAAAAAAAAAAACTGTCGGCCGTTCTCTGTTTGTAGCGTAAAAAAGAAAAACCGCAGGGGTGATCAAATACCACCAAAAGAAAGCTCTATTTGTGGGGGGGAAAGGGACACAATTTTATTTGGGTACAGTGTTGCACGACCGTGCAATTGTCAGTTAAATTAACGCAGTCCCATATCGCAAAAAATGGCCTGGTCAGAAAGGGGGGTAAACCTTCCGGAGGTGAAGTGGTTAAGATAATAGTCAACGACATACATGCCAAAGTTACTGCTCTATATCGTCACTGACCACAAAGGCAGAATCATTGTGACAGTGCTCTGTGTGCCAAACTAGTCTTTAGGCCAATGAGACTGTTCAAGGTTCAGAGATCAAATGATAGGCATATGTGTTTGAGTGCATGCTTATATAACAACAACATTTACAAAATTGTCATTATACGTGCATGGATAAGCTAGCATACAAAAGACCACATGCAGGTTCCTAAGAAAAATATAACATTGTTGCCTGGCTAGGGATGAATATGGTGCTACATTCTACAAGGGAGACTTGTGGTCCTCCAATGCTAAATTGTCAGAAATCACAATAAGCTAATGCACACAAAGGATGTAGCTGTCTCAATCTGTCCAGAATCTTTTCCTCTGTCGAGCACATAGCAGGAACATTTTTTTTTTTAGCAGCAGTTGACTTTTTGCCAGACAAAACAGGGTGAAGCACAGTTCGGCGCTGTTTGCTGTAGTGATATTCCCCTAAAATTTTCAGGAAAGGTACTGTCCACTTACTAAAAGAAAAAATGAGTACAGGATTTTGTTAATCAAAAGATGGAGAGGTAAAGAGTATATATTTGTATTCCATCTTTTTGGAAGCATTTTACAACTTCTACATTTGACCAGTGTATAGATTTCTTCCATAGACCACTATTTAGAAGCATTCAGGAAGATATGGTTTTACTGCATGGAATTTATATTTTCTTTAGAAGACTTATATCTCCTCTGGTCAGACTAATTGAAAGTCAATTTCTGAGAATATATTTCTTTCATGTATGGCTATTTAGAAGCATTTAGGAAGATATGGTTTTCAGCATAGAAATTATATGGTCTTCAGAAAACTCAAATCACCTCCGATGGAAGCATTGCTTATCAATTTCTGACCCTCCACTTGAATACAGGTAGCTTTGGGAATACAATAGTATTTAATATTATTATGATCTCAATTATTATAGGCATTATTCTTCACAAATATATATGAGCTTTGAGAGGACTAGGATCACTTCTTTGTTTGTTTATTTTTACCTCCCCCCCCCCCCCCTTTAATTCTCATCAATCCATCCGGTTTCAAGAAATTACTGTGCTTATGCAAGATCTCGTTTTCATTTCCTTTGATGGACTAAACCGGATTTATAGCTGAAGGAAATGATGCCACTGGCCCAAGTCAATCACCGGAGAATCCTATGTGCTCTTTTTACTTAATTTCCGCAACAAACCTTATGTACCACTGATATGCGCTTGCATTGTTCTCTCCACATTACTCTACTGGCATTTGGAATGCTGAAGAATGGACATGCATTGCTGTGACGATGTTGTTGCCATTAATGTGCTGGGCTCTATACACTTGCACATCTGTCATAACACCCACAGACAGAGAGGTCATCACTGAAATCCCTGCCATGTGACTTAAGAAGATTTAACATGGTGCTAACAGGGAGCAAACTCGCATTATGGGAAAAAAATATATAAAACCTGGTTCTTTTTAATGAGGTAGTATGACTTTCATTGCATTTATATTGGCACTTCCCAAATTCTTTAACGTTTATGCAAAGCTAATAAAAATTGAATGCATTAAAATAAATTAATTGAAAAAGAAAACAAGGTATGAGTATGGACTTCAAAGGTCCCAATATTACAATTTTGTATTATCAAGATCACATACTGTAAGTCATCAATTAGAGGTGAATTTGAGGTCATCGGTGAGGCAATATTGAAACATTGTGGTTTTCCATTACACATTTTGAGGTTGTACACATTTATGAGCCTTGCAAAACAAACAGAATGCACAATTCAGTTCACATGGATTGGTTGTACCATGGTGCTGAAGTGCAATACATTGAAGTATAAAAGGATAAGTTCAACTTTTTGGGCAGAATTTCCCTGTTCATAATAAATAGAAGCGTTTTCCAATGCCATTCCTGATCCAGCCCTCCCAATGTGCTTTTCTCTCACTTACATCATTCACATGATATTTAGAATCTTGTCAGTCTTGTTCTATCTTTGAATGGATTTTCAGATTACCTCACTTCCTGTAGCTTGTATCAGCATTCACTTCCTGTTAGGTCAAATCCCAGAAGCCATCACTTCCTTGTTGCATTCTGGACCACACCTCCCTCATTACAATACCACCTTCTACCCACTTCCTATACAATCTGAGTGTACAATCTTCTTTAGTTCTCCCATCAGCTATGTAGCTCAAGGGCCTGCCTGATTTACTACAAATTGAATGGATTGTTCAAGTGTGTCCTCTATTCCATAGTTCTGGTAAATCTAAAGGAAATTGTACAGAGACTGTACAATCAGATTGCATAGTGTATGGCATCTTTATACAAGTACATAGGAGGGGGTGGACTGAGACCCTCAGTCATGAGGCCTGATTCACATCTCCACCTAACAAAAACTTGCATTCCCGCATACGTGTGTTTTGTGTGTTTTGGAGTGTTTTCACTCGTCACGCATAGGGCAGCCCATTCACTTGAATAGACTGCCCTACACGCAACAATCGCCCCAGAGAAGCTCCAGAACTATTTTTGGAGTGGTGCATAGTATGTTACTGTAGTTTTCAGTGTGTTTCCTGCACTTGGGGAGCCTTTAACATGTGACAACAACACAAACACGATGCACATTTGCAGCTATTATGCAGCACATGGCAAATGTGTTTGGAAACACACAGATGTGAATGGAGCTTCATTGTTCTTCTGTAAATGCACCAATTTCACTTTCAGGTTCCATTCACACCTAGAGTTGTGGGAGTGCATGTTTTCTGGTTAGTTTTTCCAGTGGAACACATAGGGCAGCCAGTCGATTTCAATGGGCTGCGCTCCACATGGCAAAGTAGCTCATAGGACATTTTTGTAAATTTGTTACTGCATTTGTCACCCGTTTTTTCATGTGGCAAAATGTGTGTTTTCTTCTGTGTTTGGTGTGCTGTTAATGACACTGAAAGTGCAACTAGGTAATTTTAGGTGTATAAATGTTCCCATACACTGTACAATCTCTTTACAATCTCCTTTAGATTTACCAAAACTATAAAATAGGAGGAGACACCATCAATCCAATCACTCTGTATCCAATTAGGCAGGCACTTGCACATCAGGGATGTCCCCAGGGAATTTAGACTGCACCCTGAGCCCATCCGAAGGGACTCTGGGGAAGTCAGGCAGATTCACAAATGGAGGAATGCCATGGGTGTTGTGAAAACTTAGTTGATGTGTGAAGGTGTGCTAATGAGGACAGCTGGTAAACTCTTTCCTGGGTGATACTGGCTTGTCCATCCTGTGTGTTTGTCCTCTGTCTACCAAGAAGTTTCTGAAGTGATCTGAAAACTACAGCCATGGATGGAGGTGAGGCCTGGTCTACCAAAGAAAACTTGTATTTTTGTGCAACAGAGGTACATTACTGGTATATTGGTACATAGTAGACCTGGATTTTAGAAAAAAAAAAAGTGAACTTAGCCTTTAAGTAGAAGTAGGTATCAAAAACAAAGACAGGGAGGACAACTGGCCCCCCAACCAGTCTTTATGAAGGCATATCTTAGTTGTGTGCTAGAGTACAGAAAGGATGATGTAATCATATGCTACAGTTACATTGGTTATTAATGTCTCCAATGAGCTACATGAATTGAGTCAAGTAGCACAATGTCTAGAGTTTTGTTTTCAGTTTAGTTGCTAACAGAACGTGGAGCTAATTATTTAAAAAGAAAGGTCAGCAACAGGGAGTATTCTAGTGTCTTCTGTTGTGATGACATGGTAATTGTGTTCTGCAACTTACTTTCAGTTCTACATGGGTCACAACTAGGGATGAGCTCAGGCGTGTTCGCATGCTCCACATGCAGAGCCTGCCGGGAAGTTGGCGCAGCGCTGCGCTAATCACAGGCAGTGAGACATTGTCCCGATGCGCGGCTGCAGAGATCAGGCAATGTGTCACTGCCTGTGATTAGCGCAGCGCTGCGCCGACTTCTTGACGGGCTCAGCACGTGGAGTATGCAAACACGCTGGAGCTCATCCCTAGTCACAACCTAGAAATAAATGTATTCACCTTGCCTTGGCACGTCTGACTCCTTCTCTCTCTATTGGGTCTTCAGAATCTCGCAATCCTGCAGTATCACTCATAATAATGGGATAACCTCCAATGTTCAGTGTGGTCTCCAATACATCTCGGGTGGTGCCAGGGATGGAAGAAACAATGGCTGTTGGCTTTTGGCCTGATATAAATACAAACAAAACTTAATTTTTTTTACTACTTCATCTACATTTCACTTCTTGAAAAAAACATTTTAGAAATCAGCCAAACACAACAGCAAGTTCAACTATACAATATTTCCAGGACAATTAAATTACAAGGTTGGGATTAAAGTGATTGTAAAGGTTCTTTTTTCTTTTTTTTTTTTTTTTTTAATAAGCATGTTATACTTACCTCCTCTGTGCAGTTGGTTTTGCACAGAGCAGCCTGGATCCTCCTCTTCTCGGGTCCCTTTTTGCTGCTCCTAGTCCCTCCCTCCTTTGAGTGCCCCTCAGCCAGCAGCTTGCTACAGGGGTCACCTAAGCTGGGTCAGAGCTCTGTGTATCCATTCAGACATGGACCAATGACCTGACCCCGCCCCCTCTCCCCCCTGATTGGCTGACTGATTTTGATTGACAGCCGCGGTAGCCAATAGCGCCACTGCTCTGTCTCAGCCAATCAGGAGGAGTGTTCTGGATGGCTGAGGAGATCGTGGACATCGCTGGAGAGAGAAGGTGCTCAGGTAGGTAATTTGGGGGGGGGGGGTGCTACACACAGAAGTTTTATTATCTTAAAAAAAAATCCTCTGCATTTACAACTCCTTTAAGGAGGGTTAATGCACTAAAACTGGTGAGCAGTGCACCTGTGCATGGTTGTCAATCAGTTTCTAACTTCAGCTTGTTCAATCAATGCTGGTTCACCCAGGGGTGGATTCAAAGTCGCCCGACTCTGAAGCCGCCCCACACAGCGCAACCTTAATGATTTCTTTAATAGAGGTCAAGGAAAGCTGCTCCAAAGTTGCCCCAAAGTAGTGCAGGAACCTTTTTCTAAGTCATGAGTCGCTCCTATTTGAACGGTTCCATTGCACTGCATGGAGCGCAACTTGTCAGGCAGATAAGTCGCCTAACAGGTCATCCCTGTGTGAAACGGCACTTAAGCTATGACAAAAAAATGGAAGCCGGTTAGTTTCTATGCACAGCTTCACCAAATTTTGCACTTTCTGGTTTTAGTGAATGAAACCCACTGTGCGTCTGGATATATGAGGAGATGGTCCTGGGAAGCATCCTTCTTTGGCCTGAAAAATTAATTCAATATTGGCAACAACAATAACTAGAGGTCCATGTTGTGATTATGGATATACAATTACTTCTCACTTGGCTTGTGCAACTATTGCTATGTAGCTGGTTTGCCATTATATAGTAATGAAAGAATAAACTTACAAAACAAATGACAACCATTCCAATCTATAACTGGCCTTTGCAGCAAGGAGCACATGGAAGGACGATGCATGTCACAAAACAACAAAGAAAAAATCCCGTATCTTATCAGCCAGCCTGCAAGAAACCGAATTGTCCTGTCTAATAGCGCACATTAAAACCAGGGGTCTAGTTTGCACATATTTGAAAATATATGTGTAAACTGCAGGGCCACTTCACAGCACCAACGGCTGACCGGTAAGTGAGCTAGCAATTCTTTTCTATTATTTTTTTAAATGAAAGCATAAATGTAGCCTGATAAAGGGAAATTAATGCAGCCATCACATCTAAGAACTGGTAAGCTGCAATATAATAAATACTTCCTTTTGGTTTACTACCACCTTAAAGTACCTAATATAAATGTGCCACACAAGGAAATTTAAGTGGTTCTAAAGGCAGAAGGTTTTTTACCTCCATACATTCTATACATCAAGATAAAAACAAAACAAAAAAAAACACCTTCTGTGTGCAACAGCTCCCTCAGCCCCCCTTTAACCATTTCAATACCAGGCACTTCTACCCCCTTCCAGCCCCGGCTAATTTTCAGCTTTCAGTGCTGTTGCTGAATGACAAACGCGCAATCATGCAACACTATACCCAAACTAGATGTTTAGCATTTTGCTCACACAAATAGAGCTTTCTTTTGGTGGTAATAACTACTGTTTTTTTTTTTTTTTAATTACTGAAACTTTTTAGAAAAAAAATGTTTTTTATTTTTTTTAGTTTGATAAATTTAGCACAAAATGTATTCTGATTCCCCTAACTAAACCAATTGCCTTCAAAAGTCACCTAATTAGTAAATAGAGTCCACCTATGTGTAATTTAATCTCAGTATAAACACAGCTGTTCTCTGAAGCCCTCAGAGTTTTTTTTAGAGAACCTTAGTGAACAAACAGCATCATGAAGGCCAAGGAACACACCAGAGAGGTCAGGGATAAAGTTGTGGAGAAGTTTAAAGCAGGGTTAGGTTATAACAAAATATCCTAAGCTTTGAACATCTCACGGGGGACTGTTCAATCCATCACCCGAAAATGGAAAGAGTATGGCACAGCTGTAAACCTACCAAGACATAGCTGTCCACCTAAACTGACAGGCCAGGCATGGAGAGCATTAATCAAAGAAGCAGCCAAGAGGCCCATGGTAACTCTGGAGGAGCTGCAGAGATCCACAGCTCAGGTGGGAGAATCTGTCCACAGGGCAACTGTTAGCCGAGCACTCCACAAATCTGGCCTTTATAGAAGAGTGGCAAGAAAAAAGCCATTGTTGAACGAAAGCCATAAAAAGTCCAGTTTGCAAGAAGCCATGTGAGGGACACAGCAAACATGTGGAAGAAGGTGCTCTAGTTAGAGGAGACCAAAGCTGAACTTTTTGGCCCGAAATGCAAAATGCTATGTGTGTCAGAAAACGAACACTACACATCACCCTGAAACACGGTGGTGGCAGCATCATGTTTTGGAGATGCTTTTTTTCAGAAGGGAGAGGATAGCTGGTCAGAGTTGATGGGAAGAAGGGTGGAGCCAAATACAGGGCAATGTTAGAAGAAAACCTGACTGGGGCGGAGGTTCACCTTCCAGCAAGGTAACAACCAGTGGCAGCCAATGGAAAAAAAAATTTGGGGAGGGGGGGGGAGCGGAAAACAGTATGCCACTACCTCCTGCCCGGGTTGGTCGGTCGGTAGCGGATGGCTTCCCCTGCTCGGCACCCTCCCGTTTTCCTGCTATTCTCCTGCAACCTCCCATTCTTCCAGGTCATAACGGCGGCTTCAGTTTCCTCCCTCCTCCTCGGCGGGCAATCAGGAGTCTTCTCTTTTTGGCCAATCAGAAAATGGGTCTCACACCTGCTTTTGATTGGGCGGATTGAGGATCAGTGTTTTAACAGCGAATGTTAATTCGCTGTTGTAACACACCTGAGTGGGCTCAGTTTGCATACTCTGCGACCCAAGCCCACCCTATTCCTATTTCGAAGCCTATTAGAGCCTCTGGCTCGAATAAGGTGCTTTTAAAAAAGAACTGCCGCTGTGATTCATGCACCTGGCGCCCTGAAAAGGGCCAGATGCATGAATAGGAGGTGGCTGTGGATAGATGCATTGCATGTAGGGGGGTGGAGTGGAGAGAGGGGGCGGGGCCCGGGCTTCCCTAAAGGACAGGCTGCCACTAACAACAACCCTAAACATATGGCAAGCGCTACAGTGGAATGGTTTAGATCAAAAATGTATTCATGTGTTAGAATGGCCCAATCAAATTCCAGACTTAAATCCAATTCAAAAATTGCTGTTCACAGATGCTCTCCATCCAATCTGACAGAGCTCAAGCTGTTTTGCAAAGAAGAATGGGCATAAACCTCACTCCAGATGTGCAAAGCTGGTAGAGACATACCCAAAAAGACTTGCATCTGTAATTGCAGTGAAAGGTGGTTCTACAAAGTATTGACTCAGGGGGGCTGAATACAAATGCACGCCACACTTTTCACATATTTATTTGTAATAAAAATGTGAAAACCATTTATCATTTTCCTTCCACTTCACAATTACGGTATGTCCTACTTTGTGTTGGTCTATCACATAAAATACATTTATGTTTTTTGTTGTAACATGACAAAATGTGGAAAATTTCAAGGGGTATGAATAATTTTTCAAGGCACTGTATATTAATAGGAGCAAAGATTACAAAGTGCCCTGATGAGGTTGCCTGGTAAAATATTCACACTGATCAGTATAATGCTTAGCTAGGTATGCTTATCAGTGTAATAATTAATATATCAAATACATACTAACTAATATACCGTATTTATCGGCGTATAACACGCACTTTTTCCCCCTTAAAATCGGGGGAAAGTCGTGGGTGCGTGTTATACGCCGATCCCCACTGTCTGTGAGGCGGGACTGCGAGCCGAGCCGAGCCGAATACACAGTAGAGTCGGCTCGGTCTTTTTCGGCAGCGCTCGCTCCAGAAACAGCAGGGAGGCGGGACTACGAGCGGAGCCGAGCAGACGGCTCCGTCTTTTTCGGCGCCACTTTAAATGTAAGTTTTTTTTTCCCTTAAACTTCCCTCCTAAAACTTTTTTCCTTAAAATGCCCTCCTAAACTTGGGGTGCGTGTTATACGCCGGTGCGTGTTATACCCCGATAAATACGGTATGCGTGTTTTACAATAGATAATTGCAAAAGTACTGCACAACAGAGAGTCAACAAATAAATATGCATTTCATAGTTCAGACACAAACAGGATTTCCTCCCTATTAATCACTTCTCCTTTGTACTGCCCAGTTACTTTTAATTGACCCATTGTCCTACACTTTGTCTTCCTCACCTGCAAAATAAAGCCGAGCGCTTGAACCCATTATTCATACTCAATGGTTCTAGAAAGGGTCACATCCTAAGCTGAAGCATACATATTTACACAATGGGAAAACTTTCTAAGGGAAGGAAGCTTAATATAGACTGGAAACTGAAGCTTTTGAATGTTTAGTTTCACAAAAAAAATGTATTTCTACAAAGTATGGAAAATGTTATTGCTGCATTAATAGCATATAATATTGGACTTGATCACCCTATGAGTCACAGTAATAACTGAAGGCACCTTTACTTGAAGTTAACCACTTTTCTACTGGGGCATTTTTTTTATTTTTTGCAAACATGATAAAACCAGCATTTTTTGCTAGAAATGACTTAAATATATTCTTTGAATTATGGTTCTCATTCTGAAATTCATGGCGATATGACACATGGCACACTTTGTTTACATACACATGCATGCCCTATACATGCATTTGCATTTGAGTGTTTACTGGGGTGCATTTTTTTATTTATTTTACGTTCTTGGTATTGCATGGGGGTTCACAAGCCTCCAACATCATAGCCTGTGGCAGGAAAAGGCCATCCAGTACCCAGGGAAAGATGTCAAGTCCCCCCCCCCCCCCCGACCCCCCACCCCCCAGGGGTGGAGTAGAGGGCGGGGTTAACAGTACATGCAAAACTTAGCTAAAACATATGCAGTGGTTGTAGCATGCACTAAAAAATTGTGTCAATGGTTGTGGCACACCATATTGAACTGGAGAGCTTAACCACTTGACCTCCAGAAGATTTTACCCCCTTCACAACTAGCCTATTATTTTGCTATTCAGCACTGCGTTATTTTATTTGATAATTGCACGGTCATGCAAAACTGTACCCAAACAATAATTTATTTTTTAAACAGAAATAGAGCTTTCTTTTGGTGGTATTTGATCACCACTGGGTTTTTTATGATGTATATATACTAGAACTGCACAATTATTCATTAAAAAATTGTGATCTTGATTCAACCTCCCCGCCGATCTCTATTGCAGAGTTTGCAGATTCTTTCATATAACAAGTGGAGAGACTTATCTGCTCACTCAGCTGTCAAAAGAAAACATTAGGCAGTCTGCCAAGTTTTTACATGAAACATTGTAACTAACTCTTGCTTCTTAGATCAAAGGGATAAACTTCTGTATGAAAAAAAATCCAGGCAGTCTGCCAAGTTTTTAACAACCTGTAAATGCATGAAGTTTAACTACTAATGCCGCGTACACACGATCGAATTGTATGACGTACTTAGTCCGTCATACAATCCGGCGGACAATCCGGCGGACTTTCTACCGAACGGACTTGGCCACACACGGATACACAAACAGTCCGACGAAAGCTTGCGCGATGACGTACAGCACGTACGACGGGACTAGAAATAGGAAGTCCAAGACACAGCAAAGCACCCTTTGGGCTCCTTCTGCTGACTTTGCGTTAGTGGAAGTTTGGTTAGAGACGATTCGCGCTTTTCAGACTTCAGCTTAATTCGTCCGTTATTTTTTTTTTTATTATTTATTCTCGAATTGGAATATTAATCATAAGATGAGGATGAATAAAGACATTTGTGATAACTCTGTGTGAATATAAGCAGCAAAGCAACTTCACTTTTCTCGCATTATGAAGAAGAAAAGAATGTGCTATATTAAAAGATCACAAAATTAGCAGCATGACGAATATGCTAGCTTCAATACAAACACTAGTTTTACAAGACAGAACGCTTCCGCCCTGTAAATCCTTTCTGGGCATGCGCCATTCTTAGTCCGTCGGACTAGCATACTGACGAACGTATTGTCCGCTGAAACCAAAGTACGACGGGAAGATTGGTGTGCAAACCGGCCTTCTTAGTACTCCGGACTTCACGCTAAAAAAGTCCGCTGAAGCGCACACACGATCGGATTGTCAGTTGAAATGCGTTTCAACGGACTAAGTACGTCATACAATTCGATCGTGTGTACGCGGCATTAAAGTCTAAATCTTTTTCTGACACTTGTTTCTTAAGTTAAAATCAATATTTTTTGCTAGAAAATTACTTGGAACCCCAAAACATTATATATACTTTAGAAGAGACCCTAGGGAATAAAATGGCAATTGCTGCAATATTTGATGTCACACTGTATTTGCCCAGCGGTCTTTCAAATGCAATTTTTTGGGAAAGAATACACTTCAATGAATAAAAAACAAACAAAAAAAAAAAAAACAGTAAAGTTATCCAAATATTTTTTTGTTTTAATGTGAAAGATAATGTTATGCCACGAGAATCGTGCTCTATCTTCTAAGTAAAAAAATCGTGATTCTCATTCTAGCTAGAATCATGCAGCTCTAATATATACTGGATTTTTTTTTCTTTTCATACTACTAATGGCAGTAGTTAGTGACTTATAATGGGACTGCGATAGTGCGGCAGGCAATCTGACACTGACGCTAGTGGCAACAGACGAACTGCCAATGACATCATCAATGACATCATCAGTGACATTAATACAGTGATCAGTGAAAATATTAAATACTGTCACTGTACTAACACTGGCTCAGCAGGGGCCAACATCTAGGGCGATCAAGGGGTTAAATGTGTGCCTAACTATGTGTAATGCATGCTGCTTTTACTATTACATCTGTAAGTTTCTCATCCCTGCTCAGCCCGGAGGCAGGTAGTCTGGTCAGGTTCAACATTTGGCCCTGTGTGCCATCAAGGGCTTTGGCATTTCTTGTTCAAAGACTACTTGCCTCTCACTCCTTAGTGAAAGCCTTTTTACTATGTGTCACACACATTGTTCCTCCTGTATGTTCCCCAACTCAACGGGATCTTAGGCTGGTTCGATCAGTTAACTGGAAACCACCCTCTGAACCTACCAGTGATTTTCTGCTGTCTGCTTTCAATCACAAGGTGGCTTTCCCCATTTATATCACCTCTATGTGGCAAGTTGGCAGCCTTAACCTGTAACCAACCTTTTTTTTTGTGCTACACAGAGATGAGGTTGTTTTGAGCCCCAAGGTCTCTCTTTTTTCTTTCTGTCTGTGGCATCCCAAGATTTCCCTGTACTGTCTCAATGTACTCCATGCTGTTAGAGTTTGATACCTGTGGGATCCCTGAAGATAGAAATCACTGTAGCGGGTACCTCTACTACAGTGATCTCTATTAGCTTTCAGGTTCTATACCAAGCTGTTGCCCTGCTGAATAGTGAACGCAGGAAGTTGCTCATTCGGCATGGGTGCCATTGAGAGAACACTTTGCATTTTCTCAATGAATATAAAGTGTTTTTTGATTGGACAAGGTGGAGAGTGGGGGTGGTGATGTCACAATTTCCACCTTGTCTAATCGGAGAACACTGTGCATTCATTGAGAAAATGCAAAGTATTCTCTGAATGGCACCCGTGCCAAAATTGCAACCTCCTGTGTTCAGTAAACAGCGGGGTAGCTGCTCGGGACAGGACCCAGAAGCTAGTGCAATCAAAGTAGCAGCAGTGCCTATTATAGAAATTTCCATCTTCCACGGGGATCCCACAGGTATGACATAAATATACTTACATCATCTAAGCTTGCCCAATGTAAATATGTAAAGATTTCCATACCTAAACTTCTGCTTTAATCTCTTTGAAATGTCATGGTGTACTGTAGGTTTGATCAGCAGATACAGAGAGAATGCGGTTGTAGTTATTGCCAAGGAAGGTTTCACTAGTAAAATTTTACGTACTGTATTTTTTCCATAATAATCTTGATTATTAAAAGACACAGTATATAAGTGTAAAATGCGTGGCGAGAGGCTGAGCCAGCTGCCAGTCAGGAATCAGGGTGGATCCCGAAATTATTGTTGGGATCTCTGCGTAGACTGGACCAACTCTGATGTTAGCGTCAGCAGCTGTTGGTAGAATCGACAGTACTTTGAAAAAGTATTCATACCACTTGCCATTTTCCACATTTTGTCATGTTACATCCAAAAACATAAATGTATTTTATTGGGAGTTTATGTGATAGATCAACAAAAAGTGGCACATAATTGTGAAGTGAAAGGAAAATGATAAATGGTTTTCAATTTTTTTTTTTTTACAAAATAAATATTTGAAAAGTGTGGCGTGCATTTGTATTCAGCCCCCTTTACTCCGATACCCATTACTAAAATCTAGTGGAACCAACTGCCTTCAGAAGTCACCTAATCAGTAAATATAGAGAGCCTAAAGCCCCGTACACACGACCGGACTTTTCAACTTCCAAAGTCTGACGGAATGATTCCGGCAGACTATTCGATCGTGTGTGGGCTGCAACGGACTTTTGATTCGCAAAAGTCTGACAGACTTTAGAAATGAAACATGCTTCAAATTTTTCCGCCAGAACTCTGCCGGACCCAGTTCCTACCGAAAAATTCGCTCGTGTGTGTGCTATTCCGACGGACTAAAACCGACGCTAGTGCAGCTATTGGCTACTGGCTATGAACTTCCTTATTCGAGTCGAGTCGTACATCATCACGTTCGAATCCGTCGGAGTTTGGTGTGATTGTGTGTGGCCAAGTCCACTCATTCGGAAACTCCGTCAGAATTCTGCCAGAACTCCGTCGGACTTAATTCCTCGAAAAGTCCGCTCGTGTGTACGCGGCATTAGGCTGCCCATACACTATACAATTTCCTTACTCAATTTTCTTTAGATGTACCTTCAACTATGTAGTACAAGGGCCTGCCTGATTGCATACAAATTGAAAAGTGTTTAGGTTTGACCTCATATTATATGGTTTTGGTAACTCTAAAGGAAAATAGAATAAGAAAATTATATAATGTATGGCCAGGCTTAATGAACAAACAGCATAATGAAGGTCAAGGAACTCACCAGATAGGTCAGGAAAAACCTTGTGGAGAAGTTTAAAGCAGGGTTAGGTTATAAAAAAAATCCAAAGCTTTGAACATCTCACAGAGCACTGTTCAATCCATCATCCAAAAATGGAAAGACTATGGCACAACTGCAAACCTACCAAGACATGGCTATCCACCTAAACTGACCAGCATTAATCAGAGAAGCAGCCAAGCGGTCCATGGTAGCTCTGGAGGAGCTGCAGAGATCCACAGCTCAGGTGGGAAAATCTGTCCACAGGACAACTATTAGTAGTGCCCTCCACAAATCTGGCCTTTATGGAAGAGTGGCAAGAAGAAAACCATTGTTGAAAGAAAGTCATAAAAAGTCCCATTTGCAAGAAGCCATGTCAGGGACACAGCAAACATGTGGAAGAAGGTGCTCTAGTTAGATGAGACCAAAATTGAACTTTTTGGCCTGAAAGCAAAAAGCTATGTATGGCAGAAAACTAAGACTGTACATCATCCTGAACACACCATCCCCACTGTGAAAGGACATTGCTATGTATGGCAGAAAACTAAGACTGCACAACACCCTGGTGGTGGCAGCATCATGTTGCGGGGATGCTTTTCTTCAGCAGGGACAGGGAAGCTAGTCAGACTTGATTGGAAGATGGGTGGAGCCAAACACAGGGCAATCTTAGAAGAAACCCCCGTTAGAGTCTGCAAAAGATTTGAGATTGGGGTGGAGGTTCACCTTCCAGCAGGACACCGACCCTAAACATACAGCCAGAGCTACAATGAAATGGTTTAGATCAAAGCATATTCATGTGTTAAAATGGCCCAGTCAAAGTCCAGACCGAAATCCAATTCAGAATCTGTGGCAAGACCAGGGCCAGATTAGGAGCATTATGGGCCTGGTACTAAGGAATTTGGTCGGCCTTAAGGGCTGTATGTTGGAGTGCACCCTGAGGTGAAAGTGAAAGGGTGCAACGGCGCAGGCCCAATGCTATGGAAGTCCCAGACTTCCATAAGGCATGCATGGCACGTCCTGAGGTGAGGTTGAAGGGCACAGCTGTGCAGACCTAACACAATACTACAGAAGCTGAATACCTAGCTTTCATTAGGACTGCCAATGGTGCTCATTATTAATCCCGTCACCACACATTGGCAATGCCCTTCAATGCAGCCTCACCTATGCCCATCAATGCAGCCTCATCAGTGCCCAGCCATCAGTACCATTAGCACCCATCAATACAGCCTCATCAGTGCCCAGCCATCAGTACTCATCAATGCAGCCTCATCATTGCCCAGCCATCAGTACCATTAGCGCCCATCAATACAGCCTCATCAGTGCCCATTAATGTAGCCTCATCAGTACCCAGCCATCAGTGCCCATCAATACAGCCTCTTCAGTGCATATTATTACCATCAGTACCTATTAATGCAACCTCATCAGTGCCCATCAATACTGCCTCATCAGTGCCCATCAGTACCCATTAATACCATCAGTGCCCAGCCATCAGTGCCAATACCATCAGTACCCATTAATACAAACTCATTAGTCCCCAGCCATCAGTGCTTATTAATGCAGCCTCATCATCAGTGCCCGGCCACATCCCATCAGCCTTACCTGGCTGTGCCCAGGCACCGAAGAGAGCCGCCGCAGCTTGCAGCCAGTTTACGCAGAGCGGAACCTGGGGATCTCCCACTCACCCAGTGCATTCAGTGTCACACTAAGTCCCGCCTCCTGGCCCTATGATGGACAGCTCCAGGAGGCGGGACCTCGTGTCACTCAGCCGTGCCAGGTAAATGGGAGATGGAGATCCCCATTCTGTAAGCCGGCGGTGCGGGCCCCCCTCCTCCCCTGGCTTCAGAGGCAGCTAGGGGCAGGCAGCCAATAGCCCAGAGTTTCTGGACAAACCCAGGCCTTGGGAGCCAGAGATAATAATTGTCAGTACAAAGACTGAGACCTGCCCCCCCCCCCCCCCCTTCACGCCACTGAGTGCAGCGTGCTGTCACTTGTAGCTCAGAAGCTGGGCTTCTGTGTTTACAAATTACATAAATTTGTGACTTTGAATCTGGCCAACCAGGGCCTATTTTATGGTAGGGGCCCAGTGCTGCAGCTCCACTAGCCCCTATGTTAATCCGGCCCTGGGCAAGACTTGAAAATTGCTGTTCACAAACACCCTCCATCCAATCTAACAGAGCTTGAGCTAAGAATGGGCAAAATATTCATTCTCTAGATGTACAAAGCTAGTAGAGACATACCCAAAAAGACTTGCATCTGTAATTGCAGTGAAAGGTGGTTCTACAAAGTATTGACTCAGGGGGGCTGAATACAAATGCACGCCACACTTTTCACATATTTATCTGTAGAAAAAATTGAAAACTATTTATAATTTTTCTTCCACTTCGCAATTATGTGCCACTTTGATTTGGTCTATCACATAAAATCCCAATAAAATACATTTCCATTTTTGATTGTAACATGACAAAATGTGGAAAATTTCAAAGGGTATAAATACTTTTTCAAGGCACTGTAGGTCACAGGAGTGCAGAACTAAGTGCACTCCTTTAATCCATAGAAGTATGGGCAAATTTTTTTCCATATTCTCCTTTATTTAAAACAGCACATTTTGGATGTTGTATTTAATTTCAAATGTGCTTTAAAATGGTTGTGTCATGCAAAATAAACTATTTTACTTAACACATATTTGCCCAGATATTTCCTAAAACTGACTGTCAATATAAAAGATTGACTAGTCTTGTAAGAGGCAAATGGGTTTTGTTTGACTGAGGGTGCAATCCGAGTTTTTGCAAAGTTCGTTTTTATCCTTCTTAGTCGAGGTTAAATATGAGAATAGTGGCCCTATATACTGTATCTTGCATGAGATGAAAAGCAAACGGTATTCTGTTTGAAATGAAATGAGTGTGCGGTACATCAGTTTAAGCATAAGCTTTGAATGATGTTTCTGCGTTAACAGTGCCATCTTGTGTACTGTACCATAATTTCAATCATGCTGTACAGTGTGGGTCTGATGTTGAAACAGGCTACTGAAATGTTTAGCCCATAGCCTTGAGAGGTTTTCTGGACATGTGCTGAAACATATTATTTTTCTATATTGTTATTGTATTGCTACCATTAACATTCCTCTGTTGCAGGGTTACTCGACTAAAATCCAAGGTGGGTTGGTCAGTAAAATTGTCTTCCAGCAGAGATGTGAATTTTATGTTTGTGCTATGATATCAGGATCATGATTGCACATGCAACCATGATCCCGATATCACTTTTTAGAGCTGGAAATGCAGTTTCTTGTAAAAGTGATCAGAGCAGCTAAACAGCCATCCCATTACTTTTACAAGCAGCAAAATGCCCCCGCCATTGTTTCCAGGCTCTACCATATCACTATGGGCTGTCTAACTTGTTGACCATAGAGATGAAGGTGAATGTCTCTGTCTCTATGGTGAATGAATTCGGAAGCAACTAGGATTTTGTTACTGCCGGCTAGCCGTTTCCGGCTATTAAAGCAGCCAATCAAACCAATCTCGGTTTGATTGGCTGCCCTGGAGGGCAGAGGAGAGATATTGGGAGCAATGATTCTAGCATCAGACCACCTGTGTAACTCTAAAATGGCAGCCTGTAAAGGCTTTTAAAGTGTTGACTATGTATAATTTATTGATCCATAGTTGTTCGCCATTCTATAGGCATGCAAAATTTTAAAGCATGATATGTTTGGTATCTATTTTTCTCATCGCAACATCATATTTAAAAAAATGTGGTATTATATTGTGTGTGTGCACTAAGATTCATAAAAAAAAAAAAAAAAAAATGTCCTACAAATTTGCATTTAAAAATGACTGCGCAAATATTGTGCCATGTAGAAAATTGCAACAACCATAATTGTATTCTCCAGACCCTCTGCTTAAAAAAATATTATATATAAAATGTTTGGGGGTTCTAAGTAATTTTTTTACATGTACAAGAGAAATGTATGAATTGGCCAGGGCAGCAGGTGGTTAATATTTCTGTGAATTGAACGTTTGTGTAAAACATCCAGTTTTCCTGTGCCTACTTTATAATTCAGTTCAAGTAAGCCATCTGACTGTCACTCTTCTTCTCCCCTTCCATTTCAGTGTTTCACCTCTCTAGTTTTACTAACTGATTTAACACATCTTTAAATTAAACGAGAACTACATTAGTAAAACAATCATATCTATATTACAGGAGTATTAAACCCTCAGATTTTATTTTCTTAACATGGGAGCAGGTCCACTTGCCATGTATTTGTTGGTACCTTTTACCTGGAGCGCGCTCATTAATGCCTAGGACCTGGTGGGGGCCCTATTCATGTGACATTATGGCAGTTCCCCAGCTTAGAGAAGAGCTTCCCACTGTGTGCAATAATTAATTACACAGAGTCTTTCTAGGAAATGTCCATGTACCGTGTCACTACACACCATAGCTTGGTAGATGTTGCATTTAGAAGGGACACAGCTGAGCCTGTGCCCTCTCCACGAGTCCAGCGTACCTCTGTCAACTCACTCCCAGTGACAGAATGGGGTCCCGCTGCGCCCAAAGCGCAGACCTCATGCATGCACATAATCAACTATTTCTGTACCATGTGGCTAGGCTATGGGTCCTCAAGACATGGGTTTGGTCCCAGTTGCTGTGGGAAATAGACCACTGGGGAGGGAATCAGATCACCGACCTTGCTACCAGAGAACCCATCATCTATACCAGGTACAGCACTTCATGACTGACTGCAATATACCTTGCACTATTTTATTAGTTACCTGCATGACTCCTGCTTTTCCTACCAAGTACACCTTCCGTAGTGGCTTTGCTTTAGACCCCTTTCACACTGAGACGTTTATCAGGCACTTTTGGGCTAAAAATAGCACTAGTAAAGCACCTGAAAAGCGGCTCCCCTGCAGTCTCAGTGTGAAAGCCGGAGGGCTTTCACACTGAGGCGGTGCGCTGGCAGGACATTAAAAAAACTCCTGCAAGCAGCATCTTTGGAGCGGTGTATACACTGCTCCTAAACCACTCCTGAACATTGAACTGAATGGGCACCGCTGCCGAACCGCGGGGGTCGTTTTAACCCTTTTTAAAAACCACCCCACTGGCAGCCGAAAACCCTGGCAAAAAATAGCGGCGCTTTACCGCCGTCAGCGTCCACTGTGGAAGGGGCCTTACTGACCCTAGTTCCTTCATACACCAAAAACCATCATGCACTCCTCTAAAGAGCTTCAGACCAGGTTTAAAACAGTTGCTGGAGCTTTACTCCTAACTAAGGCCATCCTCTTATGGACTGCTGCGTGCAGCAATACCTCATGGTGACCTATGATAATAACATTCTCCTCTTGCATGGGCAAAACGAGCAGCCCAGAACCTGATCTTCCCTCCCTTTAAAAGCCTGGGAACTAAAGTGCAGAATATTAACCTCTTCCCCAGCCTGGGTCAGCCAGTGCCTAAATAATAAACTGTAGACAACCTGCCTACAAACACATTAAATACCATAAAATAAACATTCTCCAGTAAACTATTTGTTAAAACTCTTCCCCTGCACCTGCAGTTTACAACTTTCAGGGCTGTTGGCTCCCATTTTCAGTGCTGCTTCCCCGAACTTTCACTCTTCCCAGAAAAGAGTTAACAGTGTCCAGTGTAGTCTATTGGCTACAGGGACAGTGTCTTTGCATTGATGCATGCAGTGTAGGGAGACAGACCTCTAGTCCCTGCATGCAAGGGTGGCTCCTGCAAGAGAAAGGAGCCACCCTGAATCAAGAAGCATGGGGCAGCAGTTATGGCAACAGCTTAAACTTGTATATCAGCAAGGATTAAAAGATAAAAGAAATGGCATACCCAGTAAGTAGATAAATCGGCTACTTAAAATTACCGAAAACCTATTAACCAGTTGCCGACCGCCATATGATGATGTTCGTCGGCAGAATGGCACGGGCAGGCATATTGGCATACCTGTACCGATCGGGCCCCCCTTCCCAGGTGCCTGCGGCGGTGGGATTATCTTCAGGAGCGATCGGTGATGAGGGGGAGGCCATTGATTCATGGCCACCCCTTTGCGATCGCTCCTGCCAAATAGAAAGCTTCCTCTGATCCTGTAATGTAAACAGGAGCAGCGGAAGTGAGGTAATCTCTCCTCGTGTCGGTCTTTTTCGTTCCCCAGGGAGAGAAGACCTATGTGAGTTGCACCAACACCAACAGTTAGGTTTTAGGGTGTCCTTTGTGACTGCAATAACTGTTAGAGCAGTTAGAGTTAGCCCCCTTTATGTCTAGGGTAGCCCCCTAACCCCCCTAATAAAGGTTTAGCCCCATGATCACCCCAACGTCGCCAGTGTAACTAAGCAATCGTTTTTCTGATCGCTGTATTAGTGTCACAGGTGGCGCTAGTTAGGCAGGTAAGTACCCCCATATACAACCTAATAAAGGTTTTAACCCCCTGATTGCCCCCTAGTTAACCCTTTCACCAGTGATCACTGTATAACTGTTACGGGTGATGCTGGTTAGTTAGTTTGTTTTTTTATGTTGTCAGGGCACCCACCATTTATTACCTAATAAAGGTTTAACCCCCTGATCACCCAGAAGATGATATAAGTTAGGTTTTAGGGTCTGCGTCGCTTCAGGCAGTGTCAGGTTAGTGCCAGTACCGCTAACACCCATGCACCAGCATACACCTCCCTTAGTGGTATAGTATCTGAACGGATCGATATCTGATCTGATCAGATCTATACTAGCGCCCCCAGCAGTTTAGGGTTCCCAAAAATGCAGTGTTAGCGGGATCAGCCCAGATACCTGCTAGCACCTGCATTTTGCCCCTCCGCCCAGCCCACCCAAGTGCAGTATCGACCGATTACCATCACTTACAAAACACTAAACACACATAACTGCAGCGTTTGCAGATTCAGGCCTGATCCCTGTGATCCCTAGCAGTTTTTTTGGTAGCGTTTTGATACAGCTGCTGACAGCCTAGGAGCTTTTTTACCTGCGAGTCTCACTAGTGTACCACTTTTTAGAGCCCAAAATGGCAAATCAAAGGTACATTAGTGAAGAGGCCTACACGTTTCTGAGCATGACAAATAGTGAAGAGGACATCACGCATCTGTCAGATTCAGGCTCAGAATATGATCCTCTAGACAGTGGCATGATGACAGATAGCTCTGGCGACGGATTTGTGGTCCCTGCCAAGGTTAGGCATACCAAACCCCGATCTTCTTCTTCTGTTGCTGAGGTGCAAGAACCGCATGTCCCTCATATGGAGCAGAGAAGTACTAGTGCCGCTATTCCTTCTGGTGAACTGGCCAGCACCAGCGGCCAAAGAGCTCTATAGATCTATTGTGGACCAAAGCAATTTGAATGCTGGTCAATACATCGCCGCTAATCCCCAGTCCTCCCTTGCCAGAGATTGGAGATCAATAACGGTCTCCGAATTTAAGATCTTTCTGGGCCTTTCCCTCGACATTGCATTGTTAAAATGAGTGCATTGCAGTCATATTGGTCCACTGACCCTATGTACCATATGCCCGTGTTCTCTGCTTCCATGGCCAGGGCAAGATATGAGCAGATTTTGCGGTTCATGCACTTCAATGAAAATGAACTCTGTCGTCTTCGTGGAGACCCTGAATACGATCAGCTCTACAAAATTTGGCCCATCGTAAACCAATGTTTTGCAGACTTGTTTACTCCCCATCAAGTTGTCTGCGTTGATGAGTCCCTGATTAAGTTTTCTGTCTGCTTGTCATTCAAAAAATTCCTTCACAGCAAGCGTGCCAGATCTTGACCCCGTATCTGGCATAAAACTACATGTATAGCCTGTGGCCCTATCATATATGCTCTGTGATAGGGCCACAGGCTATACATGTAGTTTTATGGTTCACGAGGGCAAAGATAGTCACGTAGAGCCGACAAACTGCCCTGACTACATAGGAAGCACTGGCAAGATTGTGTGGGACTTGGTACCACTTGTACGTGGACAATTATTACACGAGCATGCCACTGCTGAGTCACTTTTTTGATCAGCAGATTGGAGCATGTGGCACCATGCGCCTTAATCGCCGGGGCCTTCCCCATCAGCTTGTAGATTCCCGTCTTAGGCTGGGGGAGAGAGCCTGCTTCAAGTTTAATAATTTGCTCACAATGAAGTGGAGGGATACTAAGAATGTTTTTGTTCTTACCTCCCTTCATGCAGACACAACGGTCCAAATTACTACGGCGACTGGTGTTGTGGAGAAACCCCGTCTGTGTCCACCAATATAACCAAAATATTGGAGGGGTGGAGCTCAACGACCAGTTGTTGGCACCCGTTAGGCCAGACGCTGGTACAAAAAAAGTGTTTGTTTATTTATTTCAATTGGCTTTGCTGAACACTCATGTGCTATAGAGAGCTTCAGGATGGACTGGATCCTTCCTTAAATTCCAGGAAGAGATCATCAGAACCCTTCTGTATGCAGACAGTGCTACACCTCACCATCCCCAACCAAATGCAGTAAGCCGGCTGCATCAGAGGAATTTTCCTTATGTCCTCCCGAGTACCCCTACCCAACGAGCCCCCCAAAGAAAATGTTGTATCTGCAGAAAGCGCGGATATAGGCGTGACACCCGTAATTATTGTCCCCGCTGTCCTGACAATCCTGGTCTTTGCATTGGTGAATGTTTTGAACGCTACCATACACTAGTTGAGTATTAGCATAGGGTACTGCATTGCACAGACTAGGCACACTTTCACAGGGTCTCCCAAGATGCCATCGCATTTTGAGAGACCCAAACCGCTGGAACCGTTACAGTTACAAAAAGAAGTGTAAAAAAAGTTAAAAATAAAAACAAAAACAAAAAAAAATAATAGTTGTTTTATTGTTCTCTCTCTATTCTCTCTCTACTGTTCTGCTCTTTTTTACTGTATTCTATTCTGCAATGTTTTATTGTGTTTTTATTGTTAACCATTTTTTGTTTTCAGGTACGCCATTCAGCTGCAGCACGTATTTATTTATCTTGACAGCAACAGTGCTTGCTCCCACGATACATAAAGCCTGTCAGTTAAAAAAAGAGCATATATGCCAAAGCATGGGGGTAGCAGGGGTGGAGGCGAGATTTGCTCCTAACTTTTGCGGGAGGATGCCCCCATGCTTCGGCATATATATATTTTAGGCACAGGTTGCGTTAAAAAATGTTTTATTTTTTACTAGGTTTTTTTTTGTATTTGCTTTACCGGTATGATAAGTCTTACTGTTATACTGTAATGTTGCTTTGTTTTATTGTTAACCATCATTTGCTTAGTAGGTACTCCATTCGGCTGCAGCAGGGATATATTTATCTTGACAGCAACAGTGTTTGCTCCCACGACACATAGAGCCGTGACTCCAGCACTGTTGGAGGCGATTTCACCACCACAGTTTAAAAAAAAAATGAAAAAAATGCGTTTGAAAAATCGCTGCGCAAATACTATGTGAATAAAAAAATGAAACACCCACCATTTTAATCTGTAGGGCCTTTGCTTTAAATATATATATAATGATTTGGGAGTTCCAAATGACCCCATTTTGGAAAGTAGACACCCCAATCTGTTTGCTGAGAAGTATGGTGAGTATTTTGCAGACCTTGCTTTTTGTCACAAAGTTTTGAAAATTGAAAAAAATAATAAATTTTTATTTTCTTTCTTCATTTTCAAAAACAATTGAGAGCTACAAGATACTCACCATGCATCTCAGCAAATAGCTTGGGGTGTCTACTTTCTAAAATGGGGTCATTTGGAGGGGTTTTGTGCCATCTTGGCATTTTATGGTCTTCAAAACTGTGATAGGTAGTTAGGAGTGAAATCAAAAATGTATGCCCTTAGAAAACCTGAAGTCGGTGCTTGGTTTTCAGGGCCCCGTACACAGCTAGGCTCCCAAAAAGTCCCACACATGTGGTATCTCTGTACTCAGGAGCAGCAGCAAAATGTATTTTGGGGTGCAATTCCACATATAACCATGACATGTGTGAGCAATATATCATTTAGTGACAACTTTTTGTAAAAAAAATATTTTTTGTCATAATTCAATCACTTGGCACAAAAAAAAAATATTTAATTGGCACAACATGCCTCTTCTGCCGCAATTTCCTTGGGGTCATTTTGGGGGGGGGGGGGGGGTTGTACTGCCCTGCCATTTTAGCACCTCAAGAAATGAGATAGGTAGCCAAACTAAAAGCTGCATAAATTCCAGAAAATGTACCCTAGTTTGTAGACGCTATAACTTTTGCGCAAACCAATAAATATACGCTTATTGACTTTTTTTTTTTTTTTTTACCAAAGACATGTGGCTGAATACATTTTGGCCTAAATGTATGACTAAAATTGAGTTTATTGGATTTTTCTTATAACAAAAAGTAAAAAAAAAAAAAAAAAAAATTCAAAATTTTCAGTCTTTTTACGTTTATATCGCAAAAAATAAAAATAGCAGAGGCAATCAAATACCTTTAAAAGAAATCTCTATTTGTGGGAAAAAAAGGATACAAATTTTGTTTGGGTACAACATTGCATGACCGCGCAATTACCAGTTAAAGCAGCGCAGTGCCAAAGTGTAAAAACTCCTCTGGTCTTTGACCAGTCAAATGGTCCAGGGCTTAAGTGGTTAAGAAGTATTAATTTGATAAAACTGGTATGTTATAAAAATAAGATTAAATTACTGGTATGTTATATAAGTAAGATTTTTATAACAGCGTACCTGTAAAATCCTTTTCTTTGAAGTGCATCACGGGACAGAGAGCCATAGTAGTTACTATGTGGGTTATAGGCCACCTTCAGGTGATGGACACTGACGTGCCCTAAATTAAAAAGTACACTCCCTATATAACCCCTCCCACTGGTGGGAGTACCTCACCAGTGTCTAGGTGTTGGTTACAGAGTAAAGATGTGCTGAGCTGAGCTCCTCTGGAGCAATCCTTGCTGGGGCTAGCTATGCAGACTTATCCATTCAAGGTGTCTTTCTGACCGAATTGAATGGTACCCAGGCCTTGTGTCCGAAGAAACAAGGTTTTTGCCTGTGAATACTTTAGGGAGCTGGACCCTGAAATCCAGTACTTTCTGGTATTAAGGGCATAAAGTTCACTGCCAGTGTGCTATTGCAGGTTTCCTCTAGGATCCCCAGCTCCTGAAGGTTTAACAGAACCCACCGTGCAGGGTGAAGATTAGGTCTGTTGGTTTACCACAGAAAACCCTGCGGCGGGAAAGGTAAGTGGAGTTTTCTAAGAAATTATTAGAATTTTCTTATGAATGTCTCCTTTAACCACCTTCAGACCGGACCATTTTGCTGGTAAATGACCAGAGGTCTTTTTACAATTTGGCACTGCGCTGCTTTAACTGGTAATTGCGCGGTCATGCAATGTTGTACCCAAACAAAATTTGCGTCCTTTTCTTCCCACAAATAGAGCTTTCTTTTGATGGTATTTGATTGCCTCTGCGATTTTTATTTTTTGCGATATAAACGTAAAAAGACCGCAAATTTTGAAAAAAAATGATATTTTCTACTTTTTGTTATTAGAAAAATCCAATAAACTCAATTTTAGTCATACATTTAGGCCAAAATGTATTCAGCCACATGTCTTTGGTAAAAAAAAAGTCAATAATTGTATATTTATTGGTTTGCGCAAAAGTTGTCACATCTACAAACTAAGGTACGTTTTCTGGAATTTACGCAGCTTTTAGTTTACGACTGCCTATCTCATTTCTTGAGGTGCTAAAATGGCAGGGCAGTACAAAACCCCCCCAAATGACCCCATTTTGGAAAGTAGACACCCTGAGGAAATTGATAAGTGGCATGTTGAGCCCATTGAATATTTTATTTTTTTGCCTCAAGCGATTGAATAATGACAAAAAAAAATTTTTTTTTTTTTTTTACACAAAGTTGTCACTAAATGATATATTGCTCACACATGCTATGGGCATATGTGAAATGACACCCCAAAATAAATTCTGCTGCTTCTCCTGAGTATGGGGATACCACATATGTGGGACTTTTTGGGAGCCTAGCCGCGTACGGGGCCCCGAAAACCAAGCACCGCCTTCAGGCTTTCTAAGGGCGTTACAGTTTTGAAGGCCATAAAATGCCAAGATGGCACAAACCCCCCCCAAATGACCCCATTTTGGAAAGTAGACACCCCTAAATTTAGGGGTACACTAGTGAGACTAGGTAATAAATGGCGGGTGCCCTGAAACTATAAAAAAAATAACTAACCAATCAGCGTCACCTGTAACAGTTATATGGTGATCACTGGTGAAAGGGTTAACTAGGGGGCAATCAGGGGGCTTTATGCGGTAGTATATGGGGGTCCCTGGCGCTATAAAAAGCTGCGGCGAACCTAAATACCTACCTGCCTAACTAGCGTCACCTGTGACACTAATACAGCGATCAGAAAAACGATCGCTTATTAGGCTGGGTTCACACTGGAGCGATGCGGGAACGCCACGAATCCGCGGCGGGTTCCCGCATCGCATGCCTCCCGGCGGCAGTTCACACTGCCCTATGCGAACTGCTGGGAGTGTCAGTGAAGTGTTAATGACACCCCCAGATCAGTTCGCATATCGCAGTGCGATCTGCAAACTCGGATCGCATGGTGTGAACACCCATGCGATCCGATTCTGCTGCGGACCAAAAAAAGGGTCCCGTGCGAGTTTGCGGCGGGTGCGACACGAATTCAGCCATACTATCTGTATGGCTGAACTCGAATCGCACAGAGATCGGATGTGATTTGCACTGCAGTGCGGTGCGAATCACATCCGTTCTCATAAACCGCTGCAATGTGAACCCAGCCTTAGTGACACTGGCGACGGGGGGTGATCACGGGGTTAAACCTTTATTGGGGGGGTTAGGGGGGTACCTTAGAACTAAAGGGGGCTAACCCTAACTGCCCTAACAGTTATTACAGTCACAAATGACACCCGCCGGGTGATCAGGGGGTTAAACCTTTATTAGGTAATAAATGGCGGGTGCCCTGAAACTATAAAAAAATAACTAACCAACCAGCGTCACCTGTAACAGTTATATGGTGATCACTGGTGAAAGGGTTAACTAGGGGGCAATCAGGGGGCTTTATGCGGTAGTATATGGGGGTCCCTGGCGCTATAAAAAGCTGCGGCGAACCTAAATACCTACCTGCCTAACTAGCGTCACCTGTGACACTAATACGGCGATCAGAAAAATGATCGCTTATTAGGCTGGGTTCACACTGGAGCGATGCGGAAACGCCACGAATCCGCGGCGGGTTCCCGCATCGCATGCCTCCCGGCGGCAGTTCACACTGCCCTATGCGAACTGCTGGGAGTGTCAGTGAAATGTTACTGACACCCCCAGATCAGTTCGCATATCGCAGTGCGATCTGCAAACTCGGATCGCATGGTGTGAACACCCATGCGATCCGATTCTGCTGCGGGCCAAAAAAAGGGTCCCGTGCGAATTTGCGGCGGGTGCGGCGGATGGCTGAACTCGAATCGCACAGAGATCGGATGTGATTTGCACTGCAGTGCGGTGCGAATCACATTCGTTCTCATAAACCGCTGCAATGTGAACCCTGCCTTAGTGACACTGGCGACGGGGGGTGATCACGGGGTTAAACCTTTATTGGGGGGGTTAGGGGGGCACATTAGAACTAAAGGGGGCTAACCCTAACTGCCCTAACAGTTATTACAGTCACAAATGACACCAATGCAAAAAAAAAAAAAAAAAAGCAATTGGTGTCACTGTGACTGGGGGGGCAGGGGTAATTGGGGGGTGATCGGGAGGTAAAGGGGGGGTGTGAGTGTGCCTGGCATGTTCTACTGTGTAGTGTAGTGCTTGTGCAACTCACCGATGCTCTCTCCTCGGTGCCGAAACGAAAACTACCGACACGGAGGAGAGAATACATCACTTCCTCTCCTGTGTTTACATTACAGGAGAGGAAGTGATGTCACCGGACATTTTCATTCGCCGGGAGCGATCGCGAGGGGGTGGCCATGAATGAATGGCCGTCCCCTCGTCCGGGATCGCTCCCGAACGAATACCGACCGCCGCAGGCACCGGGCGGGGGCCCGATCGGGCCCCGACCCGCGGGAGGCAAGGGACGTACATGTAAGCCCTTATGCCTGCCCGTGCCATTCTGCCGACGTACATCGGCGTGCGGCGGTCGGCAAGTGGTTAAGATCAGTAAAATGTTGTCATACCTATGTGTCACCACTGGGGGCTGTATTGAGCACTCAGCGCCCCATGCTGAGAGAACATGCTGTGTCAGGGATCTGAGATGGTTCTTCCTCCAGCCAAACAGCAGGACCTCCGGTCAGCTTGAGGGGGAGTTCTTCTCCCTGCTTATCACCCCCCGTGCTGGCAGTCTCCCCCTCTTCATGGGGGAAGAAGTGCTTTAAGTTTTCTTTGAAAAAAAAAAGAAGAGAAACTGGCGCAATCAGCGCGCTGCTCGGCGGCTTGCAGCCCCCCCTCGCCATGCTGCTTCTTCCTGTAGGTCCCAGAGGACCTGTAGTTGGCCGATCGCGTGGGGAAAAAGCTTTTTTTTTTAAAGAAAAAGGGGAAGAGCCGTAGGCAACACGGGGCGGGGCTTAACGGCGTCAGTGTCCTCTGAGGCCCAACACGAGGAGGCAAAGTTTTAAAACATTTTTTTTGTGTTACTGCACACTGTCGAGGGACACAAGAGCAAAAGGTGGCATTAAGTTTGGTGACACAGGGATTTCCTTTGACACATTTTTACTGCTGCATCAGTCTGGGCATTAATAGCAGCAACTGTGCTGAACTATAGCTCAAGCAGTATATGCATTCCTTCTTGTGGTACCTCTGCTTTGTGCATCGGGCTATGGTAGAAGGGGGGTAAAAACACCTCAATAAAGGGCTCTAGAAAGACTTATTTAGTCACACGGAAGCCTAGATCCATCCCAGTGAGATGGCATCCTCCCCTGAGAGTAATATGGCTGGTCACCGGGAGCCATCAGGAGGGGCAAGTGTTGCAGCTGCTCTTAAACACTGCAGGCCCTGTATATATTGCTAAGGAGGTTTTTTCTTCAACCATTTTAAGCTTAAAGTAAAAGTTTGATGCTTTAATCGCATCCCAGAGTGGGACTAAGCGTAAAACAGGTCCCTGTCCACTGCTAAGGACCCTCATACAGCAGAACAAGGATGGAAAATTTCTCTCTAGGACCAGGAAAAGGCTGATGTCTCCTCTTCCATACAACCTGATGCAAAGTATCAAGCTCACAGAAAAATATGATTTTTATATACGGCTTACCTGTAAAATCCTTTTCTTGTTAATTCTTTAAGTTGTTGGGTTAGTTTGTTCATAAAAGGGCCGAAGTTTGCCGTAGCTAAAGTGGAGGTGTTATTAGTTATATTGATACCTAGATATTTAATGCAACCCTTACTCCAGGTGTATGGTAGAGTGGTTTGAAGATTAATTTTTACTGCATGGGAAATCCCCAGATCCAGAATTAGTGATTTGCTAAAGTTCACCTTGTAGTAGGATATATTTCCGAAGGCAGTTAACACAGCATGAGCATGAGGGAGAGATGTACTTGGGTCTGTCAGCATAAGTATAACATCATCGGCAAATAGATTGATGACATGTTTATGATGTCCCAACACAAACCCTTCAATACGAGAGTGTGTCCGAATAGTTTCTGCCAAAGGTTCCATCATAAGATTGAAGATTGTAGGAGACAAGGGGCAACCTTGGCGTGTGCCATTAGAGATATTGAATGGTTTGGATAAAATGCCCGAGGATTACACCTGTGCTGACGGACACGAATATAGAGCCATTATTGCAGGTACAATAGATCCCCTGAGACCAAACTTGGTCAGTACCGCCTCCATATACCTCCAATGGACCCGGTCGAACGCCTTCTCTGCATCTATAGACAGAAGCAGAGAAGGCGTTCTGGATTCAACAGCATGATGAACAATATCAATGATACGACGAGTAGCGTCAGAGGTCTGTCTCCCCTTCACAAATCCCATCTGGTCACGCTGAACAATATGCGGGAGTATGTGCATCATACGTTTGGCTAATAGTTTAGCATATATTTTAACGTCTGAATTGAGCAACGATATGGGTCTAAAATTGGCTGGTGTGTTGGGATCCTTCCCAGGTTTGGGAAGGGTCACAATGTGAGCTCTCAGCATCTCAGGAGGAAAACATGAACCATCAATCGCTTTTTGGAAGGTTTCCAACAGGTAAGGTGTCACGATTTCTTTAAATACTTTGTAATATTCATTCCCAAAACCATCCGGTCCCGGGGATTTGCCATTGGGAGAGGACATTATGATTTGGGAGAGTTCCTGAGCCGAGAATGGGGCGTTAAGTAGGGAGAGTTGATCTTCCGTTATAGAGGGGAGCTGGACCTGCTTAAGAAAATTCTGAATGTCCGTCATTTTGGGTTGGGGAATTGTATCGTCTTTATGCAAGTTATATAGGGACTCATAGTACTCAGCAAATTGATTCGCTATATCCTGTGGGTTTGTAATTTTGTGTCGTGTGGTGGAGTGTAGAATATAAGCTATTCTAGTTTTTAAGCGTGCTTGTTTGATTCTATTAGCCAAGTATTTCCCTGCTCTGTTGGCATTGGCATATGAGTTAAGCTTCAGCCTACGCAGATGCTGATCGTATTGTTGTGTGAGTAGATCCCTCAGGGTTTCCCTAACTTTAGAGACCTCTGCAGCTAAGGATGGCGATGGGGACGCTTTGTTTTGGGCTTCCAGTTTGCGAAGCGTGTCTAATGTGTTCTGTAGATTTTGTCTATATTTCTTTTTTTCCCTGGCTCCTAGTTGGATTAGAATACCCCTCATGTATGCTTTATGAGCATTCCAGAGCGTGAAAGGGTTTGTATCAGGGGATTCGTTCACCTGGAAAAATTCTGTGAGATGCTGAGAGATCACCGGGAGAAGTGTGGGGTTCTGGATAATTTTAACATTGCAGCGCCAGATGGGTGAGGAAGGAGAGACACCCCCCTCGCCAATAGACAGTGTTATGGCTGCATGGTCAGACCATGTTATATCGTGAATTTGAGCATCCGTCACACGTTGAAGCAACCACTTATCTGTTAAAAAGAAGTCTATGCGCGAGTACGAGCAATGTCTGGTAGAGAAGAAGGTATAGTCTTTTTCGGTCGCGTGGAAACACCTCCAGGTGTCGAACAGTTCATGGGTATGTAGAAGAGGCTGTAAGACATTTGACCTGTGTAGGCCAATAGACATAGTATCCATGTTAGAGTCTGCAATTAGATTGAAGTCTCCGCCAATAATGACTTGGCCATAGAGCATGGAGGAAACTTTCTTAAACACTTTCCGGAGAAAACGATGTTGATGTGAATTTGGTGCGTAAAGAGTCACAATGGTGTATGGTCTGGAGTTAACGTCTCCAGTGAGTATGATGTATCTCCCCCCATCGTCTATAAAAGATTCCTTTAGGTGGAATGCAATGGTGTTCCTCAGGGCCAATAATACACCGCCTCTTTTGCTGGTCGGATTGCATGCTAAGAAAACATGTGGATAGTCCCTGTGGGTACACTTAGGGGTTTTGTGTTTTTGGAAATGGGTTTCCTGCACACAAAGTATGTCGGCTTTATGTTTATTTGCTTCCTTCCATAGGGAGAATCGTTTGGCAGGATGATTTAGACCCCTAACGTTCAGTGACAAACATTTAATAGTCATGGATACAGAGTAGGTAGGTGTGCGTAAGAAGCATGTTGACAATACTCACTATACCACATGTATTCCTTCCGAGGCAAATCCACACTAGGGACTCGAGAGTCATCTGAATTTCAGTGTCACATATTTGACGGTAAGGTAGGTTACTGTGTGCCATAAACAAGAAAGAAAGACAAAACAGAAGTAAAAAATAACGTACAAGAATCATAAAAAAGGGATCTCAAAACCGATCCACGTGCAGACGTAGCTGCTAACTTGTAATCGGGGGTGAAAGGAAACTCAATAGGCTCCATTTCTCCGGAGAGAGTGAATAACTTTAGAGAAGATATTATGAGCTACCACCGGCATTTTTCTTGCCGTGACGTTTGTGTGACACCACTTGCCATTCCGCAGGAATAGGTCTGGGATCTTGGGTAGGCGAAATCTGCATGTGTGGTTCAGGCATGATCCCCCATTCCCTCAGCACAGCTATGCCTTCATTTAGCGTTGTGATAGTTTTGGAGACACCATTGTGCGTTACCACCAATGAGGCAGGGTACTTCCATTTGTGGAGGATTTCATGGTTCCGCAGGGCCTTAGTCACCGTAGCCAGATTACGCCGTCTTTCCAAGGTATGTCTGGAGAGATCAGGCAGCAGCAACATATCAGCGTATTGTGGTGGTAAGGTGTCAGCACCGCGTGCCGCTTGGAGAATGCGCTCCTTAACATGGAAGAAATGAATCCTCATTAATACGTCCCTCGGGGTCCCTTCAGGGAGATAGGAGGGTTTAGGGATCCTGTGAATTCTGTCTATAATCAAATCTGGTACAGACAGGTCTGGAACCAGTGTTGAGAAAAGTGTTTGGGCATATTGTAGAAGTTGCGATGGGGAGATCGACTCAGGGACACCCCTCAATTTTAGGTTGTTCCTTCGGGATCTGTCCTCAAGGTCTGCGACTTTGTCCCTTAGCCATGCGATTTCTTCCCCGTGGGCCTTATGTGCTTCCACCATAACATTATAAGAGGTTGCATGCTCTTCTAGCTGGCGTTCTACTCTGTCCACTCTATGCCCTATGGCTTGCACTTCAGAGCGACATTGGTTAATTGCTTGTACCATGTCGGTATGTAAAGCTGTTCTGAGAGAAAGTAACATTTCCTTCAGCACTGTGTCTGAGACAGGCCTATCCTCCGTAGGGAACTCCGCTATGGGATCTGGGAGATGTGCGGCCTGTGGTGTGTGGGTGCTCTGCTGACCGCTTACCTCCATGTCAAGGCCTGAGACTGGAGAGCTCATCCGCGGCTTAGACTTGACCGGACTCCTGGTCGAAGGGCTGGAAGAGCCAGAGGTGGAGCTGCTGTGTCCTCCGGGCTGTGTATTGGATGCTGCCTGCCCTTCCATGTCCGTGGTATGTCTCGCGGCCTGGAGCGGAGAGCGCCGTGAGTTCGCGCCGCCGCCATCTTGTGGTGAGTCTCGCGGCCTGCTCACGAAGAAATCCTTCAATTTCTGGGGTTGCGGCGCGGATTTCCTCCGTCGCGACATTCCCACAATGTTCAGGCGTTCGATCGCTGCGGATTGGGGTGGAATTGGTGCCGGTGTGCTCCGTGTGATAGTGATCTCTCCGGTGGATGAGCGGAGCTGCAGGCTCAGGCGTCCATCACAGCGCTCGGTCGGCCACGCCCCCTAAAATCCTTTTCTTGAGAGTACATCACGGGACACAGAAGCTTCATTACATAGTGGGTTATATAGGCACCTCTGGTGATTGGACACTGGTTAACCCCCAATTAAGGAGAATTCCTCCCCTATATAACCCTTCCCATATGGGAGGCACTTCAGTTTTGTAGCAAAGCAATAAGAAACCACGTAAAACCCAAGAGGGACGGGAGCCCTGTGTCCCATGATGTACTCTCAAGAAAAGGATTTTACAGGTAAGCTGTATATAAAAATCCTATTTTCTTGATCATACATCACGGGACACAGAAGCTTCATTACATAGTGGGATGTCCCAAAGCAATGCTCAGTTTGAGGGGAGGGAGACACAGATCAGAATTATAGACCGCCAAGGACCGGAGGATCTAAACTGCAGCCTGCAGTACACTGCGTCCAAAGGCAATATCCTCTTGCCCTCTGACATCCACTTGATAAAATCTGGTGAATGTGTGGACTGATGACCAAGTTGCAGCCTTACAGATCTGAGCCAGGGAGGCCTGGTGATGCACTGCCCAAGAAGCACTTATAGCCCTCGTTGAGTGCGCTTTCACTTGAAAAGGAGGGATCTTACCCTTTACACTATATGCCTGAAAAATAACCTGTCTAATCCACCTTGAGAGAGTGGATTTTGACGCCGCCTGGCCCTTCCTAGGGCCTTCCAGCAAAATAAATAAGCAATCAGTTTTTCTTATCTGAGCAGATGCCTGAAGATAGATACTGATTACCCTTACCACATCTAAAGTGTGCAAAGATTCTTCTTCTGCGGACTGTGGGTCTGGAAAAAAGGACGGTAGGATTACATCTTGATTCAAATGGAATCCTGAAACCACCTTAGGCAGAAAGGACCTGTTGGGACACATTACCACCCGGTCCTTATGAATAATTAGATAAGGTTCCTTGCTGGAGAGAGCTGCTAGTTCTGACACTCTTCTAGCCGAGGATATGGCTATCAAGAAAACACATTTTTTTTAGTCAAAAGAACTAATGAAGCCTGATGCAAAGGTTCAAATGGTTGCCCCTGCAAAGCCGAGAGAACCAAATTCAGATCCCATGGGCATACCGGAGGTTTGACTGGTGGCCTTATCCGCATAGCCCCCTGGATGAAAGCCCGCACAAGGGAATGTGATGCAAGTGGCTTCTGGATAAACACTGACAAGGCCAAAATCTGCACCTTGATAGTGCTTACGGCCAAATTCATTTCTAGGCCTGACTGGAGGAAAGCCAAGATCCTGCTAGTGACATACTTTCTAGGATATCATCCGCTGGGTTCACACCAGGAAACATATGCCTTCCAGATTTTGTAGTAAATAAGCCTGGAGGCCGGCTTTCTGGCATTGACCAGAGTAGAAAGGACTGGCCCCGAAAGCCCACGATCCCTCAGAATGTTGGTCTCAGCAGCCAAACCGTTAAACTCAGACTGTGTAAAGCAGGATGGTAAACTGGACCCTGCGAGAGTAGATCTGGCTGGAGAGGGAGGATCCACGGCCTGCCTACTGCCAACTTCATGACCTCTGCGTACCAAGGTCGCCTGGGCCAAGCCGGGGCTACCAAAAGAACCGACTTTGTTTCCCTCTTGACTCTTCCCAGGAACCGTGACAGAAGTGGGTACGGTGGGAAGGCATAAATTAGATTGTACTGATCCCAGGGAACTGTCAGAGCATCTGACCCCTGAGCAAGTGCATCTCTTGTCCTTGACACGAATTTGTCCAGCTTTCCTGTTTCTGTCTACGTCTGGAGTGCCCCACCTGCGACATATGTTCCGAAATACATCGGGGTGTAGAGCCCATTCTCCTGGGCACAACTGCTGGCGGCTCAGAAAATCCGCCTGCCAATTTTCCACTCCTGGAATGAAGACTGCAGAAAGGCATGGAACATGCGATTCACCTCTCTTTGTGCAACCAGACACCTGGTGCCACCCTGGTGATTGATATAGGCCACTGCTGTGGCATTGTCGGACTGAACCCGAACAGGGAGACCCCGTAGTCTGTAAGACCAGTTTATGAGAGCCATATAAACTGCCCCGATCTCCAAAACACTTATGGGCAATAGCTTCTTGGTCGCAGACCATTTCCCCTGCGAGCACGTCTCCTCCAACACTGCTCCCCAGCCTGTCAGCCTGGCATCTGTAGTTATAATCTTCCTTGGAAGAGGAAGAAAAGTTTTGCCTTTCAGCAGATTCTTGGTTTGTAACCACCAAACGAGACTCTTGCGTGTCCCTGGGGATAGACACATAGGAAGATCCAAGGCCTGGGGCTTCCTGTTCCAAGCCGCAAGGATGCATCTTTGCAGTGGCCTTGAGTGGAACTGGGCGAATGGAATGGCCTCGAAGGAGGCGACCATTTTCCCTAACAGTCTCATGCACAACCGAATGGGGGAAGATTTTCTGCCCAGAATTAGGCGCACCAGATCCCCTATAGCCAAGGCTTTTGGCCTTGGTAGAAACACCCCGATCTGAGCAGTGTCAATGACCATGCCCAGATACTCCAACCTGGTGGCAGGCTGAAGGGACGACTTTTCTAGGTTTATAATCCAACCTAGGCGTTCCAGGTGTTCTAGCGTTCTGGTAACACTGTGGTTCAGGAGCGCTACTGTTTTCTCTATGAGAAGTAAATCATCTAGATAAGCCATGACGGTTATACCCTGAGCTCTTAGGTTTGCCAAGAGAGGGTCTAGAATCTTTGTGAAGACTCGAGAAACCGTAGCGAGACCGAACGGCAAGGCCACAAATTGAAAATGGCGCCGATCTACCGCAAACCTTAGATACTTTTGGTGTGCGGAGAAAATTGGCACATGAAGATATGCATCCTTGATATCTATCGATGCCATAAACTCTCCCCTTGCAGGGAGGAGACCACAGAGCATATAGACTGCATTCGGAAAGACCAGATGCGTAAAACAGGTTCAGATCCTTCAGATCCAGGATAGGTCTGACACCTCCATTTGGCTTTTAAACGGTGAAGAGATTCGAGTAAAAGCCTGAACCCTGTTCTTTTGGGTCCACTTCCACTATCACCCCCTGGGATGGTAAGTGATCTAAGGCCAGAAATAGCGGTCTTTCCTTTACTGGATACTTGGGGATTCTTGACCTTAGGAAGCGAGAAGGTGGAATCTCCTGAAACTCTAGCTTGTAGCCCAGAGATACCGAGGAGGTTACCCACTTGTCCCGGATCTCTTCCCGCCAGGCTTCTGCAAACTGCAGGAGCCTTCCCCCCACTCGGCCGAGCGGGGGCGCCCCTTCACAAGAAAGCTTTTGGGCTCTGCTTGGCAGGCTTTCGCACCCAAGTCTTTTTCTACCCCTGGACATGGCCTTGAGCCTTTCCTGTAGAGGGAGGTTGGGAAGGCCTTCGCCACTGCTTAGAGCTTGATGCTCCGGGAGAAAGAGAAAGCCTAAATGATAGACGTTTGCTCTTTTTGATTGGAAGGAGAGTAGATTTACCCCCTGAAATTTTTTGGACGAATTTGTCTAATTCCTCTCCAAATAAACGTTCCCCCTTAAACGGGAACCAAATCAAATGCTTCTTACATGATAGCTCAGCTGCCCAATTTTTTAGCCATAGGGCCCTTCGCATGTGTACCAACAGGAGAGACAAACGAGATGCTTGTTGGACAGAATCCAAAATCGCAGCAATCATAAAACACAGAATTTGAGGTATTTCTGCATAATTCTCCACTTCCTCACTGGGAAGAAGGCCAAGTATCTGCTTAACTTGTTCCTTGAGGAACTGACACAACCCCACAGCTGAAACTGTAGGTTGCACTACAGCGCCAGCCATGGAAAAGGAGGCTTTCAATGTTTCCAGCTTCTTATCAGTTGGATCCTTAAATACCTGAGCATTATCCAAAGGACAGGTCAGGTTTCTATTCACACAAGAAACAGCTGCATCGACAGATGAGACCCCCCATTTCTTGGTGAAACTTTCTTCCAGAGGATAAAGCATAGTAAACCTTTTAGGAGGAGCAAACAGTTTATCGGGATGTCCCCAATCCTCATACAACAATTTATCCATTAAGGGATGAATTAGAAAGGAAAAGGCAGTCTGTGGGATTTTCCTGACCCTCAGGGAAGAAACAGAGGATGTGGCGACCTCAGCAGTGGGCATTCTGAATGTGGTACGCACCAACTCAGTATAATATTGAACCTGTTTTCTGAGTGCCTGGGAGGAGGGGACTCTCTCCTCTTCCTCTGACTCATCTGACTGCTCTTGATCCCTGTCCCAAGATAGGGATCTCTCCTCATTGTCAGAGGTGTCATCTGAAAGAGGAATCTCAGCAGAGGGAGGGGATCTACCCATTTTCCTGTTATCTTTTAGGGAAGCTGAAATTTCATGATTCTCCCTTCAAACCCCTTCAATGTAGCCTTAAGGGAGTCTTCAGTGACATATACCGGGGCTGAAACATTAGGAGAGGCTGCAAAACCTGACAGGGGCACTGACTCATCCTGTGAGGCTGGCTCCAGTCTTGCGGGGGGGGGGGGGGGGGGTGGTAATCTACAGGCATTTTTAGAACCCCTAGACCTAGGCGGTGATTTACCAGTGCCCTTGTTACCTCCCCCTGAGACCCTCTTACGAGGAGACATAGTCCTAAGCTACAAAGCAGAGGTACTAGTACAAAAGTGCAATCACTGTTGTGCTCCAAGTCTCACAATAAATATATATGCTTAAACTGCACAACCTGATGCTGAGTAGGTGTCTTAGGTTTGCCTGGATCCAATCCCTTAGGATGCTTACTGCCCACAGCTCCTGTGCCTTCCCCTTACAGCCCTCTGGCGCTCTGGGCTTTTTAAAATTGCTGCTTGGCGCCTGCACAGTAAAGGGCCGTGCACGCCGACGTGCACGGCTCGCAACCACACCCCCCCTCAGCGCGCGTGCACAAGGACTGACGGTCATCCAGGGGGGAAGGGGATCACCTACGGAGCCGCGTGGGACCCCTAGACTACATGGGACCCCTCTTTTTACCTCTATTGTGGCAGAGACTGCAGTGGAGACGTGAGTCATCTGGAAAAAAACAGGCTTCACTGAGCGTGTGTATCTGAAAGGCATGTAAGTATGCATCAGGCTGCTCTTACTCCCTCTAGTGGTGGAAACCAGGTAATATACAACCACTCAAATGAAGAAATCCATAATATATAATTTATATAGGATTAACTTCTCTTACCTGTCCTCGCCGCAGGAATTGCTGAAAACAGACAGATTCCAGCCTTCACCCATCACGGCGGGCAGAGTTGTGCCAACCTTCAGGATTTTTTGGGTTCCTTCTGAGAGGAACCTCTTACCTGGACCTTGTAAAAGCCTCTGCCAGAAACTTTCGTGCCACTATGTAAATAGTACACCAAGTCTGGTTTTCCCAGAGCCCAGTCTTCCAATGGGAGAGGACTTACAGGCAAAACCTTGTTTCTTTGGATGACGAGGCCTGGGTACCATACCATCTTGGGAGTCAAAATATTGGCCCGAGATATGGATCCGGTTATCATAGCCCTTAGACCCCCGCAGGGACCTTCACAGAGCTTTCTTCATAGCACGTTTTACGTGACCAACCACCTTAGACACTGGCGAGAAAACTGAGGTGCCTCCCATATGGGAGGGGTTATATAGGGGAGGAATTCTCCTTAATTGGGGGTTAACCAGTGTCCAATCACCAGAGGTGCCTATATAACACACTATGTAGTGAAGCTCCTGTGTCCCGTGATGTATGATCAAGAAAGGTTGTTTTCAGTCACTCACTGAATTGGACCGCTCCACATTTTTACTGCCAGTAACACATTCAGTCGATGAGCCCACTTCTGTTTTGGGTTCACTAAAAGCCCCCCTCAATCTGTTCATGCTTTTTCTATCCATTCATGGCTAAGAAAGCTTATGTATTCTGTGTGAGAGCACCAAGATAAACAGTTTTTTTTCCTCAGTAAAAGTTTTCAATACTTTATTCTATGAAGGAAGCGTTTTATGGGGAGTTCCAGCAATTAGCGCTGCTATAGCCTCTGTAAAAATAAAACCTGACTTGTACAATAGACAATGCTCATATGCTAACATGCTAAGGGGTCCAACAGATAAGATGGAGGTCATTTAAAAAAAAAAAAAAAAAAAAACAACTATATTTCGCAGGTTCAGTCATTCAAAACTGCGCTGGCGTTCAGAGGCCTACGGCTACATCACCCTGAAAGCGCCCGATCTCTGATCTTGGAGGCTAAGCAGGGTCAGGCCTGGTTAGTACCTGCATGGGAGACCGCCTGGGAATTCCATGTGCCGTAGGTTTCTAGGACCAGTTTAAAGAGGTACTACAGTGTTATTCCTGATCAGCAGGCCCAGGGTTTGGCCGGCATATCAGAAGCGTTCTGTTTTACAGTTGACGCCATGAAAGATTCTATTCTCCAGGCCTCATAGCTCATGCTAAGGCTGGTACATAGAATCTTATGGTTGATAGATGGTCAGCCGAAGCATAATACAAAAAGTTCTTGGCCAGTTTCCCTTTTTATGGTGAACGGTTATTTGGAGACAATCTGGATAAGTATATCCAAAAAATGGGGCATCTGCCTCCAGGCAGTCACGATGGCCTCCACCATCAGGATTCAAGAGGTAAACCTCAGGGTCAGTCCCAGGGTCAAAAGAGGACCTAGGGGAGGTAACCCACAAAACAAAATACTAAAGCCTTATGAAAGGGCGCCCCTGCTCACTTGAGTGGGGGGGGGGGCTTATAAAACTTTCAAGGGTCTGGCAGGAACAATGTCACAGTTCCCGTCTCCTCGTTTTCTCAGATCAAAACGTACCCAGAGATCCAGTGAAAAGAAGTCTCTCTTTCTAGCTTTGGATCATCTCTTGTCTCAAAGAGTGATATCAGTGGTTCCCTTGGTAGAGCAAGGATTAGGGTTTTTCAAACCTTTTTTTTTTTTTACGGTTCCAAAGCCGTACGGTGATGTCAGAGCCATTTTAGATCTCAAAGATCTAAACCGGGTTTGAATATCAATTCTTTTCACATGAAGTCAATCTGATCAGTAGTCTCCGTCCTACAAGGGGGAGAACTTCTGGTGTCAATCAACGTCAAGGATGCTTTTTTCTATGTGCCATTTTTTCCCCGTTCACCAGAAATTTACGCTTCAAGGTAGAAAATCTTAATTTTCGGTTTGTGGCTCTTTCGGTCTAGCTACTCCACCTCGAGTGTTTACAAAGGTCCTGGCTCCTCCTTTAGCCAGGGTAATGGCTCAAGGTATAACAAAACTAGCCTATTTAGATCTTCTCTTCATAGATCAATTTGGTAGCTTAATCTAAACTTTGGTCAAGGCAGTTAGCTACCTGGAATACCTAGGTTGGATTCTCAGACTAGAGAAATCCTCCTTAAATCCATCATGAAGATTGCAGTACTTGGGACTGATCATTGATACAGCTCAGAAGAGGATGTATTTTTCCCCAGGAAAGGGTCAGTTCCATAAGGGAACGGATTATGTTACTCAAGTCAAAGAAGAATCCATCCATGCAGCTTTGCATGAGTATGTTGGGAAAGATGGTGGCTTCTTTCGAGACCGTTCCTTATGCATGGTTTCATTTAAGATTGCTGCAACACAGTATCCTGTGAACTTGGAACAAGAAGGCCCAAGATCTGGGCTTCCTAATGCGTTTATCCCCCAATGTGTGTCAGAGCCCCAATTGGTGGTTGATATCCAAGAATCTACAAAAAGAGGAATCCTTTCTACCAGTTACCTGGAAGGTGGTAACAACAGACGCCAGCCATCTGGGCTGAGGAGCAGTCCTGGAAGAAGCATCTGTCCTAAGGAAATGGTCCAAATCAGTGATGACCTTGTCCATCAATAGTCTAGAGATTCGGGCAATACGCCTGGTCCACGAGGCCCATTCACCAAGGGGGCTCGAGAAATTGTGCGGTCCAGGAAGAGGTGAATCATATTCTATCTTGGCAGAAGACAACATTCCTTGCCTATTTACATTCCAGGAATAGGAATTGACAGGTGAACAATTGTTCCTGGGAGAATGGTCCTTTCACTCGACATGTTTCTGTTGATACACCAGAAGATGGGGATTTCCGGATGTGGAACTTCGTGTCAAGGACAAGGGATCTGATGGCATACGAAACAGATGCTTGATTCTTTCCTGTTCTGCTGCTTCCTCACCTTCTTCGCAGGATCAAGCAAGACGGAAAGGAGGTGATTCTTGTGGGCCCAGTGTGGCCCAGGAGATCTTGGTTAGCCGAGATCGTAAAGATGGCGGTGGGGGACCTTTGGACCCTACCACTTTGTTCAGACCTTCTTTCGCGAGGTTCGGTATTCCATCCTACCTTACAAATGCTAAATTTAGAGGTTTGGCTATTGAGACCCACATTCTGAAAGATCATGGGCGATTAGCCTCAGTAGTTCTACTTTGGTAAATGCTATATATCCGCAGACACCCGCTATTGTCCGCCTCCGCAACAGTCCGATTCTGCAGACGGAGGAAAATCCTATTTTTCTATCCGTCTGCACAGCGGATTGGATGAACACGGACAGACGGTCCGTGCTCATCCGATCCCCATAGAGAGCTGACAGGGCGGTCCATGCACAGTGTGCGGAGACCGCTCTGTCCGCTGCCGGCTCAGCGGGGACAACGGAGCGATCCCCACTGAGCGAGCGGATCATCACGGGGCGGATCATTACTGATCTGCCCCGTGTGAAAGGGGCCTAAGGGTGTCCTGAACTTTCCTTCTACACTATATTCTGGCTAGGTAGTGTAAATCACTGTGTAAGTTTAAAAAATATTTATGCTATTTTCTTCACAGAATGGCTAAGAGCTTAGCAAAACGCTGGTCAGTATTTAGAGATTTAAGAGGATATCTTTTTCAGTTGTGTTATTGTCAAACATGGAATTGTAAGCTCTAATGAGCAGGGCCCCCTGATTCCTCTTGTACCCAGGTCCGGATTAACATAAGGGCTATTGGAGCTGCAGCACCAGGCCCCTACCATAAAAAATAAAAAAAATAAAAAAAATAAAAAAAATAAAATAAAAAAAAATAAAAAAAATAGGCCCTGGCTGGCCAGACTCTCTGTCGCTTGCAAACACAGAAGCCTGGCTTCTGTGCTACAAAGTGACAGCACACTGCTCAGTGGCGTGGGGGGGGGGGGGGGGGGGGGGGTGAGCACCGCCGATTTCAAAGCAGGGGTCTCCATCTCCTGCTTACCCGGTGCTCTGTCAAAATATCCGCGGGCGAGTGACACATGAGGCCCTGCCTCCTAGATCGGCTGAGCTGTCCATCATAGGAGCCAACCCAGTCAGGAGGCTGCACCGAGGCCTGCTCTGTGTAAACCGGCCGCGGTGGCTCTCTTATTCAGATGCTTGGGCACAGCCAGCTGAGCCAGGTAAGGCTGATGAGATGGGGCCGGGCACTGATGATGGGACTGCAGTAATGGGCATTGATGATGAGACTGCATTAATGGGCGCTGATGATGAGGTTGCATTAATGGGCACTGATGATGAGGCTGCATTAATGCACACTGTTTGGCACTGATGATGAGGCTGCATTAATGGCCACTAATAAGGCTGTATTGATAGGCACTGATGAGGCTGTATTGATGACACTGATGACTGAGCACTGATGAGGCTGTATTGATGGGCATTGCCTGTGCCCATTAATGTAGCCTCACCAATGCCCATCAATGCAGCCTCACCAGTACTCATCAATGCAGCCTCACCAATACCACATTGGTAAGGCTGCATTAATGGGCACTGATGAGGCTGTATTGATGACACTGTTGCCCTGGCACTGCCTGTGCCCATTAATGAAGTCTCACCAATGCCCATCAATGCAGCCTCACCAGTACTCATCAACACAGCCTCAACAAAACCACATTGGTAAGGTTGCGTTGATGGGCACTGGTGAGGCTGCGCTGATGGGCACAGGTAAGGCTGCGCTGATGGGCACAGGTAAGGCTGCATTGATGGGCACAGGTAAGGCTGAGCTGATGGGCACAGGTAAGGCTGCATTGATGGGCACAGGTAAGGCTGCATTGATGGCTGGGCACTGATGATCTGTGTATTACACTATCCTGAACCACCCTATGCCCAGCCTCCCAAAAAAAAAATAGGCTGTGCACGGAAAGCAATGGGCTGAGAGGGAGCGATCTCCCCTGGCTTGACCGGTCCTGCATTCGGCATGCGCCAACTGGGCTGGATGGCAGGACTGATAACGGGCACCATGGGCAGTCCTAATGGAAGCCAGGTATTCAGCTTCTGTAGTGTTGTGTTAGGGCTGCACAGCTGTGCCCTTCAACCTCACCTAAGGGCACGCCATGCACGCCGATGCAGGGCTCTTACGGAAGCCTGGGACTTCCATAGCATTGGGCCTGCGCCACTGTACCCTTTCACCTCAGGTGCGCACGCTGACACACAGCTCTTAAGGCCCACCAAAATCCTCAGCATCATAATGCTCTTAATCTGGCTCTGCATGTTCCAAACTGTATTGTAATTGTAATGTCTGCCTTAATTCTGTAAAGCAATGCACAAACTGTTTGCGCTATATAAATCCTGTATAATATAATAATAATGGCAAAAATTGCTTGGATATTATACAACCTCTCTTTAGACATGAGGATTTTTATTTATTTTTTTCTAGGGCCAGAACTATTTCTACAAAACGTCGTATTGCATGTAGGTGCCAGTGTGCTTCATAAACCGCGACACTGAAAGCAGCAAGAAATCATTGCATTATACATGCCTGGACTGACTGTGGCAATTACTGATATTATAGCTAGGTCAACAGATCTCAAATGAATGGAAAAATGTGCATACAAATGGAGACTAGTCTAATTAAGCTCATTAACCTTAGAGCTCTGTGCTACATCGGCAAAAGGCAAGTTTGAAAACAAGCTGTGCCTCTGCTGCTGTTTTCAAACATCAGTCTTTTGACCAATTGCTACAGGCTGGGCAAGAGCAAATATGGTACTTTATATGCCACTACCACTTTCGGCTCTTATTGTTGATATCTGTTGAGACTTCATCTGATATCTAGTCAGGGGATTTTCTCCCTTTCTTTTAAGGGTAAATTTATTAGCTTTCCAAAAATAAACATTTAGGCCGCGTACACACGGGCGGACTGTTCGCCCAACCTTGTCCGCTGAACAGTGTTTGGGCGGACAGTCCGCTCGTGTGTGGGCTTTCAGCGGACAGTTGGACGGACAAAGTCTTTCGGAAATTCCGAAAAACTGTCCGCTGAAACTGTGTTTGAGCGAACAGTCCGCCCGTGTGTGGGCCTGTCCGCTGTACTTTCGAAATGAGCGGTCTGTTCCCGCTCGGAAAGTCCGCCCATTTCGAGCGCGTGTACAGGTAGGCGGGGCCCGCGAAGGAGACGTCGCGGGCTCCGCCGCCTGGAATGGGCTTAAAGGGGAACCCCAACGCCGAAAAAAATCGGCGTGGGGGTTCCCCCAAAGTCCACACCAGACCCTTGTCCGAGCACGCTACCCGGCCGGCCAGGAAAGGGGGGCGAGCGAGCGCGCCCCCCCTCCTCAGCCGTACCAGGCCGCGTGCCCTCAACATGGGGGGGTGCCTTGGGGAAGGGGGGGCCGCGCGGCCCCCCCACCCCAAAGCACCTTGTCCCCATGTTGATGAGGACAAGGGCCTCTTCCCGACAATCCTGGCCGTTGGTTGTCGGGGTCTGCGGGCGGGGGGCTTATCGGAATCCGGGAGCCCCCTTTAAGAAGGGGGCCCCCGGATACCGGCCCCCCACCCTATGTGAACGAGTATGGGGTACAATGTACCCCTACCCATTCACCTGTGAAATAAAGTACAAAAAAAAACACAACACAGGGAAAAAATATTTTATTGCACAGCTCCGGGGGGTCTTCCGTCTTCGGGGGTCTTCTCGCCGGACTCCTCCGCTATCTGTGTGTAGCTCTTTTACTAGCGGAGGAGTCCGGCTTTCTTCCTCCCCGCCGCCGGCCTCTTCTCCCGACTTCGGGGGTCTTGTCCCCCTCTTCGGTTCTTCTGCCGGGCCACCGCGCCTTCTTGTAGCTCTTTTACAGGCGGTGGCCCGGTCTTCTGTCGCCGCTGCCTTCCGTTCTTCTGTCGCCGCCTTCGGTTCTTCTGCCGGGCCACCGCGCCTTCTTGTAGCTCTTTTACAGGCGGTGGCCCGGTCTTCTGTCGCCGCTGTCGTCGCCGCCGCCGCCTTCCGTTCTTGTTCTTCTTCTTGTTCTTCTTCTTCTTCTCCTGGAGATGTTGACTCGACGAGCTCTCCGGCCGGAATGCCAGGGCCGCGCTGTGCGGTCACTTATATAGTGACAATGGGGCGGTGTCACATGGTATATGTCACATGGGTTGGTCACATGGGTTGATGTCACATGGGGACTATGACATCGTAAGGGGGCGGGGTCACCATGTGACCAACCCATGTGACATATACCATGTGACACTGCCCCATTGTCACTATATAAGTGACCGCACAGCGCGGCCCTGGCATTCCGGCCGGAGAGCTCGTCGAGTCAACATCTCCAGGAGAAGAAGAAGAAGAACAAGAAGAAGAACAAAAACGGAAGGCGGCGGCGGCGGCGGCGACGACAGCGGCGACAGAAGACCGGGCCACCGCCTGTAAAAGAGCTACAAGAAGGCGCGGTGGCCCGGCAGAAGAACCGAAGGCGGCGACAGAAGAACGGAAGGCAGCGGCGACAGAAGACCGGGCCACCGCCTGTAAAAGAGCTACAAGAAGGCGCGGTGGCCCGGCAGAAGAACCGAAGAGGGGGACAAGACCCCCGAAGTCGGGAGAAGAGGCCGGCGGCGGGGAGGAAGAAAGCCGGACTCCTCCGCTAGTAAAAGAGCTACACACAGATAGCGGAGGAGTCCGGCGAGAAGACCCCCGAAGACGGAAGACCCCCCGGAGCTGTGCAATAAAATATTTTTTCCCTGTGTTGTGTTTTTTTTTGTACTTTATTTCACAGGTGAATGGGTAGGGGTACATTGTACCCCATACTCGTTCACATAGGGTGGGGGGCCGGTATCCGGGGGCCCCCTTCTTAAAGGGGGCTCCCGGATTCCGATAAGCCCCCCGCCCGCAGACCCCGACAACCAACGGCCAGGGTTGTCGGGAAGAGGCCCTTGTCCTCATCAACATGGGGACAAGGTGCTTTGGGGTGGGGGGGCCGCGCGGCCCCCCTTCCCCAAGGCACCCCCCATGTTGAGGGCACGCGGCCTGGTACGGCTCAGGAGGGGGGGCGCGCTCGCTCGCCCCCCTTTCCTGGCCGGCCGGGTAGCGTGCTCGGACAAGGGTCTGGTGTGGACTTTGGGGGAACCCCCACGCCGATTTTTTTCGGCGTTGGGGTTCCCCTTTAAGCCCATTCCAGGCGGCGGAGCCCGCGACGTCTCCTTCGCGGGCCCCGCCTACCTGTACACGCGCTCGAAATGGGCGGATTTGCCTCCTCCTTACGTGGGCGAGTCCGTTCATTTCAAAAGTTGAGCGAACTGTTTGGCAAACAGTTTGCTGAAACAGTCCGCTCGTGTGTGGGCAAGTCCGCTCATGCAAATTTTGAGCGGACTGTTTGCCGAAACTGTTTGACGAACAAGGTTGGGCAAACAGTCCGCGCGTGTGTACGCGGCCTTACAGTACATTTCTTATACAAGAAGATTTTTAGAATAAGATTCAACAGTAAACAAACAAAGCTCTAACATATACCGTATGTATATCGTGCATGTCCCATTCTGCATTAATCTCAATCAATAAAATCTATAGGTCATATAGTAACCGGTTGTAAGACATTTTCTGTTCTCAGCATAACCTATATATTGCAAGGAAGGCACATCTGTGTCCGGGTTCTTAAGGGCTGACTCACCGCCCTTATCCAGTGATTTTCTCCCTTTCATTCAAACTGTGATCCAACTATCCCTGACCTGCAAACAGTCTACCTTCACCTTCAGTATTTTTATCTTTATCAGTGTTCTCCTAACAGAACTACATCTGACACCACAAACCAAAAACGCTATTTCATCTCCATGCTTTATGTTGTTGGGAAGTCACTTTGGAAAACACCCCCTCGCATTTCTGGCTGTAAACACCTTGAGTAAAAGCAGATAATTTCCATAGAATTTACTGTACTTGCTGGAATGTATCTTCCCTTAGCTCAGGCATGCAGGGGGGTGTGCTTAGCCAAGAAAACCCATTTCCCCTCCTGGAAAACTCCTGGGATGTATGACATAATTTGCCCAGGCCTGGAAATCAGCAAGTAACTGAAGAATGTAATTGTAAGACATACTTTCCTATTTACTAATTCTAGCAGCATAAGGATTCAAAATAGGCAATGTTGATTGGGAGAGTGAAATTCTGCTTTAAATGGCGATGATGTTACTAGATAGTCTATATAGGGGTCTACACAACATATTAGCCAGACTGCATCCCATGGTCCTATGCCAATACCATTGCAGTGATAACTACAGCAGAAGGGGGATGGGTGCGGAACAGAGGGCGACCTGCTACATGGGCCTCCACTCCCTCACCGCCCTTCTATTTCACTTCTTGGTCGTGTTTGTTAACTCATTGCCCACTATGGTTTTGACTCATTGCCCACTATGGTTTTGTTTTATACCACACAAAATGGTTGCTACAAACATTTCTGTAGTTTGTTGTTCCATCTCTTCATACTCTCTCATATACTTTCTCGCCCCTTCCCCCTCTATGACAAAGATTGCTTATTGTAATACTTATTGCTCCCTTTCCAATTGCCTTAATGGTACATCTACTGGTCTCAAATATTATATAATTTTCGCTAAAAATAGATATTCTTCTTCAGAAAACATACATACAAAGTAAAAACTACACTACCTAGATTAACAATTTAAATCTAGTCTCCAAATCTAAGGGAGTGGCAATGGCGATCCATTTAGACTTCCAGACAGAAGACAAGGAAGTGGAAAATAAAAAAACATATCAAATGTTTACAAAAAATGTACCATTATACGAAAAAAATAAGGTGATTTTAAATCCTCAATGACAGGTTCTGCTCCAGGTCCAGATGGCTTTCCGGCTCTATACTATCGCAAGTTCCAGGATTTTTTGGTTCCTCATCTGGTTCAGTATTTTAATACTTTACAGGCAGGGGCCACCTTGGACCCCACCTCCCATATGGCATATATATATTAGTTATTGAAAAGCCCAATAAGGATACGGGGAGGTTGAAAACTACTGACTCATTTCACTTATAGATAATGATCTTAAACTGTTCGCTAAAGTATTGGCTAACAGACTGTCATTCTTTATCAGTTCTTATGTACATAGAGATCAGGTGGGCTTCCTCTCAGATCGTCAGGGGCCTGATCAGATAAGAAGAGCAATGAACGTCATCACGTTTCTGCGGTCGGGATGGGCTGGGGGCATCTCTCAGGAGGAGCTCCTCCTGTCCTTAGACTTGCAGAAAGCTTTTGATTCTGTGTCCTGGACTTACATGTTTCAGGTCTTAGAGACCTGGTGCTTCGGTCCTCTCTTTTTATGCGTCTTGGGATCAATTGGGATCAATCAGTTTTTGGGATACCATTCTGATCCTATCACCATTGAACGCGGTTTGCGACAGAGGTGCCCGCCGTCCCCACTGCTTTCCGCTATTGCGATCGATACTCTGGCCGTGGCAATCCGGGAAGACCCGGATATTAAATGAGTGCTATGTGGTCCCCATACACATAAATGTGCGTTATTCAAAGATAATATGCCTCCCCCCTTTTTTTGTGACCTCCCCCCTTACCTCACTCCCGAACATTCTTCATACTTCACGTAACTTTGGCAAGATCTCTGGGCTCAGAGTGAACGAGACAAAATCTTCTGCTATGAATATTAATGTTCCTGTCTCACTGCTTTACATATGAGGGAATCCTTTCCTTTTTAATGGCACTAGGTAGCTCTTCCATATTTAGGGATTAATCTCTCTCCCTCATACTCGTCATTATATGAGGTTAAATTACCCTTCCTCTTTTAGACGCCTGGAACAACTAATTTCTAGTTGGGCCCTGTATAATCTCTCGTGGCTTGGTAGAATTCATGCAATCAAAATTACCCCTTTGCCTAAACTTTTATATTTATTCAGGTCTTTACCAGTAAGGGTCTCTAGGTTGGACCTTTTCTGCTTTCAGGCTAAAGTGGTAAAGTTTTTATATGGGGCACTAAAGGTCATAGATTGCTTTGCTCCACTTTGTTTGCTCCCCGATCTGGGGGGGGGGGGGTCCTTGGTGTTCCCGATTTCTACTCCTACTATAAGACAGCGTGAATAATGCAACTGTTGACCGTCTACTCTTGCCACGAGAGACATGACTGGGTTCCAGTGGAACGTCAGGCTATTTCGTCCTTCACAATTGATTTCCTCATGTGGTGCCTCCTCAAAGAAAGACCCTTAATACAGCCCCCCACACTGTCCCACTCGTTTGCCATGTGGGATCAAGTGCATTCTGGTCCCTTACTGACCTCCACATTTACACCTCTGGGTCATATTTTTCATAACCCCGATTTTGCTCCTGGTATGGACATTAGGGCATTCAGGTGGTGGATGGACAAGGGCCTATATCGCATTGGTCACTTTTTCACTCATCGTGGTCCCCTTACTCTTTCCCATTGCTCCTCTGTCCTGGAGAAGCCCCCAACAGAACGGTTCAATTTTTATCAAATAGCCAATTTTTGCAGTGGCCCTTGGGGAAGCCTCCTGCTCTAACAGCATATGAGCAATGGTGCACTAAAGATCAGGGTTCTAGAGGGGGTATTTCTATGTTATATGAGCCACTGCTCACTCCACCTCAGAAACAACCTTACATGCTGGCCTGGGACTGTGCTGAGGACCTAGAGTCTTGGCGTTCTAGACTTCAAATTTCCTACAAAGGCATCCTGAATGTCTTTCTGATAGGAGCCAGTCTGAAAGTATTGACCAGATGGTATTTAGTCCCTACGCGCCTGCCAGGATGTATGGCACGGCCACCGCAGAATGCTTCAGGGGCTGTAATTTGTGAAGCTCCATGCTTTCCATTTGGTGGGAGTGTCCAAATGTTAGGAACTTCTGGAATAGGGCGTTTTCAATGATACATAAAATAACGGGACTCTCTATCGAGCAACAACCTTATCTAGCCTTACTTAATAACTTGCCTTCGGGCTAGCCACGTCTTCTAAAATGTCTAATTTTCTTTTATTTCTTTTTAATTATCTTTTAATCTATTTCGCTAGCAACTAAGATTGTTATAGCAGGGGCATGGAAGACACCCTCAGTATCATTTAGGCGATTAAAACATAAAATCTCTTAGATCATGGTACATGAAAAGATTTCAGGGATTGTTAATGATCACAGTAAACTGTTTGATCAGACCTGGGAGCCTTGTACCTTTGTCCATGAATTCTGGGGTGGTACAAAGGCGGGACCCACTTCCTATTACACTAACTTCCTCTCCAACCTAGGTCTCCTTGTGCTCTCTGGATTCTTATTTCTTCTGATTTTCTTTTTCCATCCTTTTTCTTTAACTTCTTTTTCAATAAGCCTCTTATGTCCCCTTTCGACACTCATGATACTGTCTTTGATGCTGTGATATTAATGGTGACCAACGGTATGCTGTACCAATTAGGAATACCTTACAAATAACGTTATGTAACAGTAGTTATGTGCAGCAATACTGAGAGCCACAGTCTGTGATCCCATGCATTTTTTGGTTCCACATAATGGTTCTTGGTATTAGAATTAGTCCATCTCTCTTATGCCTGCATTGTTGTAACTAAGAGGGTCATTGGGAGGTATGGGGGCAGAGGTAACAGCTGGTGAAGGAAAGGAGGAGGCAAAAGTGACAGTAGTGACGGCAGACATAGTACAGGAGACAGGGACTGTAGACATGATACTGGAGACGGCCAGAGACTGCAGACATGGTACAGGAGACAGCAGACATGGTACAGGAGACAGCCAGAGACTGCAGACATGGTACAGGAGACTGCCAGAGACTGCAGACATACTACAGTAGATGGTCAGAGAATACAGACATGGTACAGGAGACAGTCATAGGCTGAAGGCCTGGTAGAAGTACTGTGGAAGGTGTGGTGAAGTTGTAGTCAGTGTACACAGCTCTGGGAAGCCTGTCCTCCCTCTAGAATAAAACCTGTGTGATCCCTGCCCCCTGTCCCCCCCCTCCTCATTGTGCAGCCATCACTGGAGTTCTGCTCACTCACATTAGTACAGTCCTGGTCAAGATTGCAAAGTCTGCTCAGACTCCAGGCCCTTCTGTTGTGAGTGGGAAATAGGTGGAGGCTGAGCAGCTCAATAGGAGGAAGTTACATCTTTCCCCTCTGAATGCTGAGACCTCCATGCACCTGATTGGTTGCTAGGCGGGCCCAGCAACCAATCATTTTCACAGGCAGGACTTGGACGAGAAACGGGAGTTCTGACACTGGTCCTGGCTTTTACCCCATGTAAAGATGCCACTGGGAGGAGGAGGTGGGGATGGCACCCAGAGGAGACAGTGGGCTGGAGGAGGAGACATTCTGATTCTAAATTGACGTTACTTCCGGTATCAGCTTTGGGTATCAGAGAATTTTCACGAGTACCCATACTCGCGAAAATGTCTAGTATCGGCACCGATACTAGTATCAGTGAAACCATACAGTATTTGTAGCTGCTGACTTTTAATTTTTTTTCCAGACTGAAGCTCCTTTTAAAAGCACAGAAAAAAAGAGTGCACAAAATATAAAAGGTTGGCAACCAAAGTCAAAGTGACTATACTCAGTTCTGCTGGTAGGCAATAAGTAGGATTAAGGAGAATAAGTACCCACAGTACAATGAAATAACCAACGTCAAATACTGGGAAGCAGATCAGCATTAACCATGGGGGCATTGGCATTGAGATGACCGTATCCCTGGACTCCATCCAGATCTCGGAAACTATAGAGAATTTGTTGGGACATCCTCTAGATTCATATGTGACTTTATACAATGGTACCAATTTATTACCAACAGACTTCCAGAAGTCTAAAATAGTCGCCTGTGGAGATTTCCATTTAAGGAGTATAGATTTGCGAGCATGAAATAATAACAGTCCTATTAAAAAATTCTCATGGCCCTGGAGGTAGCCAGCAAATGAACAAACATCAAATATGAACAAATATACAAACATCAAAGGCTATAGGTACCAAAAAGGCAATAACTGAACAAATGCAGAGAAATTTCAGTGCAAAATAAGTGAAAATGTCCAAATTGGGTCCAATTATCCACTTTCCCTCCCCTTGTCATGTTACTCGTTACAAGGTCTCAGATGTGAATGGGAAGCAGGTTTGTTAAATTTGGCGTTCTTGCTCTCACTCTCTCATACTGGTCACTGGAAGTTCAACATGGCACCTCACGGCAAAAAACTCACTGAGGATCTGAAAAAAAGAATTGTTGCGCTGCACAAAGGTGGCCTAGGCTATAAGAAGATTGCAAAAACCCTGAACCTGAGGGAGCTACAGTTCATTGAGGGAACCAATAATGCCTACATGTACTGTGACATACTGAAGTAGAGCATGATCCCCTCCTTTCGGAGACTGGGCCACAGGGCAGTGTTTCAACATGACAATCTCAAACACGCCTCCAAGACAACCACTGTCTTGCTAAAGAAGCTAAGGGTAACGGTGATGGACTGGCCAAGCACTTCTCCAGACCTAAACCCTATTGAACATCTGTGGGGCATCCTCAAACAGAAGTTGGAAGCACGCAAGGTCTCTAACAGCCAGTGGTTTAGACAATAATGGCTGTGTGTTGAGTTATTTTGAGGGGACAGCAAATCTACACTGTTATACAAACTGTACACTCACTACTTTACATTGTAGCAAAGTGTCACTTCTTCAGTGTTGTCACATGAAAAAATATTTAAAAAAAATTACAAAAATGTGAGGGGTGTACTGACTTTTGTGAGATACTGTATTTGAAGAATTTTTTAGGGTTTCCTACTATCTTTTGCAATCTGTTGTTCATTTTGAATATTTGCGTCCTTGATGTCCTTTTTACATATTCTATTATATTCTTTGTAACATTTAAACGATGATAGTGTTTCTTCATTTTTATATTTTTTAAAAGCTCTTCTCTTAATATTTATAGATTTTTTTTAACTTTGACAGTGAGCCATGTAGGTTTTATTTTTAGCCTTTTAAACTCATTGCTCGTGGGAATTTACTTTGCAGTGAGTTCGTATACAGTCTTTTTGAAGAATTCCCATTTCTGCTGTGTGTTCATCAATGCCAATATTCCCTCCCAGTCTAAGTCTTAGGGAGCAGCCCTCATCCTTGGAAAATTTGCTATCTTAAAAGTTAAATGTTTATATATTTACCAAATGTATTTGTTTCTTACCGCTAACATTAAATTAAATCATGTCAAATGTTCTTTTATATACCAAAATAAGCTCTGCATGGTTTGAGCTCACCAGGTCCAGCAGAGCATCATTCTTAGTCAGGACCTCAATAAACTGCATCATAAAATTGTCTTGTAATAGGTTTAGCAATTTCTGCCCTTTAATTGTTTAAGCAGTGCCATTACTCCAGTCAAGTCAGTCAAGTAGGTAAAATCCCCCATTATTATTACCATCCCAGCCCTTGCAGCCCTTTTTATCTGTGCCAGGAGCTGAGTCTTCACCTCCTCATTAACACTGGGAGGTCTATAACAAACTCTAATGCCGCGTACACACGATCAAATTGTCCGGTGGAATTGGTCCGGCAAACAATCCGCCGGACTTTATAACGAACGGACTTGGCCACACACGGACACTCCGAAAGTCCAGAAATTTCTAACACGATGACGTACAGCGCGTACGACGGGACTAGTTGCTTCAGAGCATGCGTCATTCTTAGTCCGCTGGACTAGCACACTGACGAACGGATTGTCCGCTGAAAGCCAAGTCCGGCAGACAAATTTTGAGTCAAAACTACTTTCTAAGTCCACCGGACTTTACGATGAAAAAGTCCGCTGGAGCCCACACACGATCGAATTGTCCGGCGTACTGTGTACAATTCGATCGTGTGTACGTTGCATTAGGATAACCTTTGTAGTACGCACACCCATGTACATTTCTACCCATAATGCTTCAGACTCATCTCACTTTCCACTAGGTCCACTTTCACACTCGTTTTGAGATCACGTCTCACATAAAGAAAGACACCACCACCCCTCCATTTTACCCTGTCTTTCAAAAAGAGAAGATAGCCAGGAATATTAATAGCCCAGTCATGTGAAGAATGAAGCCAAGATTCAGCAATACCAATTAAATCCTAGTTCTCCTCATGCACCAGAGCTTCAAACTCACCTATTTTGCTCGGCAGACTTCTGGCAGTGTTGAAAAAACACTTGGAGGTCCTTCCCTCCAAATTACAGCCTAGTTCATTAAAATGGTTCCTAAGGAGCCTCCACCTTCCATATATTCTGTCATTGGTTCCAACGTGGACCAAGACAGCTGAGTCATGCCCAGCCCCTCCCAGTAATTTATCAACCCGGCCACCACATGCCAAACCATGGCACCAGGGAGACAGCAAACCATTCGCTTGAGGTAATCCTGGTGGGAAAATATTCTATCAACCGCTCTTGATTAAAGAATCCCCTATTACCACCAATTGTCTTGGACTACCAGCACTACCCTTACCACCACTACTAGCTGGGCTGCTCTCCTGGCTTTTAGGGGTAGGAGTGACATCTAGGGCTGCTATCTCTGAGCTTGCTACCCCTACATCTTCAGCCAACTTGGTAAATGTGTTAGGGTATTTAAACCTAGGGCTGGCATTCCTTTTCTGTGAGCCCCTACCACTCCCTCTAACTGCATTAACCCATCTTCCCACCTGATAATCCTGACTTACCCCTCCACCCTGCCCATTAACCCTACTAGCCCCCTGCTCAGCGAGCAGAGGACCCCTTTCAAGGTTGTCAGTTCTGCAATTCCTCTCTCGAATCGCTAGTAACTGGTTTCCTCAGTTCCCACATGTTTACAGAGTGTTGTTAAAAGAGGTGGGAATGCTACACCAAGGTAAACGTGGACATGTCCCTTTTTTTTTTTTTTTTTTTTAACATGTTGCTGGCATCAATTTCAAATTATCTTATTTTTTCTTAAACTGAACATTTTCCCAGTTTAAACATTTGATATGTTTTCTATTGTCTATGGTAAATAAAACATGGGTTTAGGAGATTTGCAAATCATTGCATTCTGTTTTTATGGAGATTTTACACAGTGTCACGATTTTTTTATTTTCTTTTGGAATTGTAGTTGTAAAAGAAAATCCCCAAATTTGGGTTGTCCCAATCTTCCAATGGAAACACTAGTTCTGGTGACCCTTGGGGTAGACACTAAGACCACATGCACAGGCAAATGTTCCAGGACTGCTGGAGGATCTCGCACTCTAGCCGTTACTTATATGTCCACAACAGTTATAGTCAAGATAGATCAAGTATAAGTCCATCGCTCTTTGTTGGATCACCTATAATATTTAGGCCACATATTTTGTGGTCAAACCATGCTCCAGTTACCTTCTCCATCCTTACTTGCCAATCTTCATGTTCACATCTCTCTTAAAGGAGAAGTATGGAAATCCATTTTTTTGCCCCTTTATACATATTTAGGTAAATGCAGCATAGGACCAATGCCGCATCTGTCCCCGGCACTTCTGCACTGAGGACTGTGCCATCAAACACCACTGATGTCTCCTTTCTCTCGGCTCCCTGAGCAGAGAGCTGCTGCCTGTCAATCAGCAGCTCTCCTGCTCTGCTCCTCCATGCTCACTGGAGCGCTGAGCTGTGGAGAGGTGGGGTGCAGCCGTCTCAGCAGCTCACTGAGAGGCTGAGACAGCCCTGAGTCCAGGCACCTGGCGGATCCAGACTTCCAGAGCCAGGATGACATGGTGCCTGCAATGATCTGTGTGACATCAGCAGAGAGCGGACGTCAGACCGCTCTCTGCTGAAAACGGATCTCATTTCCAAATCAAGCATTTTAAGCGTGAATTACCATCCCACCAAAGCTAAAAAAAGAATTTATGAACTGTTACAGTTTTCGCCCCATATCGCTGATCAATGTGACTGTTAAGCTTTACGCTTAATATTACAGCCCCTGCATGACTGCTTAATTCATCAAGATCAGACAGGATTTGTTTCAGGTAGACAGGTAAAGGATGATAATATATGAAGCATCAACCTCATCTCAGCAGCTTGTGGTTGTTCACTCCCTGTAGTCCTTCTTGTGATGGACAAAGAGTGGGCATTTAACAGGGTCCATTGGCTTTTCTTAAAGTTCTCTGTCACCAAATTTGGCCTAAGTAGTGTCTTTGTATCTAACATTATGCTTCTTAACTCTAAACCTACTGCCAGGATTTGCCAGGATTTGCCAGGATTTTGGTGCATGATCAACCATCCTCTATCCACAACAGGAACCAGACAGGGCTTTCCCCTGTCATTATTGTTCTATATCTATATCAATACCATGGAACACTTGGCTGTTGCTTTGGATACCAACCCCTCCCTTCCCTGTGTCTGGTGTCATGTCATCACCAGCTGGTGCTCTATGCTGATGATCTCTTATTATATATCTCATCCCTGAACACTATTATACCAAATCCCACAAGAATTCTCTCAGCTTGGGGCACCTAGCAACTTCAAGAAAAATATCTAGAAATCTGGCTTTTTGAATTTATCCTTACCTTAGACTCAGTAGGACAGTTCTCTCCCACCTATACTTATCTTCCTGTTACAACTAAAGGATTTCATTCTGCCATCCTTAGAGCAGTCCTCAAGACCCAGTCCATTTTCTCTCATATCTATTACCCAACTATATTAGGTCTCTATCCAGAGAGGCATTGCTAAATTGCTGCTTAATCACTTCAATACAGGGCATTTTTACCCCAGTCCGTCCAGGCCAATTTTTAGCTTTCATGCTAAATTCTGTTGTACCACAACAGAATTTTTATCTTTTTTTTTAAACAGATAGAGCTTTCCTTTGGTGGTATTTAATCACCACTGGCTTTTTTATTTTTTACTAAAAAAATGAAAAAAGGCTAAAAAATTTGAAAGAAAAAAAAAGTTTTTCTTAGTTTCTGTTGTAAAATTTTGTAAATAAGTAACTTTTCTCCTTCACTGATGTATGCTGATGAGGCTACACTGACGGGCACTGATAGGCTGCATTGATAGGCACTGATGAGGTGGCACATGGTAAAAAGCCTACATCACAGGCTCTTTACAGTAATTGGAGATGCAGTGTGTGCAAGGGACATGCCACACCACAGATCGCCGTGCTCCCCGGGGGCATGCATAAGCAGCTTGTTCTGAAGGATGTCATATGACATCCAGTCGCAAAACAATGAAACCCCTACCTGACCTATAGCAAAATGATGGCTGGACAGGGGTATCATTGTGGTTAAAGAAATTTAAACTTTTATGAACTTCTCCAGCAGCAGACCTTTGAGCAATTTTGGATTTATATGCTATGCTGACAGAGATGACTTACAAAGAGAGGCTACCTTTTGAGCTAGCCTGGGATTGGGTTCTAGGAAGGCAGTCATTGGAGGAGGATTGGTCAAACTACTCTCACTAGAAAAAATATCAATTCCTGGTCGTACAGATGTCAGACCACCTTGTGGGATCTGCTACAATACAATAGGGATAATGTACTTTGTCCTTAGTTTAGTGAATGAGGTGAAGCTCTGCTGAGTTTCTTCAGCTAAGAAAAAAATGTTTGTTTTCTTTTATCACATATACCGTATATACTCGAGTATAGGCCGACCCGAGTATAAGCCGAGGCCCCCAATTTACCCCCAAAAAACTGGGAAACCTATTGACTCGTGTATAAGCCGAGGGTGAGATATGCCTGTCCATCCCTGTGTGTGTGTCCATCCATCCATCCATCCCTGTGTGTGTGTGTGTCCATCCATCCCTGTGTGTGTGTGTGTCCATCCATCCATCCATCCATCCCTGTGTGTGTGTCCATCCATCCATCCATCCCTGTGTGTGTGTGTGTCCATCCATCCATCCATCCCTGTGTGTGTGTGTGTCCATCCATCCATCCATCCCTGTGTGTGTGTGTCTCCATCCATCCATCCATCCCTGTGTGTGTGTGTGTCCATCCGTGTGTGTGTGTGTGTGTGTGTGTGTGTGTGTGTGTGTGTGTGTGTGTGTGTGTGGCCTTGTGTGTCCAGCCTACCTGTGTCCCGAGCCTCCGTCCGGTCCCGAGCCTCCGTCCGGTCCCGTCCCGAGCCTCCGGTCCCGTCCCGTCCCGAGACTCCGTCCGGTCCCGTCCCGTCCCGAGCCGAGCCTCCGTCCGGTCCCGTCCCAGGATCACCGCTCTTCGTCGGCGCCCATTCCCCTGTTCAAATGCCGCGCCTCCCTGTCTGTGATAGGCGGAACACAATTTCCCAGCAGCCTGTGTTCCGCCTATCACGGACATCGTCTCATCCTCGTCCGTAGTACGAGGATGAGACGATGTCCGTGATAGGCGGAACACAGGCTGCTGGGAAATTCAGTGTTCCGCCTATCACAGGCGAAGGCGGAGCCGGAGGCGCGGCTTTTGAATTATAGAATGGCCGCTGTCTGTCTGCTCGACACGCTGATCGAGCAGGCAGACAGCGATGACTCGAGTATAAGCCGAGGGGGGCACTTTCAGCCTCAAAAAAGAGGCTGAAAATCTCGGCTTATACTCGAGTATATACGGTAATTGGGTATTATTTGCAAAGTGAATTTTCACCACATTTATTAAGCCAAGGGAAAATGTCTCTGATAACTGAAAATGTACCACTTTGCTAAAACAGCCACACGTCTCACATTCATTCCTATTGGCTCATCACTATGATGCCAATAAAAATGTGCAGGAGGCAGAAAGGAACAGGCAAGCATCAGCACCATGAAAAAAGTTCTTAAGAACTTACTGTCTAAAATACCTGCTATTTAAAAAGCACAGGTTTGTTTTTATTCCAAATATGATAACCACAAAGAAAAAAAAAGAAGCAGGTACTTACTTATTACATTAAGCAGGCTACTCTTCCCTGCATTAGTAGCTCCTGCTAGAACCACCTGCACCCCATCTCTCAGTCTCTCTCCTCGGCGGTTGTCCTTGAGATGCTCCTCCAGCTCTTTCTGAAGCTTTTCTACTTCTTCATCAACTGCCAATTCAAATTAGTTAGATCAAAAGTTTTGACCTTTTTTTGTGTCTGCAATTTCTGTTTGCAGATTGTAATCCACATTGCTTTATTGCTTAATAAATAGCACTACATATTATGGTGGCACTTTATAAATGAATGACATTAATACTAAATGACAGTAAAGCAAATTCACAGAGAGCCCATAATTTACAGTTAAGACTTTGCAAGGCCTAGGATTTGCATTTAAGCAGTCACAATGTTTTAATCATAAAGGATAATGTGTTGGACTACTTAATAATAATAATTATACTGTATATTCCTGTATTCTAGCTGCATGTCTGGAAGAAAATCCTTTGAAATAAATGTGAGGTTACATGTAAAAACGGATTCAGCTTAACAGGCTAGCAAAATAACAGTTGTTTTGGTTGAAAGGAATTGAACGTGTAATGATGTCATGTATTTGGTTCATATGCTATTGTACTCCCTGCCGCTAAATACAGTAATACTTACATATAGGGATGCACCGAAATTTCGGCTGCCGAAACATATCGGCCGAAAATGCCCTTTTCGGCAATTTGCCGAAAGGAAAAAACGGCAGATAATTGAGCCGAAAATGGGGCGGGCCTGGGGGCAGAACTCCGCCCCCACCCCACCCCTGGTGCCGCCCATGATGGGGGGTGTATAGCGCAGGAGAGCCGCCGCCGTCTGGTTAAATAGAGCGCCGGGGACATCACAGCTTTAATTTCAATAGCTGTGTGTTCCCCGTCGCGCACCGTCACACACAGCCCCTCCCCCTTGTCCGGAGAACTTTGATAGACAGATCACCTGTCCAGATTGGATGGGTGATCTGTCTATCAAAGTGCCTGGACAAGGGGGAGGGGCTGTGTGTGACGGCGCGCGACAGGGAACACACAGCTATTGAAATTAAAGCTGTGATGTCCCCGGCGCTCTATTCAACCAGACGGCTCTCTTCACTGCACAGGGGCATAGCTGGCTGCATCGCTGGGGACAATTGCTGGTTGCATCGCTGGGGACAATTGCTGGCTGCATCGCTGGGGACAATTGCTGGCTGCATCGCTGGGGACAATTGCTGGCTGCATCGCTGGGGACAATTGCTGGCTGCATCGCTGGGGACAATTGCTGGCTGCATCGCTGGGGACAATTGCTGGCTGCATCGCTGGGGACAATTGCTGGCTGCATCGCTGGGGACAATTGCTGGCTGCATCGCTGGGGACAATTGCTGGCTGCATCGCTGGGGACAATTGCTGGCTGCATCGCTGGGGACAATTGCTGGCTGCATCGCTGGGGACAATGGCTGGCTGCATCGCTGGGGACAATGGCTGGCTGCATCACTGGGGACAATGGCTGGCTGCATCACTGGGGACAATGGCTGGCTGCATCACTGGGGACAATGGCTGGCTGCATCACTGGGGACAATGGCTGGCTGCATCACCGGGGACAATCGCTGGCTGCATCACCGGGGACAACACTGGCTGCACTTATCTCTTTTATCATGTCGCCAGTCTGACCACCTCCTGTACCATGTCGCCAGTCCCTGACCACCTCCTGTACCATGTCGCCAGTCCCTGACCACCTCCTGTACCATGTCGCCAGTCCCTGACCACCTCCTGTACCATGTCGCCAGTCCCTGACCACCTCCTGTACCATGTCGCCAGTCCCTGACACCCTCCTGTACCATGTCCCCAGTCTTTGACCACCTCCTGTACCATGTCCCCAGTCTCTGACCACCTCCTGTACCATGTCCCCAGTCTCTGACCACCTCCTGTACCATGTCCCCAGTCTCTGACCACCTCCTGTACCATGTCCCCAGTCTCTGACCACCTCCTGTACCATGTCCCCAGTCTCTGACCACCTCCTGTACCATGTCCCCAGTCTCTGACCACTTCCTGTACCATGTCCCCAGTCTCTGACCACTTCCTGTACCATGTCCCCAGTCTCTGACCACCTCCTGTACCATGTCCCCAGTCTCTGACCACCTCCTGTACCATGTCCCCAGTCTCTGACCACCTCCTGTACCATGTCCCCAGTCTCTGACCACCTCCTGTACCATGTCCCCAGTCTCTGACCACCTCCTGTACAATGTCCCCAGTCTCTGACCACCTCCTGTACCATGTCCCCAGTCTCTGACCACCTCCTGTACCATGTCCCCAGTCTCTGACCACCTCCTGTACCATTTCCCCAGTCTCTGACTACCTCCTGTACCATGCCCCCAGTCTCTGACCACCTCCTGTGCAATGCCCCCAGCCTCTGACCACCTCCTGTACCATGCCCCCAGTCTCTGACCACCTCCTGTACCATGTCCCCAGTCTCTGACCATCTCCTGTATAAAAATATTTTTTTTAAAACAGTCATTTTCGGTATCGGTGCTGTTTCGGTATTGGTTTCGGTTTTCGGCCTAGTGTATTTTTCATTTTCGGTATCGGTTTCGGCACCAAAAAACCCATTCGGTGCATCCCTACTAACATAAATGCACAATATACTACAATAACATAGACAGAATTCTTGTGGATACCTGTGGACAGGACACCTTCTTCAATATGGTCATCTTCACTAAAATCTATAAAGGCTTCAACATGAGCCAATGCCTGATTAAGAAAGGAAAAAAAAAAAAAGTTCAGCAAAAAATTTCAAAATTCAGGATGGCAAGATAAACGGCCTGAGTAGTTTGTCAAGAGAAGACTAGGCAGGGCTGACAAAACTCAGTCCGCAAAAGTAATGTGTGTTATCAGCCACAGTAGGACTTAGTCAGGCCATATACTAGTAGACTTTTCTTAAAAAAAAATATTTTGAAGTGTTGTAAATCAAAAATTCGAAGAAAAAGGATAAAAAAAAATGTTCTCAAAGAAACAAACTTCTAACTAAGTCCTCATTCACATCGATGCGGTCAAATCGCATGACAGCCTATTGCCAGCAATGGCACCGTCCCAATCGGTGCGATGCTGACTTTGCCATGCCAATTTCCAGAAGTAGCTTCTGCACTACTTTTGACAACAACTTTAACCACTTCCCGACCGCCGCACGACGATGTACGTCGACAGAATGGCACGGGCAGGCATATGGGCGTACCTGTACGTCCCTGCCTTCCCGCGGGTGGGGGGCCCGATCGGGCCCCCCCCCGGTGCCAGCGGCGGTCGGTATCCGTGCAGGAGCGATCCGGGATGAGGGGGCGGCCATTCATTCATGGCCACCCCCTCGCGATCGCTCCTGACGAATGGGAGTGAAGCATTGCATCACTTCCTCTCCTGTAATGTAAACACAGGAGAGGAAGTGATGTAATCTCTCCTCCGTGTCGGTATTTTTCGTTCCGGCACCGAGGAGAGAGGATCGGTGAGTTGCACCAACACGACACTTCACAGTAGAACATGCCAGGCACACTCACACCCCCCCTTTACCCCCCGATCACCCCCCCAATTACCCCTGCCCCCCCAGTCACAGTGACACCAATGCATTTTTTTTTTTTTTTTGCAGCGGCAGAATCGGATCGCATGGGTGTTCACACCATGCGATCCGAGTTTGCAGATCGCACTGCGATATGCGAACTGATCTGGGGGTGTCATTAACATTTCACTGACACTCCCAGGAGTTCGCATAGAGCAGTGTGAACTGCCGCCAGGAGGCATGCGATGCGGGAACCTGCCGCGGATTCGTGGCGTTCCCGCATCACTCCAGTGTGAACCCAGCCTAATAAGCGATCGTTTTTCTGATCGCTGTATTGGTGTCACAGGTGACGCTAGTTAGGCAGGTAGGTATTTAGGTTCGCCGCAGCTTTTTATAGCGCCAGGGACCCCCATATACTACCGCATAAAGCCCCCTGATTGCCCCCTAGTTAACCCTTTCACCAGTGATCACCATATAACTGTTACAGGTGACGCTGGTTGGTTAGTTATTTTTTTATAGTTTCAGGGCACCCGCCATTTATTACCTAATAAAGGTTTAACCCCCTGATCACCCGGCGGGTGTCATTTGTGACTGTAATAACTGTTAGGGCAGTTAGGGTTAGCCCCCTTTAGTTCTAAGGTACCCCCCTAACCCCCCCAATAAAGGTTTAACCCCGTGATCACCCCCCGTCGCCAGTGTCACTAAGGCTGGGTTCACATTGCAGCGGTTTATGAGAACGGATGTGATTCGCACCGCACTGCAGTGCAAATCACATCCGATCTCTGTGCGATTCGAGTTCAGCCATACAGATAGTATGGCTGAATTCATGTTGCACCCGCCGCTACCACCGCAAACTCGCACGGGACCCTTTTTTTGGTCCGCAGCAGAATCGGATCGCATGGGTGTTCACACCATGCGATCCGAGTTTGCAGATCGCACTGCGATATGCAAACTGATCTGGGGGTGTCATTAACATTTCACTGACACTCCCAGCAGTTCGCATAGGGCAGTGTGAACTGCCGCCGGGAGGCATGCGATGCGGGAACCCGCCGCGGATTCGTGGCGTTCCCGCATGGCTCCAGTGTGAACCCAGCCTAATAAGCGATCGTTTTTCTGATCGCTGTATTAGTGTCACAGGTAACGCTAGTTAGGCAGGTAGGTATTTAGGTTCGCCGCAGCTTTTTATAGCGCCAGGGACCCCCATATACTACCGCATAAAGCCCCCTGATTGCCCCCTAGTTAACCCTTTCACCAGTGATCACCATATAACTGTTACAGGTGACGCTGGTTGGTTAGTTATTTTTTTATAGTTTCAGGGCACCCGCCATTTATTACCTAGTCTCACTAGTGTACCCGTAAATTTAGGGGTGTCTACTTTCCAAAATGGGGTAATTTGGGGGGGGGTTTGTGCCATCTTGGCATTTTATGGCCTTCAAAACTGTAACGCCCTTAGAAAGCCTGAAGGCGGTGCTTGGTTTTCGGGGCCCCGTACGCGGCTAGGCTCCCAAAAAGTCCCACATATGTGGTATCCCCATACTCAGGAGAAGCAGCAGAATTTATTTTGGGGTGTCATTTCACATATGCCCATGGCATGCGTGAGCAATATATCATTTAGTGACAACTTTGTAAAAAAATAAAATAAAATAAAAAAGTTTGTAATTTTCCCGCAACTTGTGGCAAAATATAAAATATTCCATGGACTCAACATGCCTCTCAGCAAATAACTTGGGGTGTCTACTTTCTAAAATGGGGTCATTTGTGGGGGTTTTGTGCCATCTTGGCATTTTATGGCCTTCAAAACTGTAATAGGTAGTGAGAAGTGAAATCAAAAATTTACGCCCTTAGAAAGCCTGATGGCGGTGCTTGGTTTTCGGGGCCCCGTACGCGGCTAGGCTCCCAAAAAGTTCCACATATGTTGTATCCCCGTACTCAGGAGAAGCAGCAGAATTTATTTTGGGGTGTCATTTCACATATGCCCACAGCATGTGTGAGCAATATATCATTTAGTGACAACTTTGTGTAAAAAAAAAAAAAAAAAAAAAAAGTTTGTAATTTTCCCGCAACTTGTGGCAAAATATAAAATATTCCATGGACTCAACATGCCTCTCAGCAAATAGCTTGGGGTGTCTACTTTCTAAAATGGGGTCATTTGTGGGGGTTTTGTGCCATCTTGGCATTTTATGGCCTTCAAAACTGTAATAGGTAGTGAGAAGTGAAATCAAAAATTTACGCCCTTAGAAAGCCTGAAGGCGGTGCTTGGTTTTCGGGGCCCCGTACGCGGCTAGGCTCCCAAAAAGTACCACATATGTGGTATCCCCGTACTCAGGAGAAGCAGCAGAATTTATTTTGGGGTGTCATTTCACATATGCCCATAGCATGTGTGAGCAATATATCATTTAATGACAACTTTGTGTAAAAAAAAAGAAAAAAAATGTTTTTTTGTCATTATTCAATCGCTTGAGGCAAAAAAATAAAATATTCAATGGGCTCAACATGCCACTTATCAATTTCCTTAGCGGGTCTACTTTCCAAAATGGGGTCATTTGGGGGGGTTTTGTACTGCCCTGCCATTTTAGCACCTCAAGAAATGAGATAGGCAGTCGTAAACTAAAAGCTGCGTAAATTCCAGAAAACGTACCTTAGTTTGTAGATGTGACAACTTTTGCGCAAACCAATAAATATACAGTTATTGACTTTTTTTTTACCAAAGACATGTGGCTGAATACATTTTGGCCTAAATGTATGACTAAAATTGAGTTTATTGGATTTTTCTAATAACAAAAAGTAGAAAATATCATTTTTTTTCAAAATTTGCGGTCTTTTTACGTTTATATCGCAAAAAATAAAAATCGCAGAGTCAGTCAAATACCTTTAAAAGAAAGCTCTATTTGTGGGAAGAAAAGGACGCAAATTTCGTTTGGGTACAACATTGCATGACCGCGCAATTACCAGTTAAAGCAGCGCAGTGCCAAAGTGTAAAAAGACCTCTGGTCATTTACCAGCAAAATGGTCCGGTCTGAAAGTGGTTAATAGACATCTGTGCATGAGCCTTCACAGATGTCTTTCAAGTCGCCCCTGAAGTTGTACTGAAATGCAGCTTTGAAATATTGCGAGTTCAGATGAAGTTGCACGATTTCAAAGCCGCATTCAATGTAAACTAATGTGAGGGTTAAATGTGGTTTTCATTTGGAAAAAATCATTCTAATGAAGCCTGTTTAATATGTCTCATATTCTATTTAAATAGCAGGTCCAGGCAAATTTTAAGGGCTTTTCAATTAAATTAGTTGACTTGATGGCATTCACAGTTCCCGCTGTCAGAATACAATGTTTAAGCATGGATGATTCCTCTATCCACCAGTGTGTGGATGGAGAGGAATCCATTTGTTTTTTTTTTCGATCAGCTCGCTGGGTTAAAAAAAAAAAAAAAAGTAAGAAAGCAAAGTGAAAGCTTTGTCAAAATTACTTTTAGGTAAATGTACCAATAATATTACTAAAAATGCCTAATAAATTCAAATTAAAGCGGAGTTCCACCCAAAAGTGGAACTTCCGTTTAAAGCATTCCTCGCCCCCTGACATGCCACATCTGGCATATCATCTTTTTTGTTTGGGTTGGGGGGTGTGTACCCTTTTATTCAATGGGACTTCCTACCCCACGTTCTGCTTCCTATCTTCACTCCTCCGTTCGCCCTAGATGGCCCCTCCCTGCCAGCAATCTTCTGGGACACAACTCAGGTCCGAGAAGATCGGGTGGCCATAAGGAGATTGCAGCTCGACTCGCGCATGTGCCATGTGCGCCCGGCCGTGAAGCTGCTGACTTTTAATAAACTAAAAAATGGGTGAAACTCCACTTTAAGCAGAAAACACAATAAAACCACAAAGGGCACATGTACAGTATGCTATTTCTAACCCGAATCAATCGATGGCTCCATCTGTGATATAGTTGTCCAAGGTCTCCAGACATCTGACGTAATGCTTGTCGCCTTTGAACTTCAGTTTCTGCATGGATAAGATCCCCCAGACCTTCTACTTCAGTTAGATCTAGCTTCCCATTTTGAAAAGCTCTCTTTGTAAATTCTCCTGGCTTTGCAGGGCGAAGTGTTTTTAGATGGCCTAGGAGAAAAAAAAATCGTATTTGTGTACAGAGGACACAAAGATAGAAATTTTTAGACAATTGTGTTATAATATCACCTTTAGGAGGTCAGGACATTGGCAAACAAAAATTCCCAATGCACACTGACAGTACTCACTGTCAGTGTGCATTGGGAATAATGGAAACAACATTGAGTGGATATACATCCACCCCACTGGTGAATTGCAGCAGCACCCCTGGAGACTTCTCATGGAACCCCGGTTGAGAAACACTGATCTACAGTATATATTATCATCAAAAGATTCAGAGAATCTGGGGAAAACTCTGTGCACAAGGGACAGGGCCGAAATGCAATATTGGATGCCCATGATCTTCGGGCCCTCAAATGGCACTGCATTAAAATAGGCATGTTTCAGTGATCGACATCACTGCATGGGTATAGGAATACTTCCAAAAATCACTGTCTATGAACACAGTCCACCGTGCCATCCAAAAATGCAGGTAAAGCTTTAACATGCAAAGAAGAAGCCATATCTGAAAATGAAATGACCATAAACCCACCATCTTATCTGGGCCAAAGCTCATTTAAAATGGTCTGTTGCAAAATAGAAAACTGTTCTGTGGTAAATTTTAATTTGACATTCTTTTGGGCAACCATGGGTACTGCTTCCTCTGGATCAAAGAGGAGAGGGACCTTCTGGCTTGTTATCAGCACTCAAAAGCCTGCATCTCTGATGGTATGGGGGTGCATTAATGCATATGAAATGGGCGGGTTGCACATCTGGAAAGACACGATCAATGCTGAAAGATATATCCAGGTTTTAGAGCAGCATATGCTCCTATCCAGACAACTTCTTATTCAGGAAAGGCCTTGCATAATTCAGCAGACAATGCTAAACCACATCCTGCATCTACAGTGCCTCGCAAAAGTATTAACCCCCCTTGGCATTTTTCGTGTTTTGTTGAATCACAACCTGGAATTAACATGGATTGTTTGAGGATTTGAATCATTTAATTTACAGAACATGCCCACAACTTTGAAGATTTTTTTTATTATTGTAAAGCAAACAACAAATAGGACAAAATAACAGAAAAAGTTAATGTGCATAACTATTTACCCCCCAATACTCTTTAGAGCCACCTTTTGCGGCTATCACAGCTCCAAGTCGCTTTAGATAAGTCTCTATGAGCTTGCCACATCTTACCATTGGGATTTTTGCCCATTCCTCCTTGCAAAACTGCTCCAGCTCCTTCAAGTTGGAAGGTTTGTGCTTGTGAACACTACTCTTTAAGTCTGACCACAGATTTTCTATTGGATTGAGGTCTGAGCTTTGACGAGGCCATGCCAACACATTTACATGTTTCCCCTTAAACCACTCAAGTGTTGCTTTAGCAGTGTGTTTGGAGTCATTGTCCATCTGGAAGGTGAACCACCGTCCTAGCCTTAAATCACACACAAAGTGGTACAGGTTTTGCTCAACAATATCTCTGTATTTAGCACCATCCATCTTTTCCTCAACTCTGACCAGCATCCCAGTCCCAACTGCTGAAAAACATCCCCACAGCATGATTCTGCCACCACCATGTTTCATTGTGGGGATGGTGTTCTTTGGGTGATGTGATGTGTTGGGTTTGCGGCAGACATAGCATTTTTTTTGATGGCCAAAAAGTTCAATTCTAGTCTCATCAGACCAGAGCACCTTCCTCCAGACATCTTGGGAGTCTCCCACATGCCTTTGCGCAAACTCAAAATGTGGCATTTTGTTTTTTGCTGAAAGTAATGGCTTTCTTCTGACCATTCTGCCACAAAGCCCAACTCTATGCTTATTGTCATCCTATGTACAGATACTCCAGTCTCTGCTATGGAACTCTGCAGCTCCTCCAGGGTTACCTTAGGTCTCTGTGCTGCCTCTCTGATTAATGCCCTCCTTGCCCGGTCCATGAAGTTTAGTGTGCAGCTATTTCTTGGCAGGTTTGCTGTTGTGCCATGATCCTAGGGATCATCAAAGATTTGGATATTTTTTTTATAACCTAACCCTGACTTGTACTTCTCAACAACATTGTCCCTTGCTTGTTTGGAGAGTTCATTGGTCTTCATGGCAGTGTTTGGTTAGTGGTGCCTCTTGCTTAGGTGTTGCAGCCTCTGGGGCATTTCAAAAAGGTGTGTATATGTAATGACACATCATGTGACACTTAGATTGCACACAAGTGGATATCATTTCTCTAATTATGTGACTTCTGAAGGTAATTGGTTTCACCAGAGCTTTTTATGGGCTTCATAACAAAGGGGGTGAATACATACGCACATGCTAATTATCATTTTTTTATTTATGAAAAATAGTTTTATGTGTATATTTTCTAATTTTACTTCAACAACTTAGACTATTGTGTTCTGATCCATTACATATAATTCAGATTAAAAAAAACACTTTTGTAAGGCACTGTATGACAACAGCATGGCTTCATAGTAGAAGACTCTGGGCGCTTAACTGGCTTGCCTGCAGTCCAGCCCTTTCAACAATTACAAATATTTGGTGCATCTTCAAACAAAAAATAGAACAAAGACCCAGGACTGTTGAGCAGTTAGAATCCAATATCAAGCAAGAATATGGCATTTCTTTCCCAAAACTCCAGCAATTGGTCTCCTCAGTTCCCAGATGTTCCCAGAGTGTTGTTAGAAGAAGGGATGCTACACCGTGACAAACATGACCCTGTACCAACTTTTTTGAGATGTGTTGCTGCGATCAATTTCAAAATTAACTTAATTGTTTCTTAACACGATACATTTTGTCAGTTTAAATATTTGATAGGTTTTCTATTTTCTACTTTGAATAAAATATGGGTTTATGAGATTTGCAAACCATTGGATTCTGTATTTATTTTTACACAGAATCCCAACATTTTTTGTAAATGAGGTTGAAATCATCAATATATATATATATATATATATATATATATATATATATATATATATATATATATAAAATCCCCTTTGTGATGATAAAGTTCTTCAAATATAATGAGTAACTGCAGGCCACCAAAAATGTGCTTCACCTCAAGGATTAGCATTCACCAGAGAATATTTGCCACTTTACTATGAATGGTCAAACAACGCGTTAGGTTACAGAAACCCTCCACAATGCTTGCTCAGACTTCCTTGGATTCATTTACCTTCTCCCCAGCATCAGCAACAGTGATATCAGAGCAATAAAACATTGCAATAAAATAAAAGTCCACATTCAAAATAAATGAAAAATAATAAAAGATGTGCTCCATAGCTCTTCGTAACTGGGGCTAGGTTTTTCATCTAAATACCATCACCAACACCTCGTGCATGGTATCCAAATGAGAAACCTAGCCCCAGTTACTAAGGGTTATGGAGCACATCTTTTATTATTTTTCATTTATTTTGAATGTGGACTCTTTCTATATATTCTTTAGCGGATTGATTCTTCAAAGGACTTTTCCTTCATTGAACTTTTAGCGCTGTTAATGCTGAATTGACTGTTTCGTTTTTTTAACATATTTTATTGATTGATTTTGCTTATAATAGCTGCTGGTGTGCATTTAAACTATTTGTCCATCTGAGCTCTTGGATCAGTAACATTTTAGAGGTTAACTGATAATTTATCAGTGATATCAGAGCACTGAACTTGGAGACATCAGCAGTCTCTCCCACTTGAAGCATTCCATCACAAATGACTTCCTCGGTATTGTTTAAACATCTTCTATACTCACATGGGAATTGCAATATTTAAAAAAAAAGACATGTATTCATTTTGCCATGTATACAGACATTTCTATTTTTTTTTTTTTGGAGTAAGGGTAGCATTATCATTATCAGTAACTTAATTTATAAAGTGCAGTGCACTTTCATTTTGAGATTTTTACATTTACAAAAGTATTTTCATGCCAAAGGCTGAACAGATGAAGTAGAGGAATTCTGGCCTTGAGATCTGAAGCTTGGGTGGAAAGCAGACACTGCATTCCTAGGTACTACTGAGGAAGCAGATGAATAATAAGGTACTGCTTCACCTCAAGATCTCCTTTGTTGAGGCAGGTGACAGCCAGAGGGCCAGAAGCATCAGGAATATTTGGATCACAGACAGAAGTAAAGAGACACCTATCCTTGTGCCTGACCCCTCTAGGACCATGCTGATTTGTTCCTTTCCTCCAATCAGCTGTCTTGGCTGTATGTCCAGGCTTCGCTGCAGTGCTTACCAGGAAGAGAAAATCTCCTAGCACAATGTGCACTTTCTAAACAGTATATAATGATGAAGACAGCAGATGTACATGTAAATCTTATGTAGGGAGATTTGTTTCATCCCTGTGTATCATCTGAGGCTGTTCACTTCCCTAAGTATGTGTGAAGAGGATGTTGGCCCCATGGACAGTGATAAATGGGAACAAATATTGGCAGCTGGCCCACTGGTGTCCGTATCGGCTGTTCAAAATTTATCACACCTCTGTATTCTACGCTGGGTATATTGCACGCCAGTGCAGCTGCATAAGTGGGGTAGGAGGGATTCCCCTATTTATCTAAAGTGTCAAGTGCACCAGGGAAACTTAAGTCACATGCTATGGAAATGTCCTAAATTGGTACGGTATTGGCAAGAGGTTATTAGGACTATTAATCGTATATACCAAGTGCAACTTGATTTAAATCCACTTACTTTACTTGTATTGTAGGTGGTTTAGTAGAAGATTTATGTCCTCCTCACATATATGTTGCACTTGTCAGGCTGCTTTATTTAGCCAGGAAAATGATAGCAAGATTTTTGGTTATCGCCTCAAACCCCTACATGTCACCAGTGGATTCAACAGGCTATATTAATATTAATTCCGGAAAAAAACACTTATCAGCATAGGAACACACCTACATTTTTTTTTTAAATGTGGCAGAAGTGGCTGGATACTTTTGATATGGAGGGGTCACTTTTAGGAGACTGATCCACTGTGCCAAGGATTCACAAATCTTGAATCATTGCCAAGAGGTGAAGGACGGTTATACCAGATAACCCAAACTGAGAAATACGTAGGGAATCAAACTGCCAGTCAGAAAAATCTCTGAAGGTAGATTAAATCAATCTGTTTGATAATATGTTTATTAAGGTGGAAGAAGGGAGTGTTCACAAAGTGTATGTAGAAAAAACTATTAATAGATTCCCTTTCAAAGGGAAAAATCTATTTCAAATTGTCAGGGGGAATTTATAATTCCACCGGTTAATTTAAATCCTCACAGAGGAATGTTTTGCATACCAATGTATTGGGAAGGTCTTTGAAATTGTAGAGGTGGAAGTGGTTGCAGTGGTGAAAGGTGGTGCAATAATGGGTGCACAGGTGGAAGAGAGCACAGTGGGGAAAGAGGGTGCAGAGGTGGAAGGGCATATAGTGAAGGAGAGGATTGCAGTAAACAAAGGGGTGGAAGGGAGCTGAAGATGTAAAAGTCAGTCAGAGAGGAGTGTGAGGTTATACATTTCCTTCATGATTTTCCAGCAATATCTAAAATGACTGGAAAATAAGTAACAAATACATTATCTCCACCACTGAAGGTGTTTTTCATGGATATCCTACCCAAAGCTTGTAGTATGCCACTGACTACAGCTGGTCCACCATGTACATGGTATTCACAGCAGTCTTCTCCTGTGAAGCTACGTGGACCTAACAAAAAAGAAATACATTAAAATAACAGCAGTTTTATTAAAGGAATTAAATAATCTCATGAGAACAAGCCTTATATAACCCGATAATATCTACGGGATGATAAAAAAAGACAGATAACTGATGACTAATAGGTGCAAGAATTATGTAGCATAAGGGTGCAGAGGGAAAGAAAAATTTGTAACCCTAAGTACCATTCCTTATTTTCCAAACATAATTCCCTTAGAGCAGAGGTCTCCAAACTTTCTAAATCAGGGGCCAATTTATTGACCTTTAGACTTTAGAGGGGCCAGACTGTGGCCAGCTAGATTGGATATTTCCCTGGCATCAGTGAGAGTAAACCACCACATTTGGTATTAAGAGTAGGAATAGTGCCCCATTGTTGGTATCATTGGGAGGAATAGGGTCCCATCGCTGGTATCATTGGGAGGAATAGTGCCCCATTGTTGATGTCAGTTGGCAGAATAGAGTCTAATATCAGTAGTAGGAATAGAGCCCCAAAATGCAGATAAAGGCAAAGGGTGGCAGTTTGGAGACCACTAACTTGAAACCTTTTTTCAACCCCCCTTTCCATTAAAGTGCATTTAAAGTGTAACTAAACCCAGGACCCTGCATTCACTATATCTGGTCTCCCACAGTACACAGAACATGGAAATGCAATTATTTTAGTAAATATAAACTGCTAAAAACATTTTCTCATCAGCAGTATATAGCAGTCTAATTTCTATCAGTTCCTGGTGAAGCTTGTCGGATGAGTTTTCATACTGCACCGAGCTGTCCTGTGAGGCTGCAGGACTCCTGGCTTTGTCTGGACAGTGCTGATTGGCTCTGTGCTGATCACATGCACTCTCCCAAGAAAAAAAAAACCTCTCTAGCATTACACACCAAACTGAGCATGTGCAGCCTGTCTCCAAAGGCTCTGTCTTATCTGGACCTGTTCTGGAGTCAGTGGAAGGAGGGGAGGATCAGAGAAGACATGATCAAACAGCCTTTTTACACAATGCAGAGGATTAATCCCTTAGGTACCACAGTGAGTATAACAAGCATGCTTTACTGCATATGCAGACTGATTTTACTGTTATGGGTTTAGTAACCCTTTAAAGATATTATACCTGTATTACCCGCAGTAGTGATACCTGGAAAATGAATGTGCAGGCATTTGCTCACCTGAAAACCACACCACCAGTCCCCTGTCTAACAGCTCTCCAGATGCTGGGCAAATAATCGATGCTAGGGCGACTTGTCGTGGAGGAGGAAATGTCTGCAATTTGGTTAACTGTTGCAGTGCCTGCTGACTGGCAGGGCCACTGGTCCGAATCACTGCCACACCACATTTTCCATGGCCAGAGGAAAGGGCAAATATAGTATCTATTGAATCATTATGTGTCCACCTTTTCAAAGGTCTGTAAAATACAAGTAATGAATTATGACAATAGTTCAATATAAATAACAAGTGCTTCAAATGCTTAGCTTCACAAAGTAAAAGTAATTATAGTTCACTAAACAGACTATGGTAAACTCCCAGGAACTGCTACCTTATTGTGGCAGGGACTGTATGCCCCTTATGACCAGAGGCAGAAAGCTGAAAGGGAAGGAGGCTGTGAAATTGTAGAGATAAACTGAAAATACAAGCAGGCTTTTCAAGAGTAGTAAAGCAAAATGGCTAAGGAAACAAACCCTGGAAGTATTCTAAGGAAAGGTTGGATTGGGCATGAGGCTGATAACCCCAACAACTAGAAAACCTAGGTTATGCCACCGATATAGCCTGAACACTTGAAAATAAATTGACAAAGAAGAATTATATATCATGTATCACTTACATATAATTTTCTTTAATTTTGTATAGAGTGGGGAAGGATTAGAACTCCTGCTGGGTTTTTATTTTTGTTCATAGCTTGTTTAGAGAAATTTTCACTCGTCTTCCTGACCTGCTAACAATCATATTACCAAGGCAGGAGTGGGGAAAATCTGTAACAGGGCTGCAGACAGCAATAAACATCTGACAGGGGTTCTATTCTTCCTCGGTTATTCTTCAGAAAAGCATTTTATTTCTGTCTGTGTTGCTGTTGAAGAGTTACCCCCACTTCCTGTCTGGTAAAATGCAGTCAGCAGGACAGGAAGTCGGGGGGAAAATCTTTCTAAATGACCCATGAACAGTAAAAACCAGACAAGGATTTTAACCTCTTCCCAATTCTAAATCCAATCAAGTTTCTGGCTGAACATCAACTTTAAAGCAGACCTTAACACTGAAATAACACTTTGCACCAGTCTAACTTCCTCCTCTATACTAGAGGTCGACCGATATATCGGCTGATATTTGCCGTTTTTTAAATAATCGGCATCGGCCGATTGTGCTGATAAAAAGCCGATTTAGAACTACAGCGGGACTTTGAAATGACTTCTGTATAGAAGTCAGTGTAAGAGCCGGTTCACACAGCGGGCGATGCGAGGCGACACGACTCGCCTCGCCTCGCTCTCGCAAGTCGCCCCCGTTCTGTACAATGGAACCGTTCTGAGAGGAGCGACTCGAGTCGCTCCGACTCAGAAAAAAGGTTCCTGTACTACTTTTGGGCGACCTCGGGGTGACTTGCATTGACTTCTATACAGAAGTCATCTGCAAGTTGCCGCTGAGGTCGCGGCAGGTCGCGGCGAGGCAAGTCGGAGTCGCCTCGCCTCGCCTGCAGTGTGAACCGGCCCTAAGTTGACTGAGTAGTCATAGCAACTCTTTCCTCCTCTCTGGGCAGGCTGCCAAGAAAAGAACAAAATGATACAATGTTTACACTTGAATGAATGAAGTCATCTCAGTGTGTAGAAGTTCTCAGTTTAACCATTTAAAGACTAAATCTTTTCTGACACTTGTTGCTTACAAGTAAAAATCCAGTATTTTCTGCCAGAAAATCACTTAGATCCCCCAAAAATGATATATATTTTTTTTAGCAGAGATCCTAGGGAATAAAATAGCGGTTGTTGCAATATTTTATGTCACACGGCATTTGCACAGAGGTCTTTCAAATGCATTTTTTTGGGAAAAAAATACACCATTTAAAAAATAAAAATAAAATAAAAACAGTAAAGTTAGCCCATTTTTTTTTTTTAGCCAAAAGTTTTGACTACCTGTTTTTATTTAATATATAGTTTTTTTGTTTTTTTTTTATCTAAATCATACATACAAGTAAACTGATTGGAGGTTTGTTTTGTTTAATAAATGTTTAAGTGTAAGAAATTTTCTGTATCACTTATGAAGACTGCTTTCACACTGGAGCGGGCAGGCGTTGATGGTAAAATGCAAGTTTTAGCGGCTCTTTACCATCATTTTAGTGGTGCTATTTGGCTGCTAGTGGGGCACATATAACCCAGCTAGCGGCCAAGGAAGAGGTTAAATGCGCCCATGAAGCACCGCTGCCAAATCGCATGCGCTTCGGCAGTGGTGCCCATTCATATCAATGGGCAGGAGTGGTGGAGGAGCGGTATACACCACTCCAAACGTGCTGCTTGCAGGCCTTTTATTTTTTTAAGATCCTGCCAGCGCATCGCCTCTGTGTGAAAGCACTCTGTCTTTCACGCAGACTGCAGGGGAGCCATTTTGCAGGCGCTATTTTTAGCCCAAAAGCGCCTTAAAAAACGCCCCAGTGGGAAAGGTGTGTTAGATCAAGGGGGATTAAAAATAAATAAATAAAATAAAATCGGCCTAACATATCGGCCCAAAAAAATCGGCATCATATATCGGCTATCGGCCGCCATGATTTCTAAATATCGGCATCGGCATCGGCCAGAGAAAAACCCATATCAGTCGACCTCTACTCTATACAAAAAAAAAAAAAAGAATGACGTAAAAACAAACAAGAAGAGTACACACTAAATGCAGTTGAGTTAAAAGCTTTAACCACCTGAGCTCCGGAAGGTTTTACTCCTTTCATGGCGAGGCCATTTTTTGCTATTCAGCACTGTGCCACTTTAACTGGCAATTGTGCAGTTTGGCAACACTGTACACAAATTAAATTTAGATTAAAAAAAATGTACACATAAAGTTTTCTTTTGGTGGAATTTGATCACCACTGCTTTTTTTATTTTATAAATGAAAAAAAAAATGAAAAAAAAAACACATTTTCTACTTTGTTATAAAATACCTCATATTTTGGCCTAAATTTATGAAGACATTTGATTTAACTGGATATATTTTATAAGCAGAAAATATCATTTGTTTTTTTTTTGTTTTTTTCGTTTTTCTTTTCATTGAAAGAGGGAGGGATAAAGGGGAAGGGTATGGGAGTACAGTATGAGAAGGAAAGGGTAGAACTAAGGAGGAAGCAGAGTGTAACTTTTTATAGCTTTTTCCCCTTAATAACCACTCTTTTTTTTTTGATTAGGTCACAAACACTGGAAGTAAGGGGCAGTTGGTGGTGATGGAGGGGGGGATAGGAAGGGGGGTGGGTGACAAAGGACATGGAAGGTAAGGATTAGGTAGAGAGGCCTAGTAACCCCTAGATTTACTGGGGAGAAAGATTTGTCGGACTTTTTACATTTAGTTGTGGGAGACCTCCACCTCTCATGATGTCTCATGACGTCTCTCGCCTCCCCTTTGGGGAATATTTAGTTATGATACGGTTCTTGGATATACACCTTTTTATATATGTCTGTAAGTATATGTATGATGTGTTGTGTATGTAATCTAAATGTTTTCTTATTTTTGTTTGTTCCTTTTATGAGTTTTTTATTGTGTTGTAATTTTTTTCTAAAATGGATAAAACAAATTTACACAAAAATAATTAAATAAATACATGTATTCTGCTACACGTCATTAGTAAAAAAAAGAAAATCACAATAAATGTATATTCATTGGTTTTATCATTTTTATTAAAAGGGACAGCGCACCATTTATTCCTATGGTATTTTAATTGAGTAGTATGTTGGTACACTCTAACAGTGGTAGTAGCAGTCCTAATTAATATAATTTAGAGATATACAACATACACATTTGTTCACTTTTGGAATATTTATTTAAAGTGGTTATAAAGTCAGAAGTTTTTTTTTATCTTAACGCATTCCCCTTTTAGCCCCCTAATACTTACCTGAACCCCATCTAGATCCAGCTATGTTGCATGAGAGTCTTGGCTGTCAAAGGCTCAGACAGCAAAGTGGCACCATTGGCTCCCACTGCTGTCAATTAAAGTCAGTGAGCCAATGAGTGAGGGGGCGGGGCTGAGCCACAACTCCATGTCTGAATGGACACAGGGATCTGCGGCTCGGGTGCCCCCATAGCTTGCTGTGGGGGAACTCAACAGGAGGGAGGGGCCAGGAGCAACAAAGAGGGACTCGAGAAGAGGAGGATCCGGGCTGCTCTGTGCAAAACCACTGCACGGGGCAGGTAAGTATAACATGTTTGTTATTTTTAATGGAAAAGAAAAACACAAGACTTTAGTATCTTTAATTCATTCACATACATTTATATAAAGCAGCACATGAGTTTTTATACTATTCTCCAAGTTCTAAAAGAAAACTACCGCTAGAAAATTATTTTTGGGATTCCTGTGAATATTTACATGAATTTATAAATAATCAAGGCTTTTGCATAGGGATGCTAGCATCACCTGTTTCTTAATATTAGAGCAGTATATAATAGTATAAGATAAACAAAGATGCACGTAGCCAAGGAAAAAAATAAGACCATATTGGGAAAAAATTATCAAGAAGTACAGAATGGATACGCAACCAGTTCATTTTTTTGGACAAACGAAGTATTACCAATGGATAGAGGAAGTGCAAATTATTGATAGGCATTCTTTTTAATTTGGCTGCTAGGAACTTGTTGTTCCCCCGATTTGCCTGCTGGTGTCTCTGTGCTCCTGTGCCTCTCTTGCTGTAATTCTGAAAGGCATCAGTGGGTGTCTCCCAACAGTCATTGCACTTTTATCAACTTCTACCCAAGCTATTAAACTATTTAATTCCACGCATTCCTGTGACCTGTACCTTGGCATGTTTACATTTTTGTGGCTTCCTATCCATTACATTGCCTTCTCTGATCCTAGTCTAATCCTGTTTAACCCTGCTTGACACTCTGTTATTACACTGATATTTTTTTATTATCACGGTCACGTTTGACGCATTAGTTGGAGTTCTTCATTTCCTTGTCTGTTATATTTTACACTATTGTTTGTCTTTGCACTTTGTTCACAATTAAAACTCACATTGCACATACCCCAGAATCAGAGTTCCTCTTGCTGCACACAAGACTGGTCATATTACCTACACAGGATTTTAGCACTGGTTTCTGGTTAATGGCAGGCATACAAACCATAGGCAGCTGCAGGCCTAAAGACCCACATAGATGGCTCTAATCTGGACCAATATTCAAGCTGTGGGTATTTAGGCAGATCCTGCTGCAGTCAAAAAAACAAACCAAGAGATTTCACAATAATCAACTTTTCTTCAGGTGTAAATCTCGGAGTTCATGTGCAGTAGGGCTGCAACTAACAATTATTTTCATAATCGATTAGTTGGCCGATTATTGTTTCGATTAATAACCTTAAAAAAAAAAGTGTGGTGTATAATTTAGTTAAATATGCAAAGTTAAAAAAAAAGGCAATTTATTCTTAAATATTTCTATGTAGTGGTAAATATAAATAACCAACTATATGGTTAGAGAGCAAGATCTCTAATTCACTCTGAAAATAACAGACAAAAGTGATATACTGTATATACCAGGGGTTGACAAATTTGCTTGGAATCTAGGAGCCAGCTTAAAAAGTTAGGAGCCAGGTCCGTGACGGCGATCCGGACCTGTCCCTGGCCTGACATGGAGACGAGTGAGGGGAAGATAGCAGCGCCGTCGCCGCCCCCCCGTCTCCAAGTCATTGCCCATAGCTCTTAGAGGGACATTTTATTTATTTTTTTCAAATGACAATTTTTTTTTCAATTGCATTTTAGTGTAAATATGAGATCCGAGGTCTCTCTGACCCCAGATCTCATTTTTAAGAGGACCTGTCATGCTTTTTCTATTACAAGGGATTTTTACATTCCTTGTAATAAGAATAAAAGTGACACAACATTTTTTTTAAAAGAACAGTGGAAAAAAAAAGTTAAAATAAGAAGAAAAAATAATAATTTTTAAACGCGCCCTGTCCTGCCCGCATATAAAATCGGTGTTCGAACCACACATAAGAGGTAGCGCCGTGATCGGTAGAGCGAGAGCAATAATTCTAGCCCCAGACCTCCTCTGTAACTCAAAACGTGCAACCTGCAGAATTTTTTTAAACGTCGCCTATGGAGATTTTAAAGGGTAAAAGTTTGTCGCCATTCCATGAGCGGGTGCAATTTTGAAGCGTGACATGTTGGGTATCAATTTACTCGGCGTAACATTATCTTTCACAATATAAAAAATAATTGGGCTAACTTTACTGTTGTCTTATTTTTTTATTAACTAAATTATTTTTCCCAACAAAAGTGAGCTTGTAAGTCCGCTGCACAAATACGGTGTGACAGACAGTATTGCAACAACCACCATTTTATTCTCTAGGGTGTTAGAATAAAAAATATATATAATGTTTAGGGGGTTCTAAATAAAGGGAAGAAGAGGCAGGTAATATAAAACAGAGGAAGCTTCATTAGCATTGCTGGTTTGTCATACCAACGGCGACCACAAGAGGGCGCTAGATTCCATAAGGAATCATAGGACCGCAGAAGGCCTCAAAGCCGTGGCCTAAATTTTCGGCCGCCGGCGGAACGGCCCGACGCGATCACGCTGGGGGGGTCCACAGAGACAGGATACCCCCAGCTGTGCTGCCCCAGGCGCGAGGTCGCTATTTCTAGTCGCCAATGCGACCTGGCGCCCGGGTTTTGTCGAGCCCTGGTATATACTATTAGAGGGGATATACTGTATATACTATTAGTTTACTGATATACTATTGTTTAAAAAACAATTTCTTCCTTAAAAAAAAAATGTCATTTTAAGAACGTTCGTTCGATTTTCTAATTGTTAGTGGGGTCAAATTGACGTTCATCTTCAACCACAGTGACAGGAAAATTTGGAAATAGAAAACTTCTTGGTCAAAGGAACTTTCAGACAGTGTGTGGTTTTCGTTCAGAAATTAACATTTATTTTAAAAACAGAATGTTAAAAACAAGTGAAAATTTCAAACATTCTTTCATTCAGCGAATGTACAAAGATTTTTTGTCTGAATATTCTTGTTTGAAAATTGATCCATATGGCCAGCATAAGGCTCGGCACACACCTATGCAGTTTGCTTTTAATCTGTTTCTGCTGTGCTTTTTGCTGTGCGTTATAGCCCTTTATAGTACAAAAAAGCAGATAATCACTACAGTTCATTTACATGGGTTCATTTTTTTTTTTACTGTAGAACTGTGTAAGTAATATTTACAGTAGCAATTATTTGATTTTTTTTTGTACTATAAAGGGCTCATTTTAGTTTTTTTTTAACCTCATTATGTTACTGGCCGATTAATCGGTTATGAAACTAGTAATCGATTAGTTGTTTCAGCCCTAATGTGCAGATTTAAAGGGTAACTCCACTTTTGTGGGGAAAAAAATAGCAAATAAAGAAAAAATAATATAGTGTATACAATTGAGGATAACATAAAAAAGGAAAACAGTGGGATTTCAAAGTCACTCACTTTTTTTGAACCATTTAATTTATGGCAAACTTTTTTATATTATGGACAAACTCTTATTTTCTCAAACAATATCACTTATTATTTGGCTTGTCTTTCAGGCAAGCCATCTTAGATGTACTTTCTATTTCGGGGAACCAAACACTGGGGGATTTTTGGTGGAGTGATATTCAAACAGACTTGGACTCTACTCCCCCAGATTTACACCTCTTCCCTCTTCTCAGGCTAAAACACTCAGTCTGAATGATATTTCTCCTTTCCTTTTGATCCTACCAACATTAATCCAGGTAATCATTGTTTACCACTACCTTTTATCTCCTGGGTTTAACTATAGAGTTATATAAATGTACAACTATATTTGGGCAATGGGGATATGTGCCGGTACACTTTCTATCTATCTATCTATATATATCTATATATCTATATATATATATATATATATATATATATATATATAGATATAACTGTTTCCTTCTCAGGATTCAGTCAGTTTATAACAACATCGCCCCCTGTGGTTACCATGTCCAGTGCATGCAGTTGTCTGCTGGGAGTATTCAGACATTAAACACCCAGGCGTCGTATTTTGCGAAAGTTCTCATACTCGGTAGGTCCTTTTATGCTTCAACAATATTGTTTGATTGTAAAATTCCTTTTTGGCGATTCCATATATACATAAGTGTATTTTTGATGAATTGTAATTAATTGTCATTTTGCAGTAGCTAATCCCATTTTTGTTGTTGTTTTATTTACTTTCTTTAGTAATCATTTCATACTGCACTCTAGAAGCTCCTGAAGAAACTCACTTGAAGCAAAACATGTAGAGCGGTAGTGTGTGTATAGGTATATCAAATTAATTGAATATGCAACAAGGGATTTTTTTATTGATTTTATTGACATAAATAAAATATATTTTTTATAATTAAAAAATACTACATCTTTTTCTTCGAGTCCTTTAAAGTCCTATCGCTTTCCTTTTTTCATGTATTCCTAAAAAATTGGGATGTGGTGTCCATTCTGATCTCACAACCCAAAATCTCTTTATTAAATAGTGTAATTGAATGTTATTAGAAATTACCTTTCCTTTTCAATCTACAGCTCAGTAACTTCATGTAAAATGCAATGCAATATGGCTACCTGGAGGTGTTCTGTACAAAAAATGTGTACTGCCCCCCCAACAACATTTCCTGCTTGTGTGATTGGCTCAGCAATTTTCCAGAAGTCTGCACTAAGAAACAAGTCAGATTTCAGGCATCCCCTGCAACAAAAATGTCATTTTTGGTGAGCTACTCCCAATAGGAAAACGCCTAATGCCTGGTACACATGATGAGATTATCAGACGAATAATCGTCCCTTTTTTCTTTTTTGCCTATTACTCTCAGATCGAACCTGAAGAGTTTACTAAAGTCACAGAAATTCTCGTAAAATATCGAAAGTGATGTCATGTGTTGTAGTGTATTTGTATTGCATTTTTGAATGACAACTGTACTGATTAAACGAAAATCGTATATGATCTGGTATAGTACGAAAAACTAAAAATAATATCGGATGAACTGTTCTAAACGGCTCTCAAAAGCTCTGTAGTAACGATCAGTTTAACGTACATTGCCTCCGAAATCTGTATTTTCCGTACGATTTTCCGATCATATGTACAGGGCTTAAAATGATGCAGGCCCAGCAGCTTTCCTCATTAGAGCCCTACAGGTGCTGCAGCTGACCGATAATTATCCACTTAAGGACCACCTCCTGCACATATACGTCGGCAGAATGGCACAGCTGGGCACAAGCACGTACCTGTACATTGCTTTTTAAGTGCCCAGCCGCCGCCAGCGCGCTCCCGACCCGGTCCTGAGCTCCGTGACCATGGCTGCGGGACCAGCGGACCCGATCGTTGCTGGTGTCCCGTGATAGGGTCACAGAGCTGAAGAACGAAGAGAGGCCTGTGCTTCCTACTGTGGCTGTCACCGATCGCCTTTTCCCTTTTTTTAGGGAAAGACGATCAGTGACGTCACATGCCAGGCCACGCCCCTCTACAATGAAAAAAACACATAATGTCACACATAAACCCTACACTGCCCCCTAGTGGTTAACTCCTTCACTGCCAGTGTCATTTACACAGGAATCAGTGCATTTAACCACTTGCTTACTGGGCACTTAAACACCCTTCCTGCCCAGACCAATTTTCAGCTTTCGGTGCTCTCACATTTTGAATGACAATTACTCAGTCATGCAACACTGTACCCAAATGAATTTTTTGTCCTTTTTTTCCTACAAATAGAGCTTTCTTTTGGTGGTATTTGATCACCTCTGGGGTTTTTATTTTTTGCGCTATAAATGAAAAAAGACGCATATTTCTTTGTTTCTGTGACAAAATTATGCAAATTATTAATTTTTCGTCATAAATTTTGGCCACAATTTATACTGCTACATATCTTTCGTAAAAATAACCCAAATTAGTGGATATTATTTGGTCTTTGAGAAAGTTAGAAAGTCCACAAGCTGTCGTGCGAATTGCACAAAATTGATCACATCTGATGTACTGGTGGCCTATCTCGCTTCTTGCAACCCGAACAAGTCAGGAAAGTACAAATACCCCCCAAATGACCCCTTTTTGGAAAGTAGACATTCCAAGGTATTTAGTAAGAGGCATGGTGAGGTTTTTGATGTTGTAATTTTTTCCCACAATTCTTTGCAAAATTACGATTTTTTTTTTTTTTTTTTTTCAACAAAATTGTCATTGCAATAGGTTATTTCTCTTACGTGGCATGTGTATACCACAAATGACACCCCCAAAAAGATTCTGCTACTCCTCCTGAGTATTACAATACCACATGTGTGGGACTTTTTCACAGCCTGGCCACATAGAGAGGCCCAACATGCAGGGAGCACCGTCACATGTTCTAGGAGCATAAATTACACATCTAACTTGTTGACTACCTATTACACTTTTGAAGGTCCTGGAGCACCAGGACAATGACACGTGGCACTGATGACAGATGGCACTGATACGTGGCACTGATGACACTTATACGTGGCACTGATGACAGATGGCACTGATGCGTGGCACTGATGACAGATGGCACTTATACGTGGCACTGATGACAGATGGCCCTTATACGTGGCACTGATGACAGATGGCACTAATAGGTGGCACCGATGACGCGTGACACTGATGACAGATGGCACTGATAAGTGGCATTGATGACATGTGACACTGACAACAGATGGCACGTGACACTGACAGGTGGCACTGATGACAAACATAGGGAGGCCCAACATGCAGGGAGCGCCGTCACATGTTCTAGGAGCATAAATTACACATCTAACTTGTTGACTACCTATTACACTTTTGAAGGTCCTGGAGCACCAGGACAATGACACGTGGCACTGATGACAGATGGCACTGATACGTGGCACTGATGACACTTATACGTGGCACTGATGACAGATGGCACTGATACATGGCACTGATGACAGATGGCACTTATACGTGGCACTGATGACAGATGGCCCTTATACGTGACACTGATGACAGATGGCACTGATAAGTGGCATTGATGACATGTGACACTGACAACAGATGGCACGTGACACTGACAGGTGGCACTGATGACAAACATAGGGAGGCCCAACATGCAGGGAGCGCCGTCACATGTTCTAGGAGCATAAATTACACATCTAACTTGTTGACTACCTATTACACTTTTGAAGGTCCTGGAGCACCAGGACAATGACACGTGGCACTGATGACAGATGGCACTGATACGTGGCACTGATGACACTTATACGTGGCACTGATGACAGATGGCACTGATACATGGCACTGATGACAGATGGCACTTATACGTGGCACTGATGACAGATGGCCCTTATACGTGACACTGATGACAGATGGCACTGATAAGTGGCATTGATGACATGTGACACTGACAACAGATGGCACGTGACACTGACAGGTGGCACTGATGACAAATGGCACTTATACGTGGCACTGATGACAGATGGCACTAATATGTGGCACTGATGACACGTGGCACTGATGACAGATGGCACTGGGGACAAATGGCACTGACAACAGGTGGCACTGGGGACAGATAGCACTAACAGGTGGCACTGGGGGCAGGTGGCACTGGGGAGGATGGCACTGGGCAAGGATGGCACTGGGCAAGGATGGCACTTTTTTCCTTTTTTTTTTTTAACTTACGGCTGCTGCAGCCGTTGATCTCTCCCTTCTCACACGCTGTCTGTGTGAGGAGGGAGAGCGGCGCTGAGAGATGATCTCATATGTTTACATATGAGATCATCTCACATTGGACATGCAGATCGCGATGTAAACGGCCGCTGTGATTTGCCGTTTACAGCGATCTGTGACTGGCTGTGTCAGAGGGACACGGCCAGCACAGAATTTCCCAGATGCGCGCTCGTGGGAGCGCGCATTGCGGAAGTAAACAGGAAGCCGTTCAGGAGATGGCCTCCCGGCAGTTAGCGTCCGCTCTGCAGCCGTATTTCGGCTATAGGGCGTGCGCGAAGCAGTTAAATAACACTGATTGCTGTATAAATGACAATGGTCCCAAAAATGTGTCAAAAATGTCCGATGTGATCGCCTCCATTACTAGTAACAAAAAAAATTTATAAAAATGCTATAAAACTATCCCCTATTTTGTAAACGCTATAACTTTTGTGCAAACCAATCAATAATCGCTAATTGCAAAAAATTTTACCAAAAATATGTAGAAGAATACGTATCGACCTAAACTGAGGGGAAAAAATGTTTTTTTATATATTTTTGGGGGATATTAATTATAGCAAAACGTAAAAAATATTGCATTTTTTTAAAAATTGTCGCTCTATTTTTGTTTATAGCGCAAAAATAAAAAACCGCAGAGGTGATCAAATACCACCAAAAGAAAGCTCTATTTGTGGGGAAAAAAAGGGTGCCAATTTTGTTTGGGAGGCCACGCTGCACGACCGCATAATTGTCAGTTAAAGCGACGCAGTGCCGAATCGCAAAAAGGGGCTTGGTCCTTTGGCTGCAAACTGGTCCAAGGCTTAAGTGGTTATAAAACCACTTCCATTAGATTAATTTTCCTATATGGGCACCGAGGAACAAACAGGGATTTCTTCAGAATAACATTAATAATCCTTAAAACTGGAATGTTTTTTTCTCAACAAAAGTGGAGTTATGCTTTAAAGTGGAAATAAACCCAAAACCAAATATGCAATACATTGCAGATTACCAATCCTTAGATATGGAGGCTGCATTCGTTTTATTTTTTTAGGCTGTTTTTCCTCTGTTTTCACCTGGCGATCTGGGATAATACACCTCCTGTATTAGAGCGCCTCCACTGTTGATGAAGGAGCACAAAACACCCTTGGACAGCAGCATTGTCAGTCTGGGGGAAAGGAATGTTAGATGTACTAGCTTATTTAAATACACTAAGAAAATACAACTAAACTTTGGCTAACATTTTATAAGCAATTGCAGCAAATCGTTTTTTTTTCTTTTGGGATAGGTTTTACATGAATAAATGCTGACCATTATAAGCTCCCCTGTCAGTGATAAATGGTTTGTCTTAACCATCTAACTGCTACATCTGCAGGGCAGTTTGCCCTGTTGAAAAACAACATACACTATATTGTCAAAAGTATTGGTACACCTGCCTTTACATGCACATGAACTTTAATGGATTCCAAGTCTTAGTCTGTAGGGTTCAATATTGAGCTGGCCCACCCTTTGCAGCTATAACAGCTTCAACTCTTCTGGAAAGGCTGGCCACAAGGTTTAGGAGTGTCTATGGGAAATTTTGACTATTCTTCCAAAAGCGCATTTGTGAAGTCAGGCACTGATGTTGGACAAGAAGGCCTGGCTCGCAGACTTCATTCTAAGGTGTTCTATCGGGTTGAGGTCAGGACTCTGTGCAGACCAGTCAAGTTCCTCCACTCCAAACTCGCTCATCCATGTCTTTATGGACCTTGCTTTGTGCACTGGTGCACAGTCATGTTGGAACAGGAAGGGGCCACCCCAAATTGTTCCCACAAAGTTGGGAGCATAAAATTGTCCAAAATGTCTTGGCATGCCAGCGCCTTATGAGTTCCCTTCACTGGAACTAAGGGGCAAAGCCCAACCCCTGTAAAACTACCCCACACCATAATCCCACGGCCACCAATGCTTCAGTATGCAAAAAGTACAGGTCCACTTTAAAGGACATAGGATAGCCAGTACAAGTTTCTCTAGCCCAAAAAAGCAGTTCGTATGCCATCTTCTGTAAGGAACAAGGATTCGGCTGTAGAAAACCCTAAGATCGTCTGTCAGAAATGGAACCTAAAGCGGTATTAAACCCCAAACCAAAAATGTAATATATTGCAGCTTACCAAGTATTAGCCATGGTGGCTGCATTTGTTTTCATTCTTTACGTTTTTTCTCATTGTTTTCATCTGGTGATCTGGCCAGTAATACACCTCCTGTATTAGTGCCCCAGCTCTGGATGAAGGAGCACAGGGGGCACCTTTTCAGAGCAGCATTGTTAATCTGGGGGGGGGGGGGGGGGTGTTAGATGTACTGGCAGATTTAGATACACTAACAAATTACATCTTTGGGATACATTTTTTACAAATATAAATAAAAGCTAATAATTGTAAGCACCCCTGTTAGTCGTAAATGGCTGGTCTAATTTCTGTAACTAACACATTCTGCTGGAGAGCTTGATCTTTTGAAAAACAACAGACTTACTGGCTTTAGAAAATAAAGAAAAGAATGAAGAAAAAAAAAACTTTAATTACAGCCATCACATCTAAGAATTGATAAGCTGCAATATAATAAATGTTTGCTTTTGGGTTTAATACCACTTTAAAGCTTATCTAAATCCAAAAGCAAATGGGTGTTATATTGAAGCTTACAAATTTTTAGATGTGGTGGCTGTATTTCTTAGACATTTTTCCTTTATTTTCACCTGGTGATCTGTCCAGTACATTTGTTATTTTTCTAACTTGCTTTAACAGACCAGGTTAGGCAGCAAAAGTGGCACTTAGAGGGTTGAAACAAAACATTTAACACTTACAGGGGTGCTTATTGCGTTTGAAAAAGTGTTAACTGGAGCTCTGCTTTAATTTGTTAGGCCAGACCATATAAATCTGCTAGTTCATGTACCCTCTCCTTAGATTAAAGGGGTTGTAAGCCCCATCTAGATCCAGCAATGTTGCAGTGTCTCGGCTGCCTGAGACTCCCCTCCTCATTGGCTGAGACAGCAGCGCAGCTCAACTGGCTCCCGCTGCAGTCAATTAAAGTCAGTCGGCCAATGAGGAGAGAAATGGGGTGGAGCCCAGCTGTAGCTCCATGTCTGAATGGACACAGGGAGCTGTGACTCGGCTCAGGTGCCTCATAGAAAGCTGCTTCCTATAGGGGCACTCAACAGGAGGAAGCGGCCAGAAGCACAGAAGAGGGACCCGAGAAGAGGAGGATCTGGGCTGCTCTGTGCAAAACCACTGCACAGAGCAGGTAATTATAACATGTTTGATACTTTTAACTTAAAAAAGAAAAAAAAAAACGAGACTTTACATTCACTTTAACTATGTTAAATGATGTCTTTCTTGCACCTTTATCCAGAGTGGGAACAACCTAAGATTGAAAGCGTGTTACTAGCCAGATCAACAGGTGAAAATAAAGGGGGAAAAAACTAAAAAAGAAAACCTGCATCCACCACATTTTAGGATTGGTAAACTGTGATATATTAAAAAGTTTGTTTTTGTTTTTAGATATGCTTTAATTTTGGACACTGTAACAAGCAGATATACACATGCAGTGCCCGCTAAAGAGCAATATGCTTTGATTCAGATAGCATTTGACAGGCAGTGAGGAGGCCTTATACTGCCTCCCCACCAGCTGTATTTATAGAGTATGTTACCCCACGTTTCATATTCCCTGATATGTGCCTGCTGTTCCATGTACTTGTATAAGAAAGTATCCTGTTCTCTTAGCATTTCTTTGTGTGAAATCCCTGGTGTTCCTGCCAGTCCCTCTACTTCCCTATTAGAAACCGCCCACACTAAGCAGGGGAGCACACCGTGGTCAGTTCTCTAGCTATGCTGAGAACTCAGCCTGCTCTCCTCCAGTGATCATTTTTGTTCTTACTTCCCCCTCGCACAGCCATTCACTGGGAAGCTCTGTGTGCTGTGTGGCCGTCTCAGCAGGAACCAGCAGGGTGGTTGTACAGAAGTCGATCTCTTGATCAACTTCTGTACAACCGCAAGGTCAGATTTCCCCCACTCTATCAACACATCCGGGCATAGACGGCAGCACTGTCAAAATACAATAACTCAGTGGGGAAGATTCCCCAAATGTGTGGATGTGGGAAAAGTTTTTTATAAATAAAATTTGTTCCAAACCCTAGTTGAATAAAGAAAAATTGTATCCTCTACGGGCTGCTTTAAAGGCACAGCTCACCCTCCCCGCCAACCCAAACATTTATGGAACCAAACCTGCAAAAATATCTGCTGACAGCTGCCTAACGTCATATTTTGATCATAACTTCTCCTCGAAACAATATTATAATACAATCGTACTAACCTACATAACTGTCAAAAAATGTAGTGCTACAAATAAATAATAATTCTGCATAGGAATTTAAAATATGTTAGTGACAATACAGAACACATTTTGTATTGGTAAAATCAGAGGTCCCCAGCCCCTGGCCTGCTACCGGATGTAGCCTGTTTGCAGCTGGGCCAGGAAGGCTACACTGTCCGACGTGCGGCGGTGGCAGGTGAGCAGAGAGATGACATCATCTCTCACCTCCCACCCGCATCACCGATCTTCCACCCTCACAGCAGAGCTGCTGCACTGAAATGAGGCGGGCAAGCACAGAGATGAGATCTCTCACCACTCTTCTGCCTTCACACCTGAGCTGCTGCACTGTTGAGATGAGGAGGGCAAGCACAGAGATGAGCTCTCTCACCGGCTGCCTGCATCCCCGCTCTTCCGCCCTCACAGCGGAGCTGCTGCACTGTTGAGAGGAGCTCTCTCACCGCCTGCATCCCCGCTCTTCCGCCCTCACAGCGGAGCTGCTGCACTGTTGAGAGGAGCTCTCTCACTGCCTGCATCCCCGCTCTTCCGCCCTCACAGCGGAGCTGCTGCACTGTTGAGAGGAGCTCTCTCACCGCCTGCATCCCCGCTCTTCCGCCCTCACAGCGGAGCTGCTGCACTGTTGAGAGGAGCTCTCTCACCGCCTGCATCCCCGCTCTTCCGCCCTCACAGCGGAGCTGCTGCACTGTTGAGATGAGATCTCTCACCCCCTGCATCGCCGCTCTTCCGCCCTCACAGTGGAGCTGCTGCACTGTTGAGATGAGATCTGTCACCGCCTGCATCACCGCATTTCCGCCCTCACAGCGGAGCTGCTGCACTGTTGAGATGAGGCGGGAAAGCAAGGAGATGAGATCTCTCACTGCCTGCATCACCACTCTTCCGCCCTCACAACGGAGCTGCTGCACTGTTGAGATGAGATCTCTGAACGCCTGCATCACCGATCTTCTGCCCTCACAGCGGAGCTGCTGCACTGTTGAGATGAGGCGGGCAAGCACAGAGATGAGATCTCTCACTGCCTGCCTGCATCACCGCTCTTCCGCACCTTACAGCGGAGCTGCTGCACTGTTAAGATGAGGCGGGTGAGCCAGAGATGAGATCTATCACACCTGCCTGCATCACCACTCTTTTGCCCTCACAGTGGGGCTGCTTTACTGCTGGATGTGAGGCAGGGGAGCAGAGAGATGAGATCATGTGGTAGCACGTGACAATCCACACCTGGTGGCAGGTGACGTGCCAAGTGACAAGCTGCATCTGGTGGCAGACAATGTGACAAACCACATCTGGTGGCAGGCGACACGGCAAGTGACAAACCAGTTCTGGCGGCAGGCAACGTGGCAAGTGACACTCTGCATCTGGTGGCAGATTCTGCATTATGGTGAGTTGAACTGTTTTATTTTATGTTACAATGTAGCCCTGGTTCACACTGAGCTGTGGGAAGGAAGCTGTGCATGTTCAGCTGAACACGCATGATTTCACTCCCGTATGTCAGTCCTGATTTCAGCAGCGATTTCACAGACATCTGTGCTGGTTTCTGCATAGATGTCAATGGAAATTGCACCCCGAAATCACAAAAAGTAGTACAGAAACTTTTTAAAACCTGTGCAGCCCGGCAAATGCAGCGTCGCACTGATTAGGACGGTGCCATTGCCGGCAATTGCCACAGATTTAACATGTCAAATCGCATGTCAAAACGCACCATAATAGAAATAATATGCTTCAATCATCCTGACACCATATCAACCATGGTGGCATGATGATTGAAGCGTAACAACAGCCATTTCCCTGACAAATTGTCCACGAAAGCCCGCATACAGCGGGCCTTGGCACAATTTTCTTCCACAACGCAGGTTCCCTGTGCCAAAAAAAAAAGGTTGGGGACCACTGGGTAAAATAATTAGTGTACCATCACTATAATAAAAACCGTTTGTAAGCTTTAGTACATGCACTTTAATTGTGCATGCAGAATGTTTTACATTTAAAATAACTGCGTAACCAACAGATTTTCACAGAATTGCCATTTTATAGATAATGGGGTTGATTTACTAAAACTGGAGAGTGCAAAATCTGATGCAGCTCTGCATAGAAACCAATCAGCTTGTTGAAGTATAACTAAACAATCTGAAGTTAGAAGATTGGCTACCATGCATAACTGCACCAGATTTTCTGCTCTCCAGTTTTAGTAAATCAGCCCCAATTGGTACATGTATAAAACTTACTGTAGTAACAAAACATATGCATATAGACCTTTATGATTATGTTCATTGTTTTATCTAAATTATTCATGCCAACAACATAAAAAGGCCTATGGTATTAATATTAATGTTTTTCTATATCTAATATATGTTTTAATAATTAACAACAACTACCATTAGCATCGATTTGCTACATACATGTCAATCAGAATGTAACACATTCAGAGGTCATAAGATGGATTGATTTAAAAATGAATAGTTTATATAATTGTTGATTGGTAAAATGGCCAACATCACTAAGTTAAGAGAAAGATAATAACTCCAGGCAGTTATAATTTACTGACAAACCATCTGTGGCTGCTACTCAGATCTCACAGAGATAATTATTACTAAAGTGAGTATTCACTGGAGAGGAGTTCTAGCACCGCACACTGCACTAGTGCTACCTTTGTCAGGCAGAAAGATCCAGCCCTACAGAGAAGCAGCTTTGCAGGGCCGGAAAATAATCTATTGAAACCCTATGCTATGTTTAAATGCAAAAGCATGTTTTTATACATGAAACTACAAATTGACAGTGTCCCACTAGAGACTGGACTGGACTGGGGTTGATTTACTTACCCCAGGGGTTGACAAATTTGCTTGGAATCTAGGAGCCAGCTTAAAAAGTTAGGAGCCAGGTCCGCGACGGCGATCCGGACCTGTCCCTGGCCTGACATGGAGACGAGTGAGGGGAAGATAGCAGCGCCGTCATACCAACGGCGACCACAAGAGGACGCCAGATTCCATAAGGAATCATAGGACCGCAGAAGGCCTCAAAGCCGCGGCCTAAATTTTCGGCCGCCGGCGGAACGGCCCGACGCGATCACGCTGGGGGGGTCCACAGAGACAGGATACCCCCAGCTGTGCTGCCCCAGGCGCGAGGTCGCTATTTCTAGTCGCCAATGCGACCTGGCGCCCGGGTTTTGTCGAGCCCTGACTTACCCTAGGTTCACACCCATGTGTTTTTTAGTGTGTTTTGTAGTTTTCAGAAACACAATTTAACATGGTTGCCCAAAGGGAGGGGACAGGTAAGCGCCCCTCTCCCCTGTCCTGAACCATACCAGGCCACATGCCGTCAACATGGGGGGGTGCTTTGGGGGGGGGCTCATCACAAGGAGGGGGCTCTCTGGACGACATCAACGCATGGCCACGCCCCATGGCTACATAAGAGATGCCAGACAGTGGGCAACAGCACAACAAAGGAAGACAGCCTTAGAAGAAGAGCAGCCTTTTTTTTTTTAGCGGGTAACTGGCGACAAGGGAGAAGACAGCTTGGGGCTTCTTTTTTTAATAAAGGACTTGTCAAAAAACAGCTCACTGCTTGTTGGAGTGAAAGGGTAGGGGTACGATGTACCCAATACGCATTCACATAGGAGGGCTGGGATCTGGGGGCCCCCTTGTGGTATGAATTTTGGGGGTTATCCCATGCCATTTTTTTAAGTCACATGCCCATCATGCCCCGGGCAGTGAAGTCACAAGGGGGTGGAGCCTCCGGATGACATCATCCGATGGGGCACCCCCATCGTTATCTAAGAAATGCTTAGGCGCTGACAAGTCAGTTTTAGGTAGCATCAGAGGAGGGTCGTCGGTGGGAGCGGAGGAAGAAGAACACCGGACAAAGAAGAGAGGAGAAAGAAAAAGAGTGAAAGAAGGCCAGAGGAAGAAGACAACAACATTTTTAATAAAGGACTTGTGAAAAACTGTCTATTGTGTTTTGCCACACTACTTTTTTTGGTGAATGGGTAAGGGTACAATGTACCCGATACCCATTCACATGGGGGGCCAGGATCTGGGGGACCCCTTGTTAAAGGGGGCTTCCAGATTCCGTTAAGCCACCCACCCGCAGACCCCGACAACCACCAGGCAAGGGTTGTCGGGAAGAGGCCCTTGTCCCCATCAACAGACCCCCTCCCCAAAGCACCCATCCCCCCCCCCCATGTTGGGCAGGCAATTCGTTTTTTTTTTACATTCAGCTGTCAGCGGGGAAGACTGCTGACAGCTGATAAATCATTGGTTAAGGACGCGGCATAGATGTGAATCGAGCCTAAGGGCTCATGCTCACTGCAGCTCAAAACAAAACAAAAAAAGCCGCTTTTACAGGCATTTGCTCTTTTACACTTTTTTTTATTAGGCTTCTTTGTGCTTTGTGGAGCAGACGCATTTTTTTTTCACAAACCCTCCCCTCGGCTCACTTTTCCTTTTTTTAATGTGAATTTTGGAGCTTCTTTGAGCTTTTTCACATTTTCTGGCACTTAGGCATTTTTCTGCTCGAAAGCGCATCTCAAAAACATGAGTAATATATGCCTGTAAACTCCTGAAAAAGCCATAGTGTGCATGGCTAACATGGAGGGGAGTTTCCAGGCAGAAAAAAATGAGAGCTCAAAAGCCTGTAGGAGATGCTTCTTTGAGATGAAGTGTGCATGAGCCCTAAGTGCTGGACCTTTTGACACCAATGGTGAAGGTTTACTGCTGCAACCACAAGAAAAAAAATAATGAAGGTTTCACGCTGTACCCACTGACACCAGTGCTACACCCACTAACAGTGATGTTGGATAATTGCTGCACCTACTGACACCAAAGGTGAGGTTTTATTACTGCACCTACTAACAACAGTGATGTTGGATTATTGCTGCACCCACTGACACCGATAAGGGTTTATTGCTGTCCCCACTGACACCGATGAAAAGGGTTTATTGCTGCCCCCACTTACACCGATGAGGAGGGTTTATTGCTGTCCCCACTGACACCGATGAGGAGGGTTTATTGCTGTCCCCACTGACACAGATGAGGAGGGTTTATTGCTGCCCCCACTGACACCGATGAGGAGGGTTTATTGCTGTCCCCATCGACACTGATGAGGAGGGTTTATTGCTGCCCCCACTGACACAAATAATGAGGGTTTTTTGCTCCAGCTACTGACACAGATGATGAGGGTTTATTGCTGCACCTCCTAACACTAATGATGAGGGTTTATTGCTGTATCTACAGACACCAATGATGAGGGTTTACTGGTTCAACTACTGAAAACAATGATGATGGTTTATTGGTCCAACTACTGACGACATCGATGAGGGTTTATTGTTGCACCTATTAACACCACTGATGAGGGTTTACTGGTCCAACTGCTGACAACAATGATGAGGGTTTATTGCTGCACTCGCTGACACCGATGGAGAGAGTTTATTGCTAAACTCCACTGATGATGTTTTTTGTTGTTTTTTTTGCTACACCCACTGACATCAACAATGAGGGTGTATTACCGACACCAATGATGAGGGTTAATTACTGCACCTACTGACACCAATAACTGGGGTTTATTGCTGCACCTACACACAAATAACTGGGGTTTATTGCCGCACCTACACTCAAATAACTGGGGTCTATTGTTGCATCTATTGACTCCAATGATGAGGGTTTATTGTTGCACCCACTGACACCAACGCTAGTGGTTATTGTTTCATTCAGTAGGTAGAGTTTGCGCATATAAGGCAGCTGAGAGGCACAATACAACCATCCAAGCTCTAGTTGCAATTTACATAACACAACATATTCTGAGCCTCTGGAAATAAATATCAAATGTACAGTCACTTGTACAGCAAGTGCTTGAATTGATGTAAAGCTGCTCATTTTCACATGCATATGCAAAACAACAACAAAAGACTATAGTTTCCCTTTAACAAACAGTATATACATTGCTCAGAGAACCCCAGAATATAATATATAATGCGGTCACATATAGTTCTTTTTTTTTTACAAGCTGTCCAATTCCTTGTTGAATTTAATTTATTTGAGGTACTATGTCTCCTGTAATACGACCTTATACAGAGTACTTTTTCATGAAAGTCAATCGGGACTGACATACTTCAGTAGCTCTTATTAGTGTCTGAAGATTACATTAACTGTAATGCTGCTCGACACGCCAAAAATTCATGGTAATAAAAAGTTTTCCAAAGTCTCTCTGGAAAAAATGGGTTAAATCACTCCAATTCCCCAGGCAGCTTAAGCTCAAAAAAAGGTTTAATCTACCACTGGTAGAATTTACACATTCAAATGCTTATCTATGTCCTTAAGCCTTGAAAGAGATATTTCCTTAACCCTCTACTGAATCATCATTTCCTTAATCCCAGCCCTTCATGCTACCATAAAACATTACAGGGATTAGTGCCAGAAACCTATATTTCCCCCTGCTCCTAGGCATACATTACATTCAAACGATCTGACATTACATTTAAACAATCTGTAGTGCAACTTTGAAGAGAAAGTCTGAAATAACCCTAAAGAGGCTGCATGTGTTCTCTGTTCTAAACATTTCAATATTTCTTTTTTCTTTTTTTTATGGCCAAGACAGCACCTGCTCCACATTCACACCTGTGAACTTGTAACACTAATGAGTCACATGACCCCGTGGTGGCAAAATGGCTAACTGGGCCAAATTTGGACATTATCCTTTTAGTCAGGAAAATTTCAAATAACACATACTTATATTCTGCATTTTCATTTCAAGCCAGAAGGTGGAGTTTTATGCTGCATCTTACATTACTTTCCAAGCTATCCTCAGGCTAATCTCCACTCAGGCCATCTATCCAGGCTATCCTCTGCTCAGTTACAGTATCTCACAAATGTGAGTGCACCCCTCACATCTTTGTAAATATTTTATTATATCTTTTCATATGACAACACTGAAAAAATTACACTTTGCTACAATGTAAAGTAGTGAGTGTACAGCTTGTATAACTATGTGCTGTCTGCCCTCAAAATAACTCAACACACAGCCATTAATGTCTAAACCGCTGGCAACAAAAGTGAGTCCACCCCTAAGTGTAAATGTCCAAATTGGGCCCAACGTGTCAATATTTTGTGTGGCCGCCATTATTTTCCAGCACTGCCTTAACCCTCTTGGGCATGGAGTTCACCAGAGCTTCACAAATTTACACTGTTATACAAGCTGTACGCTCACTACTTTACATTGTAGTAAAGTGTAATTATTTCAGAGTTGTCACATAAAAAGATGTAATAAAATATTTACAAAAATGTGAGGTGGGTGCTCACTTTTGTGATATACTGTATGTAACGAGCTCAATAGCAAAAACTCCAGTAAATCTGAGAACTAACAATTTTATTGATTTTCCAAAAGAAAATAATTCCAACACAAAGTGCAGAGAAATACATTTTGCTGTAAAACAAGTATTTGTAGCTTAAATTCAACAGATATGTTGGTCGGTGACAAAGTTCGGTCCCATCCTACGACCTTTCCGGGGTCTGTAGAGTTGACATGTTAATTCAATAACACAACTGAATTTCGCCTGTACAAAGGTGCACAAACAAATACAGGAGGAGGAAAGTGTAGAGGAGAGGATGAAATGAGAAAAAGGTTAGTGGAGGAAAGAGAAGAGGAAAGGGCAGCCACCCGCCCCTAGAGCTCCGTGCCACCCGGGAAGCATCAGCCCTAGTTACCAATGGTCTCTGCAAATTCAAGACCTACGGAGCATTAGGACGTAGGGGTCTCCAACATGACCCAGGATTCGATTATGTTTATCAAGAGTGTTATTTAGTGAGGACATCAAATACTCCATTCTTTTAACATCTCTGATCCTGGAATGCAGCTCGAATAGTGAGGGGGGATCCCTCTTTTTCCACCTCAGGGCCACCAGACATCATGCTGCAGTCAGCATGTGGGCTAAGAGCCTTTTTGAGAGTTTAGAGGAGGCAGGTGTGAGGCCAAGGAGAATTTTTTTCGGATCGAGGGGCACCCCAGTCTCAAAGATGGATTGAAGCAGGGAGTGTACTGGCTGGCAGTAGGGGGTGAGTAGAGGGCAGGTGCAATAGGTATGAAATAGCGTCCCTCTAGCCTTACAGCATCGCCAGTACCCGGGGATCAGCTGAGCGGTATATGGAGTGGAGCAAGTCAGGAGTCTGATACCAATGAAGAAGGATCTTATATTGATTCTCTTTATAAAGCATGCAAATGGAGCTCTTAGCAGCCTGTGACCATATGAGCTGACATGTGTTCAGAGGTATATCTATACTCAAGGCCTGCTCCCACTTACTCATGTAAGCATGTCGTAGCCTGGCAGGTGACCCGTCCATAGTCAGAAGTTGGTAAGTGCGCAATATCATACCTTTAGGAGAGGGGCCCTCTAGACATATTTTTTCAAACTCAGTTAAGGGGGAAAATTGGAGATTCACTACCAAAGATTACGCATAATGTTGTATTTGTAAGTAGCTAAAGAAAGCCTGTCTGGGTATATTAAAGGTGTCTTGTAAGTCTTTGAAGGATCTTAAGGTTCTGGTTCTAGGGTCTACCAATTGACCATAGCGAAATAGGGCCCTCTCCATCCAAAAGTGGGACATCTGCAAAGTCAAAGTGTCTGGGATATTGGGAGAGAATAAAAATGAGGTGACCAGGTGGTGGTAAGCGGGTGTGCTGATTTGGCACGCCGCCATAGCGTGCGTAGAAGCGCCATTGGCCCTAGTAGCTGTAAACCGCCACATACTACATCAGAATGTCATAGCAGGGAGTTTGGGTGGATGGGAGCTAACCATAATTTCTCAATTTGCGTCCATCAGTTATAAGCATGAACAGTGCACCAAGAGGCTACAGGGCTAACTCCAGTAAATTTATGCAATCAAATGAGTAACAGGAGTGACTAATTTGCCCAGCACACAGTCCGTGCCTGCTTTGTTCAGACAGGGCCTTATGGAGATGCAATTGCAAATAGACAGCCTAATAGTAAACGGATTCTGCTGTGCTCTCCCTTTAAAAAAAAAAAAAACGAAAGCTCTGTGGGGCTTATCATTGGAGTACCATGTAATAACCCCTTTATGACGAGCGTACGTACATATGCAGTCCCACTGAAATTGATCTTCTTACATGGGGCTGCATATGTGTGAACCTGTGTTTGTGCTGGGAGTGCACACAGCACCAGCTTTGGCCACTGATTTGTACAAATCTGACAGCTGCTACTGACCACACACAGGGTGTGCAGGCAGCATTTACAACTGCCATCAAGCATCTACTTATTTTTCTTGGCGGCTGCTGCTATTCCACAATGCGATTGTACAGTAGTAGCTTTACAGTCTCCACTGGAAGCATATGTGACAGGGTGGAACTGCAGGACAGCAAATGGGAGACAGGAACAGAATATTGTCACCCCCTAACAGGAAGTGCCTGAAGAACTGAAGAACACATGGCAGGATGACCAGGTATTACTTTAATGAAAGCTGCAGCTTAAAAAAAAAAAACTATTAAATTACATTAACATGTAAAAGATTGATGTTTACATCTACTTTAATGTTAATGACTTTTTAACAGTAAGATTAAACTTTGCATAAGTCATTTAAAAATTGTGTTTGTGTGTAAGCATCAGTAAGCAACATGATTATCACACAATTTCTGTTAACCAATGATCATAAACATATGAGCCATTGAAAATGCTACTTAAACATTACCAAAACTGAACAAACTTTCAGTAACTACTATATTCTCTTCTAAACACCATTAGCACAACATCTTTTTTAAATTAATATTTAATACATTTCTAGTAAAGAATCCAAAAGTATGCAACCACTACCTTATGCTATTCAGCAACTTAAAGTGGAAGGAAAGCCTAAAGCCAAGTACACACAATCAGATTTTCCAACAACAAAACCGTAAGGTTTTTTTCCGAAGGATGTTGGCTCAAACTTGTCTTGCGTACACACGGTCACACAAATTTTGACCCAAAATTCCGAACGTGAGAACGCAGTGATGTACAAGACATACGACGGGCCAAGAAAAAGGAAGTTCAATAACCAGTGCGGCTCCTTCTGCTTGATTCCGAGCATGCAATGGACTTGTGTACACACGATCAGAAATTCTGACAAGTTTTGTTGGCGGAAAATTTAAGAACCTGCTCTCAAACAACAACAAATGTTCGATGGAGCATACACACAGTCGGACTTTCCAACAAGCTCACATCCAACATTTGTTGGCGGAAAATCCGATCGTGTGTATGGGGCATAAGGCCCCTTTCACATCTGCTTTCTCAGCAGGGGATTGCTCCACTCTGCAGACCCCCACCGAGCAGGTGGATGACAGGTCTGTCTCTGCTCACTGTGCAGAGCGTCCCGCTCTCCTCTATATCTATCTGATCCAATCCTCCAAAGGGATGGGGAATAGGACCACCATCTGTGGATTTTGAAGACAGGATTGGATCGGATAGCGCCGGATATGTCACTGCCAACATCCGCCCTTCCATAGGGGAGACTAGAAGGTCTGCCTGTCAAGTTTTCAGGCAGACCTGATCGGACAGCCCATGTGAAAGGGCCCTAATACACGATTCTTAAAAACTTTTCCTCCCCCTCTTCCTACCTATACTCCATACCCTGTATAAAAAAGATCTGTGTACTTATCTTCTTTTTTTTTTTAATCCCGCCTGGTTCTGTCATAGAATCATGCAGCTCCAGTACCTCAGTGTAAGCGAGCACTATACAATGGCTGGGAATTCTGGGATACATGACATCACCTATAGGCTCCCATGGCCCAACCGTTGTCAGCGCTCCCTCCACTCTCCTTCAGCAGCTGCTCACTGACACAGGAGAGCCAGAGGTGCAGGTCCACATAACCGGACCAGAGAAGATTAAAAATGGGTAAGCATTTTAGCAAAGGTTATGCAGGACAGTTTACAGGTTGCCTCTGGGTACTGAATGGCAGGTATATTTCCCCACTACTTGGGTTGTGGTCCGTTTTAAGGGGGACAATTTAGAGGTAATGTTGACTATTCAGAGGTTCTCACCCATGCAGAGTGAGGGGTTCTGGGATAGCCGGGACAGGAGAGGAGAGGACTGACTTTCAGTACCCTCTGGATTACTAAGTCCTTATTGGGGACCTGGAATTTCGGAGGTTCAAGGAGTTTTGGGCGGGAAACCCCTGATCAAACCCCGATTACAGGGACTCTGGTCCAGAAAGAAGTTAACCCGGAGGCCTCAGAGTCCATAAAAGGAAGAGGAAACAATCAGCACCTGGGCTCTGAGACAGAGCTGGACATCTGAGTGAAAAGGGTGCACTCATCTTAGGAACAAGCCACGGTTGCTGAGCTGTGAAATCCTCCTCTCTGGATCCCTGAAGCCAACGGGAAACCCCAAAACCTCTAATGTGGGACCAGTATAGTGGTGGTGCACTATTACCTTGTTTTTGCCATGTAAGCCAGAGATATATACTACTTTGTGTTTGTTGTGCTGCAAGTAAGCAGTTTTAGCTTCTGTACAGTTTGCAAATACCAAAACTCTGTCACTTTTACAAGTGTCTGGTGGTGATTCTGGGCCTCCATATGACAATAGGTAGGAGGAGTGGGGAGGGAACATTTTTCAGAATTTCCTGGTTCCAGGCCTAAGCAAATAATTTCATACAGCCCAAGAGTCTTCTGGAAGGAAGGAGGGGTTTTCTCAGCCAAGCACGCCCACCTGCCTGAGCTAAAGGCAGATAGATTCCAGAAGGTATATACTGCATGAATCGTCTGTTTATATCGTCTGTTTATACCAAGTATGTAGACATGGATGGGTGAGTCTTCTTTGAATACTGAAAATGAAAATGAAATAAATGGCGTTTTTGGTTTGTAGTGCTTAGAAGCAGTGTAGTTACGTTTTACGTCACAAAAGAAGACTCCCAAACTACAGGATATTTTTGCAAAGTGGAAAAAAGGGAATAAAAAAAAAAAAATATATATATATATATATATAAAATAAGCTCTCGCCTAAAGTTTAAAGGAGTGTTCCACCCAAAAAAAGAAAAGCCAGCAGTTATACATACTGCAGCTGCTGGCTTTTAACAATATGATGCTTACCTGTCCTGGAGTCTAGCGATGTCGGCACTGCAGCTGATGTTTCCATCAGCTGTCAGGTGCTGCCGTCGCCATTGCATGTAAGGGAACCCAGCAGTGTAGCCTTAAAACTTCACACCAGGAACTCTGCTGCGCATGTGAGAGGCCCCACTCCTCTCTCCTACTGGCCCAGCAACAGGGAGAGGAGGAGGAGGAGGAAGAGGAGGAGGAGGGATCCCCGCGGTGATGTCATGGGCCGCGGTCCAGACTCCCGGTAGTGGGAACAGTATACCTGTCAAAGACAGGTATCCTGTCCCCCCAAAAGATGCCAATTGTGGCACAGGAGGGGAAGAGGAGACAAATGAGCAGAAGTTCCACTTTTGGGTGGAACTCCGCTTTAACGCATTCTAAAAAAACAAATTTGAAAATGAAATGAAAAAAAAATTTCCCCCCAATTTTTTTTCAGGCCTTGCCATCCATCTCTAAGTATACCTATGCTTCTGGCACTCCAACACTGGACTTTCAGGTCTCGCCACCCGCCCTCTCCTCTTGCCCTGTCATGGAAGGCTTTGTATTATGTGAATCTGTTTACAACATTCAAAGTGTTCCGTGAATGGACAGGGAAGTCAAGAGCGGGTAGAGTGGTTGAGATCTTCTGTGTAGCACAGATTGTGTCACTGCACCGAAAGTAAAGCAATAGCTGTATGTTCGGTGCTCAGTAAAAAGGTAAGGTGTCCCTAAGGTGGCATACACTATGTTGGATGTAACCCCTTAAAACCTAGCATATTCTTAAAAGTACTGTAATTCTGGGAGTTCCGCTTTAAAGAACATTTTTACTTATAGTAAAAAGCCTACAAGACTGTTCAGTTATACTGTCAGAATCTTCTAACAAGCATAACAATATATTGCAAACCAGGAAAAGGTGACAGATAACAGAAATGGAACGTTCCTTAATCTCAGGTCTGCTAGTGCTTCACTTGGCTGCAGAATATTGTTGTCCTTGTTACAGAATCCTGACAATTTTACAGAAGAGCAGTGTGAATCAACAAAAGCTGCTGTGGAAGTCCTGACAGCATGTTTCTGAGATATGATCTGAATTTGTTTTCCTCTGATTGCACACAAAAGGAGTAGCAGACTCTCTGGAGAGTAGGATCTTGGTGGATAGAGATTAACACTTGCTTTCCCCTCATTGGAAGGTCTCTTCGCATTGAATTACTATTAAAGCTGATCTCTAGCACTTAGTGAAGTTTAAATAGTTTGTTTGGACCAAGCTGTATAGACTGTATTAAGCTTCAGCTACATACAGTAAACAGAACTGTGTTCCGGCAGTGGGATGGTGACTTCTCTTCCCACTACCAGGACAAAATCGAGCTGGGCTTAGAGCTGGTCAGTCATTCACGGGAAGCCTTGGATTCTTTAAATGGCTGATTGGCGGAGGAGGAGAGCAGGGCTGATGACATCACAATCTCCATCATAAGGGCTTGTGCTTACGCTATAAAGGAGGAAAGGAGGAGAGAAGAGGGAAGAGGATGATGTTGGATAATGGCATTGCTACCACTGGCTTATGTCTGGGGCATAAAAGCATTAGGGCAAAGTTTTCAAACTTATCTGACCAACTGTACCCTGAAAAATTATTAGATGATGGTTTCTACTTTTGCGACAAACATGTAACTATTACCTAGCTTGAAAAAAAGATGCTGGATAAGGTAAGACTTCATTTCTGTGGAAATTGTAAAGGACAGATGACGTTTTTTAGAATGAAAAAAAAAAAAAAAAGTAAAAGGTTAATTTGCTGACAGAGGCATTTTACTATCCTGCCCAGACAGAATTTGGGCTTTTGCAGCAATACCCTACAGTCATAGTCCCTTTGACAAATATGGAAATGGCAGTGGCTCCCATATAGTATAAATGACTTGGCCATCAGTTTCTACAGCAACTTGCAGCAAAGCTTGCCTATTCTTGACTTGTGCACGTTGTTTCCGTAGGTCAGCCTTCTCAACCTTTTTACACCAAAATAACCCTTTCATTCATTTTCAGGTTTCAGGGAACCCCAGATAAAATGAATTCATCAGGGGTCAGTGGGAAGAATTCCCTCCTTACAGGTGGCTAAAAAGATCATTGGTGGCATGAAGCTGGCTCTCTGTGACCCATGATAAATGCTTAAGGGTTCCCGCTCAGAATTTCAAGGTCCAATGAGTTGGATGCCGCTGACTGATGAGCATGCTGCAAAAATAGGAAGCGATAGCCTTGGCTGCTGCACAACTCACCCGGTGCCAAAGTGGTTAGTAGGCAAAAGCAGTCTCAGCTCAATTCATCCAGGCCACGTTCCCAACCAGTTTCGCCCCATCTAGGGTCTTAACCATGGAGAAGGATTAAGTCCTAGGATGGCGTGAAACATGTTGGGGACATGGCCTGGATGAATTGAGCTAAGGCTGCTTTAACCTGCTAACCACTCAGGCCAGGTGAGGTGTGCTGTGGCTGGACTATCTCTTTCTATTTTTGTAGTATGCCGCTGACTCTGCTATGTGATACTAGAGCCAGAATTATACAGGCATCATAAGGTGGGAGGTCAAGCAGCCACAGCTCAAAGAACCTGTTGCAACCGCTGGAGGAACCCTAGAGTTACACAGAACCCTGGTTAGGAATGGCTGCCATAGAATATAATAACTTGTCTGTCAACACGTGAACCTGTCAGATCAAAATACACTATGGCAGCTTTGGGTGCAAACTAGAGCTGCACAATTAATCGTTAAAAAATTGTGATCTCAAGTGGGGAGACTTATCTGCTCACTCAGCTGTCAAAGAAAACACGCCAAGTTTTTAAAATGAAACATTGTAACTAACTCATCCTTCTTAGATCAAAGGGATAAACTTCACATTCACTGTGTGAAAGAAAAAATCCAGGCAGTCGGGCAAGTTCTTCTTAAGCTAAAATCAATATTTTGTGCTAGAAAATTACTTGGAACCCCCAAACATTATACATATTTTAGCAGAGACCCTAGTGAATAAAATGTCAATTGCTGCAATATTTTATGTCACACTGTGACATGTATTTGCCCAGCAGTTTTTGAAACAGAATTTTTTGGGAAAAAATACACTTCAATGAATAATAATAAAAAAATAAAATAAAAAAAAAACAGTAAAGTTAGTCCAATTTTTTTGTTTTAAATACGAAAGATGATGTTACGCCACGAGAATCATGATCTATCTTCTAAAAAAAATTGTGATTCTCATTTTAGCCAGAATCGTGCAGCTCTAGTGCAAACATGGTAATAAAAAATAAAAAAAAAAGCCAGCTGCACTGCAGGGTCCCATAGAAGCTGGAATAAAATTGGAATAAAATTGGATTTTCTGTATCTAAGGCCTATTTGTATTATATTGATTTTATCAAGCAGGCCAGCAGGACCTATTCTCATTTTTCATCCCCAAACATACCCTGCTTTCTAATTCAACATGTCCCATCTCTGGATTTCGAAAAGGCAGCATTACACTTACCTTGAAGCAAATGTCTTCAAACACCTTCTTAAAATCCACATTGCTGAATGCTTAACAGTCACTACTGACCATCTGCTATTAATTTAAAAGAAATAACAGATATGAGCTTTCAAGTAATTAGTATTAAAAGATAACGCTATTTTATAGAACAAACCCCTTTCTTTTTGTTTCACATCTATTTAAAAACAGCATCCACGCATTAAATATCTAAGTTATCCAAAAGTGATCATACATTGCTTGCAGTGATAATGAAAATCTCTGCATTCAACCTAAAGCCTGGTTCACATCTTTGTGTTTTACACTTCGTTGGTAAAAACAAAGCATGTCTAATTTTCTGTGCCTCTTCATGAGCTATAATTCCCAATAGAATAATGCAAACTTGCTACAACACACATAAAAAAAAAAAAAAAAGACATAAAGCCAGACAAAAAAAAAACAAAACACACAAATAGGTGGGGACCTGGCCCTACATTATCACTACAAATACAGTGTTCTCCCCAGGGATTTTTGCCAGGAGCTCTGCATGGCCCCCCTGGGTGGCCACGTCCATCTTTACCTCTTCCTTCCACGGCTGTGGACTCCAGCTCTGTGACTGGCCGGAGTCAAGGGAGCCTACGGTCGCAGCACGGGCCATTTAGAAGCGGCATGATTGTGCCCTTTCTTGAGTGCGCATGTGCCAATGAAGTTGGGGCAAGCGTATATGGTAAATATCTGCATGGTTTGGGAGATATTTCCAGTACCTACAGGTAAGCTTACCTGTAGGTAAAAGTGGTGTGTCATGCCATGTAGACACAACCAAACTTTCAGGCAGAAAAGGTCAGACAAAATCATTCCGTCGATTGTGTGTGGGCTTCATCTGACTTTTTTCTTCAAAAATTCCGAAGGACCTAGAAATAGAACATGCTTCAAATCTGTCCGACGGAATCACTTTCTATCGGGAAAACCGTTAATTTGTATGCTGGTCTACGACGCAAGGGCAGCTATTGGCTACTGGTTATTGAACTTCCTTTTCTAGTCCCTTCGTACATCATCACGTTCAAAACGAATGGACTTTAGTTCGTTCATGTGGGGGCAAGTCCGTTTGGTCGGAAATCTGTCGTAACTCCATCGATAGTCCATCGGAACCATGTCGGGAAGACCGTCTGACCTTTTCTGCCGGAAAGTCCGGTCGTGTGTACGCGGCATAAGGGTTTACAACCACTTTAAGGGCATTTGACATTTTTTTTGCCTCTAAATGCCCCTCCATATTAGCCTATTTGTTCATGCATACATAGGTGGTTACAGGCAAAAAAAAAAAAAAAAAAATCACATGCGCATTCAGGAGAGAAGCATTATGGCAAATAAAATGCTTAACATGCCTAAACGCTATGCGCATTTATTACTTCAGTTTATTCACTTTAATTGCCAGCATAAACTAATATTCTGGCCAACAAAATTAATAAACCTCGAAACATTTGATGCGCCTAAACGCAGCTTTAGGTGTGTCTATTTTACACCTGCGAGGAGAAAAGACATTTAGAAGAGTGCGCATGAAATCCAGAAGCAGCAGCTGGATAACATGCAGATCAGGGAGTTCTACCTTATGCAGAAAAAAATGCATTGAAAAATAAAATAATTAAATGAAAATTATGGCTTTAAAAAAACAAAAACAAAAAACAATCATACTCACGTAAATGGCTGCAGCACAGATCCCAGCTGTAGCTGTCCCCATCCCCTCTAAGATCGGGAACTGAGCGATCAAACACAGCTGATCGCTCAGTTCTTGGTCTTCAGCCTGCAGAGAGCCGGTGACTGTCATTCACAGCCTCTCTGCTCTTCCCCTCCAGCAATCACTGGAGCACTGGGCTGTGGAGGGGGTGGGAGTGGCTGGCTCAGCCTCTCATCGTATTGCTGAGAGGCTGAGCCAGCTGCCAGTCCAGGTTTTTCAATGGATCTCAACTGTAAAATCTGTATCTTTCCTAAGCCTGGACTGTCTAAATGACATTAGTCCGTTGTCAGCTTAAAATGGGGCACAGGAGTGCAGAATGAACTGCACTCCTGTGCTCAATAGGAGAAGCATAGCCAAAATAGCTTTGGCTATACTTTTCCTTTAAAAACACACAAAATATTTAAGGACGCCTTTGTGGGCATTAACACACAAGCTTGAGTATATTAAATCTGAATTCTAGCCCTACCTTCAGTCTTGCAATGCTGTTCAGGCTCCTCTTTTGTACTTAGATTACTTACTGATTTCACTACACACTGTGAGAGTTTCACAATGTGCATTAAAGGAAAAGTATAACAAAAGCTTTTTTTGGCTATGCTTCTCCTGTGGATCACAGCAGTGCTGTTCGTTATGAACTCCTGTGACCTGTTTTCAACTAAAGCCGGCTGTTCCTTGACGTATCAAAGCAGGTCCATGCTCACAACCGGCAGCTGAGAGCCTGAGCGAGCCCCTCAATCCAGCCCCCTCCACTGATAACTGGAGGGGCAGAGTAGAGAGCTGGTGACTAACGGTCACAGCTCTCGGCTCAGACCGGAGGGGGAGAACTGAGCAATCAATGGAGTTTGATCACTCACTTCTCAGGGTAGAGCTGGAAGGGGGCAGTTGCAGCTGAGATTGGTGCTGCAGCCATCTAGGCGAGTAGGTTTTCTTTTTTCTGCATTCCCGAACTTCTCTTTTAAAAGCTGCAGCAAAGTCAGATAGAGCTCAGCTCATTACTTGGCTACAGGACATCCAATGTCATCCAGCTTTTTCCTCCCCAGCTTTACAGTCCTTAGCCCGGACCTTTTATTCCTTTCATTCTAGTTCTTTCAAATATAACTCACCATCACATCATGTGGGTGTTACCTAGGGCAGTGGTCATCAACTCCTGTCTTCAGGGCCCACTAACAGGCCAGGTTGGCAAGATAACTGAAATACATCACAGGTGATATAATTTGCTGCTTAGTGATTGCAGTATTCTTGTCTGCATCTCCCCAATGCAATACATAAAACCTGGCCTGTTAGGCCTCTTTCACATGACCAATCCGTTCAGGTCCACCTGTCAGTTTTTTTAGGCAGACCCGAACGGATGCTCCATAGACCTCTATGGAGCGTCTGATGTCAGGGGTGACATGTCCGCTGACATCCGACCCACTCCGATCCGAAAAAGTGTGACGGAGGAAAAACCTACTTTTCCATCTGTCATCGGATCGGGTGACAATGGACACTGCGGTCCGTCACCATCCGTTCTCCTATAGGGGAGAGCGGCAATCTGACAGGTCCATCCCTGCGCAATGTGCAGAGATGGACCTGTCATCTTCCTGCTTAGCAGGGATCGACAAAGTGATCCCCGGTGAGCAAGTGGATATCCATGGGGCAGATCATGACGGATCCATCCCGTGTGAAAGAGCCCTTAGTGGGCCCTGAGGACAGGGTTCACTGACCTAGGGCATGAAAAGCGCTGTGTACAGATGCACATAATCTCTAATTTTTGTGCATGTGCACAGCAGTATGTATATTAGGGCTGCCACATCATCCCTTTAATCCAGGACACATTTTAATTACACAGGTTCTTATCCTGATTTAATGCAGATAAGGCACCAAGTGAGTTTAATTACCACCTTAATCAGCCAGAGAACCTGTGTAATTACTGTGTATCCTGGATTAAAGGGATGATGTGGCAACCCGAATGTATATGCGCTTGCCCCTATGCGACAATTGCAGAAGTGGGAGCAGGTACCTGTCAGAAAAGGGTACCTGCTCCCAAAAAAATTTATAAAAAAATGAATAAAAAAAAATTAAAGCGGGAGTCCACCGGGACTCCGCGTTTTTTTTTTTTTTTTTAAAAGCCAGCAGCTACAAATACTGCAGCTGCTGACTTTTAAATAGTGACACTTACCTGTCCAGTGCGCCCGCAATGTCGGCACCCGAAGCCGATCGCTCGCTCGGCTGCCGGGTCCCGCCGCCATCTTGGGTATGGGAATCAGGAAATGGAGCCTTTCGGCTTCATTTCCCGGTTCCCTACTGCGCATGCGCGAGCCGCGCGGCGCAATCCGGACGGTCCCCGCTGCCTCTGGGAGCTGTGTGTTTCCCAGCAGGCAGCGGGGCACTTGCTGAAGGGGGCGGGCGCTTGCGGAACGGGGGCGTAACCTACGCCCGTTCCGCAGAGAGCTAGCCCGGAAGTGGGTGCAGTTACCTGGATTATCCAGGTAACTGCACCCCCCTCCCCCCTGAAAGGTGCCGATTGTGGCGCCGGAGGGGGGGGGATTCCGATGAGCGGAGGTCCATTTTAGGGTGGACCTCCGCTTTAACTGCCAATCATGGTAGAGAAGGATGGGATGGGCAGAACTTTCCCTTTTAAGTGAAGCTCCTCTTTAAGGTTTACATGCTTACTAGTGTACAGCAATGTTTCTCAACTCCAGTCCTCAAGGTGCCCCAACAGGTCATGTTTTCAGGATTTCCCTCAGATGAAACAGCTGTGGTAATTACTAATGCAGTGCAACTGGTCAAATCCCCTATGCAAAATAATGGAAATCCTGAAAACATGACCTGTTGGGGCACCTTGAGAACTGGAGTTGAGAAACAATGGTGTATAGCACTA